>NC_133237.1:4379455-5116955 GCF_040436345.1 Pagrus major | reverse complement strand
AAGGAGAGGGAACAGAAGCACATCAGGGGAGCACTTAAAATGTGTGGCTACCCAAACTGGACCTTTGTCAAAACCGCTATGAGATCCAGAGCAGACAGAGAGGAGGTGACGAGAAAACGTAACAACATCGTCATTCTGTATGTCGCAGGAACATCTGAGAAACTCAGGAGGATCTTTCATAAACATTATATCCTGGTTCACTGTAAACTTACCAACACACTGAGGCAGAAACTTGTCCATCCTAAGGACAAAACACTGAGGCATACACAGAATAATATAGTTTATGCTGTTTAATGCAGCCAGGAATGCACAGATTTGTCCATTGGGGAGACAAAACAACCTCTCCATAAACGAATGGCACAACACATGAGGTCTAACTCCTCAGGTCAAGACGCTGCTGTCCACTTACATCTGAAGGAGAAAAATCATTCCTTTGAGGACAACAATGTAAACATGTTGGCCAGAGAAGACAGATGGTTTGAAAGGGGAGTAAAGGCAGTACTAGTTCTCTCCCCGGACAGCTTAACAACCATTCACACCTGGGCTCACCTAGCCTTAGGAACCCACATGAAGGCTTGACCAACAACCCACAAGTGGCCCTAACGTTTAAAAGCCTGCCAACCCCCCTCCAGTTAGTTAGAACTGAAGAAGCCTCTTGGACGAGAGGTGAAACGTCTTCAAGAAACTGAAACAAGTCCAGTTACCTACGATACAGCACCTAGATTTATGACCTGGATGACTGAGAACCCTTGTCAACAATTTAGTTTCTTCTTATATTTCGGTGTTTGATCCAATACACTATTAGCAATTCTTGCAAGGTTCAATGTCTGTAGGAGTTGAGTTAAAAGCGAAGTGTCTCATAAGGCAGAACAGACAGAGCAGTTAAATTTTACTGACCTATTTTTTCACACCTGCTACTTTCTCTGTTGGGTTTGAATGTACTTGCCATATCATTGTTATCTACACGATAAACGATAACATATGAATGAAGTTAGCAAATGTTTTTGGTTTATATTTCAACATTTGTAAGTAACCTAAGTTACATAGCTTAAGTGGCTTGGTAGCTGGAGAGGTCCCCTTGAGCAAGGCACCAAACCCCTAACTGCTTGGAGTGCTGACTATGTGCTCATGACTCTAACACGTCAAAAAGCAGCCTGGTCAGCCTTATGCTTCTAAGTATGACACTGTAGTTATCCCTCTAGCGTCACTTCTTGAAGCACCCATGCAGTGTTATATAAACACACAACGGGACTGCCAGCCCGAAATGAAAGAAGGAAACTAAATATTTACTGTGTTTTGCCATCAATTACAGTTGTGCTTTCCAATGCCTTTCTCTTTTCCTAAACTGCCTGTGTGTGTGTTTCTCACTACAGATCCACACACGGAGTTGATAAAAAGTTGTGATGTGCTGAACTTGTTTTCTTTTGGGAAATTAAACATTATAGTAGAGGAAACTTTTCCCACATCTGACATATCTGAACAACACTGAAATACAAAAGAAGACTACATCCTTTCATATCACTTATGTTTGCAATAGCCGTTCTGTATGGTATTAAAAATCTAAAGAGTAATTCTAAGTCATTTGTCTCTGGTTTACTGAAACAAAACTCAGAGTTTAAATAAAAACAAAATAATGCCTTCCAAGAAAGAAAGAAATGGATTGCAAACAGAGTTGACAGGGCTCCAGTCAATTATCTAGAAGTCACTGGACAACAGTTTCCATCAGGAAGAAACCACACAGTCTGTCTACTATCAAAAACAGTAGTTTCAATTATACTGGTTGTTCAGGACCAGTCACCTAATAAACAGATTCCTATAAACAAAACCTAAACTGTCATACGCACATGGGACATTACTCACTTGAAGGACAAAAACAATACAGGTTATGATTTTATAGAAATACTTCAGTTCTTACCTTGTGCTGTTGCCTATGTTCCAGTCTTGTCCTTTTCATGCCAATACAGAATACTAAACAAATAACCCTCCCATGATGTGCATCGGGTAAACAGACAGCCTGATATGCTGTCATATTTTCCATGACCTTGTACCTGCCAAGGCATCATGTGCAAAGCAAGATGAATCCTTCATGACAAGGTCAAGGTCAGGGTCTTGGTTCACAACCCACCTCTGACTCTCCTGCAAATGATGTGGACGCCCTCCTCAACTGTACACCTCTCACTCCTTTCACATTGGTGCTGTTGTTTTGGTCCCGGCATCCACTCTGAAAGCTACCGGTCACTGATCAGCTGCAGCCTAGAACATTACATTTGCCCTGGGGTTAATGAGATAACCTGAGCTCAAAAGTTATGAGCACTAATACTTAAAGATCTGGGCACAAATCCTAATTTTGTGACCCTTAAAACATTGCATTTGAGTGTTTGGCATATGCAGTGCACCGATTTAGGTATGACCTCGCATGATGCATAAGATAATGCTCTCTGAGGTCCGCAGCAGGATTGTTGCTACACACTGATATATTAGACAATTAAACTTAAATTGTCATACGCACATGGGACATTACTCACCTGAAGGACAAAAACATTACAGATTATGATTTTATAGAAATACTTCAGTTCTTACCTGGTGCTGGTGCCTATGTTCCAGTCTTGTCCTTTTCATGCCAATACAGAATACTAAACAAATAACCCTCCCATGATGTGCATCGGGTAAACAGACAGCCTGATATGCTGACAAACCTGTTTTTCTGACCGACAGTAAAAGAGAAGGAAATGAAGCTCAGCGTTAGTTCATGAAGGACACGGAAGTCCCAAGCTAAGACTTTCAATCTTATGCATGATCTTAACATTGATAATATCACTGTAGATTCTCAAATGTATTGCATCCAGCTTAAACTGCTGTCATATTTTCCATGACCTGGTACCTGCTAAGGCATCATGGGCAAAGCAAGATGAATCCTTCATGACAAGGTCAAGGTCTTGGTTCACAACCCACCTCTGACTTTCCTGCAAATGATGCGGACGCCCTCCTCAACTGTACACCTCTCACTCCTTTCACATTGGTGCTGTTTTTTGGTCCCGGCATCCACTCTGAAAGCTACGGGTCGCTGGTCAGCTGCAGCCTAGAACATTACATTTGCCCTGGAGTTAATGAGATAACCTGAGCTCAAAAGCTATGAGCACTAATACTTAAAGAGCTGGGCACAAATCCTAATTTTGTGACCGTTAAAACATTGCATTTGAGTGGTTGGTTGATGCAGTGCACCGATTTAGGTATGACCTCACATGATGCATGCTTGCATCCCTAAGATAATGCTTTCTGGGGGTCTGCAGCAGGCTTGTGGCAACACATTGATACTGCACATAATTGTAGAACAGAATTGGCTACACATAAATGTTTTAACATAGGCTGATGCTTAGCATGGGTATTATCCTTGCTTGGTAGGAGTTTTTCTGTATTGCGCTCCCTGTTTTGGCTTAGAATGCTGCTTGATCAATTCAGGGAGCATCTCAAGAGCAGAGCTGTCAGCGCCAAGCATAACTGTATTCCATTTGTTACAATAAATGGTTAAACCTATGATAAGAGTGTTCCTGACTGAAATGAAGCTTAGCGTTAGTTCAGGCAGGACAAAGAAGTCATATGCCCCAGCTGTAATTAGCTGACTGCCTGCTGATCGTTTCATCGTTACCAATCAGTCTCACACCAATCACAGTTCATTGATCCATTTAAATATGGCTCCCTCCTCACTCATAACTGCTCATACTCAAAAGCTGCCACATACTGCTGGTGCTGGAAAACTTGCCGGCACAACCCCAGCCTCCACCTTTTTAAAGAAGAGTCCTTTCGGGATTCAAGTGTGACCAACCCCAGTGTAAGGGTCTCTACATAAACCCACAAACAAATGTATCCCCAGGTACAAGGAGAGCCAGAGACGTGCACTCAAGTCAAAATTCTATTTATTATGCAAACTGAAATCAGCTGATGGTAATGGACCTGATAATGAAAGAATGAATAATAATTAGTTTTAGCACAATACCTTTAATACTACAACACTAATAGATATTTAAAACTACAAGGTAGCTGAGAAGACTCATTACAATGAATAGAAACACGCAGGAGTATAATATATACTACCTGCTAATAAATAAATCGTCAAACAGGGTACTCACCACGGGGAGATTCTATCGCAAAACCCAATAGCAACCACCACGTGCACACCGTGACCACTGCAAATCACTGCAACAATTGAAGTAAATCTACCAACTACTTTTGGGTGCTCGCCACTCTTCAGACCTACCACACTGCATGCAAAGAAGGGTGCGTATACCACGGATACTCCCCGCAGATCCTCCCACTGCCTGACAACTAAACAAAAGAAAATACCTTATTAGTACTCGGTTGGTTCACAAATGGTTATCAGCTGTGTAGGAACACATGTCCATCGCCTCTGCATTACATTGAGGCCCTGTTGTTCTTGTTAACTCTTTTCCTCTGGATGAAGACGATTTACAGGCTACAGGCTGCCACCTTATCTCCTGGCAGAGAGGACAGTGTTTTCCTGGACCATAAAGACTTCAAATGAGGACAGTTTTAATTAATTTACAACTAAACTCCCATTTTTGAACTTACTTTCCCCTCCAAACAGATAAATTCTTCCCTCAAAGGTCAGTCTGAGTGAACATGGAGTTACCTACTAGAGCCACATCAGGAGGGACCGGAGCTATCTGGTCATCAGAGACCGTGTTAATACAGAGTCTCTACATTTGCAAATTAAGTAACACATCTGATGCCTCTCTCTCTCTCACCCTCTCTGTCTCTCTGACTTCTGATTCACAAACACACTCTCCAGAGTGGACACCAGACACCTTCTGACGTGTTGTTCTATGCTATTACTCTGTCTTCTGTTATTTACGACACATCTGGTCTCACTATCTGTGGGACATTCCATTCAAATGGCCTCTGTATTCTTCCAGATTTCAGACCATTTCTAATTAACCATTAAGTCAATATCTCACCCTCTTAATTCTATCAAATTAAGAAACAGTAAAAGAAGTTCATAAAACTGGTCTTTTTCCCGTTTCTCTACGATTAAGATTGACTGAAATCAAGTTTTAATGTTTAATCTGTCCTGTGTTCGGTGGAACCACAGCACCTCCTGATGGTGAGTCCTGGTACAGTTGGACGAGAAATATTCTGTTTAATATGTTTATCGTTATAACCAGTAAATGTCTCTGATATGTCTTTGTTTAACAAGTATTAAGCTAGAACTAGGAGAAATATGTATAAGTGATTTTAATCATGTCATAATCCTTTTCTTGATAGACAAAGTTCATCTATTGAGCCATGGTGAGATTCTGTGAAAGGTGAAGCACAGTTTTGAAACGTTTAAAACTATAAGTTTTGTTTAGTGAGTTTCTGTGAATTTTCACACTTCCACGAAATCTTGGAGACAAAAGCTGGCAAGCCCTGCCCCCCCAGACACGCCTCAATTAGGAGATAATAAAACGGAGAGATCATGTCTCTCGAGTCAGTTTTAGGTTTCAGTTGATGTTTAAGTTTTAGTTTAAGTTTTCTTTTGTTTTAAGTTTTCCTTTTGTAACTTATTTTTGAAGCTCTTTACCTTTGAAACACGCTCCAAGACAGCGATCTCAGCAGAATTGCTCACACGTTGATTTTTCTCACTTTTATATTTTTCGCAGTATTGATTAGCTTCTTTTATTAAGTTTGTACCAGAACGAAGTTCTGTTTTAATTTGTTTTATACAGTTAAGTATCGTAACCTGCTTTGGAAGAAGTGAATTTAATTTAGATTATCTTGCATTAACTAACAACGGAAGATCCGCCTGATCAACGTATCATCCTCAGTTATTTTATTCAAGAAGTTAAATTTAGTTTACAAACTCAGAGCCTGAGAACCACTCGAAGAAACGAAGAAGAACATCTTTATCAAAATCATCATCATCAGCTGACCCTCGGCCATTGGACCGGGACTGCCAGCTAGAGCCGCAAATCACCTGAGGAAATCCGCTGCCGCGGATTCAACCACTCTGCTAAGAAAGTAGGCTCTCCATCACTCATAACAGCTGGATTCACACATGATACATGAGATGGTGTCTATGGCTCTGATTCTGATCTTTTAGCTTGAGAGAAATTCGGTTAGGGTCTCGTTAGTATTAAAATTACTCCCATAATATTTAAATGCTTCAACCTAACTCATGATCTCACCATCAGCCCATATTCCACTAGTAACCCATTACTTAGTTATTCCATATTTCCTGTTACCTGTTGTTATTCATTTAAATTGCCATTTCATTTATTTAATCTGAATTATTTAGTCAATAAACATATTTAACCGTATGTCGTTGTCTGTGCAGGTTTATTTTTAATGTGGAGAACCGATGGATATGTGTAGAATTCACTACTTCATTTATGAGATTGAATAAATTGATCTGAAATTGATTAGAATTGATACAAGTTAAACTTGTCTAGTCATCTAGTCAAAAGGGAAAACACAGCCATTAAATTGACTGGCAAACATACCTCGGAGGGAATAACCCTCCTACGTTACCATACCAGTCGAGATTACCTTCTCAGTCTGGGGCCCTGTCAGACACTGGCACCCCAAAATACCAAATAAAGTTCTCCTTCTGCACAATTCTTTTACCTGCACAGACAAGACAGTCCCACCACACATCTACCAGGCCTCAAACGAAGAGGCACTAATGGCTCACACCTGTCCTTATGAAGAGGGGGAGCTTTCTCTAGCCCTACCTACAAGGGGCAGTGCTCCTAATCCAGGTGCCAGCCCTCACCCTCATGAACAGTAAGTGTGTGTGTGTGTGTGTGTGTGTGTGTGTGTGTGTGTGTGTGTGTGTGTGTGTGTGTGTCTAAGGTGCCTGCCCTCACACAAGGTTAAGAAACACTTTTGTAACAGTATAAGTATTGTCTTCCTTATGGCAAAATCTTGTATACCCTGGGGGGTTTTCTGCAATGCCTTCCCTGTTTTGGCTTAGCATGCTGCTTGGTCAGCGCCAATCATAACTATATTCAAATTGTTGCAATAAATGGTTAAACCTATGATGAGAGTGTTCCTGACTGAATTGGGAACATTTTATTGGTTTGTAGCAAGTGCCTTCTCTGGCCAGTTCTTTGTGCTTTGACAGTCAAAGAACTGGCTCTTAGCCAGGACAAATGGTTCCAGAGTGGCACTAACACATTACTGGTCTGGGACAAAGAACCACTTATGTCAGGGGCTGGGGTCAGGGTTTTATGTGACCGAGGACCAACTAAAACCGTTTATGATCACCATATTTAAAATCCAGAGCAAGTGCAGTGTGTTCAGGCTTATCCGCAGAAAAGAAAAATTGCAACTACTATGTGGGCGATACTCAGCTGTATGTGCCCATAAAAGCTGATGATAAATCACAAAATTAGAGTACTTGTATGCAGTGAAGAAATGGATGTCAGAAAACTTCCTGCTCTTGAATTGGATAAAATTGAGATGTTGGTCATTGGCCCTGCTTGACAGAGACATCACTTTGATCAGGTGACGGTAACTCTCGACAACTGTTATTTCTCAAAGTTTAACTGACCAGAGAAATTACCAAGATCGCTTTTTACCACCTGCGCAACATAGCTAAAATTAGGTCCTTCTTTTCAAGGTGGGCACAGAAATCCTGATTCTTGCCTTTGTTTTTGTCTAGGCTGGTTTATTGCAATGCTACTTTTGTTTTTTTGTTTTCTGGTTGCAAAAGCTGCAAGCTGTATCGCTCTCACTGTCAACCCTCTCAAGCTTCCTCATCCTTCTCCTCCTTCTCCTCCCCCTCCTCTCTTTTCATTCAGGCTCCCTTCTGACGGACCGGGGCCCCTGGGAACATCTGCCTCTCCTGGGTCCTGCTGCCTCACATGGTCTGGATCGTCATACCCTGGGCTCCGCTGGATCATGTTTTACTATCTCCTTATATCTGTATGTTATTCTGATGTTTTCATTTTTACTGCTAATTATCTTGTGTGGCCTGCCCTCTTCCAGGTCACCATGGTGGAGAGGAGGTTGTGTGGCTCGGGCAACAGTTGTCGATGCCTCGGCCTGCTCAGTCGTCCTCCTGGATCCACACACTTAACATATTTTATATAAATTGTAAGATATTCTGTCAATGCAATTTGTAAATTGTGATTTTGTTGTTCTGTTCTGTTCACGCAACATCAGTTGCATGTCTGTCTGTCCTGGGAGAGGGATCTCTTCTCTATGACTACTCCTGAGGTTTCTTCCATCTTTTTCCCTGTTAAAAGGGTTTTTTTTCTCAATGTGTCACTCGAATAGAGGGTCTAAGGACAAAAGATGTCGTTCACTGCACAGATTGTAAAGCCCACTGGGGCAATATGATTGTGATCTTGGGCTATATAAATTCAATTGATTTGATTTGTTTGGGCTTCATGAGGTCATGTTACAAATTCAAATGTATAAAACGGTGTAGAAATTAATTCCTTTTTTAACGTTAAAGTTTTATTGTCCCAAAAAGATTGCAATTTTATGATACATACAGCATAAAGACTGTGCAATACTGCAATACAATACTGTGATTAGGTCATATAAATATTGCATTGACACAATCATTGTATCAGAAAAGATACCAATTCTGGCCCATATTTTAACTGCGCTTGTTTTTTTTTTATTTTTGTTTTTTAAAAGCAAAGAAATTTACAACAAAGGTCTAATCATTTTTAAACATTTTTAATGCAGAAATCTTTCATAATGTTTTCATCATGTTTGGGGCCAATAAGCACAAACATGATCCCACAGTCAAACTTGCACAACTTGCTGGTTGTGAACACATCAAACAACCACTGCTGATAAAAACTCATCTGACATGACTCAGGCACAAATGGACATGGTAATGTTTTACTTTTGACTCATGTCATGTCGAGTCTCATTTGCCATCTTCCTTCCTCCCCCTATGACTCTGTCCTGGATGTTACCATGACAGGCGACCAAATGAAATGCAGCGTTATCTTCAGTAACTGATGGATTCTTCTGGGTTTGAACAATGTTGGAAATATTTGTGATAGTGTAAGTACACAACAAATATTCAAAATATATAATAAAGGTCTAGTTATTTTTAGACACTTTATTGCAGAAATCTTACATGTCATTACATATCATATCTTTTTAAAAGCAGTACAATGCCATAACTGAAGACAAACAGCAGGAAGACAGAATCAACAAACATTTTTTTTGAGTTATCAATCTACTAAAGAAATCTAGAAATTCAAACTCATTATTTGAATATTTTTAATATTAATGAAGTAATAATACAAAGTCTGGAATGTTTTGTTTTTTAAAATGTATATTTATATTAATATTTTTCACATAGCTGAGTAAGCAAGCTGTTCTCAGAGGAAAATAAGGTCCCCAGAACATTGTTTGAAGCTAAGGTGGCAGGGTCCGCCACATATAAACAAAGTAAAACAGTATGAAATTGTGTTGTCCTTTAAGGTCAGTTTGTTTATTCAGTTTATTCAGTCATGAAAATGAAGACAGTTTGTTTATTTAGTTTGTTTATGTGTAAAAAAACAAACAAAAAGAAAAAGAAAAAAAATCAGTCAATGAAGATCTCTCTCTTCTGTTGTAATCATTAAGATATACATGATAATAAACCCCAGTTTTAATTAAACGTGTAATGTATGTACATTCAGAAACTACCACTCTAGTAATTTTCATTGTTAGTGGCAGAGTCTGTCATTTATTTGCTGGATTCAGTTTATCTTTCCATGTGCAAGTAATCCAGTGTTTCATCTCACTGACTGATCTTTCACTATTTCTTTGCTATAGTTGAGCGGTATTAATTTACTGAATGATGCAAACCTAATATCCTCAAAGGTCACCCTGAAGTGGGTATTTTATTTCTAAATCAATACCTCTGGAGATTTATAGCGGATAACAGAATATATATCAGAATTCTGCACTCACTCTCTTTCTGACTCAGAGAAACTAGGGAACCACAATCCAGCTAGGACAATAATTCAAGACAAACCCAGGGTAAAGGGGTTCAGTGAATCTGGAGTAGACAGTGTGGACATGTTCCAGTGTGTCAGAGTGGACTTTGTAGAAGGACAGAGAGCCAGCAGGCCAGTCCAGATACACTGCTACTGTGTTGCTGTCTTTGCTAAGTCTACATTTCTTTGTTTCTGTGTTATTGTGATACAAGGACTTCGAAATGTAGAACTCCTGACTCCAGGACTTGTCATTCCCCCCAAATTTGCAGTCATAACCATATCCTCTCCTGCTGATTCCTCGGTAAGTCACTGCTATGTCGAAGTTTCCCTTAGTCTGAATTTCCCAGTAACAGCGGCCAGTCAAACTGTTTCTACACAGCACCTGATTGAAATAATTAAATCTCTCTGGATGAAAGCCATAACACTGTTCCTCCCTCACATATTCCACCCGTTTGTTGTCCTCAGACAGTTTAAGCTGTCTGTGTGCTGTGTTGGGGTCCAGTGTGAGTTCACAGGCATCTGATAGAAAGAATAAGACATGATAAAGCAACAGAAGACTCTTCTTATAGTCTAATGTTTAGTGAACAATATACAGTGCACACATACACATATAGTGTAGTGCTGTGCTATGAACAGGCACAAAGCAGTCACTTCCAACTTTCATCACCCAAAATAGATACATTGGTAATGTATGTGACACTATGCTAATATTTCATATGAATCCACAGACAAAACTTGTAATGTATTATCTTTAACAGAATGTATTGAAGAGGCCATCATTTGTCTTATGTTAGTGTGCAATATAAACTATATACTATACTTTATACAGTCAATGGTAGTCACTAAAATACGTACACTTCTGCAGGCCACATTTTAACCTCTGCTCTCCACCATGGTCCACGCTGAAAGAATGGGAAAAGGATCAAAAACAAATCTATAGAGGCCCTGAGGTGCAGACACAATGACAACTAAGAAACAGCGTTCCACAAAACACAAGAACATTACAGAAAACACAACATTTTAAAAAACATAACATATTGTTGGGTTTTTATATTTGATGTTGTGTTTTCTGAGATGCTGTTTTATGGTTTTGTTGTTTTCTTACAAATATTCGTATTTTCTGCAATCTTATTGTGTTTTTGCACTTTAGGGCAACCACAATACTGTCTGTAAATACGAGCATTACATATCCTTCATCAGAAAAAAATCTTCCAACATGAGTTAACATTAATGCCAAACAACCTAGAGTCTTATTATATAAGTTGTTGCAGACCTTTCTATCAGTTATAATAACACTGTTCAAAGTCACAGTATACAAGCAATTATTTTACCATTTGTCTGTTTTCTCCCCAAAGGTTTGTCCAGTGATTTCCAATATTTTTCTCAATTCAAAATCACTTATAATAATTGTTACATGTAATAACTGAATTATATTTCAATATTTCTCTGCCCCTATCAAAGAACAGGTGTAAGCTATCTGCCCTCATTGAGACATACTTGAGATTGTCCAGTCTCCACTGTGGATCCTTCAGTCCAGCAGAGAGGAGTGTCACCCCTGTGTCTCCTGGATGATTGTAGCTCAGGTCCAGCTCTCTCAGATGGGAGGGGTTGGAGCTCAGAGCTGAGGCCAGAGAACAACAGCCTTCCTCTGTGACCAGGCAGCCTGACAGCCTATTAACATTGATGCATAGTTAGTTATTTGTTGTTTACCATATTTTTGAATGGTCTTTCATTCTTTGAGGTTGTAGAAAGTCATCTTTGTAAATAGACAATATGACAAATCACCAGTCACTGGTAAAAGATGGAGGCTAAGCATCAAAGCCTTTGCATATTTAAACAGGAACAGATTCTTGTTTCAGTATCAAGAGTACGATACTGTCCATAACAAGCTAGAAAAACTAGAAATGTGTTGTTTGAAACTGATGTCAGGGTTGGAAAGTTATTCCATAAGCATTTTTGTTATATTTGTATAAAATCTCTTAAATCCTGACAGCAATCAGTAAACCAAATGCCCTGATAACCCTATCCAATCATCTTATTCAGCCTATATGAAACAAATGGATAGTCTGTCTGTCTGTCTACATACTCGCCTGCCTGCATGTACTCTACCCTTTGCGCTCTGCACTTATTGTGTATGACAGGAGTGTTCCTCAGGGCTAGACCAATGTATTGCTAAAGCTATAGCAAGCTAGTGGCACAAGAATGACATATAAGGTACTAACATAATAGCTTGACAACAGTGAATACTAATAATAGCCTTGTTTGTTGTTTACGTTCATTATGATAATATTGTGTTTTCTTACATGAGAGTCAGACATGAGGTTGTTGTGTATGGTTGGTGATGACAGCGATGTGCTGCACTCACAGTATACAGTATACAGTTTACCTATACCTAAGCCAAGCAGAGCTGGAGGGAGGGGGTGGGATGTTTTTGGTTGGATACTTCCAAAGCTTATCTTGCTTTTGTCGGTTTCTACAGTCTTACTAACCCCAGCTTTAAGACAATGAATTTTTTAATTTTTTTTACACACACAATTTTTTGGTTAATGTAGTTGTGATATGATATGCAGAAGGCAGCCCTGCTATATATTCCTTTTTTGAAACACCAACCATTCCCCCTAGTGTGAAGATATCTGTAATTTTACAGCATTTAGTGGCACTTCCCTTCTGGGCTTCTCTCCTTTAAATATGCTCCTTCACAGTTAACCACTTCCCATTCTTCTTGTTCTCTCTTTGACCAAAGCTGTTGATTTTCTTGCCACCCTGTGGCCATGCAGTGACTGAAGGTGGCCTTGATGTGTATCTGCATGTGATTGAGCATCAAATTCTATGTAGATCCAAACAGGAACAGGTTCCTCTTTCACTGCCATGAGTACAATACTGACAGCTGGATTTAACAGGGGGTGCTGCTTAAAACTTCAAAACTTCAAAATAGAAATAGAAGGTTAATCAATGGTTACCACTGTTAAAGTGTTTACATCCAGCCAGTGTGTCCAGCCTGTAAGAGAATGACCTGCTTTGAGGCTTTCAGCACAATGATTTATAGATCAGCACAATTTCTGGCCTTATTGTTTTGGCAACTGTTTCTAGGAACTTAAGTTGGTTCCTTGTCAACTTTCAGCTCCCAGTCAGCCATTGCTAGCAGACCAGAGAAGGTGGTCCTGGCAGCTGATGGTGGCTTTTCCCTAGCCAAAAGCAATGGTCTTCTTCAGTGGGCCTTCAGGACTTGGTCATGGTGCCAGCAGTAGCACCCCTAGCCCTGGGATTTCAAACTGCTCCTACTTGGTACTTGGACTTGGAAACTGAATTGTATTTGATGGGACCTGACCTTCTAAAGCTCAACACATTAGTCCATGAGACTGCTTGCTCCCATTTTGTCCAGGCACCATGCTGCAGCATTCCAACTATCCAGCTGGCTGTCTCTCCTTCTCAACATATGCTTACACCTCATACTCGCTTACACCTCGTACAGCAACCTCTGATTCTTTCTCTGTGGCTTACTGTAGCGTGGTGTAGATCTGCTACATTGGCAAGACCTTCCAAGACACACTTTACCACCAGCACCCTGTGCTTTAGATGCACCTTGAAGACAGTATCTGCTTTGCTCGACTTCCACCCTGTCCTGATCTCAATACCGGCCTGATAGACTTGAATTCGAGCCTGGCCTGCTGACCCTCCTCTCAAAGCCCTTGATTATGGAGATAAGGACCTCATAAACAAGTAGGGGCCAGATAACCTGGGAGGATATCATGCAGGTATATCCAGGTTTTAAACTTGCCAGATAGGCCTGACTTTGACTTCTAAACTGAACTGAATTGAAGAAATTGAATTTGTTTTAGGATTAGATGTCCAAAAAGCTGATATGGCAGTGATGGTCAGGCTTTTACTGACTGTTGGCCATGTAGAGTAAAATTGGTGTCTGAATTATAGTTTTCTTCTATGTTCAAACAGCCATTATTGCAGAAAAGAAGAAAAATATCAGTGTAACAGGTGATTCCAAACGTATAAACAGTGATGTATGTGAGAGATGCTTTATGTGTAAATGGGAATCTAACCTGAGAGTTTCCAGTCTACACTGAGGACTCTCAAGTCCGAGAGAAAGAAGCTTCACTCCTGAATCCTGCAGGTCGTTGTTACTCAGGTCCAACTCTTTCAAACTGGAGGGCTGAGAGCTGAGAGCTGAGGCCAGAGCTTCACAGCTTCTCTCTGACAGCAAACAGTGACTCAACCTGGATGAGAATTAATGATGATTAAAGACCGGCAACTATTTAAAATATCGTTGTAATTTTTTTTTTTTTTAAATACCACAGTCTCTAAAGATAGCACACATGTCACTCTGCTGACCTGAGACATTCCAGGGTACAGTGTGGACTCTGCAGTCCAGCAGAAAGGAACTTGGCTCCTGAATCCTCTAGGTCGTTGTTAGTCAAGTCCAGCACTCGCAAGCTGGAGGTCTGGAGGGTGACAACCGAGGCCAGAGCTTCACAGCTTTGTCCTGACAGGTCACAACCGCTTACCCTGAACAGGAAGGAGTTATAAACAAAAATCTTTGTTTAAATCAATACCAATAGAAACAGACATTTTATCTGATCACAATCGGCTCATAACTACCTCTGAGTGCAGTTCATTAGGTGAAAGATCCAAACGGTGGAAATTTAATATTTCCCTTCTCCAGAATTTGATTCAAAATTTAGATCTAAACTCAGAGACTTTATGTCAATTAACACTGGCTCAGTCTCAGACCCTCAGAGACTGAGCCAGTGCCAGTGACCCTCTTTTTTTTTTTTTTTAATCTATTTATGTATTTATATGGACATTCAAACTACCTCAGTAAAAACTTGCACCTTATGTAGATAATGCTTATATCCCTTTATTCTATTTATACCTTTTTAATATTTTTATATATTTTTTATTTTATTTTAACTTGCTGACTGTTCTGTGTTGTGCTGCATATCTGTTAAGTGTTGTGTTGTGTTGTGTTGTGTTGTGTTGTGTTGTGTTGTGTTGTGTTGTGTACAACTGCTCCACGTGCCTTGCCTTGAATTGCCCCCCGGGGACAAATAAAGTTTTTTGAATTGAATTGAATTGAATTGATTTGAATTGAATTTGTGTGGCAAGCAACTAAAGGGTTCATCACGGATTTCATGTGCTCATTTGGTGTCCATTTGAAAAAGAGCAGAGAAGCAAAAATTGTCACATTGGAAAAAAGGCGTCTATTGTTAGAACAGTCACTTAAGGCAGGTTTTTCTAAATCAACACTAAATGGTTTAATGACCATTAATGGTTTAATGGTTTAACAAGTTGGAAAGGTATTGAGGCACACCAGTCATTAATTGTATCTCTGATTGCCGCTGCAGAGGACTAGTGTCTAGGATTTATGCCAATCTAACAGATGCATCTGTAGGAGGGACTTTTCATACCTTTGGATAGCTACTCTGTATCAGTATTGTACATGTATTGAATGAATGATGTCAATAAAAATGTATCTCAAAAAAATAAAAATAAACAAACCAGCAAACAACTGTTTGGGATTGCTTCCTGAGCAGAAAATGACGTCACACTCTACATGACTGTACACCATTCTTTGTTTAGGAGCTGGGATGGCTGCACATGCATCTTAGTGCATGAGTCTCTCTCCATCCTCCTTACATCCATTTTCAACATGGCAGCCAAGTGAGAAGCTTTATCAGAAACCTGCTGACCTGAGCGTTTCCAGTTTACAGTGTGGACTCTTCAGTCCATCTTTGAACACCTGCACTCCTGAATCCTGCAGTGTGTTCATACTTAGGTCCAGCTGTTTCAGACAAGAGGACTGGGAGTTAAGGAAAAAGGCCACAGCATCGCAGCATTTCCATGTCAGTGAACAGTCAATCAATCTAAAAAATAAGAAGTGTTAGAGACAAATATACAATTTTAAAATGCTGTGTTTCTATTTAATGACACATAATCTAGGTGTCTGTATCTGCATAAACAAGATTTCCAGCTAGTACTAGGTAGTGTCACACTTTAAATGGCTTCAAACACATTTAAGTGGTTAGTCACAGGGTTGGCTGACCTGAGGGATTCCAGTCTACAGTGTGGACTCTCCAATCCCACAGAGAGCCGCTCCACTCCTGAATCCTGCAAGTAGTTGTTAGTAAGGTCCAGCCTTCTAAGACTGGAGGACTGGCAACTGAGGACTGAAGACAGAGCTCCACAAATATGGTCTGTCAGTTTACAGCTACACAACCTGAAGAAGAATAAAAGATAAAGATAGGCAATTACTTTTAAAAATAAGTGCAGTCTGGAAGAATGTTGATTTCCCTTAAAGGAAAATTCCAGTATATTTCAACCTGCCAAATATCCCAAAGGTGTAGCCATTGTGAGTCTGTGTCATGCTAACTTTTAACTCGCCACTTCATTGTAGACATTCAAAGGAATAAATACTTGCGCAATACTTAATAAAATGGGGCAAGCTGCACAAGCCTCCTATCTCTGAGTTTGACTGAATGACCAGTATGACCAATTAAAACTTGACTTTCACTGCCTTCATACTTCTAGGCATACTCAAATAGCTATCTGCTCCTCACCTTACAAAGCAGCTGGATTTGTGAGATCACAGGATTATGTGATTGTAGGAGATACACTAATAATAAATGTAATTCATTAATCACTGGCGATCAAAAAAGCACTCCTAAATGGAGCACCACCTCCATTGTTTGTCTATTTGAATAATCTGGAGGGAATTATTCAAATCCGACTGGACAGGGTTAACTTGTAACAATTCTAATCAATTTTAAATCAATGTATTCAATCTCATAAATGAAGTAGTGACTTCTACACAGTTTCCATTGGTTCTCCATATTAAAAACAAACCTGCACAGACAACGACATACAGTTAAATATGTTTATTGAGTAAATAAATGAAATGGCAATTTAAACGAATTACAAAAGATAACAGAAAATGTTTGATACTGTTGTGGCAGGACGGTCTTTTTGTTTCCATCCCGTCCCCCTCTTCCTTGCTCCATCCACATTAGGTGTGGATTGACGCGCTGATTGATGGGCGGCGCTGCGCACTTTATTTATACTGGTCTGGTCACACCTGCGAGCCCTCTCTTCCTTTCCGGTTCCGCTCGTCCTCCGTGGTGGCTGTGGCCCGGCGTGGCAGAGCCAGGTGCAGGTGTTTGTGCCGTTGTTGCGTGTCTGTGTGGTGGAGCCCTGTTTGGCTTGGCGGATCATCGTGGCGCACGTTTCCTCCTGTAGCACAACAGGTATGCGCACCGCTGTCCTTCCTCCCACTTAGTGTGCCACAGGACGCATCGGTGACACGGTTCTCCTTTTTCTTTTATTGTAGTGTGGCAGACTGCTGTCGCCGTGAGGCCGAGTTGCCCCGCTTGGAGCCCTCCTGGGTGTGGATTGTGCCTCCTCATGGGTAAATCAGCGTTGTCCGCCCTCCTCTTTTCCTTCTATCTGCTGCTCGACCCCCGGCTAATTGTTAAATATTCTGTGCCACAGTTTGGATCAGGCAGAAAGCCATGCAGTAACTCTGCTACCTGGCCTGCTGTGACGCTGCGCCGGTGAGGTCCATATGAGCATTAATTCATCGCCACGGCTCCCTGGACGACGCTGCTGTTTTGGTTAGCTCCATTGTATGGCTGCCACGGACTTTACGCAGCTATTTTAGTCCCATTTAAACATTTACTCTTGTTGTCTGGTTTGCTGGGTTAAGTTTGGGTCCAGCATCCCCCTCACAGAGCTGTTATCAGAGCCCTAAAATTCCTGGGCTCTCTGGGCGCTGCTGCGTGGGTCTGTTATTGATTGGAGGAACAGCTTGATTTATTAATTTGATTAATTAATTTAATTGATGAGTGTGAATTTGAGTTCTTTTGTATTCTTTTCATTGTTTTTGTTTATGTATTTGAAGATTTAATTATATATGTATATATTTTTTTGGTTATTTTGGTTTCTTTTTCATAATACTTTGTTGATTTTGGTGTGTGTGTGAGAGAGATATACTAGTCCAGACTGAGGCCATTTTAATTCTCCCTCTCTCCTTGTGGACAGGTGCTGTGAGCCCAGAGCGGCGACCCAATCCCCGGTGGCGGGTTCTTGACTTCTCAGGCGTGTGTGTGCAGTGTCACGGGTGATATTATGTTTCTCCCTCCTCTTTGGTTTCGGGCCGCCGTGGCAAGCCCAGCCCTGTCCATCCATCACCACTTTTTGGCCCAGTGTTTGTTGGTGTGAGACGGCCTGGTAATCTTGAAACTGAAACAAAATTATATAATAAAAGGATTTTTATATTTTGAACACTGTCTCCTGCCCAGTGGTGATTTGAGCCTGTGTAATCTTAAAGCACTCTGTTTAGAAAAGAGGTAACTACTTCCTGGGGCGAAATTCCCCAGGTGGCGTTGTTCGGCAACACTCATCCCCAGCCTTCCACCTCGCCACACTGTAATGACTAAGTAATGGGTTATTAGTGGAATATGTGTGGATGGTGAAGTCACTGGTTGGGTAAAAGCATTTAAATATTACAAGAGTAATTTTAATACTATCGAGACCCTAACCGAATTTCTCTTAAGCTAAAAAGATATGAATCAGAGCCATAAACACCAACTCAATGGTCATTAAACTGTTTCATGTGTGAATCCAGCTGTTATGAGTGATGGAGAGCCTACTTTCTCAGCAGAGTTTTGGAGTCAGCGGGTTTCTCTCCGGTGATTTGCGACTCTAGCTGGCAGTCCCGGTCCAATGGCAGAGTGTCACTGCTCGTCCGGTATCCGCTGGTTGGCGACTCAGTCCCACGTCGTAGGAGGAGGGCAGCGCGTCCAGTACCGAGCCGGTGACGATCTTGGCTCAATGCCCAGCGGGATACCGCTAGTGAACATTGGGGGCAGAGCCGGTCTGGCTTGTCAAAAAGTCTGTCTTTCGTTGGAAACCGCTTGCACGGTTATTGACACAGCAAGTTGCTGTAATGTTGTGATGATGATTTTAATGAAGATGTTCTCCTTCGTTGCTTCGAGTGGTTCTCAGGCTCTGACTTTGTAAACTAAATCTAACTTCTTGAATAAAATAACTGAGGATGATACGTTGATCAGGCGGATCTTCCGTTACTCAAAACAAGATAATTTAAATTAAGTTCACTTCCTCTAAATCAGGTTACGATACTTACGATACGAGAAGTTAATCAATACTGCTAAAAATATAAAAGTGAGAAAAATCAACACGTGAGCACTTTTGCTGAGATCACTGTCTTAAAGCGTGTTTCAAAGTAAAGAGCGGAAAAATTAAACGAAGAGAGCATTTTTAAGAGTAAGTTTTAGGAGTAAGAGCGCGAGTTTCAAAAATAAGAGACAGAGAGCGATGTCTCTTGTTAACTCCGAGGCGGGCATGCCTGGGGGCAGGGCTGCCGGCTTTTTGCCTCAGAGTAGTGTGAAAATTCACATGAACTAACTAAAACTAAACTCTTGTTTTAAATGTTTCAATATCCTGTATCACCTTTTCTCCCAAGAGTCTGTCCCAATCGTACCAGGACTCACCATCAGGATGTGCTGTGGTCCCACAGGACACATTAACATTAAAAGTTGATCTCAGCCAAACTTCATCGCAGAGAAACGTGGGAAAAATCAGTTTTATGAACTTCTTTCACTGTTTCCTAATTTGTTAAAATTAGGAGGGTAAGATCCTGGTTTAATGGTTATTTGGAACTTGCTTGAGATCTGGATGAGTGCAGAAACCGTTATAGATTGGAATGTGGCAGATAAGGTCTTAAATTTCTGAGCTGTCGACCAAGATCAGTAACGAAGAAGGGGGTTTACCAGACCTTCAATCTGGGAATGTGTGCATGTGTATGTTAATTTAGATCAGGAGAGAACATAGCAAATCAGCCATTGTTGATCTTATTTACACTTGAAAAGACATTCGATTATAACACATCTTTGTCACAAAACAGTTTTCTGTTCCTCTTGATGTTCAGAGAGTGGATTCCTCCATGTTGACCTCGACTGACCTGAAGGAAAGGAGTGCTACTTGTTTTGGGGGGGGAGACGCTGTTAGATCCCGTTTTACGGCCCCCTAGAGATGGGTGTAGATACCAGGGAGGATCTCTGAGAATCGTCTATTTGACGGCTTTATTGTAAAGACAACATGTCCTCCTTGCCAGGTGAAGAGGAGGGCTCATATCTTTAAAGGAATGTTTGCCTTTCAAAAACAAATCCTCAATTAAAAGCAGAGGTGAGTCACATGTGTTCCTACATGATCTTGCAAATGCATCTTGTTGGGCAAGCTTTGTGCTGTCGTTGAACACACAATAATTCAGATCAAAAGGTAACCAATAAGGAACTACTTGCAGCTACGGGCATGGTTGAGATGTGAAGACCAGTGAGAAATGACCCATAACTGATGTTTTAGAGAACTACAATGGCAGCTTTTGAGGTTAATGTAGAAGCTGCTATAGCATCTGTCATATCAGAACTGGAGAGGAAAGAACAAAAAACTGCACAGAGGGCTTTTCTTGATGGAGAAGATGGTTTTTGCTCTTCTTCCAGGTGACTTTGATACAAGCTTGGCTGGCTATGCTGGTGGTGGCACTCTCCTACTGTTGGTCTGATTGGCTGAAGGCAGCTTGTGACAGTAGGTGACAGACAGATGGTTCCTCCAACCACCTGCAAAGTAGTTTTTTGTTTTCCCTTTTCCAAAAAGGTTCTGACGTCTCCTTCCCAGGTGGCTCTGTGTAACAAACCATCTGGCACGTCAGGTAGCCTTTAAAAAAGACGATCCAAGTGATTTTACTTTGATCATACTCACTCGGCTATATTTATTTTTAGACAGGAGTACACTGTCAATGAGCTATATCAAATGAAATAGAAAAGAAAAGGATGGGGGAAGTGGCAGAAATGCAACAGAACTGTCCCAAAGACAGCTTTGCTCAGGAAACTCTCCACAACCAACTAAAGTGGAAAACTTTGTGGGACCTGTTGATCTAAATGATGAGTGTTAGATTATTTCAATCTGAAACAAGATAGGACACCTTCTTGTGGCACTAGGGGATCACTAAGTCATTAGGATAGATGATTTGGGAACCATGGATGGCTGCACCAAACTTTGTTCTTTCACTGGTTAACAAAAAATGTTGCTGCTGGATCTACTGTAGATGAAACATCAGGTGATTATTAAATAGTATGGATGTAAGTAAACCAAAAACTCACTGTATGATATCATCACGATATTAAATCCACGGTAAGATAATTATCACAATATTAATCAAAAAAGCAGTGTTCTTTAATAATAAATGTGATGTGTACAGCATTTATTAAAAATGTACAATCTGTTTTTACTTTTTACTTGAGGTCCTTCTTCTTTCCTTTTATATTATAATAAAAGTAGCAGGCCATGACTTACGCATGTGTGAAAAGTAGCCATTGGAATTTGTACAATTGCAAAACAATAGAGCAAGTAGTAGCAATCCCTCCCTCCCTCTGGTTGTACAGTGGGAATTCCAGGGCATGCAGGGGGGTTTGACACGAGAGGACAACACAGGCCCATCCACGGGTCCCACCAATGTCCCTCGCTTATGTTGTCCAGCACACGACCAGGGCCAAAAAAGTGTTAGTGTAACAGACATGTTACTTTTTCCCATCTGTATGTTCAGTGGTGTTCGGGTGTTTATGGGTAGACAGGTTTTTCTTGCGGTTGCTTTGTAAAATTAAACAGCCAGCGGTGAGGCAGTGCAGCTAATGCAGCGGATTGTAAGCTGTAGTTTCACGGTAAAAACACCGCCGAGTTGCCGCAGCTGCAGTGTCTTTGAGCTCGTTAGGTGAAGCAGATATGTCTGGTGGTGGAGCAGTGGCAGCAAGCAGGCCAACTGCTTGCTGCAACCAACAATTAGAGACACCCTTACAGTGAAAAGTGGCTCCGGAGAATGAGTTAATAGGTTGGTGAGCTACTCCAGCTCAAGCACTGCGAAAAACAGACATTACCAGAGCTTGTGTCAGTTAACAGTTACCCCTGGTTTCCATCGGGCACATGTCTATGACATTATGTGTGCAAAGCTATTTTGCTCTGTTCCCCTTGCAAACTGCATATCCCAAAAGAGCCTTAGAGAAGTGGAGTGTGCTGCTGGCTGATACAGTAGACATCCTGAGATTTTGCTTATTTCGTTACATTCTCCTTGATTTGTGTGCTTCTGCCATGGGTGAGTAGGCTACATACTTAAATGTAAATGTACTTAAATGTTCGATGTAGTGAAGTGAAACATGATCCCAAAATGGTACAGGGTGTTTTATTGGAATCGAGGGGTTAGAGTCAGCCATAGAGAAGGCAACCAACCAAACAGAACAATTCAATGACATGGACAGATAACAAAATGCATTCATACTGATTTCCCTTGTTCGATCCATGAACTTTTTGAGCAAAATAGCCACATGACAGGTTGGTAGATATTGTCAGGGTCTCGCGACGGAATATTCGGTATATCGTTACATCCCGATTAAGTAGTGATTTGTATACCTGTTACATATTGCACGGCAATCAATTACATATTTTCTAAGATATTTCAGGTAATATATCTGGACCAAGGTGGTGGACTAACCAACTGTCTTTGCTACCCTAAGAGGCACACCACTATCATAGCTAAAAAGTCTATAAAGTGTAACAATATATTTTAAATACCTACAAAACCTTAACAAACAAAATTAAAATGTTATTACATCAATAAAGCCAGCATACCTGAGAGTCTCCAGTTTGCATTGTGGATTCTTCAACCCCCTTGTGAGCTCATAGAGACCTTGATGCATCACATGGTTGTAACTCAGGTCCAGTTCTCTCAGATTAGAGTTGGAGCCAAGAACTGAGGCCAGAGCTTCACAGCTTCTCTCAGACAGGTTACAGCCACTCAGCCTAAATATGTCATAACCAAAGAAAGAATGAGCAAGAACCTAAAAACAGAACATAATATTACAGTATTTAATATGTACTAAGTTGTAAACCCACATAGCTCGACGGGAAGCCTGAACCACTGGCAGCAATCTCAGAAAACCTTCCTCTGAAGCAGAGAATTTTTTCAGGTCGAACACCTCAAACTCATTCTCTGATGACAGTAAGATGAAGACCAGAGCTGACCACTGAGCTGGAGACAGTTTGTCTGAGGACAAACATCCTGAACTGAGGTACTGTTGGATCTCCTCAACTAGAGACTGATCCTTCAGCTCATTCAGACAGTGAAGCAGGTTGATGCATCGCTCTGGGCAGGGATTCTCCCTGATCTTCTTTTTGATGTACTGGACTGTGTCTTGATTGCTCTGTAGGCTACTTCCTGATCGTTTCAATAGGTCTTGGAGTAGTTCTTGATTATTCTGTTGTGAGAGACCACTGAGAAAGCGGAGGAACAAGTCCAGGTGTCCATTTGTACTCTGTAAAGTCTTGTTGACTGCTGACTGGTAGAGTTGGTTTACTGCTGATTGCTCTGTGATCTGCACAGACTGTTTGGAGGTTGATTGTTCTTCAGACAAGAGGTTGATACCTGAGTTGATGAATGACACTATGACATGAACAGCAGCCAGAAACTCCTGGAAGCTCAAATGAACAAAGAAGAAACGCCTGTCCTGGTTCAGCCCATGATCCTCTTTAAAGATCTCTGAGATTACTTCTGAGTACTCAGAAGCGGCCCTGATGTCAATGCCACACTCCACTAGATCTGCTTCATAGAAGATCAGGTTTCCTTTCTGCAGCTGCTCAAAAGCCAGTTTCCCCAGGGACAGAATCATCGTGCTGGTCTCTGTGCTCCAGATCGGATCTGTCTCAGCTCTTCCATGATCTTTGACATTTGCCAGTTTGGACTGAACTACCAGGAAGTGTGTGTACATGTCAGTCAGAGTCTTGGGCAGCTCTCCTCTGTCATCTGTTTTCAACACATCCTCCAGAACTGTCACAGTGATCCAACAGAAGACTGGGATGTGGCACATGATGTGCAGGCTTCGTGATGTCTTGATGTGGGAGATGATTCTGCTGGCCAGTTCCTTGTTCCTGAATCTCTTCCTGATGTACTCTTCCTTCTTTGGATCAGTGAACCCTCTCACCTCTGTCACCATGTCAATGGACTGTCGAGGGATTCGACCAGCTGCCTCAGGAGTTGTGGTTATCCAGACGCAGGCAGAAGGGAACAGTTTCCCCATGATGAGGTTTGTCAGCAGCACATCCACTGAAGCTGAGTCAGTGACATCAGTCAGGATCTCGTTGTTGTGGAAGTCCAAAGCAAGTTGACACTCATCCAGACCATCAAGGATGAACATAGCCGGGAATTTATCGAAACTGCATGTTCCTGCTCCTTTGGTTTCAGCAAAGAAGTGATGAAGAAGTTCCACCCAGCTGTATTTCTCCCCCTTAAGCAAATTCAACTCTCGGAAAGTGAATGGAAATATGAACTGTATATTGTTGTTAACTTTGTCTTCAGCCCAATCCAGGGCAAACTTCTGTGTTGTGACTGTTTTCCCGATACCAGACACTCCTTTCAACATTAATGTTCTAAGTGATCCATCTTGACCAGGTAAGAGTTTAAGTAAGTCTCCTATATTGACAGTGTGTTCCAAATTTTCATCTGTGATATGGAGCTCAGTGTAGATCTCATTCATCAACATCTGCTTCCCACATTTTGTGGCTTGCACAAACAAATGCTGAAACTTTTTCCTCAGGTTAAACTTGAGTTTGCGCTGGCAATCAGTGAGAGCCTCTGAAAGAATAAACAACAGATATACAAATGGAGTAATGCAATATTTCCAGATAAATGGACACAATCAACACAACACTGACATACTGTATATTCACATTTGTATTCCCAACATTTAGCCAAAGAAACAATGTATGGAGTTTGTTGAGGCCTCGTGCCCCATAGGATAGGAGTTACCTGGGAGTGTCACCTTGCTTAACTCATAGTCTTATAATTTATTTTAATTGGAGCCATGGGCTTAGATCCTTAAGGGCCCAGACACACCAAACTGAGATCAAAGAACTAGCAAAGGCCGACTGTTGCGCCGCCTCACATCGCCTGTGTCTCGGCCAAAAAGCTGCACTTGTACAAGTTGCTTGTCGACAACAGCTATCAGTCAAATAGCTTGTAGTCTGTATTTTCCATTCAAAAGGGGAAACTGGAAGTCTCATTTCTGTGGATATACAAACTGTTGTAACGATAAAGTAGCATTTTTTCACACCACTCTCACTAATATACCAATCTCTAAATGAATACGTCTGAAAAGTTTCAATGAATAAGTCACAGGCACTGGCAAAGAGGTGGAATTGAAAAATAAGGAGAAACCATGCTAAATGGGTAAAATCGTGGATACTACAATAACTTTGCCTATCTTTTCCCCTGTCTCTTTTGTGCACTGATTCCATTAGCTGAACAGCCAATCAGAGCGACTTCTCTTCTGATGGGTTCTGCTGCTGATTCAATATATTCAATGGGCCGAAAAACTAGTACCAATGGTATCATGGTCACAGGTCATTACCCAGTGTAATTCATAACACTGCGATATGCAACTCTCTTCTTCTGGTGACATTAAAAAAAAAAAAAATGCATGGCCACAATTTAATGAGGCGTGGCCATGAGATTTATTTATTTTAACTGTACTTACCTTTGGATGTTGAGTTGATATTTGTTAAACGCTGCACCAAGTCATTCTTTTTGATCTTCTTCAAAACTTTGATGGTCACCTCCACTGCATTTTTGTCATAGGTGTCAGTGATTTCATCCACTGTGTCCATCCTGTCTGCATTCACTAAATGGCTCCTTGGAATTGCTGGGAAGCCCTCTAAGATGTCAGCCTGCTGCAGGAACCATTTGAACTTTTTAAACTCTTCATCTGCCAAATCCTCTAAGGTTGCCAGCAGCTCTGCAGGTGTTGCCATGGTTTCCTTTCACTGCAATACCAATAAACCTTGGTAACAGTTTAACATAAGGGTGCAATCATTAACATCAGTTTATACACGGAAGTATGCTATGTACTATTAAAGCTATACTACAGTTTGGGCACATTACATAATATAAACCAAACTGGTTAACATTTATTGATGATGTGTGTATTTACAAAACAGGTAGTCCAGCGATTTTAATATTGTACTCCCATAAAGTTGTGAGTCTAGAAAGAGACTTTACAAAAGAATGGTGAAAATTGCATATTCTAACTTATAGTCTTAGTTTGAAATAACGTAGCCCACTTTTTGCTAAATTAAGGGAACACTTAAAATCTTTAGTATTGAATACTGACCAGCTGTAGGCTTGAATGGTGGCTCTGAAAAGTTTGAAGCTTGCTTCTGTGTAGTTGTAGTCACCTTGAAATGACAGCCGTGAGAGAGGATCAAACATCAAAATCAAAACAGCCGACGTACAATAACTTCATAAAAGTATTAAAATAAAAGTCAGTATCTAATATTACACATATCTAACAATTAAATGACAGTTTTTATGACAGTATAAAGATAAAAGTGTCTATTTGTTGAACTGTAACCACATTATCTACACTATACGAGAAAAAAATAATATGTTTTAGGAAACAAACACTAATAAAATCAAAACCCTCAAGTATGTATTAAAATAGTTAAAGACTAACAGCCACACCCTTGACTCCAGTTAGAAAACCCCTGACTCAAAGCATGACAACAGCATTTCTCCAGTGAATCCTGCAACATGAAAATAGAAAACATTTGCCCAGCTTAAAAGTCTTTTTTGCATCATTCGGATGGAAAGATTAGAATTTGGGGCACCTACTATGAATAACGTAAAGGGGTATATGAAGAGGCCAATAGATGGACTCTTCCATTATGAAAATGCAGCATGTCACAGGTTATTTTATCATCAGTGTATGGCTCCAGAAACATGACAGGAAGTTAGTTATTCCAGGATCTTACTGAGCATCTTTAGGCTGTTGTGGAAACAGCTGTTCACAGCAAGACAGTGCAATCATTTTGAGATGGACAAATACCCTTATTTAGAAAGCCACTAAGCACCTGCATATGAGGATGGTTTGTAAGCTTATGTTTATAACTGCTGACCATGCAGGCAGATAAAAAAAATTCTAATTATTCACTTCATTGAACTATGGACCAAAGAGTAAAAGCAGTGAATTGGGGTTTTACAGGTGGGGAATGACTTCCCAATTCTCCACCTGACTATCATTTTTGTACAGATTAAACAAGCAAGATATAACATGTATTGGTGAGGTTCAGAGGTGCAGATTTCATGCCAGGGTAGTTGTTTCCCCCTGTTTCCAATCTTGAGTGTTTGGTTGAGCTATGTGGTATCAATCTTCTCATACCACTCTCAGCAAGAAAGCAAACAAGCCGATTTCCCAAAAGGTCACAAGAAAAAGTAAAAGTGTTCAAATCAACCCAGTCGCATCCTGTGAATAGCCTTCCGACTCAGTCTGTGATCAGGTTAACTCGCTACCATACGTGGTGTGATCACAGACGAGAGTGGGAGAATTTGAACTCACTGTTTGACAGTCAGTGACAGTGACTACCAGATTAGTTGTAAACTATGTCCGTGTGTGTTTCCTGTGGCGGATGGTGGCCTGTCAGATGTACGGCAGCTTCAGGAGGACAACACTCCACTGTATTCACAACGAAGCCTGTGTTGTGATTTGTTTATGAAGGTTGAGGTCTGCAGTTGAATACATATGCATTTATTTAATACACTAATCAAAATATAGTGCTGATGTGAAAAAATAATGTGATTCATATGAATAACAAAAACCTTTCTTTACAGGTTCTTTCCAAAACCAGATGTATTGATGTCATCTCCTGACGTTTGTTGTGGTAAGATGTTGTAAAAGTTGCATGACATTGGCTTTCATTGACCACTAATTCAAATTTCATTACATTTACCAGAGAAAATGTGCTGAAAGCTTGAATTTTCACATTAATTTTCTAAAATTCCTACAGAAAATGCTGGCCAGGGTAGAGTCCAAAAATACATAAAAGTTCCACAAAAGGATGAATTGATTTCCTCCAGTTTCTTCAAGCAGGTTTGTATCCATCTATATTTTAAACTCAAAACAGTAATGACTTACAAAGGTCAAATCCAAATGATATGGTTGATATGGTAGCTCAATGTAATTTCTCTTTGTATTATCCTAGTAACAGACACATTTAGCCTGCAGGCTCAACCTCTGAATGAAGGTCTCCTCAGCTTGACTGATACATCAGGTACTGAGGTTGACGCAGACATATTTGATGAGCTGATAAAGTCAGGGATCCAGAACTTCAAGATTGGATACCGTCAGTATCCAGTATCAGGTAAGGTTATTAAATCAATTTGGAAGACGGGATCTTGGACTTAAGTGTAGGTGTTGATATATCTCCTAGCAGTTTATGATTACTAATGAGAGTTTGGTTTAGAAATAGTTTTAAATACGTTCTTGCACCAGTTTCATACATTTTTTGCTTATTTCTCACAAAGGATAATCAACTCTGAAATTCTCTGAAAATATTTTGAAATATGATTTCACTTTGTCAAGGATATTTTTAACACTTCTCACTAATCATTATATGGAAATATTTGTTTTATTCCCTGTGGAACATATTTAGATCTCTAAGTATGTCTTGTGGCAGATAAATCACAGTCCTCAGTATTACCAGGCCCATCAGTGTCACCAATGTCATTGCCAGCATCACCTGTGTCAACACCAGACCCATCAGCATCACCAGCTTCTTCTGCTTCATCAGCTTCTACTATCATTTTATCATCCACTAAGAACAGGAAGAGGGGCCTTGGTGACCTGGACCGTGATGAAGCAAGACAGGTGAAACAATGAAACAGTCAAATTTTTAAATATAAATTAGAATTAAAGATTATTAAGCCTACATTACTAGCACTTGAATTGCCACCGTGCATCTCATAGCAGGTGATTGTTAGAAGTAAATCTAAAATGAATTTAACAGGAGTAGCTGTTAGAATAATTAATTTGCTTAAGCTGATATTTAAAAAATGTTTTTGAAGAAGGTTGAAGCTGTCCTGAGGTCCAATCCAAAGGGTGAAAAAATCTTCAAAGAATATGACAAAAAGAAAACGCTGTCGGATACAACGCGTAGACAGATGGTCAACATTTTGATTGCAGAAATGACTGAATCCTATGGGTAAGAAATTGTTTGAAATGACTAAGGAAAACATGCATAGATTGGATACAAATGTGACAAATATTCTCTTTCAAAAGGAGAATTCCACCCATGAGTGTGCAGACCACCTATGCACTAGGAATTGAGACCCTTTTTCCATATCTGCAAGATCCATACTCAAAAAATGGATATGTAAGTATTTGATAGAGTTTGCTTATATGTAAGTTACAGTTTATATCATTTTGTACTCTTATAACCTTTTATTGGCCTGCTTACTGTCTCTGTTTCATCCAAGGTCGCTTCATCCTGTATCCTGTGTTCTGAGGAAGTGGGGGCTGCGCACCCACTTGCGAAACAGTTTTTGAGAACTCAACCACAGAAAAGCAAAGCACCTGTTGTCTGTGTTTTCATCCTTGTATGGTGTTATGTTTTACGCTCACATTTTGTTATGACGTTGCTACACACAGCTGTTAAGAAATTAGTACTGCTTAATATTTGAATAGTTTTTGGTTGTGCTTTTGATGTGTTTGTGTGTGTACATATCTGTGCTTATGTGAACAGGAACATTACTATGATCCAGAGGCCAATACTGGCTACCTTGCTTGGAGACTCAAGACAGTCCAACGCAACAGCTTTGATGGCTTCCACAGGCGTTCCAAGCCTGATTTGCAGGACAGCCCAACAACCTATCGAGAATCTCTGTTAACTAGTCAACAGCTCTTCGGTGAGGAGTGTCGGGAGGCTCTCTTTGTCATTTAGACAGAAGCTAGTTCATGACCAGGATGTAACATCTACAGTCTTGGATGTCTTCCCTCGTTTCCTTGATGTTCCTGGATTGGTAAGTATACGTATAGATTGTTGAGTATTTTAACTATTTTAAATCTGAATCCCTCCAAATGAAATGCACACTTTTGACATGTAATGGACATTGTGTCTCTGTTTACAGATTGACCAAGATTTTTCCATGATGTTTGGGGATGTGGTATCTGGGAAATTTCTATAAAAGTGGCCCTCATTTTTCAAGCAGAAAGTCGTCACAGAATGAGTTTTCCCTCAAATATGCATGTTGAGGAGCTTCTTGCAGCTTTTGACCCTGATGCTTCGGTAAATAATTGATTTTTTTAAAAATGTTTTTAGATGGATAACATGTACAGCAAGCAAGAAGTAATTTCTTCCCAAATATTTAACTAATTATTTATTTTCTCCAAGGCTGGGATAGTCATATGTCAGCGCTCCTCCTGCTGTTGCATCTCTGCCCCCTACATCAAGAGGCCATAAAAAACAGCCAAGATCAGCTCAGCACAGGCAGCCAACTATCTTGTAAGATTTCTTAAAGTATGTACCCTCAGCTTTTGTTGTACCACCAAAACCACTTTTTGCTTAGCAGTTATGTTAAAGAAGTTTGCTGCAAGTTAATATAGGACTGTAAGAATAAATCTTGATGCTGTGTCATTCAAACTACAGGAGGGTGCAAGCCTCACCACATTCCTGGAGAAAGTTGATGCAAGACAGCCCTTCCTCCTCTGCATTGGTGAGCAAATGAAGAAAATCCAGAGGTTCTTCATTGTCGTGGACCAAAAACCCATCCCACGCAATGCTCAGACAACGGTATTTTCTCGTTCTCGCTTCACTTGTACACGACAGCCTGACCGCTACCATGTACAACCCGAAAGCCGTCGTCGGATGCACGGATCCTCCTGTTTCGCTACATCGCCTCCCTACCAAAGAGGATATCAGAGCAAAGTGGCTACATTTTATTTATCAGGGAAACGTCCCAGCTTCAGTGAGCAAAACGTTATGGTCTGTGCCAGTCACTTCACGCCGGACTGCATCAGCAACCAGGGTCAGGACTGGATGCTGGACTGGCAACAAGATTGTCCCTTAAAAGATGGATCCATACCCATTGTCAATGATGGAGCTGTAAGTATTTAAAAAACAGTGTAGTTTGTGTTACTTTGGCCGTTTAGCACATGAGCTAACGCTAACCGTCGATGTAAATATGAGGCTGAACTAACGTGAAGTTATCAAATTTGGGCTTACTGGCCGTAGTATTCACGATAATGTTAATGTTACCAAACGTTAATTTGTCATATCAGCACTCTTTTAAAACATGACAGTGAATTGAGAAAATGAATTAGGATATTGAGATTTTATCGCTTCTAACCGGCCGGTGAACCACTGCTCGGCCGTGAACAAGCAGAGGAGATTGTATGAAATCGTCTGAGTTGTTCGCGAACGGTGAGCTGCTGTTCCGCCGTGAACAAGCAGAGGAGATTGTATGAAATCGTCTCAGTTGTTCGCAGACGGTGAGCTGCTGTTCCGCCGTGAACACGCAGAGGAGACGGGGTGAAATGTCTCAGTTGTTCGCAGACGGTGAGCTGCTGTTCCGCCGTGAACACGCAGAGGGGACGGTGTGAAATGTCTCAGTTGTTCGCGGACGGTGAGCTACATTAATTCATTAGCATGTTGTGCTAAAGGACAGTGACCTGCACGTTACTTGCAGTAAAGCAATCACTACTTTGTCTTGGAGCCGGAGACAGGGGTTACCTGCTACATGTCTGCTGTGCTACTATCAGTCATATCCAGGCATGGACACAGAAAAGTCGCTTCGCAAATGTGTATAGCTCGTTTCCATGGTCACGCGATGCTGTCCTCACGTCTTCCGCCCCAGCAGGAAGAAGTGGGCGGCGCACGCAGTAGCTCATTAGTATTAAAGGGAAAGGCACTCAAACCAGCCGCTTAAAACAGGGCTGTGAAACTGGTGTGTAAACACCCCTGCTGTGCTCAATCCTTCGGTTTTTTTGACCAAAGCATGTTACTATCATTCCATTTAGAAATCAAGGAACCATGTCAACAAGCAGAAATGAGCATAATATGTCACCTTTAAAAAATCTCCCACCAAAATTAAACTCTATTAATGAATGTGCACCTTGCAGCTCTTTTTTACACAGAAGATTTGAAGAAATATGGTTTTAATGAAATATTAAAGCCTCTAATTGAAGATTTAAAAATTTTAGAGACAAGAGGAATCGAAATTCCATGTATTGAAGAGCCACTGTTTGGATCTGTAATTCAAGTGACAGGAGATAATCTTGCTTTAAATAGCTTTTTAGGGTTTGTGGAGTCTTTCAGTGCAACACACTGGTGTAGGTTTTGTCTGACAAGAAAGGAAGAAATTCAGTTGATATTTAATGAGGATGATCCTGGACTTGTTTTGCACTCCAGAGCGCTTCATATTGAACATTGTAATGCATTAAGTGAAGACCCTGCTCTACCTGCCATTTATGGTGTTAAAAAGTCTTGTGTGCTCAATACATTAGAGTATTTTCACAGCACTGATAATTATGCAGTTGATATAATGCATGATTTGTTAGAGGGTATTGTACAGTATGAGCTTAAGTTGTTTTTTCAGTACCTGATAAAAGATGGCTACATTTCTTTGAACACTCTTTCAGACTTGATACATAGTTTTAATTATTGTTTTACAGAACGTAAGAACAAACCAAGTGGGTTAAAAATTGATGACAACAGCAAGCACTTAGGTTTAAATGCCATTCAGTCATTGTGTGTTCTCCGCAATACCCCACTTATCTTTGGTGATGTGGTTGAAATGGACAACAGTCATTGGGACTTTGTGCTCCTGTTATTACAAATTGTTAACATATTTCTCCCCAATCCTTACTGATGGCATGATATGTTACCTAAAACATTTGATTTGTGACCACTATAACATGTTTAAAACCTTGTACCCCGATAAGAAATTGATCCCCAAACACCACTTAATGATTCACTATCCAAGATGTATTTTAAAAATTGGGCTTTTATCCATATGTGGTGCATGCAATTTGAAGCAAAACATATTTTTTTTAAAAAGTCTGTAAAGAATTTCAAAAATCTTACAAAATCTCTAACAACGCCAGTGTCAATTGGCCTTTACTATGAAAATTATTGTTTTAGGAGGTTTGAGGTTGGTCCTGTAAAAATGAAAACAATTGATAGCATGGAATGTGGAGAAACACTGTGTCAGATACTAAAATTAGATTTATGTTCAGATATTTCAACTACAAATTGGGTTATAAATTATGGCACAGAGTACTAGATTGGTTTATTTATAGCCACTGAAACATCCCATGATCTACCTGTGTTCAAGAAAATATGCCATATTATAATACATGAACAGCATGCTTTTATAGTAGGTTGTACAGTTGATACATTGTACTTTGATGAACTTTGAAGGCATACTTTTTGCTGATCTTGTCTACTAGGGCATGATGGAAAACTAAAGTTTTGTGCACTTCTCTAGACACAGGAATCCTTCCTAACAGGTGCCTGGTTTTTGAACTGGGAGACTCTGAATCTTGCTGTAGTCTTTCACATCTTTTTCTGAATTTGTCAGTTTTTCTTTTCTGTTGTTTGAGTGTTTCCTTCAAAGTCTGAATCTCCCTGTATAACTTGGACTCCCTTCTTTTGACTTTTTTCCTTGCAGCAAATCTCTGTCTATAATGATACACAAATTGTGTTATTATCTGTCAATTCAGTAGAGGAAATATCAAATTCTATAGATCCAAAACAGCATGTACTAGGAATATTTGTCGATTTAAAGAAAGCATTTGATACAATTAACCATAAAATATTATTCAATAAATTAGAACGGTATGGAATCAGGGTTTTAAGTTTACAGTGGATGAAAAGCTATTTGGATGACAGAGAGCAATTTGTAAAACTGGGTGATTTTTGTTCCCAATCCTTGCAAATCACTTGTGGTGTCCCCCAGGGGTCAGTGTTGAGACCCAAATTATTTATACTTTATATTAATGATTTATGCAATGTGTCTAAATATTAAAACCTGTACTATTTGTGGATGATACAAATTTGTTTTGTTCTGGAAATGATTCACAGCAATTAATGTAATGTCACCACAGAATTGGATAAACTAAAATTATGGTTTAATGAAAATAAACTATCATTAAACTTGAACAAAACAAAAATAATGCATTTTGGTAGTTGGAAGAATAAAATACAAATAAAAGTTTTATTAGATGGTGTTGTGATTGAAAGGGTAAATTAAATTAAATGTCTTGGGGTGACAATAGATGAAAAAATTAACTGGAAATCCCACATCAAGCACGTACAACAAAAAGTCTCAAAGACCACTGCAGTTTTAAACAGAGCAAGACAGGTTTTGGATCATAAAGCACTTCAAACTTTATACTGTTCCCTAGTCCTTCCATATCTCACCTACTGTGCTGAAATCTGGGGCTATAACTACAAAAGCAGGTTACACTCCCTGTTCTCAAAAGAGAGCAATACGATACATTCATAAAGCTGGATATCGGGATCATACTAACTCACTATTCCTACAGTCAAAACTACTAAAACTCATAGACCAAGTGGCATTTCAAACAGCACAAGTAATATTTAAGGCAAAACATCATCTATTACCAGAAAAACTTCAAAAACTATTCACGGAAAGGGAAGGGGGTTATAATTTAAGGGGACAATATAACTTCAAAACTTTGAGGGTGTGCACCACAATGAGAAGTTTTTGTGTTTGTGTTGCTGGAGTAAGAGAATGGAACAGTATGAATGTGGAGTTAAAAGAATGCACGACCATAAAACAGTTCAAAAAGACATATAAGGAAAAGATGTTCATACAATATAGGAGTGAGGAAGGTGTTTAAATATCACCAGCTGTTCATTGTTTATTCATCGACTTTAATTGTTATGGATTTTATGTTACCTCCGTACATGGAAGTATGTTCATGTACGGGTGAATCATGTGTGTATGTAGGCGTATATATATATATATATATATATATATATATATATATGTATATATATATATATATATATATATATATATATATATATATATATATATATATATATATATATATATATATATGTGTGTGTGTGTGTATTTATGTTTGTATATACGTGTGTTGTATGTGGGTATGTACGTGTGCGTGGATGTATTCTTCAAGTTTAAATTTTGCACTCAGAAAAAAAAAAAACAATATGGGGATTTAATTTGTTGAAATTTTTTTGTTTTCTCATTGGTAGATTACTCTCCAGATGCACATGATGAATAGGGAAGCACTTTGATATGGGTATTTAATGTGGGTGAAAGGGGGTAGGACACTTCTTCTTACTCCTTTTTGGACATGTTATTTAATTTAATTTCAGCATTATTATTATGATTTTGGGTATTAGGATGTGTTTATCATGACTACTATATTTATGTCTAAAAATTGGGATGATGAATGGGAATGGAGGAAGTTTTTGTTTTGTTTCCTTTTCTGGCTTTTCCTACATTCCTTCATTTTTTTCTTTGACTGGTGAATGTCTTTTATTTTGTTTGATAATGCTTTTCTTTTTTTTAATTTCTTTTATTTACATGTTTGAAATAAACTAAACTATGTTTACTGAACAGAGTAAGATGACAAGCTGTTACTCTAGTCTTTCCAGCACCATTTCATAATAGAATCTATATCTGTACCTTGACATCTGAGGCTGTGGATCAACTTCAGGACTCTGAGGTGGAGTAAGCTGGTGCTCTTTCACTTTCTTTCTCTCTCTGCTCTGGCATTGGACTCTTCTCCAGTAAGCTTGTTTCCTTCTCTTCTACCTCTCACTTAAATCTTTCACTGTCTTCACCTTCCCAAGCTTTTTGTTATCATGCCACTTCTCTCTGTGTTTCTGTAAAATATGCAGCCCTTCCCTTGGGATCAGCATTACGCCGAGCCCTGTACTGGCGCTGCTTCTCAGCAGCAGATAAATCCATTTCCCTAAAACACAAATCACTCTGTTTGTCTCTCAATGTGAACATACATTGTGACAAAAAACTGCCAACATTGTCAACCGTGTTAATCCCTGTCAACTGTGTTACAGTTTATGGGTAACACAGTTGAAATGTCAGCCATTTTAGGGCCTTGTGCTCACTGCAGACCTCAGACCTGTCACCATATGACTTTGATCAACTCGTGTTTTTATACACTTTCTCTGCATATTTGTAAATATAACATCTAATGCAAGTTCACATGAACAAGTTGATAACACAGTTGACAATCAATTAATCTATGTGCACACCATAATATTGCACACCATAATATTGATAAAATATTGAAAAGGAGAAGTAGACACTTACCACACCGTCTTCACATCTCCCTCCAAAAAGGAAATGACATCACTTTGGAGCAAACCATTGCTGATTTATAGGGGTTATTTCAGTGAGTAACACAGTTAACAGAGATTTCTCGGACACACACAATGTGGATGATTTAATGTACATGAATGATCAAAATAGATTTTAAAATGCCTTTCTCATATTTTAATAATTATTTTGAACAAATATTTATGAAAATATTATACAAAAACATGTAATTTAGTTTTAATCTGAAGAGCAAAACCTGACATTTAGCAAATTGGACATCAAAAAACCAACAAATTCCAGTTTAGTATATGCATTTTTGCTAAATAAATGATTATTAAATAAAAGAGGAATGTGCCCTGATGTAAAACTGCTCATTGCTTGAAGTGAATAAATAAATAAATTGATAAATACAGTCTATGGACATGACATGCACCCCTAATTATAGAATGACTCTCATATCATTGGTAGCCACAACAGTTTCACTGTTATGCTGATCACATTCAGCTTCATGCACCACACAAAACCTCCAACCCCAGTTGTCTAGCTTCCTAGAGTTGTCACGTTTTTCCCAGAATGTATCTCTTTTTTCATCAGCTGTCCCGGGAAAAAACAAATCTCTCCCGGGACACAATTTGTCCCGTTTTTTAAGGGAAAATGAATAACCTTAATTTGGTTTCCTTCGTTCTGTAATCTAGAAAGGTTCCCATCAAAAATGTCTGTCTTCTTCCCGTTTATAGTCTATGTCTACGTCATACATCCAATCACGTGATGAGGTGCACCGTGCGCGCGCCTCCATCCAATGCTCAAAGAAGTTTTAGCGTCTTCATTTGAAATGGGAGGAGAGACGACGGGCGAGGAAGGAGATGGAGCAAATAGCCACCAGCGCGAAACAAACGATATACTATTTATAATCCTGACTGGGCGAAACTTTCGGAGTTTGAATGGGTACGGCCGATCCAGGGAGACAATTTTTCCGCCACATGCGTTTTGTGTCCGGCGTTTTGTGTGCAGGGCCGGTTTTTGCTATGGGCAATGTGGGCGACCGCCCAGGGCGCAATCTAAAAAAAAAAAAAAAGAAAAAAAGACAAAACAAAACTGGCCAGTTTTCTACTGCCCTCATTGTCACGTCAACTTGCTGCTGAGAGTCACACAGGTTGTGTGTGTCAGAAGAGGCAAGGGGGAGGGGGAGAGGGATAGACTGATGATCCCAGGCCACACAACACAAACTGCTTCCAAATGAATTGTATTTCATTCCTGAAATTAATATAGACCCATGTACCTACATGTAATTAATTGGGTTATGTGAAAAATGTGGGGAAAAAAAAAATCTGTGCATGCATCTACGTGAATTTGTTTACATCACATGACTCCGGTTGTTTGACGGGCGAACAGACGGTGTTGGCAAAAGGTAATGATGTCGAGTCTTCATCTTCATCATGGATCAAAGTAAAAGAGCAAAGAAGCCATCAGCTGCCCAGTTCAGAAAAAGAAGAAAAGAAGAAGAGCAGAAACAGGCAAAAGATAAAGGTATGCATATTTCTATGAGTGACGTGAGTGACAGTAGCCTATAGGCTATTTATTAGCCTCTTGCTAATATGTTGCTACTTAGCCACAGAAGACGACTGTATTTGGTTTTTTAGTTTTGTTGAACTAGCAGCTATTAGAATTGAGGCATCATGTCATGCAACTAATTTCACCCATAGGCAACCTAGGCTAGTTTGTGTTTGCAACACAACAAGTGCAAATTCACACAGACGTCCTGACTGTGGAATGTTTAATGCTATACGCTGTATGCTAACTAAAATAACTTCTACTATACATTGACATGGCATTTTGTAAGCTACATGTGATAAAGCTTTTTGAATAATTTGTAGTGTGTTATGCTTAGTTAATAGGATGTTAACAAATGTTAATAAAATGTGCATTATGGTCATTTTAATTGGGTAACTGATGCATGTGTGATGTAAGTGTGATATTGTATCTTAATTGTAAATTCAGGGGCACTTCTGAAATATTTTGGAGCTGGAGCACCCACTGGCCAAAATGAGGAGTCAGATACTTCCACAGCAGCCACAGACATGGTCCTGGAGTCTGATGAGGAGCCATCTACCTCTGCAGCCACACAGGCCTCTTCAGGGATGGTCCTGGAGCCATCTACCTCCTCAGCCACATGTTCCTTGCAGGACTCCTCAGGTGTATGTGTGTGTGTGTGTGTGTGTGCGTGCATGAGTGTGTGTGGGGTGGTGTATGTGTGTGTTTTTGCATATTTTTTTACTTTTGTAAATGCTATAAATGCTGTGAATAACATGTATACTAATGACATTTTTTTTAGCTTTCTTCAGGGATTTTTCAAGCATGGTTATTAGATCCTGTGATGAAGGATTTGTGCAATTTACATTGGTGTTTATATACTGTATTTCATTTATTTATCTTTATTTTTTTTATTTTTTTAATGTCTTATTTTTTTCTCTGTTCTTGTTATCTTTTTGTATTTAAGATTATATATAATAAAATAATATATAGTTTTGCTTTTTTTGAGGGGGGGGATCAAGGGATGGTTCGCCCAGGGCATAAATCTAGCCAGGACCGCCCCTGACTACAAGACTTCAAATGGTTCAGAATGCTGCGGAGTCTTAACACATACAAGAAAATTTTATCATAATACACCAACCCTTGCCTCACTTCATTGGCTCACAATTAATGTCAGATCAGACTTTAAGGTGCTGCTGATGACATACAAGACTGTGGAAAGCTTTCCCCCGCTGTACCAGTCCGATCTAATTAAACCATGTATTCCAACTCATGCATTACGCTCTCAGAATTCAGGGCTCCTGACAGTTGCCAGAGTTCAAAAGAAGTCAGCTGGCTGCAGGGCTTTTTCCTATCGTGCCCCCTTCCACTGGAATAACTTCCCAGCTGACATCAGACAATCTGGCTCTATTGAGGCTGGCTCTAAACGCAAAACTTACTTCTTTGACTTAACATTTAATTAGTCCTTGACTTTGATTGCTAGCTTCTTAAGTAGGTTGGTCTCAGTCTCAATGAGTCTCTTACCTGAAGTATTAGAATTCACACTGTCCTGCCGACATGAAACAATCTTTTTATTTTACTTTTGGTTTTTTTGGTTTTCTGGTTGCAAAAGCTGCAAGCTGTGTCGCTCTCACCGTCGACCCTCTAAAGCTTCCTCATCCTCCTCCTCTCTTTTCATTCAGGCTCCCTTCTGACGGACCAGGGGCCCCTGGTAACATCTGACTCTCCTGGCTCCTGCTGCCTCACATATGGATTGGTCTTGATCATCAAACCCTGGGCTCCGCTGGATCATTGCTCTCCTCTGTTTTACTATCTCCTTATATCTGTATGTCATTCTGATGTTTTCTGTTTTACTGCTAATTATCTTGTGTGGCCTGCCCTCTTCCAGGTCACCATGGTGGAGAGGAGGTTGTGTGGCTTGGGCAACAGTTGTCGATGCCTCGGCCTGCTCAGTCGTCCTCCTGGATCCACACACTTAACATATTTTATATAAATTGTATCAGATATTCTGTCAATGACTGATTTTGTTGTTCTGTTGCGTTCATGTGACATCTATTGCATGTCTGTCTGTCCTGGGAGAGGGATCCCTCCTCTGTGACTATTCCTGAGGTTTCTTCCATCTTTTTCCCTGTTAAAAGTTGTTTTTTTTTCTCAATGTGTTGAGTTTTTCCTCACGCAAATCGAGGGTCTAAGGACAGAAGATGTCATTCACTGCACAGATTGTAAAGCCCACTGAGGCAATATGATTGTGATTTTGGGCTATATAAATTCAATTGATTTGATTTGTTTTGGCTTCATGAGGCCATGTTACAAATTCAAATGTATAAAATGGTGTAGAAATTAATTCCTTTTTTAACGTTAAAGTTTTGTTGTCCCAAAAAGATTGCAATTTTATGGTACATACAGTATAAAGACAATGCAACAATTGCAATACAATAATATGATTATGTCATAAATATTGCATTGACACAATCATTGTATCAGAATAGATACCAATTCTGGCCCATATTTTAACTTCGCTTGTTTTGTTTTTTTAAAAGCAAAAAAATATACAACAAAGGTCTAATACTGGCCCGTAGGCGAGGGGGATCGGAGGGTTCGTTCGAACCACCAATAAACTGAACAAAAGAAGAAGACGAATAAGAAGAGGAAAATGGGTAAAAAAGAAGATAAAGAAAGAAAACAAAAGAAAACTGCGGCTATTTTGTCCCAGATTATCGGCAAGATGTTCTGAAAAAATGGGTAAGTTGCTAAGTCCATTGAGCAGCCGTTAGCTATGTTAGCTCGGCTACAGTCGAACTAGAGTGGTCCGTTTATAAACCTAATGAGCAGTGTTACAAATAACCTGTGTACGTGTGTCTCTGTTGTTAAAGTTTAGTTAAAGTTTACTTTAGAAACTCATTTTTACAATCAAGAGTCATGTAAACATGACGTACCGCACGTCATTTCCCGGTCAGTCTTCATGGAAACATGACGCTCTGTCAGTGGCGCTGCATTTGGACCAGAGTGAAAACAAACATGTGTACCAGCTGTAAAATGAAACTGCACGCTACACAGTATGTGTGGCTGCAGTTTTAAATCAATTATTTATTCCTAGATTTATATTTGTTATTTTACGGTTGTGTCTGTCAAACTAGACAATAAAATAAAGTTATCCCTTGGGGTCTGATGGACAGACAACGAAGGAGAGCAACAGAGATGGACAGACAACTGAGGTGAGCAACAGAGACACAAGGAGAGCTACAACTAAGAAAAAGACAATTGTCCGATAGTAGAGAAATAGTACACCTAAATTTAATTCAATTCATTGGTTTACACTAAAAGGAAAGTTTGGATGATAATAGAGAGATGGTTCATTTTCATTAAATTCATTCATGTTTATTCATTTAATTGATTCATTCATGTTAACAGAGACATGCAGCAGAGGAGAGAAACGGAGAGACAGACAAGGAGAAAGCCACAGAAACACTGCGGGGGTTAAAAAGTGGGAAAATATTACATTTGAAAAGTGGCCATAATCGGAATTTTTTTTATAAAAATGAATTACATGGTGAACAATTGTTGTAATAGGCTGTGTTTGAAATTTAAAAAATATTTCAGTATTAGACCTTTGTTGTATATTTTTTTTGCTTTAAAAAAACAAAACAAGCGAAGTTAAAATATGGCCAGAATTGGTATTCTGATACAATGATTGTGTCAATGCAATATTTATATGACATAATCACAGTATTGTATTGCAGTATTGCACAGTCTTTATACTGTATGTATCATAAAATTGCAATCTTTTTGGGACAACAGAACTTTAACGTTAAAAAAGGAATTAATTTCTACCATAACTGAAGACAAAAAACAGAAACTCAGCATCAATAAACAATTTTTACTAGTCATCATCTACAAAATAACCAATTACCTATATTGATTTCACTTATCTGCTTCATCTCATAACACTAGTCTTAAATCCACGTGATGCTGTGTTATTTGCTGTATCATCACCAGCCCGAACATTAACTTATTGCTGATGCAAAATTAACATCCCTAAAAGTCACCCTGAACTGGGTTTGTTATTTCTTACACAACTCTTCTAGAGATTTATAGCAGATAACATCCCCAATAGTGTCAGAATTCTGTACTCACAGTCACAGATTCTGTTTCCTCATCTTTCTGACACAGAGACAGTGCGGAACCATGGTAAGAAAACCTCTGCCTACCAGACTCAAAGCCAAACCCAGGGTAAAGGGGTTCAGTGAATCTGGAGTAGACAGTGTAGACATGTTCCAGTGTGTCAGAGTGGACTGTGTAGAAGGACAGAGAGCCAGCAGGCCAGTCCAGATACACTGCTACTTTCTTACTGTCTTTGCTAAGTCTACGTGTCTTTGTTTCTGTGTTATTGTGACAAAGATAGTACCAATGGTATAACTGCAGACTCCAGGACTTGTCATTCCCCCCAAATTTGCAGTCATAACCACTTCCTCTCCTGCTGATTCCTCGGTAAGTCACTGCTATATCGAAGTTTCCCTTAGTTTCAATTTCCCAGTAACAGCGACCAGTCAAACTGTTTCTACACAGCACCTGTTTGCAGCAATTAAACCTCTCTGGATGAAAGCTATAATGCTGTTCCTCTTCTCCATCCAAACATTCCCCCCGTTTGTTGTCCTCAGACAGTTTAAGCCGTCTGTGTGCTGTGTTTGGGTCCAGTGTGAGTTCACAGGCATCTGATGGAAAGAATAAGACACGATAAAGCAACAGAACACGCTTGTTATAGTCTAATGTTTAGTGAACAATATACAGTGCACACATACACATATAGTGTAGTGCTGTGCTATGAACAGGCACAAAGCAGTCACTTCCAACTTTCATCACCCCAAATAGATACATTGGTAATATATGTGACAATATGCTAATATTTCATATGAATCCACTTTTTGCTAAATTAAGGGAACACTTAAAATCTTTAGTATTGAACACTGACCAGCTGTAGGCTTGAATGGTGGGTCTGAAAAGTTTGAAGCTTGCTTCTGTGTAGTTGAAGTCACCTTGAAATGACAGCTGTGAGAGAGGATCAAACATCAAAATCAAAACTTGCTGTTCGACTCTCATCACCCACTGGAGCACAAGCTGGGGGTCATCAGAACCTTAAACCATGGGGCTGAGACCGTGCCCACTAAGTCAGAGGGGAAGGAGAGGGAACAGAAGCACATCAGGGGAGCACTTAAAATGTGTGGCTACCCGAACTGGACCTTTGTCAAAACCGCTATAAGATCCAGAGCAGACAGAGAGGAGGAGACGAGAAAACGTGACAACATCGTCATTCTGTATGTCGCAGGAACATCTGAGAAACTCAGGAGGATCTTTCATAAACATCATATCCTAGTTCACTGTAAACCTAAGAACACACTGAGGCAGAAACTTGTCCATCCTAAGGACAAAACACAGAGGCATACACAGAATATAGTTTATGCTGTTCAATGCAGCCAGGAATGCACAGATTTGTCCATTGGGGAGACAAAACAACCTCTCCATAAACGAATGGCACAACACATGAGGTCTAACTCCTCAGGTCAAGACGCTGCTGTCCACTTACATCTGAAGGAGAAAAAACATTCCTTTGAGGACAACTATGTAAACATGTTGGCCAGAGAAGACAGATGGTTTGAAAGGGGAGTAAAGGAATCCATCTGTCAAACTGGAACGACCGTCTTTGAACAGAGGAGGTGGCCTAAGACATTACTTATCACCCACCTACAATTAAGTACTAGTTCTCTCCCCGGACAGCTTAACAACCATTCACACCTGGGCTCACCTAGCCTTAGGAACCCACATGAAGGTTTGACCAACAACCCGCAAGTGGCCCTAACGTTTAAAAGCCTGCCAACCCCCCTCCAGTTAGTTAGAACTGAAGAAGCCTCTTGGACGAGAGGTGAAACGTCTTCAAGAAACTGAAACAAGTCCAGTTACCTACGATACAGCACCTAGATTTACCACGACCTGGATGACTGAGAACCTTCATCAACAATTTAGTTTCTTCTTATATTTCTGTGTTTGATCCAATACACTGTTAGCAATTCTTGCAAGGTTCAATGTCTGTAGGAGTTGAGTTAAAAGCGAAGTGTCTCATAAGGCAGAACAGACAGAGCAGTCAAATTTTACTGACCTGTTTTTCCACACCTGCTGAAGTTAGCAAATGTTTTTGGTTTATATTTCAACATTTGTAAGTAACCTAAGTTACATAGCTTAAGTGGCTTGGTAGCTGGAGAGGTCCCCTTGAGCAAGGCACCAAACCCCTAACTGCTTGGAGTGCTGACTATGTGCTCATGATTCTCAGTCCTAATGCGCCAGATATAGCAGCCTGGTCAGCCTTATGCTTCTAAGTATGACACTGTAGTTATCCCTCTAGCGTCACTTCTTGAAGCACCCATCTAATGCAGTGTTATATGAACACACAATGGGACTGCCAACCCATAATGAAAGAAGGAAACCAAATATTTACTGCGTTTTGCCATCAATTACAGTTGTGCTTTCCAATGCCTCTCTCTTTTCCTACACTGCCTGTGTGTGTGTTTCTCACTCCAGGTCCACACACGGAGTTGATAAAAAGTTGTGTTGTGATGTGTTGAACTTGTTTTCTTTTGGGAAATTAAACATTATAGTCGAGGGTTAGGAATGCTACACAGTGTTTTAGAGACAGACTTTTTTTTCCTTTTCACAATAAATTTCCTGGATGCCAGTATACACATGATACTGTATACTGAAAAAAGGTGACTCTTGTATTTTTCAGTGTACTTGTTTATTAACTATGGGTTCTAAAGAATGGTCCAAAACGTTGACTCAAGCACAAAGTAGGACTTAAAAGTGTTCTATAATTAAGATTATAACTTTAAGAACTACTTATTGTCACATACAATCATACTCAGTAGCAAAGTCAATGTCATATCCCTCTCAGAAACATTTCCCACATATCTGACATATCTGAACAACACTGAAATACAAAAGACTACATCCTTTCATATCACTTATGTTGGCAATAGCCGTTCTGTATGGTATTAAAAATCTAAAGAGTAATTTTAAGTAATTTGCCTCTGGTTTACTGAAACAAAACTCAGAGTTTAAATAAAAACAAAATAATGCCTTCAAAAAAAGAAAGAAATGGATTGCAAACAGAGTTGACAGGGCTCCAGTCAATTATCTAGAAGTCACTGGACAACAGTTTCCATCAGGAAGAAACCACATAGTCTGTCTACTATCAAAAACAGTAGTTTCAGTTATACTGGTTGTTCAGGACCAGTCACCTAATAAACGGATTCCTATAAACAAAACCTAAACTGTCATACGCACATGGGACATTACTCACCTGAAGGACAAAAACATTACAGGTTATGATTTTATAGAAATACTTCAGTTCTTACCTTGTGCTGTTGCCTATGTTCCAGTCTTGTCCTTCTCATGCCAACGCAGAATACTAAACAAATAACCCTCCCATGATGAGCATCGGGTAAACAGACAGCCTGATATGCTGACAAACCTGTTTTTCCGACCGACAGTAAAAGAGAAGGAAATGAAGCTCAGCTTTAGTTCATTAAGGACACGGAAGTCACAAGCGAATCCTATGCATGATCTTAACATTGATAATATCACTGTAGATTCTCACATGTATTGCATCAAGCTCAAACATTCAAAATATGAAGGAAGGGAAAGGGTCAACTGTTATTTCACAATACCATTTGCTGTCATATTTTCCATGATCCGGTACCTGCCAAGGCATCATGGGCAAAGCAAGATAAACCCTTCATGACAAGGTCAAGGTTCACAACCCACCTCTGATGTTCCTGCAAATGATGCAGACCCCCTCTTCAACTGTACACCTCTCACTCCTTTCACATTGGTGCTGTTTTGGTCCCGGCATCCACTCTGAAAGCTACGGGTCGCTGGTCAGCTGCAGCCTAGAACATTACATTTGCCCTGGAGTTAGAGATAACCTGAGCTCAAAAGTTATGAGCACTAATACTTAAAGAGCTGGGCACAAATCCTAATTTTGTGACCGTTAAAACATTGCATTTGAGTGGCTGGCGTATGCAGTGCACTGATTTAGGTATGACCTCACATGATGCATGCATGCATCTTTAAAGGCAATGCTCTGAGGTCCGCAGCAGGATTGCTGCTACACACATATTTCAGATAATTGTAGAACGGCCTCTCACTGGATGCATGCTTGCATCCCTAAGATAATGCTTTCTGGGGGCATGCAGCAACACATACTGCACATAATTGTAGAATGGCTACACATAGATGTTTTACCATAGGCTGATGCTTAGCATGGGCATTATCCTTGCTTGGCATTGGGCTCTGTTTTGGAGTTTTTCTGCATTGCCAAAGAAGTCATATGCCCCAGCTGTAATTAGCTGACTGCCTGCTGATCGTTTCATCGTTACCAATCAGTCTCACACCAATCACAGTTCACTGGTCCATTTAAATATGGCTCCCTCCTCACTCATAACTGCTCATACTCAAAAGCTGCCACATACTGCTGGTGCTGGAAAACTTGCCGCCACAACCCCAGCCTCCACCTTTTTAAAGAAGAGTCCTATCGGGATTCAAGTGTGACCAACCCCAGTGTAAGGGTCTCTGCATTAACCCACAAACAAATTTATCCCCAGGTACAAGGAGAGCCAGAGACGTGCACTCAAGTCAAAATTCTATTTATTATGCAAACTGAAATCAGCTGATGGTAATGGACCTGATAATGAAAGAATGAATAATAATTAGTTTTAGCACAATACCTTTAATACTACAACACTAATAGATATTTAAAACTACAAGGTAGCTGAGAAGACTTATTACAATGAATAGAAACACGCAGGAGTATAAAATACACTACCTGCTAATAAATAAATCGTCAAACAGGGTACTCACCACGGGGAGATTCTATCGCAAAACCCAATAGCAACCACCACGTGCACACCGTGACCACTGCAAATCACTGCAAAGGACACTGCAACAATTGAAGTTAATCTACCAACTACTTTTGGGTGCTCGCCACTCTTCAGACCTACCACACTGCATGCAAAGAAGGGTGCGTATACCACGGATACTCCCCGCAGATCCTCCCACTGCCTGACAACTAAACAAAAGAAAATACAATATTAGTACTCGGTTGGTTCACAAATGGTTATCAGCTGACACAGTAAAAACAACAGTCCCAGCAACAATACAAGACAATAGACAGCTCATGATGAGCTGGTTTACATCCACAGCAATTCAAAACTATTAGGAAACTTCAACCAGGCCGCATGGCGCATCAGCCCAGGCAAAGCAGCAGTCTGGCACTAAATCTGAAAAAAGGGAAAACACAGCCATTAAATTGACTGGCAAACATACCTCGGAGGAAATAACCCTCCTACGTTACCATACCAGTCGAGATTACCTTCTCAGTCTGGGGCCCTGTCAGACACTGGCACCGGTGGAGCTGACTGGCTCTATACTGTGACTCAGAGAAAAGGCTGACTCATGTCCTAAGGAATTAAATTGGACACATCACTAATAATTTCTGTAGTCAAAATCCCCCAATATACCAAATAAAGTTCTCCTTTTGCACAATTCTCTTACCTGCACAGACAAGACAGTCCCACCACACATCTACCAGGCCTCAAACGAAGAGGCACTAATGGCTCACACCTGTCCTTATGAAGAGGGGGAGCTTTCTCTAGCCCTACCTACAAGGGGCAGTGCTCCTAATCCAGGTGCCAGCCCTCACCCTCATGAACAGTAAGAGTGTGTGTGTGTGTGTGTGTGTGTGTGTGTGTCTAAGGTGCCTGCCCTCACACAAGGTTAAGAAACACTTTTGTAACAGTATAAGTATTGTCTTCCTTATGGCAAAACGATGGCGATACTCAGCTGTATGTGCCCATAAAAGCTGATGATAAATCACAAAATTAGAGTACTTGTATGCAGTGAAGAAATGGATGTCAGAAAACTTCCTGCTCTTGAATTGGATAAAACTGAGATGTTGGTCATTGGCCCTGCTTGACAGAGACATCACTTTGATCAGGTGACGGTAACTCTTGACAACTGTTATTTCTCAAAGTTTAACTGATCAGAGAAATTACCAAGATCGCTTTTTACCACCTGCGCAACATAGCTAAAATTAGGTCCTTCTTTTCAAGGTGGGCACAGAAATCCTGATTCTTGCCTTTGTTTTCGTCTAGGCTGGTTTATTGCAATGCTACTTTTGTTTTTTTGTTTTCTGGTTGCAAAAGCTGCAAGGTGTATCGCTCTCACTGTCAACCCTCTCAAGCTTCCTCATCCTCCTCCTCCTCCTCCTCCTCTCTTTTCATTCAGGCTCCCTTCTGACGGACCAGGGGCCCCTGGGAACATCTGCCTCTCCTGGCTCCTGCTGCCTCACATGGTCTGGATCATCATACCCTGGGCTCCGCTGGATCATGTTTTACTATCTCCTTATATCTGTATGTTATTCTGATGTTTTCATTTTTACTGCTAATTATCTTGTGTGGCCTGCCCTCTTCCAGGTCACCATGTTGGAGAGGAGGTTGTGTGGCTCGGGCAACAGTTGTCGATGCCTCGGTCTGCTCAGTCGTCCTCCTGGATCCACACACTTAACATATTTTATATAAATTGTATCAGATATTCTGTCAATGCAATTTGTAAATTGTGATTTTGTTGTTCTGTTCTGTTCATGCAACATCAGTTGCATGTCTGTCTGTCCTGGGAGAGGGATCTCTTCTCTATGACTACTCCTGAGGTTTCTTCCATCTTTTTCCCTGTTAAAAGGGGTTTTTTTCTCAATGTGTCACTCGAATAGAGGGTCTAAGGACAAAAGATGTCGTTCACTGCACAGATTGTAAAGCCCACTGGGGCAATATGATTGTGATCTTGGGCTATATAAATTCAATTGATTTGATTTGTTTGGGCTTCATGAGGTCATGTTACAAATTCAAATGTATAAAACGGTGTAGAAATTAATTCCTTTTTTAACGTTAAAGTTTTATTGTCCCAAAAAGATTGCAATTTTATGATACATACAGCATAAAGACTGTGCAATACTGCAATACAATACTGTGATTAGGTCATATAAATATTGCATTGACACAATCATTGTATCAGAAAAAATATCAATTCTGGCCCATATTTTAACTGCACTTGTTTTGTTTTTTTTGTTTTGTTTTTTAAAAGCAAAGAAATTTACAACAAAGGTCTAATCATTTTTAAACATTTTAATGCAGAAATCTTTCATAACATATCTTTTAAAACAGTACAAGGCCATAACTGAAGACAAAAAACTATTTTTACTAGGCATCAATCTACAAAATAACACATTACCTATATTGAGTTCAGTTATCTGCTTTATCTCATAACATTAGTCTTAAACCCATGTTATGCTATGTTATTTGCTGTATCATTACCTCCAGCCCGAACATTAACTTATTGCTGATGCAAAATTAGCATCCCTAAAAGTCACCCTGAACTGGGTTTGTTATTTCTTACACAACTCTTCTAGATATTTATAGCAGATAATATCCTCAATAGTGTCAGAATTCTGCACTCACTGTCTGACAGATTCTGTTTCCTCATCTTTCTGACACAGAGACAGCGAGGAACCACAGCACCACGTGCTAAAACCACCAGACCTATACTCAAAGCCAAACCCAGGGTAAAGGGGTTCAGTGAATCTGGAGTAGACAGTGTAGACATGTTCCAGTGCGTCACAGTGGACTGTGTAGAAGGACAGAGAGCCAGCAGGCCAGTCCAGATACACTGCTACTTTGTTACTGTCTTTGCTAGGACTACGTATCTCTGTTTCTGTGTTATTGTGACAAAGATAGGACCAATGGTATAACTGCAGACTCAAGGACTTGTCATTCCTCCCAAATTTGCAGTCATCACCATCTCCTCTCCTGCTGATTCCTCGGTAAGTCACTGCTATATCAAACCTTCCCTTAGTCTCAATTTCCCAGTAACAGCGACCAGTCAAACTGTTTCTACACAGCACCTGTTTGCAGCAATCAAATCTCTCTGGATGAAAGCTATAATGCTGTTCCTCTTCCTTCTCCACGTATTCAACCCGTTTGTTGTCCTCAGACAGTTTAAGCCGTCTGTGTGCTGTGTTTGGGTCCAGTGTGAGTTCACAGGCATCTGATGGAAAGAATAAGACACGATAAAGCAATAGAACACGCTTGTTATAGTCTAATGTTTAGTGAACAATATACAGTGCACACATACACATATAGTGTAGTGCTGTGCTATGAACAGGCACAAAGCAGTCACTTCCAACTTTCATCACCCCAAATAGATACATTGGTAATATATGTAACAATATGCTAATATTTCATATGAATCCACAGATAAAACATGTAATGTATTATCTTTAACATAATGTATTGAAGAGGCCATCATTTGTCTTACTGTATGTTTGTGTGCAATATAAACTATATACTATACTTTATACAGTCAATGGTAGTCACTAAAATACGTACACTTCTGCAGGCCACGTTGTAACCTCTGCTCTCCACCATGGTCCACTCTGAAAGAATGGAAAAAGGATCAAAAACAAATCTATAGAGGCCCTGAGGTGCAGACACAATGACAACTAAGAAACAGCGTTCCACAAAACACAACAACATTACAGAAAACACAACAACATTACAGAAAATAAACGATTTCAAAAAATATAACAACATACTGTTTGTTTTTTTTCAATTTGATGCTGTGTTCTCTAAGATGCTGTTTTATGGTTTTGTTGTTTTCTTACATATATTCGTATTTGCTGAAATCTTATTGTGTTTTTGCACTTTAGGGCAACACTAATACTGTCTGTGACTGTATAACTAAGAGCATTACATATCCTTCATCAGAAAAAAATCTTCCAACATGAGTTCAAATTAATGCCAAACAACCTAGAGTCTTATTATATAAGTTGTTGCAGACCTTTCTATCAGTTATAACATTGTTCTCACCAAAGTCACACTATAAGCAATAACTTTACCATTTGTCTGTTTTCTCCCCAAAGGTTTGTCCAGTGGTTTCCAATCATTTTTCCCAATTTAAAATTACGTGTAATAATTGTTACATGTAATAACTGAATTATGTTTCAATATTTCTCTGCCCCTGTCAAAGAACAGGTGTAAGCTATCCGCCCTCAATGAGCCATACTTTAGATTGTCCAGTCTCCACTGCGGATCCTTCAGTCCAGCAGAGAGGTGTGTCACCCCTGTGTCTCCTGGATGATTGTAGCTCAGGTCCAGCTCTCTCAGATGGGAGGGGTTGGAGCTCAGAGCTGAGGCCAGAGAACAACAGCCTTCCTCTGTGACCAGGCAGCCTGACAGCCTATTAACATTGATGCATAGTTAGTTATTTGTTGTTTACCACATTTTTGAATGGTCTTTCATGCTTTGAGGTTGTAGAAAGTCATCTTTGTAAATAGATGTTATATTGTATTAATGGTTTGCAAAAACAAAAACAACAAAAAAAATGTGGACAAGGAGAATCAAATGCTGTACAGTGATTCAAAAAGAAGTTAAATAAGAATGAATAAGAAAATGACAATAAATAAGAATATGACAAATCATCAGTCACTGGTAAAAGAAAATGGAGGCTAAGCATTGAAGTCTTTGCAGATTTAAAAAGGAACAGATTCTTGTTTCAGTGTCAAGTGTACAATACTGTCCATAACAAGCTAGAACAACTAGATATGTGTTGTTTGAAACTGATGTCAGGGTTGGAAAGTTATTCTAATAGTATTTTTGTTATATTTGTAGAACATCTCAGCAATCAGTAAACCAAATGCCCTGACAAACAACAGAGAAAAAATGAGCAACTCTGGCAGTTGCAGGACTCTGATAAGCCCATCCAATCATCTTATTCAGCCTATATGAAACAAATGGACAGTCTACCTGTCTGTCTGTCTACATACTCGCCTGCCTGCATGCACTCTACCGTTTGCACTCTGCACTTATTGTGTATGACCGGAGTGTTCCTCAGTGCTAGACCAATGTATTGCTAAAGCTATAGCAAGCTAGTGGCACAAGAATGGCAGAGAAGGGACTAACAAAATAGCTTGACAACAGTGAATACTAATAATAGCCATGTTTGTTGTTTATGTTCATTATGATAATATTGTGTTTTCTTACATGAGAGTCAGACATGAGGTTGTTGTGTATGGTTGGTGATGACAACGATGTGCTGCACTCACAGTATACAGTTTACCTATACCTAAGCCAAGCAGAGCTGGTGGGATGTTCTGTTGGATACTTCCAAAGCTTATCTTGCTTTTGTCAGTTTCTACAGTCTTACCGACCCCAGTGTTAAATTTTAATTTTTTTTTTTGCACACACAATTTTTTGGTTAATGTAGTTGTGATATGATATGCGGAAGGCAGCCCTGCTGTGTATTCCTTTTCTAAAACACCAACCATGCCCCCTAGTGTGAAGATATCTGTAATTTCACAGCATAGAGTGGCACTTTCCTTCTGGGCTTTTCTCCTTAAAATTCGCTCTTTCACAGCTTTCCCATTTTTCTTGTTCTCTCTTTGACCTAAGCTGTTGATTTTCTTGCCACCCTGTGGCCATGCAGTGACTGAAGGTGGCCTTGATGTCTACCTGCATGCGACTGAGCATCAAATTCTATGTAGATCCAAACAGGAACAGGTCCCTCTTTCACTGCCATGAGTACAATACTGACAGCTGGATTTAACAGGGGGTGTTGTTTAAAACTTCAAAACTTCAAAATAGAAATAGAAGGTTAATCACGGGTTACCACTGTTAAACTGTATATATCTATTCAATTTGACCACAGAGCTTGACACACGCATGACACAAGCCAGTCACGCAAATAATGTGGCTGCTCTAACCTGTTAACATGGTTGCCAAGATGTTCTGCCACAAGCTGCTCACACAGCCTGTGTGTCCAGCCTGTAAGAGAATGACCCGCTTTGAGGCTTTCAGCACAATGATTTATAGATCAGCACAATGTCTGGCCTTAGTGTTGTTTTGGCAACTGTTTCTTTGAACTTATGTTGGTTCCTTGTCAACTTTCAGCTCCCAGTCAGCCATTGCTAGCAGACCAGAGAAGGTGGTCCTGGCAGCTGATGATGGCTTTTCCCTAGCCAAAAGCAATGGTCTTCTTCAGTGGGCCTTCAGGACTTGGTCATGGCACCAGCAGTAGCACCCTTAGCCCAGGGATTTTGAACTGCTGCTACTTGGCACTTGGACTTGCAAACTGAATTGCATTTGATGCAGCCTGACCTTCTAAAGCTCAACACATTAGTCCATGAGACTGCTTGCTCACATTCTGTCCAGGGACCATACTGCAGCATTCCAACTATCCAGCTGGCTCTCTCTTTCCTTCTCAACATTTGCTTACACCTCATACTGGATCAGCAACCTCCGATTCTTTCTTTGTGGCTTACTGTAACGTGTAGGTGTGGATCTGCTATATTGGCAAGACCTTCCAAGACACACTTTACCACCAGCACCCTGTGCTTTAGATGCAACTTGAAGACAGTATCTGCTTCGCTCCACTTTCACCCTGTCCTGATCTCAATACCGGCCTGATAGACTTGAATTCGGGCCTGGCCTGCTGACCCTCCTCTCAAAGCCCTTGATTATGGAGATAAGGACCTCATAAACCAATAGGGGACAGATAACCTGGGAGGATATCATGCAGGTATATCCAGGTTTTAAACTTGCCAGATAAGCCTGACTTTGACTCCTAAACTGAATTGAAAACATTTTTAGGATTAGAAGCTGATATGGCCGTGATGGTCAGGCTTTTACTGACTGTTGGCCATGTAGAGTACATTTGTCGTCTGAATTATAGTTTTCTTCTATGTTCAAACAGCCATTATTGCAGAAAAGAAGAAAAACATCAGTGTAACTGGTGATTCCAAACGTATAAACAGTGATGTATGTGAGAGATGCTTTATGTGTCAATGGGAATCTAACCTGAGAGTTTCCAGTCTACACTGAGGACTCTCAAGTCTAACAGAAAGAAGCTTCACTCCTGAATCCTGCAGGTCGTTGGTACTCAGGTCCAACTCTTTCAAACTGGAGGGCTGAGAGCTGAGAGCTGAGGCCAGAGCTTCACAGCTTCTCTCTGACAGCAAACAGTGACTCAACCTGGATAAGAATTAATGATGATTAAAGACCGGCAACTATTCAAAATATCATTGTAAAATCTTTTTTTTTTAAAAATACCACAGTCTCTAAAGATAGCACACATGTCACTCTGCTGACCTGAGACATTCCAGGGTACAGTGTGGACTCTGCAGTCCAGCAGAAAGGAACTTGGCTCCTGAATCCTCTAGGTTGTTGTTAGTCAAGTCCAGCACTCGCAAGCTGGAGGTCTGGAGGGTGACAACCGAGGCCAGAGCTTCACAGCTTTGTCCTGACAGGTCACAAGCGCTTACCCTGAAGAGGAAGGAGTTATAAACAAAAATCTTAAAGATTACATTTGTGATATTTAAAACATTAATAAACCATCAAATACTATTTTAGAAGGAAGAATATTGATGCGGCCCTCATACAAGAATCACATTTACGCAGAATAGATGTTAATCATTTATAAAATAAATATTATAAGATTGCCGCTTCCTCTAGCAAAAGCAGTAAAAGAAAGGGCTGCATTGTTTTACTTTATTGAAAATGCTCCATCACAATAGATAAAACCAGTAAAGACCAAACAGGCAGGATATCCTATACATGTACCACTATAAGAGCCAAGAAAATTGCTTTTGTTTCTGTGTATGCACCCTCAGTGTTTGACACAAATTTATTTCCGCATCTAACCAGTGAATTGTTATCACTTAGCCAATATTCCTTAATTTTGGGGGGGATATGAATGCAGTAATAGACTTGAACCGAGACAGATCAAGGGTCAGAGACTGAGCCAGTGCCAGTGACCCTCTTTTGTGTGGCAAGCAACTAAAGGGTTCATCAGGGATTTCACGTCCTCATTTGCTGTCCATTTGAAAAAGAGCAGAGACGCAAAATTTGTTGAATTGGAAAAACAGTGTCTATCTTTAGAACAGTCACTTAAGGCAGGTTTTTCTAAATCAACACTAGATGGTTTAATGACAAGTCGAACTGAATTAATCAGCTATAGTGGAAATATCTTTGGCAATCAATGGAGACACTTGGTCTTGGAGCCAAATTTATTGATATGGCTCTTGTTTTATATGCAAATCCCACTGCCATGGTTTCAACTAATGGACTGCATTCAGAACCCTTCTTGATTGAACGGGGCTCTCAGCAGGGGTGCCCACTGTCACCCATGCTCTTTGCGATCTCACTGGAACCGCCGGCCCAATGATAAGGCAAAATAAAATCTGTAATATCCAAATTAAGTCAAGTAACAACTCAATATCGCTGTTTGCAGATGCTATTTTATTGTATATCTGTGATGTTAAAATATTCCACCCTGCAAAGCAAGAAATTCCCCGTGCAGAGGACTATTGTCAAGGATTTATGCCAATCAAACAGATGCATCTGTAGGAGAACCTCCAATAGTTAGAAAATGGGAAGAGGATTTGACCTCTGATACATCATTAAGGCCATTCCCAACCCCTACTGCTCTTTCTGCCAGCCTGAACAAATTGGAACTTAATTACATATGGTCCAGGAATGTGAAAAGGTGCATGAATTTTGGGATGAAACAACCTCAGTAATATCTGATATGATTGGCCATCAAATCCGTATCGACCCAAATGTTTTGTTACTTAATGACACTAAATTCAATTTGTTTGATAAACAGAGGACAATTGGAAGGGCACTATCAAAGAAATAAAAATAAAAATAAACCGGCAAGTTTGGGATTGCTTCCTGAGCAGAAAATGACGTCACACTCTACATGACTGTACACCATTCTTTGTTTATGAGCTGGGATGGCTGCACATGCATCTTAGTGCATGAGTCTCTCTCCATCCTCCTTACATCCATTTTCAACATGGCAGCCAAGTGAGAAGCTTTATCAGAAACCTGCTGACCTGAGAGTTTCCAGTTTACAGTGTGGACTCTCCAGTCCAGCACTGAACACCTGCACTCCTGAATCCTGCAGTGTGTTCATACTTAGGTCCAGCTGTTTCAGACAAGAGGACTGGGAGTTAAGGAAAAAGGCCACAGCATCGCAGCTTCTCCATGTCAGTGAACAGCCAATCAATCTAAAAAATAGTGTAACCCACCTGGTAGTGAGTAGCACTGGGCCAGAATACTCTAGATTCTGAGGGAGGAGTGATGATGGAGAATAGGATTGGACACCGATTGAGTAAGAGGCAAACACACAGAGGTGAGTTGTAGCAGAACAAATGTATTAACACACATAAAGAATTAACACTTTTACAATTGCGGCCGGCCTTAAGTCCATTTTCTTTTAAATTGTCTTTTTTCCTGAATCGGGTGCACCCTTAAAAAAAAATAAGTTTGTCTCTTGTTTTCCAGAGGAAAGAAAAAAATATGTATATAGTCCCTTTAATCTTTTTTCAGTCCTACCACACCGGCAGGATGACAGGTGAAGAAGGAGAGAGTCCTCTTCAGCACAAGTCCAGATGTTCACACGGTTAGCTCGCCATCTCCTTCGTCAGGGAGAGAATCCAGAATCCAGGGTATCCAAAAACCCAGCCTGTTTAACACAACAGGGCTTAAATAAATCTATTCACTTTCTTTTAACTGTACAGTTTGTATTTCCTAAATATAATCAATATCAATGTCTAATGTTACTTTTCACTGTTAACTTATTACAAGATAACTGCAGCATTACAGTGTTAGCATATGAAATGTCAACTTCACTGTTTTTTCCTTTTGTAATGAAAATAAAATCATTAAATGACTGATAAACAATCAAAATCTACATGTAAATGATTATAAAACCACTTACAGTTCAATGGTAAATACTCACACTGGATCAAGGTAAGTAAAATAATGTAATATGAATTTATCACGTGCCTGTGTGCACAGTACTGTACTACACAGAAGAATTAAGCAGCCTTAATGAGGTCTTTCTATTCACACAATGTAATTAACACACACATACTTGTTTTCCACACATAAACGCACGCACGCACACGCGCACGCACGCACGCACGCACGCACACACTCGCACACACTCACGCTTTTCTCTTCTTTCTCAAGAAAGTAAACAACACTGCGAGCTAATGCTTCGGCTCGGTGGCTAACACACCACGAGGAATATGCTAACTTGCGGAGCTAGCCGCTAACCACCACACTTCACAGCACTCACCGGGAAAAGAAAAGAATCAACACAGGTAAAGTTCCCAGGGTCGCTTCTTCGTGGTCCGCCAGGCACTCATTTATCGGCTCGAACAGCTCCTCTTTCTCCACAGTTCCTCAGTATGCACAATATCAAGTGTTTTTCCGACTTTCCTCACTCTAATGTCCGTGTTTGTGCTCTCCTCCTGCTATCGTTGTGTGTGTGTATCTCTGCACGTCTCACTACCTGCACCAAGGAGGCGGAACATAAGCTGGTTTCACCAATAGCAATTCGGCTAATGGACTATGAGCGAATAAAATCACTTTCTTCCACAGAATCACTACTCGAAGCGGAAGCGGACCTCTGGGATAAAATTAATAAATAAATAAATTAAATACAGGATGAAATAAAGACTCTGATAAGAAATTAAATGAAAATAGTGCTCAATGAAAGAAAACAATATTTCTAAATGTTGTAACATTTTTCCCTTCTCAACAGGTTACTCGTTCAACAAGTACATTTTCTTTTCTTTTCTTTTCTTTTCTTTCAGGTTACAGAACTAACAGACTTCTCTTTTTTTTCAACAGGTTACACTCTCCCCCTTTAAATGTATGCACGTCCCGCTGCATGTTCAAAGGGCTGTTTAGTAACTACTGTCTCTGTTACTTCAAAGGGAATGTTTGTTAACCAATCTCTACCAGCACTATCATTGAGAGAATTGGTGAGGGCGGTACTCAAACCTTGAAACAAGGAAGTAACAACAGAAACTAGGGGATTACCCAACTCAGGGTAATGGAACCGACGTGCTGGCTCACGTTGTCTGAGTGATCTCCTAATATGAGTTTCTGTTTCTGTTTGTCCCTCTGTCTCTTCTCGAGATGGTATCTCTCCTTCTGTATGGTCTTTAGCTTTTGGTTCCATAAGACCTTCTTCCACAGATTCTGAAGTTGTATCAGGTAAGTCTCCAGGTAAGTTATGAGCTTCCATTTCAGGTAAATCTTCATTTTCATTTTCAGGTAAGTTTTGAGTTTCCGTTCCAGGTGAGTTTCCTGTTTCGGTTTCAGGTGAGTTTTCCGTTTCCTCTTCAGGTGAGTTTTCCGTTTCCTCTCCAGGTGAGTTTTCCGTTTCCTCTCCAGGTGAGTTTTCCGTTTCCTCTCCAGGTGAGTTTTCCGTTTCCTCTCCAGGTGAGTTTTCCGTTTCCTCTCCAGGTGAGTTTTCTGTTTCCTCTCCAGGTGTTAGGGTCTTGGAATATTCAATTTCTCCTTCCTCCTCAGTCATACTGACATGATCGGGGTGGGGTTTTGCAGGGTCTTGACCACGGTCGTGCGGGGCAGGTGCAAGACTGTGTCTTGGCATATCATACACCTCCACGAACCTCTGCTCTTGAACATTTGGTAAGGTAGCAGTTGCATACCAGCTTTCATTTGTGTCATTATCTGTATCAAAGGGCTCTTCATCTTGTTGAATGGCACTTTGCTGCCTTGTTCGAGGTCTCTTTGGACTGCTTTTCATGTTTGTTTCCTCTCTCTCAGTTTCAGGAAGAAATCCACAAGGAAGTAAAAGGTCTCTGTGTAGAGTCCGTGGTGGTCCTTCCTCCTTTTCCGGTTTCACAGAGTAGACCGGTAAGTCTCCCATCCGCTTGGTAACCACATAAACTGCAGGCTCCCAACGATCTGCCAGCTTATGTTTGTTGCGAAGGCGGAGGTTACGGACGAGGACTCGATCCCCAACAGCCAATGTAGACTCTCTGATGACTCTATCAAATCGCCTCTTGTTTTTTTCTGCGACCTTGCAAGAGTTTTCAATGGCAACCTGATAACTTTCTTCCAGGTGAGATCTCAGGTTCCTTACGTACTGAGAGTGTGAACTGGGCTCTTTTTCTTTGACTGGCAACCCAAAGGCTATGTCTAAGGGTAGCCGTGGTTGTCTCCCAAACATTAACTCATACGGCGAGAACCCAGTGACGTCATTCCTCGTGCAATTGTAAGCATGAGTGAGAGGTCTGACATGGTCTCGCCACTGAGTCTTCTCTTTGTCTCGTAGGGTGCCTAACATGCTGAGGAGTGTTCGGTTATACCGCTCGACAGGGTTTCCCCTGGGATGGTAAGGACTTGTTCTCACCTTACGAATACCAGCTAATGCACATAGCTCTTTGATGGTGTGAGACTCGAAGTCTCTACCCTGATCACTGTGCAAGCGTTCAGGAAACCCATAATGAACCAAGAAGTGTTCCCATAAGGTTTTTGCGACGGTACTAGCTTTCTGATCTTTGGTGGGGATGGCTACGGCATATTTAGTGAAGTGGTCCGTAATGACAAGGATGTCCTTGGTGTTGTGGCTGTCCGGTTCTAATGAAAGAAAATCCATACAGACCAACTCCATTGGTCTAGTGGTTCGGATATTCACTAGCGGAGCAGCCTTGTCCGGTTGGGTCTTTCTCCGAACACATCGCTCACATGTTTTCACCTTCTTCTCTACTTCGGCGGCCATCTTCGGCCAGTAGAACCGTGATCTGGTGAGTTCAAGAGTACGCTCAATCCCTAAATGCCCCATATCATCGTGGAGATTCCTGAGTGCAATGGGTCTTAGGACATCCGGAAGTACCAGCTGGAACAAGGTTTGTCCCTCACACTCACGTGTTCGGTACAAAATGCCTGACTTCAACTGAAGCCTTTTCCATTCTCTTAGGATCGACCGTTCTTCAGGAGAGTCTGCTGTGTGGTCTGCAGGTAAGTTGTTGGACTCCACCAGCTTGATAACTTTGTCAAGGACAGGATCTTCTCTTTGAAGTTTCCTGAGGTCAGACTCACTATACTTAGGTACTGTTAAGGCCCCATCTTGTGACTCATTTTCTTCAAAGACAGCAGGGATTGCATCTGCTTGAATGGCAAGGGATTCAATGTAGCCATAGAAAGGTGAGAGCTCTTGAACCTGTTTCACAGTATGTCTTTGACAGGTAGCTTTAACAACCTCTGGGGTCACCAGTTCAAACTTGTCCATGGATGTTAATAGCTGGGAGGTGAACCGGTCAATCCTTCGGCTCTCTTCCTGCGATGCAGCATCATTTTCCAGGGCACCATGGTGTCTCCTTGACAACCCATCTGCATCTGCGTTCAGCTTACCAGCTCGATACTTGATATCGAATGTGAATGTCGAAAGTGCAGCTAACCAACGGTAGCTCGCGGCATCAAGCTTGGCTGTGGTAAGTAGGTAGGTCAAAGGATTGTTATCTGTGATGACAGTAAAGGAGTTTCCATACAGATAATCGTGAAACTTCTCTGTGATGGCCCACTTAAGGGCCAAGAATTCAAGTTTGTGCGCTGGGTATCTTGCTTCACTGCAGGAGAGTCCTCTACTAGCATAAGCGATCACCCGCAGGCTGCCTTCCTGCTCCTGATATAAAGCAGCTCCTAATCCTGTTGTGCTGGCATCCGTGTGGAGCACATAAGGAAGCTTAGGATCTGCATAACCAAGGACTGGGGACGATGTTAACTTGTGTATTATTGCCTCAAAGGCTTGTTGACACTCGGTACTCCAACGTTCACCAAAAGGCTCTTTTGGGCTGAGGTATTTCCCATCACTGAGGCTAACCTTAACTCCTTTCCGCCCTGGTGGATATCCAGCTGTAAGATTAGTCAGGGGCTTGACAATCCTTGAATAATCTTTCACAAACCTCCGGTAATAACCAGAGAATCCCAGAAAGGATTGGAGCTCCTTTAAGTTCTGTGGTCTCGGCCAGGTTTTCAGGGCTTGCACCTTTTCAGGGTCAGTCTTCACTCCATCGCTGGATACAATGTGCCCCAAGTAACGTACTGAAGTCTGAAAGAACTTACATTTATCTGGTGAAAGTCTCAAGCCATATTCCTCGAGACGGCTGAGCACATGGATGAGCCTAGTCTCATGTTCTTCAAGAGTGTCTGAAAACACTATAAGATCGTCAAGAAAAACCAGGACCTCCTTTAGATGGATGTCACTCATGCACTTCTCCATGAGCCGTTGGAATGTGCTCGGTGCATTGGTGACTCCCTGGGGCATTCGGTTGAATTCCCAGAATCCAAAGGGGCACACAAAGGCGGTTTTATGCTTGTCACTTTCACTCATCTCAATTTGATAGTATCCAGACTTCAGGTCCATCACGGAAAACCACTTCGAGCCAGTGAGAGCGGAAAACGACTCTTCCAGGTTTGGCAATGCATAAGAGTCTTTTATTGTTTGCAGGTTTAATTTTCTATAGTCCACACATAGGCGGACATCGCCATTCTTTTTTCTCACCACTACGATCGGTGATGAAAATGGGGACTCTGATTCTCGGATCACACCTGCGTCATGAAGGGTTTGAAGGTGCTTTTTGACTGCTTCATAATCTCGAGGATGAATCGGACGGGGTCTCTGTTTGATTGGGGTCTCATCCTTCAGCTTGATGTGGTGCTGGATTTTGGTCGCATGACCAAAGTCAAGATCATGTTGGGCAAAGACATGAGAGAAGCCATTTAGCTTAGCGGTGATTCTCTCTTTCCACTCCTCAGGGAGAGAAGGGCCGAAATCAAAGCTTTTCCCAGGACACCTTGCCTCTGCTTGGTGAGTAGAGCACTCAACAACATGCTTCTGAGCCTCCTCATGGACTACATGATGATTCTCGATGACGGCATCTGTAATAGTCAAGTCTGCAATAATGCAATTGGTAGGTAGAGTGATGTCATGTTCGGTCTCATTTCTAAGGAGGACAGGCAGCTTGTTGGAGCCATGCTCTGGCAAGGAAATGAGACAACAGTCTACAAACACACCACCTGGCAGGGTGGATCTGGATGGTTGCTCTAACAGCCCATATTTCTCTGTGTTGACTGAGCTGACACACATACAGCCTTCAAGCAGCACTTTTTGTTTTGCTGGAAGGACTTCATGTTCTCTCCCTCTGAGCTTCACAAAACCAAGCTTTCCACTTGTTGCTTGTTTTCTCCTCAGTTGTAGTGTACGAAGGACGTGACTGTAGCCATGGCAAGGTGAGCTATGGGAAAATGGAGACTCATCACAATACTGATCAAAGAGAGGGTCTAAAGTGTTGGTTCCGATTAACAATGGAACACCACTATTTGACCGGAGATCGGGAACGATTAAAGCCAAGGTGGAAATTTCAGGCTCGGACTCAAGAAGGGCTTTCGGGAACTTGAGGTCAACCTCCACATATCCCAGGTAAGGAACGGGTTGGCCATTTGCTCCTTCTACTTCAAGGATATTCCTGAGGGGTCTGATAGGATGCTCAGACAGATGGGTCTCATAAAAGGATTTGGCCACCGTGGTGACCTGTGACCCGGTGTCAAGTAAACAACTGCAGTCCACCCCACCCACATTTACACTGGCCGTACATTTGCTACCTACAAGATGTTTTGGCAATTTTCTTTCTTGTGTGACTCTGTGCGAGTAAATTGCAGGGTTTGGTTCACCTGTAGACGGGGGACATGGTGGTTGCTCGGCTTCCATTTTCCCCACAACGGAAGCCCGTTCTAGTTTAACCGGGGAGTGGTGGGTGAGCCATTCTGGGCTTCCCAAGCGCGCTGCTTCTCCCTGAGCTCTGCCTTCTTGGCCTGCACAAGGGTGGGATTGGGCATGTTGTTGCATGTGGATGCAATGTGGCCATCCTCACCGCATTTAAAACAATACCATGGCTTGGGTTTCACCATGGCCGTCATTTGCTGAAGCTGTCCATCCGGCTGGGTATTTTTAGTCTTTTGTTTCTGTTTTGTACTTATTGTGGCTTTCTTTGTTCCAGGCTTCTCCAAACTGCCTGCACTGAGTTTTGCGACCTGAATCTGAAGTTCAGCCATCTGCTTCTGGATGTCTTTGGTCATGGCTAAGAAGGTTTGTTCTGCTTCCTGCGGCACGCTAATATCCTCTGTGTAGGACATGTGTGCAGCCTGCATGTTTGACATGGCTTTTGGCTTGGTAAAACCAAGGTGCTGTTTCATTCTGCTAGCTTTGTTAGCCTGTTTGTCTTCTTCAGTTCGCAGTAAAAGAAGAAGCTCTGCAAATGATGGCGGCTTACTCTTGAGCTGCTCAAGCTGAAGACTGGTGATGAGAAGACTATTCCAACATCCACGACAGAACTGCTTGAGAAGCTGTTTGTCAATATCCTGAGCAGAAATTCCTCCTTTACTCACCACATAACTTAAAGCTGTGTGAAGTCGCTGCAGGTAGTCTGACGCTTTCTCCCCAGCATTTTGATTGTTGTTCAAGAATCGTGCAAAAAGCTCATCCCCATCTTCGACAGTGGCATAAGCAGAATCAAGTAAGGTCAAGTACTCTGTTGGTGAAGCTTGAGGCCCTAATGACTTGATTATGTTTGCAGCTGGAGATGAAAGACTTTCAACAATTTTCCTTACCACTTGGGAGTTAGGGACTGCTGGATCATTCAAGCAGAACTCCACACTGTTGCGCCATGTCTCGTAGTCGACCTCAAAGGCTGGCTGAGGAAGTCGCCCAGAAAACTGTTTCAGTTTACAAGATGAATGAAAGTGAGATGAAATTTCACTGCTCTTGACAATGTGTTCAACCACAACACGTTGCACTTCCGGCGTGCTGAGTTGATCTGAAGACAAGTGGAAAGGGCTGGTTCTTTCTCCTCTTGGAGAGAGAAGATCTCTTACTTCGATGCCAGTCTGGGGTCTGTAGGAGGTCTGACTCACCTCAGTGGGGGCACTGACAAAGCTAGGGGCCGTAGCTTGGATATCACTTTGTGTAAGGGGCGGCCCAGTTTCCACAGGGTTTTCACTGGTCTCCGCTGGGGTCTCAGTTCTAATGGATTCACTGATCCTAGCCAGCTCCTCACGGAGGATGTCTCCGAAATCCCTGCCGCTCAACTTAGCCAAGTCTTTCAGCCCAGAAAGGTAAGTATTTGTTGCACTGGTGCCCACATCACTAGTGTAAACACTAGCAAGACTCTGAACAATGTGGATAACTTCAGGCTTGGTAACACATGGTCTTCGGTAAGGTAAGACAGTGGTTTCAAGGTCTTTTACAGCACTGCCATGCTCAAACTCTGCAATTGCCTGAGTTACAGGATCTGTGGTAGGTACTTTGATTATTCTAGAGATAGACCCATATTGCTTAAGAACGTCAAAGATCTCATTGTCAACCTCAGTATTGGTTAAGCCACTAACTAAAACAGCATTTGGGATCTTGACACCCTCTGTCACAATGATCTCCATTTTTAAACAAGGTAGAACTGAACTGTCAATGAACTTAAAAATGGGATGAATCAATGTAACCAAAATACCTTAAAATTTTTTTTTTTTTTTTTTTTGCACTCAATTACTCAAAATGTGTCCATTTAATCTGATTATAATGGAAAGGTGTGAATTAAATGTCTCCCTCCTGGCTAGCTCGCCAAGTTTTACTGTGTAACCCACCTGGTAGTGAGTAGCACTGGGCCAGAATACTCTAGATTCTGAGGGAGGAGTGATGATGGAGAATAGGATTGGACACCGATTGAGTAAGAGGCAAACACACAGAGGTGAGTTGTAGCAGAACAAATGTATTAACACACATAAAGAATTAACACTTTTACAATTGCGGCCGGCCTTAAGTCCATTTTCTTTTAAATTGTCTTTTTTCCTGAATCGGGTGCACCCTTAAAAAAAAATAAGTTTGTCTCTTGTTTTCCAGAGGAAAGAAAAAAATATGTATATAGTCCCTTTAATCTTTTTTCAGTCCTACCACACCGGCAGGATGACAGGTGAAGAAGGAGAGAGTCCTCTTCAGCACAAGTCCAGATGTTCACACGGTTAGCTCGCCATCTCCTTCGTCAGGGAGAGAATCCAGAATCCAGGGTATCCAAAAACCCAGCCTGTTTAACACAACAGGGCTTAAATAAATCTATTCACTTTCTTTTAACTGTACAGTTTGTATTTCCTAAATATAATCAATATCAATGTCTAATGTTACTTTTCACTGTTAACTTATTACAAGATAACTGCAGCATTACAGTGTTAGCATATGAAATGTCAACTTCACTGTTTTTTCCTTTTGTAATGAAAATAAAATCATTAAATGACTGATAAACAATCAAAATCTACATGTAAATGATTATAAAACCACTTACAGTTCAATGGTAAATACTCACACTGGATCAAGGTAAGTAAAATAATGTAATATGAATTTATCACGTGCCTGTGTGCACAGTACTGTACTACACAGAAGAATTAAGCAGCCTTAATGAGGTCTTTCTATTCACACAATGTAATTAACACACACATACTTGTTTTCCACACATAAACGCACGCACGCACACGCGCACGCACGCACGCACACACTCGCACACACTCGCACACACTCACGCTTTTCTCTTCTTTCTCAAGAAAGTAAACAACACTGCGAGCTAATGCTTCGGCTCGGTGGCTAACACACCACGAGGAATATGCTAACTTGCGGAGCTAGCCGCTAACCACCACACTTCACAGCACTCACCGGGAAAAGAAAAGAATCAACACAGGTAAAGTTCCCAGGGTCGCTTCTTCGTGGTCCGCCAGGCACTCATTTATCGGCTCGAACAGCTCCTCTTTCTCCACAGTTCCTCAGTATGCACAATATCAAGTGTTTTTCCGACTTTCCTCACTCTAATGTCCGTGTTTGTGCTCTCCTCCTGCTATCGTTGTGTGTGTGTATCTCTGCACGTCTCACTACCTGCACCAAGGAGGCGGAACATAAGCTGGTTTCACCAATAGCAATTCGGCTAATGGACTATGAGCGAATAAAATCACTTTCTTCCACAGAATCACTACTCGAAGCGGAAGCGGACCTCTGGGATAAAATTAATAAATAAATAAATTAAATACAGGATGAAATAAAGACTCTGATAAGAAATTAAATGAAAATAGTGCTCAATGAAAGAAAACAATATTTCTAAATGTTGTAACATTTTTCCCTTCTCAACAGGTTACTCGTTCAACAAGTAAATTTTCTTTTCTTTTCTTTTCTTTTCTTTCAGGTTACAGAACTAACAGACTTCTCTTTTTTTTCAACAGGTTACAATAGGAAGTGTTAGAGACAAATATACAATTTTAAAATGCTGTTTTTCTATTTAATTAGACAATCTAGGTGTCTGTATCTGCATAAACAAGATCTTCAGCTAGTACTAGGTAGTGTCACACTTTAAATGGCTTCAAACACATTTAAGTGGTTAGTCATAGGGTTGGCTGACCTGAGGGATTCCAGTCTACAGTGTGGACTCTCCAATCCCACAGAGAGCAGCTCCACTCCTGAATCCTGCAGATGGTTGTTAGTAAGGTCCAGCCTTCTAAGACTGGAGGACTGGCAACTGAGGACTGAAGACAGAGCTTCACAACTCTGGGATGTCAGTTTACAGTCACAAAGCCTGAAGAAGAATAAAAGATGAAGATGGGCAATTATTTTTTTAATAATTGCAGTCTGAAAGAATGTTGATTTCCCTTAAAGGAAAATTCCAGTATATTTCAACCTGCCAAATTTCCCAAAGGTGTAGCCATTGTGAGTCTGTGTCATGCTAACGTTAAACTTGGCACTTCATTGTAGACATTCGAAGGAATAAGGACTTGTGCAATACATAATAAAATGGGGCAAGCTGCACAAGCCTCTTATGCTTATCTCTGACTTTAACTGAATGACCAGTATGACCAACTCAAACCTGACTTTCACTGCCTTCATACATCTGGCATACTTAAATAGCTATCTGCTCCTCACCTTACAAAGCAGCTTGATTTGTGAGATTACAGGATTAAGTGATCTTGCAAATACATTTTGTTGGGCAAGCTTTATGCTGTAACAAAGGCGCAGCTGATGCAGCAGATTGTGAGCTGTAGTTTCACGGTAAGCACACCACCAGGCTGCCACAGCTGCAGTGTCTTTAGGCTCGTTAAGTGAAGCCGATATGTCGGGTGGTGGAGCTTTGGCAGCAAGCAGTTGGCCTGCTTGCTCCTACCAACGACTTAAGACACCCTTACAGCGAAAAGTGGCTCCAGAGAATGAGTTAATAGGTTGGTCAGCTACTCCAGCTCAAGCACTGCCAAAAACAGACATTACTAGAGCTTGTGTCAGTTAACAGTTACCCCTGGTTTCCATCGGGCACGTGTCAATGATTGTTATGTGTGCAATGCTATTTTGCTCCGTTCGCCACGCAAGATGCATATCCCACCGAGGGCATTGTGGAGCGTGTTGTTGGCTGATACAGTAGCCCTCCTGAGATTTTGCTTATTTCATTACATTCTCCTTGATTTTTGTGCTTCTGCCATGGGTGAGTATGCTTCGTACTTAAATGTAAATGTTCTTAGATGTCTGATGTAGTGAAGTGAAACATGATCCTAAAATGGTACAAGGTGTTTCATTTTGAAAATTGATTGGATGCACTATGCTGTTCCTGTTTTCCACAGCTGGTGGAAACGTGAGCATTGACTAGAATGGCCAGGATCAGCTCTGTGATTGGTCCCGGTGGAATGTAACGGTTAGAGTCAGCCATAGAGAAGGCAACCAACCACACAGAACAATTCAATGACATGGACAGATAACAGAATGCATTCATACTGATTTCTCTTGTTAGATCCATGAACTTTTCGAGCAAAATAGCCACATGGTTGGTAGATATCATCAGAGTCCCGCCAAGGAAATGAGCATTTTTCACGGCAATCAATTAATTTTTTTAAGATATTTCAGATAATATATCTGGACCAAGGTGGTGGACTAACCAACTGACTTTGCTACCCTAAGAGGCACACCACTATCATAGCTAAAAAGTCTATAAAGTGTAATAATATATTTTAAATACCTACAAAACCTTAACAAACTGAAGTAAAATGTTATTATTATTATTAAATTGTCATTAAAGCAAGCAGACCTGAGAGTCTCCAGTTTGCATTGTGGATTCATCAACCCCCTTGTGAGCTCCTGGACACCTTCATCCATCACATGGTTGTAACTCAGGTCCAGTTCTCTCAGATTAGAAGACTTGGAGCCAAGAACTGAGGCCAGAGCTTCATAGCTTCTCAAAGACAGGTTACAGCCACTCAGCCTAAAGATGTCATAACCAAAGAAAGAATGAGCAAGAACCTAAAAATAGAACATAATATTACAGTATTTAATATGTACTAAGTTGTAAACCCACATAGCTCGACGGGAAGCCTGAACCACTGGCAGCAATCTCAGAAAACCTTCCTCTGAAGCAGAGAATTTTTTCAGGTCGAACACCTCAAACTCATTCTCTGATGACAGTAAGATGAAGACCAGAGCTGACCACTGAGCAGGAGTCAGTTTGTTTGAGGACAAACATCCTGAACTGAGGTACTGTTGGATCTCCTCAACTAGAGACTGATCTTTCAGCTCATTCAGACAGTGAAACAGGTTGATGCATCGCTCTGGACAGGGATTCTCCCTGATCTTCTTTTTGATGTACTGGACTGTGTCTTGATTGCTCTGTAGGCTACTTCCTGATTGTTTCAACAGGTCTTGGAGTAGTTCTTGATTGTTCTGTAGTGAGAGACCACTGAGAAAGCGGAGGAACAAGTCTAGGTGTCCATTTGTACTCTGTAAAGTCTTGTTGACTGCTGACTCGTAGAGTTGGTTTACTGCTGATTGCTCTGTGATGAGCACAGACTGTTTGGAGGTTGATTGTTCTTCAGACAAGAGGTTGATACCTGAGTTGATGAATGACACTATGACATGAACAGCAGCCAGGAACTCCTGGAAGCTCAAATGGACAAAGAAGAAACGTCTGTCCTGGTTCAGCCCATGATCCTCTTTGAATATCTCTGAGATTACTTCTGAGTACTCAGAAGCAGCCCTAATGTCAATGCCACACTCCACTAGATCTGCTTCATAGAAGATCAGGCTTCCTTTCTGCAGCTGCTCAAAAGCCAGTTTCCCCAGGGACAGAATCATCGTGCTGGTCTCTGTGCTCCAGATTGGATCTGTCTCAGCTCTTCCATGATCTTTGACATTTGCCAGTTTGGACTGAACTACCAGGAAGTGTGTGTACATGTCAGTCAGAGTCTTGGGCAGCTCTCCTCTGTCATCTGTTTTCAACACATCCTCCAGAACTGTCGCAGTGATCCAACTGAAGACTGGGATGTGGCACATGATGTGCAGGCTTCGTGATGTCTTGATGTGGGAGATGATCCTGCTGGCCAGTTCCTTATTCCTGAATCTCTTCCTGATGTACTCTTCCTTCTTTTGATCAGTGAACCCTCTCACCTCTGTCACCATGTCAATGGACTCTCGAGGGATTCGACCAGCTGCCTCAGGAGTTGTGGTTATCCAGACGCAGGCAGAAGGGAACAGTTTCCCCATGATGAGGTTTGTCAGCAGCACGTCCACTGAAGCTGAGTCAGTGACATCACTCAGGATCTCGTTGTTGTGGAAGTCCAAAGCAAGTTGACACTCATCCAGACCATCAAGGATGAACATAGTCGGGAATTTATCGAAACTGCATGTTCCTGCTCCTTTGGTTTCAGCAAAGAAGTGATGAAGAAGTTCCACCCAGCTGTATTTCTCCCCCTTAAGCAAATTCAACTCGCGGAAAGTGAATGGAAATATGAACTGTGTATTGTTGTTAACTTTGTCTTCAGCCCAATCCAGGGCAAATTTCTGTGTTGTGACAGTTTTCCCAATACCAGACACTCCTTTCAACATCAATGTTCTAAGTGATCCATCTTGACCAGGTAAGAGTTCAAGTAAGTCTCCTATATTGACAGTGCGTTCCACATTTTCATCTGTGATATGGAGCTCAGTGTAGATCTCATTCATCAACATCTGCTTCCCAGATTTTGTGGCTTGCACAAACAAATGCTGAAACTTTTTCCTCAGGTTGAACTTGAGTTTGCGCTGGCAATCAGTGAGAGCCTCTGAAAGAAGAAACAACAGATATACAAATGGAGTAATATAATATTTCCAGATAAATGGACACAATCAATACAACACTGACATACTGTATATTCACATTTGTATTCCCAACATTTAGCCAAAGAAACAATGTATGGAGTTTGTTGAGGCCTCGTGCCCCATAGGATAGGAGTTACCTGGGAGTGTCACCTTGCTTAACTTTTAGTCTTGTAATTTATTTTAATTGGAGCCATGGGCTGAGATCCTTAAGGGCCCAGACACACCAAACTGAGATCAAAGAACTAGCAAAGGCCGACTGTTGCGCCGCCTCACATCACCTGTGTCTCGGCCAAAAAGCTGCACTTGTACAAGTCGCTTGTCAACAACAGCTATCAGTCAAATAGCTTGTAGTCTGTATTTTCCATTCAAAAAGGGAAACTGGAAGTCTCATTTCTGTGGATGTACAAACTGTTGTAACGATAAAGCAGCATTTTTTCACACCACTCTCACTAATATACCAACTTCTAAATGAATATGTCTGAAAAGTTTCAATGAATAAGTCACAGGCACTGGCAAAGGTGGAATTGAAAAATAAGGAGTAACCATGCTAAATGGGTAAAATCGTGGATACTACAATAACTTTGCCTATCTTTTCCCCTGTCTCTTTTGTGCACTGATTCCATTAGCTGAACAGCCAATCAGAGCGACTTCTCTTCTGATGGGTTCTGCTGCCAATTCAACTACTCAATTGGCTGAAAAGCCACCAGCAGGGGCCAACTAGTACCAATGGTGCAGGGAACATGGAAGGACAATCACCGATGGCTAACATGGCTAATTATTTAATTTTTTAATTATACAGGATAGCTTAGAGAGATGACAGGAAATGGGATGAGAGAAAGGGGATGACATGTAGCAAAAGGCCAAAGGTCAGATTTGAACCCTGGGCTACTTCGGCACAGACTCAGCCTCTGTACATGGGGCACATGCTTTTGAAAAAAAAGATAAGCTACAGCTATTGAGTCAGTTAATATGGCATATTAACTGAGATGTCCGGATGGTGCAAGGAAATTCTTGTCAGCACCTTAAGTTGCCACTGACACCTGCAAATGCCTCTACTGGTTATAAGTGGTAGGGCAAACCAGTGGGAAGTTGGTGAGAGATCATGTCTTTGTCAATGCACTTGCTTAGTGACTGCTAATAGCTGGAGTAAAGATACTGTCTCTGTCAACACAGAGGTGGAAGAATTGGTATCCACGAGTCATAACAGGCTGGACAAACTGGATGCCTGTTGTAACAGTAAGAGTTATTTAATGTAGCGTCACTAGGTAGCGCCTCCTTTTGTTTTAATGGGTAATGTGACCCTTACGATGAAGAAGAGTAGCCTACTTCCGCTCCCTATGAGAACAAGGATGACTTCCCTTTTCTTTTGTTTTATTTTGTAAAGTGTTGGTAGAAGAACCTCGGCCTGTGTTCATTTACATATATGACTGTAACATTAGTGCCATAGAGACCTGGCATGGTATGGTCAGTAGCTTAATATGAATAAAAGTGCCGTGCGGAAACCCACACACGTTGCCTGCCATCTCTTGAGTAACCGGTGGTACCGGCACAAAAGTGGACCATCACCATCACCTTCACTTCACCAGACCACGTTAGACTGTGTATGCCTGAAAGTGAAGAAAGAAAGTGCACAGGAAAAAACTGCCCCTCACCTGTTGTGTGTATTCTCTTCATGTCTGTGACATATTCTACACATACAGACATTAAAACTGTAGTGAAGTGCTGGCATGATGTCAATATGACCGTCTACTGGTCGTTTTCAGGTCGATTTTTGCCAACTACACGTGTCGCTGTAGAAATAGGTGACAGATTTAATTTTGAAAGAAAACTGGGGCAATGCAAAAAATAAAAGATAATAAATCAATTTAATCAATATTGGCTCCGGTGCATTTTTGTCAGAGGGACACAGAATTGTACTCAAAATACAAATACAGACGTCCAACAAAGAATACCATAAACGGGCACCTCCCCAGCAACAAATGTTTGTTCTCCAAAATGTTCAATGTTATTTGATCTGTTTAACTGTGTTTAAAGGGTCTCTTTGACTAACACAGCAGTAGAGCAGTGATATTTCATGGATGGTGCAAGTTGTATATCTTAACCATGGTCACAGGTCATTACCCAGTGTAATTCATAACACTGCGATATATAACTCTCTTCTTCTGGTGACATTTGAAAATGAGATTTATTTATTTTAATTGTACTTACCTTTGGATGTTGAGTTGATATTTGATAAACGCTGCACCAAGTCATTCTTTTTGATCATCTTCAAAACTTTGATGGTCACCTCCACTGCATTTTTGTCATAGGTGTCAGTGATTTCATCCACTGTGTCCAGCCTGTCTGCATTCACTAAATGGCTCCTTGGAATTGCTGGGAAGCCCTCTAAGATGTCAGCCTGCTGCAGGAACCATTTGAACTTTTTAAACTCTTCATCTGCCAAATCCTCTAAGGTTGCCAGAAGCTCTGCAGGTGTTGCCATGGTTTCCTTTCACTGCAATACCAATAAACCTTGGTAACAGTTTAACATAAGGGTGCAATCATTAACATCAGTTCATACACGGAAGTATGTTATGTACTATTAAAGCTATACTACAGTTTGGGCACACTAACCAACACTGGTATTAATGTATTAAACATTACATAATATAAACTAAACTTGTTAACATTTATTGATGATGTGTGTATTTATGAAACAGGTAGTCCAGTGATTTTAATATTGTACTCCCATAAAGTTGTGAGTCTATAAAGACACTTTACAAAAGAATGGTGAAAATTTCATATTCTAACTTATAGTCTTTAGTTAGTTTGAAATAACATAGCCCACTTTTTGCTAAATTAAGGGAACACTTAAAATCTTTAGTATTGAACACTGACCAGCTGTAGGCTTGAATGGTGGCTCTGAAAAGTTTGAAGCTTGCTTCTGTGTAGTTGTAGTCACCTTGAAATGACAGCCGTGAGAGAGGATCAAACATCAAAATCAAAACAGCCAACGTACAATAACTTCATAAAAGTATTAAAATAAAAGTCAGTATCTAATATTACACATATCTAACAATTAAATGACAGTTTTTATGACAGTATAAAGATAAAAGTGTCTATTTGTTGAACTGTAACCACATTATCTACACTATACGAGAAAAAATGAATATGTTTGAGGAAACAAACACTAATAAAATCAAAACCCTCAAGTATGTATTAAAATAGGTAAAGACTAACAGCCACACCCTTGACTCCAGTTAGAAAACCACTGACTCAAAGCATGACAACAGCATTTCTCCAGTAAATCCTGCAACATGAAAAAATGGATTATAAGTAGAAAACATTTGCCGAGCTTAAAAGTCTTTTTTGCATCATTCGGATGGAAAGATTAGAATTTGGGGCACCTACTATGAATAATGTAAAGGGGTATATGAAGAGGCCAATAGATGGACTCTTCCATTATGAAAATGCAGCATGTCACAGGTTATTCTATCATCAGTGTATGGCTCCAGAAACATGACACAAAGTTAGTTATTCCAGGATCTTACTGAGCATCTTTAGGCTGTTGTGGAAACAGCTGTTCACAGCAAGACAGTGCAATCATTTTGAGATGGACAAATACCCTTATTAAAAAAGCCACTAAGCACCTGCATAGGAAAGGGAAGGGTTTGTAAGCTTATGTTTATAACTGCTGAAAATTTTAAAATTCTAATTTTTCACTTGATTGAACTATGGACCAAAGAGTAAAAGCAGTGAATTGGGGTTTTACAGGTGTGGAATGACTTCCCAATTCTTCACCTGACTATCATTTTTGCATTTTTGTGCAGATTAAACAAGCAAGATATAACATTCAGAGGTGCAGATTTCATGCCAGGGTAGCTGTTTCCCCCTGTTTCCAATCTTGAGTGTTTGGTTGAGCTATGTGGTATCAATCTTCTCATACCACTCTCAGCAAGAAAGCAAACAAGCCGATTTCCCCAAATGTCACAAGAAAAAGTAACAGTGTTCAAATGCATGTTGAAGATCTAAAGAATGTTGAAGATTGTGCAGGGGATCCGACAGACATCCAAGCCAATCGTTAACACTCCTTACAGGTTAGTCTGCAAAAGCAGTAAATGAAAAAACAATACCTTTACTTTGCAGACAGAGGTCTGAGCTTGAAACACCTTCCCCAGGGCGAGGGCTTGAATCTGTGTGGTGTTATAACTCCTGACAGGCCAGGGCTAACTACATGAGGAACAATACATGAGGAACCTGAAAGTTCCTCATGTATTGTTTGTTCCTCTAGCAAGACTGCCTTAAGTTCCTCAAACAGAACGGGTCTTTTATTATTCAGTTTCACTGTTATGATGATCACAATCAGCTTCATGTACCACTCAAAACCTCCAACCCCACTCAACTGATATACACTGTTGGATGTCCCACAACTTTCTACACCTGAACACAGACAAATCAGTGTCTCCTCTTCTGCCCTTTGACTCCAGATCCCACTTATTACTTTACATTCGCTGACAGTGTCACTGATAGCTGTCCATTATGAATATGCAATTAAAAAAACGCCCAAAACCACATATTTCATCACTGCCCTCCAGTAAACTTAAAGTCAATACAAAACTGAGCTCAGTGGAAGTCAAACTTTTGGGAATATTATTAGTATTGTTTCGGTAAACGGTCATTCTACTTCCTCTATCATAAAGTTATGGCTCAATAACATTTAAGGGAAGGAGACCTAATGCAAGAATTTGCCTTTGTGCCTTTATTAACCACATCCACCCCACACCCTCTGTGCACTATTATCTCTATATCCCCTTTAAGTACAGAGCACACTACTCCTAGAATCTAAGCAGAACATCTGTGATACGATGCTCTCTGGCCTCAGGTTCTCTGTGTGCTAGATAGTTCAGGATAAAGCTCTTTTTTATAAACCTGATCACAACATTTTATAAATAAGCTGCTCTGTAAGGGTTTTGATTCAAATGATGTCTGTCTGTTATGTTGTTGCCTATGGTTTCATTGCTGAAAAAAAATGATCCTGGTTCATTTCTTGCTGCAACGTAACCTGACATTATCCAGTAAGGCCCTGCGTTGGCCACTCATACATGCAAGTGCACATTCTCAGTACATTACTTAGCAGCATCATAGTTCTACTGATTAACTCAAGATTGGTGTGGCAAAAGAAAAAGTAGTTGCCACCATGACAATATTCCAGAGTTGGAAAATCCTGTCTCTTTGAATTAAAAGCCATTGTGCAGTGATTTGGCATCTGATGGGCCTTTATACGCATCAGTTTGTTTTTCCAGGTGGACTGGATCTGGATGATCATACCCTATTATAAGTTTTAAGATTCTGCAAATGACATTCCACAACCTTAAAAAAAATGAAGTTTTGTGAAACAATTTAATTGGCTGATACCTAAAAAAGAAGTGCTGACATGTGAGGGTGCTGAAGGGACCACAAGAAGTGAGGAATGAGGACGAATAAAGAAGTCACACTGCCACTGGGACACTTGGAGTTGGTTGGGGCTTGATCATAAAAACAGACTTTACTGCAAGGAAAGGATCATTTTATTTATTATTTTTATTTGAAAGTTTTCTCCAAACAGTCATAAAATGGTAGAGCATAAAAATCAAATAAACAGCCTTCTTCACTACTGCTTCTCCCACAAAGGGATATAAGTACTGAGTTGCACATTCTGTTTACATTTGTCTCTCAGTTCATCAGTTGTATTGAAGTAAAGGCTAAGAAAGGGCAAATGACCTTGATTAGTAAGAACAAAAGTCAAAACACATTCAGGCTCAGTGACCCCAATCATCATGTATATCTTTCCTCATCAGCTTGAACTGCCTGTGTAAATGTGCTGACCAGAAGGCACCAACAACAGGATCAAAAACAAAACTGCACCAACAGCCACCATCTCCCACCAAACCTGTGGCGGCTGTGGCTCAGGAGGTAGTCTAGGTCTTCAAGTATCCTTGAGGGGGTAAACTGAAACCCAAATTGCTCCTGATGAGCAGGGTAGGCACCTTGCATGGCAGCCGCTGCCATTAGTGTGTGTGAATGGATGAATGTGACAAGTGTTGTAAAGCGCTTTGAGATACAAGAAATGCAAGTCGATTTAACATCTGACTAGCAGATCATTTAAACAGCTGAATGAAAACTGGTCAGTAGAAACGAAGCTTCAAGTGAAAGATACATGTAACATCTTCGAAGCCAAACCATTCTAAAAAGTTATTACTGCTATTATATATATATATAAAAAAAAACTTGATAAGCTTATCACATCTCGGATCTGGGCCCATATTTGTCAAGAATCTCTAAATCACTGCGAAGAAGTTCACATCCGACTAAAAACACTCCAAACTCAGAGAAGGATTTGAGACTAATGATGACTAATGGAGCGTCCTACACTGCCACAGTGATGCGATGTCAGCGTTTTATGACACTCACAGCCATGAAGTGGAAATTACGATTACAAATTGGACTCATTCTTGGTTGGAGTTCCCTCTGTTTCACAAGAATTACTAAACAGATTTCGAAACTTGTATGGAGGATGGGCCTCGGCCAACAGTACTTTAGTACTATAGTACTTTTGGTGTGGATCCATATAAAGCGACAAATCCAGGAATATTTTTCTTACCATCTTTAACATTGTAAGAGTTTTTCAACATTTTTAGGTAGCTGGTATCTATGAGGGATCACAAAAGGGGACTGTTGGGCCTTGGCGGAGGTATACTTTCTACTGCCTTTCTAGTTAAGAAATACATTAATTTTGGGATTAGTAATATCTTTGCATGTTTAACTTTGTGTGTTTAAAGTTATCTGCTTGAACTATTATAAACATTAAAAAGTGGTGCTACTTTATGCATTTTGAATTTTAAAAATGCAGAAAATAAGGCAACTGATGGGGAAAACTAAAATATATTTCATAATTTGGGTCAGTGTAGAAAGCTTCATAAATAAGCCTCAAGTCAACTCTAAAGGAGTGTTGAAGCGTGACACAAAGGAGGGATTCTGAGATACTTGGTATAGTAAGTGTTTGTTCTTTAGGGGTTCTATAGTACTCTATACTTTAAAGTTTATTGTTGCCCATAAGTACTCCGTTTGGCATTTAAGTAGTGCATATGATCCAGATCGTGGAGAGCGTTGTTTTCTGAGCAGCTGCCAAAGAAGCTCTGGATCCTGAACTTAAATGGCCAGTTTCACAGTTCTGCCAGCCAAAACAATAGAAACATAGTAAAACCTCTTCTTCCTGTTGTTCGTCACTATTTATGCTGAATTCACTAGACAACATAAATGGGGATTAAAGGAGTGCTTCAGCTATTCAAGTAGAGAGACTTGCAAATGACAATTTATAAAAAAAAAAAAATGAAATGCCCACAGCAACTCCACTATCCAAGTTTGTAACATAGGCTTCCTGTTAATGGGAACTAGGAGCTCCCAAGCAAATTCCAGGCAACGCTGATGACATCACTATGACATAATCAGGGTTAATTTCTCAAACTCTGAAACCCCCATACAGAGCCACAGTAAACATCATAAAACCATTGTTCTAAGACTGAGTAGGACTCCTCCTTCTGATAGTTAAACTGTCTAAAATTAGTGGAGGGCTGCTTTAATAACATTTGTACTAGGCACTTGGGTGTAGTGTCTTTTAAACTACGAGATCAATTTAAGATCTGGAGGCAACCCAGCACCTGGCTGTGCACTCAGTTTTCCTCTTCCTCAATTTCAATGTAAGACTGTAGTTTTGAGATTTCTGCAAATAATACCCATTTCAGATCAAGCAACCTCACTGCACATTGTTCCAGTGTTTCTTGGCAAACTGGAAATGACATCTCTGACACCCTCAACTCTAATCACTAGAACACCTGGAGCTAATACTGGCTTTCCAAAAAGAGGAACGATTCTCACTGCAGCTTTTGTTTTCAAGTTTCAAGGTAACCCAGGAAAAAAAATCCAAAATAGAACAAGTCCAGTCCGAGAAAAAAGGGGAAACAATATCCAAAGCTTCAAGGCGGAACAAACAAAACCATCAGAGCCTTGGAGCTGAAATCACTCCAGAGTCAAAGAGCAACACGACTAGCAGCCGGTATGGGGGAAGCTCAGGATCCTGTGGCGGGTGTGGGAGGCTGTTTGGGAGCTGTGAGAGAGGAGGCATGGAAGGATTCAGGGAGGTTCTTGGCGTACTCCACCAGCTCGTAGGAATCTCTGATGTCTGTCAGGCCGAACCAGAAGACCGTCCAAACCCCATTAACAAAGCTGCCATCACAATGTTTAAAGTACCTGGACAGACAAACAGACAGAGAGATCGCATGTCAAATTTCACCATTTATTTTTAATTAATGTAACAAGAAAGGGAGCAGAAATTTTAATTGCCAAAAAACAAGTGTAGGGCAGCGGGTCTTGGGTGCACGGACTGTGTTTGGGCGACTTCAGACGCTCCTGATATTTTGCTTCATGTAAGTGCAAAAGAGCTGGTGAGGTGGAAACATAAATAAAATCAGAAGGCAATCACTTGCAAACTGTGTTTAGTGACAACAGTTTTACAAAATGTTCCTGAGCCCATATCCTTAATACAATCATGTTTCACAAAGGGGTGAACCTTGCCTCATCCTTGCTTGTGAACCACTGAACTTTGTCTTTGACATGTGTGGCTGGCATCACATTCTCCACTTGCACAATGCACAACATTTTAATGAGCCTCCCACCTGTTTATTCCTCTCCTCCCTTCTTTGCTGGGAAAATACTACACAGACAGGCAAAGCCAGTTTCAAAGAGACAGCGTTGATGGAGCTGAAGCGAACTAGTGGCTTAGTGACGCCATACTGTTTTTCAGTAATGATGGCACGTTTCCAGATCTGACCTGGAACGATTCCACAGATCATGTAAATGCGGCACGTGAGGTTACCTAAACTTTTTCCTTATTTTTCTTATTCCTAGACTTGATTTGGCCCAGTAGATTCTGTTTCAAACAAGTTTCTTTTAGCTTCATTGTGACTTCACTTGTGGTTTAATCAGTGGTGCACTGAGAACTGCCTGTTTAACTGCTCTTTGCTTTGCTTCAGTTACTCTATTTGCAAAGAATAGATGAATGGATTAGCTTAGTTGACCTGTGGCTTGAGTATTTATTTATCTGGTGTGACAATTTCTGGGCCAGACCACTTTTAAATTAAAATTCTGGTATTTTTAAACCTTGGCCTTACATTTACATTTTTGGCATCTAAATGATTAATTTTTACCAAGCATTGTGGCATCGGTCCAGTAGATCGCCTCAGCTGGCAGTAACATGATCTTCTGGGGCAACTTCGGCTGTTAAGTCCACTAAAAGTGCTTGCTTTTGCCACTGAGTGTCTGACAACATTACAAAAACAGTTCCTACAGAGACAGATCTGTTTGTTATATCATAAGATCCTTTTTGTTACCAGAAACGCAAGTCTCACTCAAAAAAGGAGTCTCGCTCTAAATCTTGCCAGGTGAGTTGTTACAGTTGCCTCATCCAGATTGTCAAAATCGGTTAAAGAGTCAGCCATGGCCTTGGAAATAAATTCTTATTGGCAGTTCCTCTCAGTAAACTCTTCCCTCCAACTTTCACTGTCCTTCTGTTACAACTCACCTCTTGTGAGATTTCAGAGTGAGACTTGTGTTTCTGGTTACTAAAAGGATCATATCATTTAACAAACTGTTCTATCTTTGAAGGAATTGTTTCTGTAATGTTGTCAGACACTTGTCAGGCCAATGCACATCTTCTTCAACAGCCTAAAATCCACCTTTTCAAACTACATCTCCATAACCCTTGTTCAGGGTGTCTACAGGTATCACACCTTTTAGTTTAATGCTTTTTAAGATTTTTCTAATATTTTGTAACCAAATTTAAGACTTTAAATGGACAAATTATCTTTTTTCTCATTCAAACAGTGCATGTTAGTATGATGGTATAGTATATACAGTGATCAGCCACAACAGATCAGAGCTGGCTAGTGTGTTAGGTGCACAGCCAGACCTTCAGGGGGATTTTACATCTGACTCTGCCCTGATCCAGAGCTGTTTACTGGCAGGAAGAGAGCGCCAAGATTAAGTTTTAATTTTTGCAATTAAAAATTGGATTTATCAATGTGACCATAGCAGTGATCCACAGAGGTGACTTCCATTGTGTGACATCAATGTACTGTAATGTTGACTGCCAACTGGGGGGACATTAACTTTACTTCATGAATGGAACATTACAGAGTGGAGAGGTGAAAAGAAGAGAGCGAAGCGGAGTCTCTGGTGAGTGCTGAGTTGAGCGTCGTTTGCTAACATTTGCACGACTTCCCTATCCCAGTAGTTGAAACTGGCAACCAAATGAAACGCCTGTTACTTTGAGGAAACTTGTGGATTTCTCTGGGTTTGAACATTGTCGGGAACATTTGTACACAACTGAACAAAATATATAACAAAGGTCATTTTTAGTCATTTCAGTGCAGAATTCCCACATATGGTAATAATATCTTGAGGACATTTTAAGACTTGTTAAGGACACCCTGTTGTTGTCGCTGGCGTTGTATAAAATGTATTAATTATAATTAATTATAAAACCTGTGTTACATACTCTGTTTGAAGAGAAAAAACATGTATCCTGAGTGCAGAGTGCACACAGAGTGTAGAATACCTATATATCATTCACTGAGCTAAGAAGGCCCAGCTGCATATTGTAAGAGCACTGTGGAGGAGATATGCATGATTAAGATCTCAGCTGAACTTAGTGTGTGTGTGGGGGGGGGATGGTTAGTACATGTATGCTAACCACACCTTTTATACTTTTTAGAAAAGATACTACCGGCTAATGGAGTGTGTTGGGTGTGATAGAAAGGACAACCAATGAGAAGGGCCATAGACAAATCAGGCGATGTCATCCACCATTAGAATTGGCCCTCAGGGGCGGGTGTTTAAGAAATAGGTGGAGACCCTTCAGCATAAAAGCAGGAGCACAGAAAGAACTTGTTTAGTTTGCTCCCGGGTCTGAACTCACTGTTTATTGGTGTTGCTGTCTTGTAGAACCCAATAAACTCCTTTGTACCAGACTCTGCATCTCTGCAGTGATTTTATTTGAGCTTATTTCTTGACTCCAGCCTACACTGAATGGACTACTATTTGGTGAAGTGCCAGGACTCATTTGGTCCATTCTCGGTATTTTGGGAAACAAACCTAGCCATTGTCTTATTTTTAAAAGATGTCTAAGCACTTTAAAAGGGACACGCCCCCAGTTCTTGTTCCTACGTGGTTCAGATGCACTTACTGTAAGATGATTTGGACAAAAGTATCAGCCAAACTGACAGAACATAAAAAGTCTCACCAGGGGTTAATCCTGTTGGTGGCTCTGGACCTCCAGAACAGTTTGCCTAGGTCCTGTCTGATACACTCCCACAGGATGTGGCTGGTGCCCTGACCCTGCTTACTGCTGCTCACCACAAACTTGTCGAGGTAGGGAGTGCCACTGTTCACCGGCTCCATGGTGATGATGGCTGCCGCACTGTAGCTGGAGAGACAGAGATACAAAACCCTCAGGAGGGAGGCTCGCTGGCCTTAGATCCACATATCTGACATATTTACACCTACAGGCCTTGGTTTAATGAGAAAGACAGGATGCAGATTATAACGCCAACACTGATTTGGATTTATATGTGTATGTGTTTTTTTTCTTGGAGTATTTGCACACACCCTTCAGAGAGGTAGATGGAGTGCAGTCTTCCTTTCAGAGAGTCGATGTAGTCTCGCCTCAGAGTTTTATCGAACGACTTGTTGATGAGAGCCAGCAGACGCTCTACATCAATTCCATCCAGAGAGCTGTACCTGCACACACATACAGACACACACCAAACAATAATTTACTTTAAAGGCAATACATGAACCGCTATCTGTTTTTTTTAACTCAGGAAGGAGGAAGACACTCCACTCTTTTAAGGAGGTAGTTTGGATTATGACTTGAATGTAGGGTCACGGTTCGGATTACATGTGTCTGTGTGTACGTGTGTTAAGTACTTACCGGTGAATGGGGTCTCCGTTTTTGAAGAGTGTCCCAGACCCTGAGGGGAAGTACAGACAGAAAGCTGAAGCAGTTATAGAAAATCAAATTAAGATATAAACTCATGTCAATCAATGTTGGATGGTCAAAATCACCTCCCCACACACACACACACACACATATACATATGGACCAGTACCTTCTTGGGTTACACCTTAAAATAGAGAGCTCTCCACGTGCGTTAGCGTGCACTCACCTCTGTGGCTGAACAGCTCAGTGAGCAGCGTGTCTGCGGAGGTGATTACTGCAGAGGACTCAGTCGGCAGCTGATTGAGCAGCCGGGCTATGGTGGTCACTCTGCGGCGCTCTACAGCACTCAGCCACGCCGCCATGGACAGACCGGGCAAGTCGCTAGGCAATGACACTGTACCAAGCACCTGTAACACATATACAGAGTGTTCAGGAGAGGTTATACAGCATGTGTGCATCTATTCTGCACATTTAGACTTCTGTGCCCTTAGTCAGACTGGACTGTTGCTTTCCTTACATCACATTTGCAATCTGTCTGACTTCAAAACCTGACCATGCAAACAATACAGTATTTAAGTGCTGGTTTAGTCATCTCTCTTGCCTTGCGTTCTTGGCTGCGTAGGCCTCCTGAGTTGTTCAAGAACATGACTTTGTGGGGTTGCAGGGCTCGGGAAATTGCTGCCGTCACCTCTGTTGGGTCCAGCATTACCGAACATCCTTGCCCGTCCCTCCCCACCGGACAAACTAAAGGGATTGTCCCGCAGTTCAGGCTCCACTGGAGGAGGCTGGTGTCCACAGTGATGGAGGATGGAGCACTGCAGGCAGAGAAATTAATTAAAAAAGAGAATAAGACACTTTTTTTATCTCTCAAACCATGCACCATACTCATGATGAGGCAGCTGATGGTAAGTCTTTGATATAAATTGGTGAGGAGTGATAATGATTATAAACATTGATGATTGGGTTGGATGGTGATCGCTGGATGTATTTCAGGTTTTAGGCTTATGTGTTTTATGTGAGGTTGTGTGGTAGATTTTGGCATATATTACATCACCACGTGTGGACATGTGGTGCGAGGCAAAGACACTTTTAAACCCCACATGGGGCTGTATGCCTGACACAGTTTTCCAGTGAGACAGTTGGAGGTTGCCATCAGATCGTCAGTAGAAGAGTGGTGACTACAGTAGTGTGCTAATGAGCTACTTCTGCGGCAACTCTGAAGATGATCGTGATAAAGATAGACAGAAAATAGCAAGCTTCCTAATAAGTAACCTGGTGCTTTGGCGTGTCTCAACCCTCACCTGCTTCCATGTGGGGCTTCATGCAGCAGGAGGAAGGACTCAGCGGAGAACAGTGGTAGGACAGTGGCCGAGTGCTGCTGCAGAGCCTCGGTCAGCCGCTGGCTCCGCTCCACCAACCCTCTGGTGCACGGAGACCCGGCGACCGGCTCCTTGGGCCCCATCTCTTTATGCTCAGACTGGCCCATCACCACCACAGGCTTCATATCCATCCGCTGCAGGAAGGAGAGCCCAAAGGCCAGGCTCTGAACCATCTCCCTGCTGTTGAACACTGAGCTGTCCACCTGGAAGACACAGAGGCAGAGAGCGGCACATACATAAGACTTTAATTGACACGGTCTCAAACTTAGTAGTTAGGCTTTCTCTGATTTAAGGATACAGTTAGTTGTTCTTTTTTCAATCACTTGTAGTCAAATTTTTGTGGCTTTTTTTATTAAGCTTCTTATTTTTTGTTTGCAGCAGCTCAGGACTGATGGACTGATGTGTCTTGACTGCCTTTTAGGTGTGCTTCAAGTGTTATGAAGTGTTAAAGTGTTAAAAAATAATATTCAGTTTTAATTTTGAAGTACAATATCTTGCCCAACAAATGTCACATCATCATGATTTGTATTTTTTTTGTCAGTGAAAATGAACACTGTGATGCAAGAATGATTATCCTTTTTTTTATTTTTACCATATCTTCTAGCCCTTAAACAATGGAAGATTTATTTTCCCCTCGAAGTTGACATAGAAATGAGATGGTCCTACTATGTCCGAATGTTTGACATGTGAACCCACCATCCTGCTGCTGAGTGGTGTCTGGGCTTTATATCATGTGGATATGATGAAATGTTTCCCATGCCTTACCTCCAGTATAGCAAAAGCTGTAGACTGGGCCGAAGTCGCTCTCTGGAACTGGGTTAGCCAATACCGAGCCTCCCGGGGGTCTCCACCGACTTCGTTGAGAAAAGCTTTCACGTCCCGATAAATTAAATTCCGGTTAGCCTGCACATGTCGGTCTGTTGCAGAGAAATATCCCACATGCTCCTGCTGGGCCAAAGCCGCGGTTTTTCCTCCTGCGCCGGCCGATTCAGAGCTCATCATGCGCGGCTGCGGGCCGAACATCCTCCGCTGGCGTTGTCCGCATCCCCGGGTCAGAGCCGGCGGAGACGGACCCGACAGATACTTTCCTGCCATCACTACGGCTCGACAACCGGAGGAACTGCTGTTTACTTTGGCCATGTTGCGCTCTGACAGGGTTTTGAGTCCCTCGGGTCGGCTGCGGAGGTTGTGGAGCACTCGGCCGGGGGCCGGCAGCTCTCAGCAGCCGTGAAGAGTTTCATTGAACGCGCCGCTGCTGCTGCTGCTTCTCACATTTCATCAGCCGGTTCATGGGGCGGGTGTTCCTGCTAACTCTGACCCGTCTGCTTCATTCTGAAACTTGCATTACTGTTGGAGAGAAACGCTTTGAGTAAGTCAAAAAATAGATGATCTATTCTAGGTTTTTGATATGTGGTTGAATATTCTGCCAAACCACAGACAGTGGCTGGAAAATCAGGCTACTGGCAATATTATTTTAAGGAAAGAATTATTATAAGGACATACTAACCTGTTTATTGGGCTAGTGGTTTAGTGGTGTTGGGAAGGTTACTCAGATTGTGTTTATTTTTATTTATTTATTTATTTATTTATTTATTTATTTATTCATTTTTGCATAGGCGTAGTTTGCAGGGAGACAAGGGGGCACTTGTCATTTTAAATATCCTATTTTACAAGCCTGCTGTAACAACAGGTGTCACTGTTGCTGAACATGTTCTAATTGTGTGTGTGTGCGTGTGTGTGTGTGTGTGTGTGTGTGTGTGTGTGTGTGTGTGTGTGTGTGTGTGTGTGTGTGTGTGTGTGTGGATATGAGTGAGCATACCTGTCAGTTTTCAGTTAGCTCATGTGCACGCCTACACTCAATCATTTCAAATTGTACATGGAAATGAAAGCTGAAAGGCCCCTAACAAAGTGATGTGTCACTTTTTACAAGCCTAAAACTTTATGATTGCCAGTGCGCTCATGTGTGAAAGACAGACAGCCTGTCCTACACAAGTGTGTGTCTGATACAGTGTGGACTTGAGACGGTCCTAGTTTGACGTTGTGTGGTTGAAAGGTCACCAAAACCTTAACTTAAATAACGTAAACATTGTAGTGCCGGTCCGGTATATTAGCTTTTAGACGGCAGCCATGTTGACGTTGGTGACGTATGTTGAGTGAGACGATGTAGTTCACTGAGTGGTTTCACACAAAACTAGATATTCTACTATCTTTACGACTAACAGCGACTTTATTGACTTGAAAAATGAATGATAAGGTGTATCGGACAAACTGCTGTATTACAGTATAATGTGTGGATGTTAATGCAGTAACACAGGCAGCACTATTGAAATGTAATTTGTGAAATTTATGCAACCTTTTGTTATTTTGTTTTTGTTGTTTTGGTTTATTTAAAAAAGTGAAATTCCTGCATCAACTATGAGACTACACTATAGAGCTGTGTGCTCAACCCCTGAAGTTCAGTAGGGCGTGATGCAGCGATCAAGCTCAGCTATCTTTGTAAAATAGGTCAATATTTGTTAAGACTCACGTTTAAAGCCCTGGTTCTTGGCAATATTAAACACATGGGCCACCCTCTGGTCCCGGCCCTGGGTGCATACAGTTCTTCTGTCTTAAGCCGCAGATCGAGGTCATTTTCAATTTTCTTCTACAGAATAGTTGAGTTTATGGCCTGCTGTGTTGCTCTTGACTCACAGGGATGTAGTGCCAGTGTTATACCACTGGGAAGTGCCCTTGTCTTACTGGCCACACTGAGCTGTGATGATGACTGTGTCAAAGATTCCTCAGTGGCCAGTAAGGGCCTCTCTGTCTTTCTGACATTTTAGCTGTTGTTCACACACTCTACTGAAGAAACTCTGTGGCAGAGGGTGCACTCACAGCTAGTGTGATTGTTTCAGAACCACCACTCTTTTAAAAAAACATGTTTAACAGACTATGAATTCATCGGATAACATTTTCGTTGTCCGGCAAAGTTTGTGTGAGACTCACACTTTCCAGTCAACATCTCAGCGCCATCGAGAGTTGTAGCTGGAGGCATCATGTTTTCATGCTGACCGTCTTTACATCTGTCACATTCTTGTGAAGGTGATATCTCAGGAATACCTTGAGGGAATTTAATTAAATTTGGCACAAGCGTCCCCTTGGACTCAAGAATGAACTGTTTATAATTTTGTGATCAAAGGTCATTGTGACAATTCACATGATAATTATGATAGGATTTTACACAAATGTCTAATTGGATGAATTGATGAAGTTACGACATTTTATATCCAAAAGGTCAGAGGTCAAAAGCACTGTTACATCATAATATTCTGCTAAAAATGTTCTGCCCACTTTTCAATGCCATTGCTCAGGACCTTGCAACTTGACTAATAATAATAATAATACATTTTATTTGTACAGCGCTTTTAAAAACTCTCAAAGACACTTTACAAGAATAGAATACATACAAGAATAAATAAAATCAAGTGCATGGTGCACTAGAGGCATACATCCACAAGGTGGTAATTACATTTCTTTTAAGCATGACTGCGATTGTTCCGTAGGCTTAACAACTCTTTATTACTGTCACTATAATGGCAAAGGTCAAATGACTTCAACAAAACTATCTCAACCCAAATCACGATCTTTCCCGTAAGTGTTTTATTGTTCCTAAACCTAGCAGAACCTTAACGATAGCAATGTCACATCATTAAACTTCTCAGGTGAGATGATGTCATCCTGCTGATATTGGCATCAGATCAAGAAATGTATGTGCGTCAACCTGGAGGCCATGGACAAGGCACAAAGTCTTATGGCAGGCTCACTATTGGACCCTATCATAGTTTTATTTAATCAGAAGCAGTGCTCATCCATCAAGCCAAATCCTCCTGCATCTTTTGTCCTGTCTCCGCTACTCCTGAGACAACTTTTTCTGCCCCCCAAACCAATAATAACACTGAAACCTGCCAAAGTCAAACTGACAACCAGCTCAATGACTTTACCAGCACTCCCATCTCTTTAGCTTTGTTGTGCAAAAATGCGCTGACTCTTTTGGTAAGTTTATACACTTTATGAACTTTAGCATGACTGCCAAAGTTATTTATAACTGTTTTTGGTTGTCACTGTTGGATGACATCATGCCTCTGTCTCTGTTCCTTCCCTATCTCTGTCTGTCATCAGGCGGGGCACAGAGGACTACATCTGCCCCGGCTGCCCTCTGGGTAGCACACACATCACACCAATACACACACACATGCACGCGCTCACACACACAATCACACACACACTCAGTCAGGGTAGTGCAGAGGTGCACGTACTGTATAATCTTCAGGAAGTGATTAGGGGGTGTGAGATCAAAGGTTTTGTGTGACGGGAAAACATTCCTCCCTCCGTTCCCCTTCAGGGGGAAAAGGACGGACAGTTTCCTCATGTTTAACTCCGACTGCCCCGGCTGACACTCAGACGGCTTTTACGCTACCAAAAGCCTTGAAAAAATCAAGGCTAAAAGAAAATCAGTTGAATCAGATTGTTTCAAGTGTTTTTAAAGGGGAAAATATTTTTAGTAATAATTTCTAAACAAATGTCAGCACCCTCGAAATTCTTACGACAAGGAAAGATTCTTCGAAGAGTACAGCAAACATTATCTAATGTGGGGTCAACATCCATAAAATGTCCAGGCTAAGATAAAGAAAATTGTACCGTGTGGTTCGGTCAAACTTTTCCCTACACCACAAAGATTACAGTAGCCTACACATACACATGCTGTAATATTATAACACTTACAGGGTTGCCCTTCTGCTTGAACACTAGTTTTAATTTCATTAATTCCAGTTGGTTTTCCTGATGACACTTTTACTTCAAGGGGAACTTTTACAAATAGAAGTTTGTTCACAGGTCTTGGGAGGTACCACTACATTTATTCAAAAGTTGTACAAAGCATTTTGTGTCCAGAGGGAGCTGTGTGAAGTCTGATAAACTGCCTCTAGTGATTGTAAGTATGACAATATTATAGGAGTGGAAAGCTAAATCGCTGCAGTACTCTTAACATTTTGATTGCACTACTTTACGGATAGTGGAATATTTTTATGTTGTGGTGTTGCTACTTTTACTTCAGTAAGGGACAAGAATACTAGCAAATGGAAAGGATTTTAAGTTTTTTCTAAAAGAGACAGGAAGTATGTTTGTATGTATTGTACATAATCATGGTGCTTCATATGGATCTGGTTTTCCCTTTATAATGTACAAATATAAAGAGGTTTTCTTCATTCGAGTAGAGAACATTCAAGTCAGTCACGTGTTACATATTTATTTTATTATTACATGCCAACTGACAAACATGACCAACATATGCACTACACTCAAACTCATTTTCAGGAAAGCCATCTTGGAGGATATCTAAAGTCTATTAGGGCTTTTCATTTCCTCTGCCAAAGAGGTTACGTTTGTGCCTGCGTCCGTGTGTTGGTTGGTTGGTTGGCTGGTTGGTTGGTTAGTTGGTTTGTCAGCAGGATTACACAAAAACTACTGGACAGACTTTCTCGAAACTTGGATGGAGGATGGGTCTTGGCCCAGAATATACCATATTCACTTTTGATGCAGATCTGGATAAATGGACTGATGGGCGATTTCTTTTCACACTTTCATTAACATAATAATAATTTATAAGGCATCCATGGATCTTGATGAAAAAAAAATCAGGCATATTTAGGTGGCTGGTATCTATGAGTGAGTACGATTTGAAGCAGATCCTAGATCTGGTGATCTTAAATTATGGTTAAGCAGTAACAGGTGATTGAAAAGGGTTAGGGTTAGGGCTATCAGGTTTGATACCGGATTAGGCTTGATTGAATTAAAGGTGACTGTTGAGCCTGGGAAGAGGTATGTGCTCTACTGGGCACCCTTCTTGTATTAAAAGTATGACAGGAGATAAAAATAAAGAGACAGAAGTGCTAAAATGACTAAACTTTCAAATCAACACATAGATGGTTAAAACAGCCATTAACGGGAAAATGTTGAGTGTTTGAAAATTCAGTGGAAACATCAATTTTAGTGGGCAAGAAAAAAAGATTACAAAGACAGAAACATTAATTGGCTTCATTTCTACACTGTCTTATGCATTTAGGAGGAGTACCTCCACAACACTTCAATACAACAAGCAAGTCAATCCAAACCAGTTGTGAATTAAGTACACACATTCTTCACTTCACAGGTTGTTTTTTTAATTAATGAATAATGAGGCATTGACATTTGTGATTTTGAACCAACAACATTTTGTAGCAAAATGTCACAAATACTCATAAGTAATATGTGCCCTTTCTAGTGAATTATTAAGGATAGGAGGATCATCAGTTGAATGCTTGAAAACATGGTTTGCAACATGCAGTGCAGGTCCATGCACATCCATATACATGTGAATGTATACATACAGTTTTTATTAAAGTGATACCAGTAGTGGCAGTGTTGGTGTCACACTATCCTATGTTGCTGATTTCAACTCTATGAACAGCTCAACCTGTGATTACAAATTGATGACTGTACATTACATTTCATCAGAACACATATACTTATGATGTGGCAGGGCAGAACAACGAGACAACTTAAACTCAATGCGTTCACTGTGATCCTATTTGACGACAATAATGTTTTCTCTTCATTCACCTGAACTGGGAATAAGAACAGTGTTATAAACAGTAGAGGGCAGTAGACACCAGGGGCTGTAGGCTGTGTGTGGCGTATGTGTTTGCGTGTGTGTGTGTGTGTGTTGCACTGCTTCCAACTCCCCTAGGAATGACAACAACTTGCAGCAGGTTAAATATCAACACAAACAAACTGAAAATGTGATAATATATAGCTCAGTGAATATTCAAGTTAAAATAGCTGTTGGTGTTTTGAGATGTGACGTTTATTGTGCAGTAATTCACGTCAGATTATTTGTCACTGGCAATCTTGAAATATTTTTGTATAATAATGCAGGACTACAATTCATTTTTTTTCCTTTGCTGAAGATGCAATTGTTCAGATTTTTAACCAATAATAAAATTCAAAACTTAAGTCTTTGACAACAATTAAGTGATGTGGTGAGACTTACTCCAAAAAATAAAATCTGTTTTTAATTCTTGGCAAAGTATGTATTGAGTTTTAGGAGTCCCCCTCCTTGGTTCCCATTACTTCTAACAACGCCTCCAGCTAGCGATCATGCTGTCATGTAAAGTCACCTCAGGTTCAGTCAAGTTCAAGTTCATCAGATTAATACTTTCTATGATAATGGTGCAATCTATGAATTGTTACAACTACACAATTAAACTACCGCTGAAACCACTCAATGTATGAACTAGGTCTACTCAGTTTCTTTTTTTCTTTTGAATTGTCAGGAAATGTTTTACCCATTTTCAGGTACCAGCTCGACAGATGTGAGGATTAGATGCTTTCCTTTGTCATGTAGGGATCACATGCTACTATTTCACTGTATCAAGTGTACTAAAATTGGATATTATTGTATTTTTTAAAATCATTTTTGCAGTATTTAAAAGTAATTCTAAATGCAATTCATCAAGATTGTCTTTTACAGAATTATAATTCCCTGCTTTTACTCTACAGTTTAACACAGATTTCCACACCAATACTTATTTCTACCATGTGACGCTTGGTGTAAGGTGGCAGCAGGAAGTGCTGTAAGGTCAGTAGATTGACATGGTTCTAAAACTTTGTTGTTGAAATATATTTTAGAGGTGATGCAAGTTAATACAATAGACAGATGTGATATGGTGTAAGTTTGCTCAAAAATGTGAAAAATGTGTGATTAGAAAATCTGAATCTGCTTCATAAATATACAGAAGGAGAGAAAACATGAGAGTGCCTGAGTTCAGTCAGGGGCTGGTCTAAACACAAACAGGCACACTCCTACGACACAGCCCATGCATACGTCGCTAGTGAGGTTACAGCTAACTCACAGTGGGCACATTTCCTGTTTTGGGCAAGTTAATACAAATGACAAAAGACATGAGGCAAATATTGAAAATGAGTTGTTTTCTTACATTATCCTAAAAGTTTCCAACAAAGTTTACATTCAGAGAAGTCCTTAATATTGTGTTCCAATTGGTCGCAATAACTTCCATGAGAGTCAGAGAGTGAGGAAGGATGTCTTAACATAACATGAATAAAACTTGAAAACATTACCTCGTCTTTGAACAATTCGGCCTGAGTCATGTAAATGGATCTTTATTGGCGATTTTAGATGCTTAACAATGAAGACTACAATTCCCATCATCCCATGCCTCTTACCTTTTTGTTTTGTTTCAATTAAGAGACCGTTAGTGGCAGAAATTACACCCTGTGCATTTATGCGTAGTTAGAACTTGGATTATCACTCATGTTAACCCACCTGCCCCACAAAGGCAAAACACAGTAATTAACACGGTTTAAGCAACGCTATGTTGTTGTTTCCCTATCTGAGAACTGTAAATGAAAATATATCCATTTTAATTAACTGACTTCTTGGTAATTCATTTTATTCCACATTACTGAATGATGCAGCAGCTACATTTAGGCATGAGGGAGAGGAACGTCACCTAAATTAATGCTAAAATTAACTAGTTTAGCAGATGTCAGCAGGCCTCGCTGCTATCTTAACTTCTGTATTTCATTTCTTTTAACCTTTAAATCACATATTTAAGCATATTAAATTGTATGGATATACCTCGAGTTTCCAATAAGTCATAGACTAAATTATCTTGTTTATTTTATTTCCCTCCTTATTTTTGTACTTTTATTTCACATTGTCAGACACCTTTATTTGTTTCCTACCTGTCTGTCTTTGTGTCCGTCTGCCTGTCTGTGTGGGTGGTCATTTAATCACAGACTGTATATGTGGTCCTTCATCCTTCTGAGGGCGAGAGGGCAGATTGAATTAGAGCTTTGGAGCATCTCTGATTACACGTGCAGCAGCTCGTGTGTGTACAAATCCATCAACAAGGGGTGTTAAAGTGATATTTCTGTCCGGTACAACAGTTTCATCTTTTTTCAAACACACTGAGACTCTACTGGGCAGTAAACATGCAAGATTTGTTGGTGCATGGCATGTGGTTTCAATGCAATTTCAGTTCAAAACATTGTGAAATATGTTTGTAAAAGCCTGTCTGTACACCCACAACACAAACACACAGTGGAGACATACAAAATCGTATTATTAAAAATCTTGTTATGTCATTGGCAGAAATCTAAGGTGTATTTTATCGTTAATATGATGTGATGATGTCAGATAAGAAAAATAGATGCTGAAAAGTGGTGAAATTAGATCGTAATAAGATACAGGAATAGTAATAGGGTACATGATGTAATGAGATGAGGTTTTGACTTGCAAAAAAATGAGGATTATGGAGGATTATGGCGAAATAATTTACAGACATGCTCATCCCTTCCCAATTATGCCCTTAGATTCTGTCCATCACTCAGCTTTGAGATTTATTACTGGTGACAGCTACAATAGGCTAATCACCACCGCATCATCTTTGATAAGGTCGTTTCACTTTCTCTGTCTGAGAGATGTGATAATAACTGGTATCTGTTCATCTTTAAAGCACTCATGGGGAAAATTACCATCATGTATTGGGCCTACATCTATGTTACATTGAGTTCCGGTCCATTTTTAAAGTCGCTCCAATGATTGGCTGGTTCTTCAGGTGCCTCGTACCAGGAATGATCTTGGAAAGACTGCTTGTTGTATTAGTGCTGGAGTCTCATGACACCTGGAACTTTAGGCAGAAGTGGCTAAAGTACACAGATTATTTACTCATATAGTAGTACAGATAGAAAAAAGACTGGTAAAAGTACTGATTCAACTGCTTAAAGAAAGTACAGGCTGTGAAATGTAAAAAGTATTATTTCATGGAGCCAACAACTTCATACAGTTCCCTTCAATAAAGCCATGGATGGGGGATGCCTTGCTTCTCAGAATGTGCTCTGGTGTCGTCGGCAGTGTTGTTTCATCCATGTCGCTGCCTCTGTCCCTACACGCCTTTCCCCATTCGAGTCTCCCTCAGTGTCGTTTTTACGTCTCGTTACGTCTTTCGCGTCGTTTCATCTCGCCACCTCTGCTGTGCGTGATGTGCACTGATAGGCTGAAATCAGACTTGTGATGTAGAGAAGGTGGCGTGTAATGACTGACTAATGAATCGACAATTCCCCTCAAATGCATCGAAACTAAACAAGCCTGTTTTGAAAATGAACGGAGTAGAGAGTACAGATACCCGAAAAATGTATTTGTATTTTGTTACTTTTTACTAAATAACTGTCCACTATTAGCCTGTAACTTTTTTTTTAACTGATTCTGTCGTTTTGCATTTTTGGATTTTTATATTTGAATCTGGTTTGCTTTTTTAGTTTGCTTGATATATTTGTTCTGGCTCTGCATCAGTGAAAATGAGGGTCTCTGTAAATTGATTCATGAGTCTTAAAAAAAAATGTTAAATTTCAGCCAAAACTGATATGAACACAATGTATTTTTATTGTAATACACTACACAAACTACTATGAGTTATAACTTTAGAACTCCCTGTACTTTAAACTGTCAGTTGTCCAAATTATATGTAAAAAAAAAAGGATCTTCTCTCTTACCCCTGGCAGTACCTAGCCATGGAGAGAGTTTTAGTTTTATTGCCCAGGTTTCGAAACGTCCAAGAGTTGAATTGTGTACTCATGAGGATCTTAATTTGTGGTTTTCATAGCAATGAAAAACGACTTTTTTAATGGAATTGTTTGTGAGCCACACTGTTGCGCGGGGTGGCTGCATGCCGGGAAGCCTGCAAATTAATTAAATTTGAGTCTTTAGAAGCTTAATTTACTGAATTGAGTGAACTCTCTGCAGCACATTCATTTAAGTCATCATCTCACGTCATAACACATCAAGTCAGGTGAAATCATGTTTCTGGATGGTCTGAAAATAATTAAACTTTCATTTAAGTTGAATTGTCTTGAAATGAATGAAACACATATTTACCTTCATGGCAAAAGATGATTCCCCTCAATTCCTGTATGATGTTTCAGTGTGTAGATACCACAATGTAGGTGAGAATATACTGTATGTAATTTGGGTGAATATACTATTTAAGATAAGTACCTTGGAGGGGCACTATCTTCTCTCCTCTTTCATCGAAGTTCATCTCAAAGCACTTCCTTTGTTCTAAATACCGCTAAACAAAGAGGTAGTAATCAACGTCCAATGCCGGCACACATGCATACCTCCCATTCATGCTTTAGTGATAAAGGGTTAAAAAACAACTTCACAACAGTAATTCCCAAAGTGCTCAGTAAGAAGTGACAGTGTGTAAAATGCAGCATTTTTCACCAAACAAAATGAGAGGCTGGCTGCTTTGAAGCCTGGCAGACAGCTTGTGGGCACATGCCCCCCTGGCAGTGTAGACACCCACAAATCCCCAGCGGTGCCACCCTGCCACTCTGCCACCCTGGTGCCACACAGCGACTTGAAACACTAAATTAGAGTCAGTTGGGATGGCGGATTTGGATGCAGAGTCAGGGTGGGCTCATTGGTGTGGTTGGATATGTTGGCGAAATGTGGTTATGTGTGGGTATAAAGTATTTATTTTGGTGATAGCGGGCTGTGTGTGTGTGTGTGTGTGTGTGTGTGTGTGTGTGGTCAGTGTCTGTGTGTCTGAGAGTCCCACCATGTCATCTCCTGATTAAAATGTCACTACACAGCAGATTGAGAAGTAAACAGGCTGTCAGATCCAGTCACAGTATATTTTGCAGAGTAAACAAACACCCATATCGCCCCACTCTGTTGTACTTGCTGTGTTTTTAGTGAAATGTAGTGAAAATATCCATCACAAACTTCTGTCTGTTCTGGTATTCTTTTTAACAATCTTTTCATTACATGTTCTCGTTACAAAAATGCCCTCTTCTATCACATATCTCTCAAAACAAATCATAAACAATAAACCGTGGGTAGCTCCAGCAGACTTCCTGTCTTTCCAGCAGAGACACAAAGAGTCAGACGGTAGCTTCGCACAGCCGGTTAGCTCGGACTACCAGATACACCACTGTCCACGCAGCACAAGAACAGATCTTCCTTCACTTGGACCAGCACGTCCTCGTCAGAATAACGACCATGTGGGTCACCTGTAAAAGCAGCTCATTAAGACGCATATTTAAATGTTTTTGTTAGGCGGCGGCCTGTAGTGGCCATAGAAATATAGCAATAACAGAGGAAATCAGGTGAAGTTGTGAAAAGAGTGAGAAAGTCCACGTAGGGAGGAGGTTGGGGTCAGAAGGTCATGTCAAACAAGCACAGGACTTTCCCCCCAGGAGGATGCCGCTCGTGTCCAGTGTGAGAACACAAGTCAACAGTGATTTATTTTATCTTACCAACATAGTGAAGTTACATCATGTACTTCACGTAGGTACATTTATAATCGAAGTTACATATGCAACATAGTCATTTTCACCCAAACCGCAATGATTTCCATGAGGTACATGAGGAGAGCAGGTACTGTTCTGCTATCAGAGAGGCAGAGAAAATACTGAAATAAAGTGTCATGTAACTGGAATCCAGCTAATGACATGAAAAAGTGTGATCCAAGCACATTAATTTGGTGATGTGTACCAATCCATATTCCATTGTCTGATGTTTTTAGGAGTTTTAAATATGTAATAATGAAATGATAAGCCCAAAGCCAAGTACTAATTAGTGACAGTTCCACAGAGATATCAAATAATTCCCCCCCTTTCGTTTTTTTTTTGTCGATCTCAGTCCCAACGCATCAAATACAGCAGCCTGTACAGTGGCCTTACTCTTCATAGTTTGGTGTTGTTGTTCCCTCTGGAGACCGGGGTTCATGTCCCATTTGTGACCAACAGTCAATAACATAGATTTTTAAATATAACTAGATAGTAAACCCCAAAGTAATAATATTTTTATTATTTCATTGAATTTATTTTAAATGATATTTTAGGCCATTCTCATGGCTTTATTGGATAGGGCAGCTTGATTATGGCAGGGAGCAGGGATTAGAGAGGGGGGGACGAAATGCAGCAAAGGGCCACAGGTCAGACTTAAACCGCCATGGCAAGGACACAGTTGTCTGAAGACAACATTGTCTAATAATTGCAAATTTAATTTTTCTTTTTATCACAGTCTCAAAAACAAATATCTGACTTAATATTGTATTATATGCACAGAATTTTGTACAGTGTGGTAATGATAGTTGTTCCTGTCTCTGAATGAGAGAGAGTCATTCTACAGGTTCATTATAAAGCATTATATATCCAACCACTAGAAAAACTATAACAAAAAACACCTTGTGTTTCTTATCCTGCTTCTCAAAAAAAAAAGAGAAAGATCTGGTCTATAACTGTCAGATTGCACCACTCAGCACCTTTGATATTATATCTGTCATCAACACACGTTTAAAAAGAAATAGTACTAAAAGAGCCAAACAAAATACACTTCATCCCCACTGTTTGAATGAGAGGTGATGTCTGGGAAACGCAGTTCAGAGACAGCACAGCAAGAGGTTGTGGTGCACCAATTCAAGATAAAGTGATTATTCATTAAAATCATTTGTTTTTGGTTAGTGCTGTACGTCCTTTGGTCGGAGTAGTGCCCATTTGATTCCCCTCACGACTTAACTTTGGATCTCAGCGTAGCACCTTGTACACACACACACACACACACACACACACACACACACACACGCACCATAAACAGTCATTGAAGAACGCCCTCCTTGTATTTCATCCAAGTGTTTCTCTCTTCTGTTTTTTTTCTTACGTTCAGAACACCCGTCTCTTTTGTTTTTGCCTAAACTCTGGTGAAATTCCAACACGAGGCGAGCGGGGCAGGAGAAGGACGAAGGAAAAACATGTTGGAATTTTCTTCTCCTCTCAGATCTTCAGGGTTTCTCAGCAGCAATTACACAGAAGTGTTACCAGATGCTTCTCGCCATTGTCGGACCGAAAACCACGTATCTGCACAGAGTCACTTCATCTTTTAGGACTGGGAAATGCTTTTTTTTTAAAAAAAAAATATATATATATATATATATATACAACGTTGATGCAGTTTAAAATTTCACATTGGATTTTCAACTAAATACCTCGGGGTTAATGAGGCTCACTCGGTGCACAAACCAACAGCAAAACAGTCAGTCTAAGGAGCAAAAACACTGAAATTGTAGTTACATGGTTATTTCCTGACAACAGCGTTTGGTTTCTGCAATCCTATCTTATCCTTGAGCCTTGACTGCAAACGCTCTCCAATTACTTTCAGAAAACACACACACACACACACACACACACACACACACAGATGCTGTTCACACACTATTCTGCATCTGCATTGACATACACTCATTCATTCATGGCCGAGAGGTACATTTTAAATATACATACAGAATGTACATGCATCAATACACAGTTAAGTACAATACACACAGCACAAGACACACCACTTTGCTATGAGCAATTCATTACATGCAATTTACATCCATCCATTACAAGGCTAAAACAATACTGTTTCTTCATAGAATTTTATCTCTCATGTCTTTAAGGCGACATGTGGACAAGAAAACATCTCAGGCATTCATATGACCGGCCATGAAGAAAGCATTCAGGACCTTTAGTGAAAGTACCAAAAAAGTTCAAAATACTTCACTACAAGTAAAAGTCCTGCATTCAAAGGAGGTATTATCAGCTCAATGTACTCTAAATATAAAAGTAGAAGTATTTATTGTACTAACTGGTCCCTTTCTGGGTGCTTTAAATATAATAGGATCATTATTATCTGCACAAAGCTCAGACATTTCTGTCAATAATCGAGCCCTAATGACCTTATTTTGCAGTTATTTTGCAATAAGAAGTTCTTTGAAACAAGGTATTTTGAGGTTTAAACAAAATGTAAAAGACAGGTTGAGGTATTAGTATTATAAATAAAATTAAAAAATGTAATTCTTGAAATACGTGCATTGATATACAGTAAAAACAAGTCATTAAGTTAAGGATTACAGACTAAAATGCTTCAGGTTTTAGAGACTGGTCAAAAAAAAAAATCTCCAAAAAAAATGCAAAATAACTAAATGTAGCTGTCAGATAAATCAAGCTGGGTAAAAAGTACATTTTTTTGTTTAGTGGAAGTGTATAGGAGAAAATGTATATATTAAAGAGAGTACCACAAAATTGTATCCAACTATCTGTTTTACGCAGCAAGTAGATAGTTTGTTTATGGCTTGCATCACGTTGAGGCGGGTCACACTTCCACCACGGTTCAAATGTTCTTTGTGCTGTCTCTTTGGCAGCCACGTTTCCAATATTGTTTAGGTAAATGATCTGAATAATGGTGGTATGAGACATATTAATCTGGCTTAATGAGCTCTGGCGCACCGCAACAGTCCCAGATGAGGCTGTCTTGACATGTACAGGACAGAGAGGCTCTGATTTAGGAGCAAACTAGTCACGCATAACTGGGCTTGTTTCCACACCTTATTTCGTCCCTGTGTCAGCGCTGGAGAGAACATTGGACTGCATGTCTTCTTAAACACTGATGAAGTTACAGGTACTTGTGAAGCTAACGTTAGCTTGCCTGCCCCACATTTCTCCTTATAAAATAAATAAAAAGAAATCATTTTTAATGTCTGTGTTTTATTTTTCAAAATATATTTTTTCAGTGCCAAAACAACTTTTTCAAATACAAACGCCAATGTTTCCTTTGTAAGTTCAGGTTTGGTTTCAATGACAAATTTAATTTTCGATGCCATTGCTCACTGTCACTGTTCTGGCCCCGTATCCTGGGGCATGGCAGCAGGGTGTTTGTTCTTCATGTGGTACAGCAAAGTGCTACAGTCATACTAAACTAACAAGAAGCATCACAAATTTTAGCTTACGTTTGACTTTGTTGCCTCTCTGGAGGAAATGTTCCCACACTGAGCTTCTTTTAGGGCGCGTCACTTTTTACACCTTGGGGCGGCTGGGGCTCAGTAGGATGAGCAGTCGCCCACCAATCGGAAGGTTTGCGGTTCTGTCCCATGTCGAACCCCTGCAGTCTGCATGTTGAAGTATCCTTGGGAAAAGATACTGAACCCCAGATTGCTCCCGGTGGCTCTTCCATCGGTGTATAAATGGTTATCGCTCCTGATGAGCAGGTGGCACCTTCCATGGTAGCCTCTGTCACCAGTGTATGTATGTGTGTGCAAATGGGTCAATGCTGACTTGTGTTGTAAAGCGCTTTGAGTGGTCGCTAAGACTAGAAAGGCATTATATAAGAAGAGACCATTTACCTTAAAGTGTTAATTAGTGACTTTTAGAGGTGTTGGTAGGCAGTTTTTTTTTCCTTTGGACTTTTGCTAAGCTCAATTAACTCTAGGCAAAATATAGGACAGGTGTTTTTAGCAAGCCCCCCTCCAGTGTGGCATTTTTAAGATATTTCATATTTTCAGTATGTCCATTCTTGACTGTGTTGATGAACTACATGGTTTGTCATATCTTTTTTGAGGAATAACTTAATTCAAAATTTAAATAATGTATTAATGTTTGCTGCTTCAAAGAGGAACAATGAAGTGTGCCTATAGTGGAATCTGGGAGTCATATGTCATCCTCCAAGACTGGCTTATAAGAGGAGCTTGGCTCCTTTAAGAAATAGGGCTGCTCATAGAGCATGAGTGGTAGAGCGAGGTGAGAGAGCGATGGTGGTCGGGGTGCTACCTTCCGGAGGAGAAGGAAAGTTTAGCAATTAAGTTGTCCAGTAGCAGTAATGTACAGTACAGGTTACAGTTTTACCCATGAATAAATTCTGCAATTCCTCAGTGCCCAAGAAGAACTCATGTTTGAGTGGCAGCTATCACTATCCATGCCAATATTTATGCTATTGCTTATCCATGCTAACGCTACACAAGTAAATGATGTTGATCTTGCCAGAGCAGTGGTCTGGTAGCGATGGTAATGGGTTACATACGACTGTCAACCACAACCCCATTCTCTGTTTGAGAGAGAACGTCAACCATTAAAAAGGAGGAAAAACTGACTGATGGGGGGGTTAAAGGTACAGTGAGTATGATCTAGGGGGATTTAAGGGCAGACACTAAATATAATATTCATAATTATGTTTTCATTAGAGTATCAAACCTGAAACTAAGAACTGTTGTGTTTTCTTTACCTTAGAATGAGCCTTTTATATCTACAGAGTGAGTAGGTACTCTTCTATATAGTCCGCAAATTTTAGCACCACCATGTTTCTACAGCAGCCCGGACAAACGAAACACTGGCTCTAGAGAGGGCCCAAAGCAGTGGCTGAGACGAGGGGTGCTCAGTTGGTTGCAATCTTCCTTGCCTTGCCTTGCCTTCAACCGTGCCACTGGATGTCACTTCTTTTGAGTCCGAAATTGTTATGGAACTGAAGTGTACTTCTCATACAGACGTGTGCATGCATAGTTTCTTTCTATCCATGCTAACACTCGAGAATGTGAGTGGTCAGAGTTCAGACAACAGCACAGCCAATGACCGATTTACTCTACAGGCAATTTATCTATAATCGACCAATCATGGGGCTTGCTTGGCCCAACAGGTCGGCCCCACCTACTGTACAAAGCTAACAGTGCAATTATGACAAATCAAATATTTCTGACACCGGTCGCTGTCTCACTGGCTGAACCTCAGAGTGCATCAGCTTTCATTTCAAATAGCAGGAGCTCGGGGCCAGTTGTAAAGGGGAAACTAAATACCTCTTGTGGGCACATAGAGGGATTATGGGTATTTTTTGGTTGTGTGGGTTAGCTCAATTTTCTGACACGATCGCTTTGGGGTTTTGATTCAGAGCAGAAACACGTTTGATATGGGCACACACACACACACATACACGCACACAAATGCATACTTAAGCATACTGTAATCATGCACATCTCATCCACACATCGCACCCCTCTCCCCACACACACCCACTATTACTTACTCATTCATACACACACAGAGAAGCTGCCTATGCTCTCAGTTTCTCCCTGTGTCTCGAGGGAGAAGGTAATTGCTGCGGAAGCCGAGCTACTGAGCGCCAGCCGTCTGTTTGGTTGATAGGGATCAGTGGGCAAAAAAGTGTAGTCTACACAGTCCAACGCACAGCTCTTGACAACTTTAGAGCACAACAAGCTCTACCTTTCTCTACTCTGATTCTGTCTGTTCTCTGCAACTGTTATTACCTGTGTTAGCAAGATCCCGATTGACTTACTGGTTACATCTGCCGGCCTGGCTCTACCCAGTTTGACTTGTCGCAACAGCCTGGCATAGCCAGGATTTGTATTTCCACCACAACTAGGCTACCTGCTCGAAGGTGTGTCTTTAACCAACTATCGAAGAATCACTATTAAGTGGCTCTGCTAATTCAGTTACAAGCACCTTTCATTTACTATAAGTTCTTCACAATAAAAGCCCCCTGTCATTTAATCATTTAAAAGCTTTTATCGTTATGCAGCATTACAGGAAACGTGTTTTCACCAGCAGTAACTGAACATGACTCCTGAAACAGCTGAAAGTGAACACGATTAAATAGTAAAACACAGCAGATGTTTAAAAGAACAAACAGGATGAGAGAAACAAAAGAGCTTCAGTTAGAAGCTACAAAAGTACTGAGAGCTGAACACACTGACTTTTAAAAACGTCTATTTAGCGAAATGTCACGGCAAATCGGCACGGCTTGGTTTGAATCAGCAAAAGTAAAAACGTCATTAGGTGAAGTTCAGTAACTGATGCTGACTCATTGAACCCATAATTGTATTGAAATAGATGACTGTCTAAAGCTAATTTGGCCTTTTTCAACCAGCCAATGTGCAAATTGTACAGTTGTAAGCTGTAATATAGCTAGAAATGATGCACCAACCATGTCTGTAGCGGGGATGTTTCTGTGTTTGTATTCAGCTCAGCCTCTGACTGATCTCTGAACTGAACTATGACTGTTTTTCCTTTAATGGCACAGACACTTTTGCGCTTCACTTGACATTAACTTTCTATGTAATTGCGTCACCTCTCAAATTCACCTCCTGCTCTGTGTAAACACACAGTAAGAGTCTGAAATTGAGTATTTGCAATTATTTGGTCCATTCATTGTCACCAGCGAACTTGAATCAGCATGATCAAACAGATGTCAATTCTATGAGGCAAAGTGTTTATAAACCAAGTCAGTGAACTAACATGAATATTGACTAAGGATATAAGCAACAAGCAAAATTAGCTTTAAAGAATAACAACTCACATGCATGCATGATGGGTGCATATCAGAGCTTAGAGGGTCTGCATATGTTACTGTACATTGAGATTTGCTATAATGTCAAACATTTAAAACAGTGCAAGTTGTATAATTACTGCAGTTTCATAAAGGATTGAAGCAAACTGCTGCTAAAGGCTAAAGAGGAGATCAAAATGAATTGATTCTTTCTATGACTGTGTATCTTTGAGTAGCAACTGTTACATATCTTTACCTATCTCCCCAGACTGTCAGAATAATCTTTCAAGCTTTTGCAATTTTGAAAAGACTTGAACATTTCATTGTTCTCAGAGGATGAAGATATTTTTGATCCCTTGATTATCCAATTAGTTCCAGCAGCAGGTCAACATTAATACATACAGTACAGTGAAATGTTGCAGCATCTACCAGATAGATTTGCACAAAACTTTGTACAGACATTCGTGTTTCCCAGGATGAATACTAATGCCTTCCATGTTTGCTGAACTTTTCCTCCGGTGCTACAATAGTTTGCATTTGTGGTTTTAAGTGAAATATCTCAACAGCTATTGGACAGATTGACATCTAATTTGGTTTGATTGACCAATATTGTTTAAAAAAGTCCCACACTGTTTGTGCAACCACTGACCCGCTTCTGTTTGATTGTTGGTTTAACACATAAACAAGTGATTCATTAACTGGCTCTTGATTAATATCTCAAGCCAAGTGTGACGACTTTAACTCAGAGAATCTCATTAACAAAGCTGAGAGACGAGAGTGAAGAGAGCGAAGAGTGAAACTGAGAAAAATGAAACCAAAGGTAGGAATGATTACCAAAAGAAAGTCCAAGACAAAGAGAGAAAGAGCTCGATCATGAAAATTTCACCTCCGATACCAAAGTGAAACTGGTGACTCAACCCCAGAGCCTCTTGGGATTTTAGTCATGCGACAAGCTTGGGTATTCTAGGGAGTTTTGTGTATGTGGTCAGGAGGTAGTCACGAGGTAGTTTCCATTGTATTCATTTCTTTTTGGCAAAAGCAGCCTTCCTTTTTATAAAATAAAAATGTAATAATATTACATTTGCTTAGATTCAAATTTTGGCATGGGACAGTAAGTCTATTTGAGCATTGGCTCAAAGGTGGATTTACAGTTTACAGTTCTGCAAAGCTCTTAATGTTGTGAATGTTTCTGTGGATCTTTTTCTATGTAAAGCTTTTTTTTTAAAAAAATGATAGGCTGGGACACCTGTCATTCATGTAAACATCTATCTTTAATCCTTTAAGCCATCTCTGTTTTTGGGCAGTAGAACAAGGTCTTAACGCAACACATCATTACATGTTTAGGGTGAAACGAGCAAATAGTGCTAGACAAAGTTCTGGCTGCACCAATTGTCGTTCTGGTATAGGGGGCCTGTTTGGATGATGCAACCATACACACTTTATTGTTGTTTTGAATGTGTGGTGGTGGGCCCTGGCATTAAAATGGCTAAATATCAAGTAGTAATAAGTAACAGCTGCTAGCTTGTTAAGGTTCTTGCCATTAGTGACCAGGTTAGGGTTGTAGTAACTTGCCATTTATAGCATTTGGTTGCTAGCTCGGAGGTTGTTGTTCTTTCAAGTAGAGAGGGGGATTTTAAAAACAGTAACCCTATGGTCAGGCTTTATACCACCAGTCTACATCTGAGTCAGACTCGCAAATAGTTGTGTTTTAACAAATCCCACTGACATAGAGACACATTAGCATCTCAGATCAACTGATGAATGTGGGCCCTGACACACCAGGCCGACATCCAGCCATTGACTATCTGTCCCTCTAGTTGTTGCGGTGAGTCCCACACTGTTGGCAATCGTCGGTCATTGACGGTCCTTGTTGGCGGCTTTTAAACTGACTAAGCACAATGAGCCAGCAGTGGCCCTAGTCAGTGAGAGGAATTACTCTGATTGGCTGTTCAACTAAGCAAATCAATACATGAAAGGAGAAACGGAAAGAGAAAGGGAAGTAGTAGTAGTATTCATGATTTAACCCATTTAGTACAGTCTCTATTCTTGGCGTCATTTTGGCCAACTTTTAATCAGACAGAATAATCAGACATCAATAAGAAGTGGCTATTTTAGCATTGAGTGGTGTGAAAATGTTAGACAAATGCTACGTTATCATAACAACACTTTGTATATCTGCAGCCCTGAGTCTTCTGGTTTTCCTCTTTGAGTGACAGATGCATACCACCACCAAGACTTATTTCCTTTCTGCTTTTAGCTCTTCTATGGTGTCCAACAACTTCTGTGGGAATTATTTAGCACTTTTGTTGTAGACCACTATGTTTACTATTAAGTTGCTAACTTTAACTGTCAGCCATTTGTTGCTGGGTGGCTCATGCTTTCGAATGGGCAGTGAGTTCATCAGAGCTTTTTAACAACGAGCGCCGCAATAAAGTTGCCGCCGTGTTAAAGGAAGCTAAAACACTCTGTAGAGCTGAGATAAAAACTCTGATCAGGTAATAATCATTAATAGTCATTATTCTTGTCTTGTATTTATAAGTGCAGCTTTAAAAATGGAGCAGTCGACTGTAAAATTGCCATCTAGACACACATTAGAAAAAGTTGAGACTTCCTGTTTGAAAACAAAAAAGGCAATGATTTTGTGCTTCACTCAGTCTGAAGTTTACTCCTGCAACTGAAACACCCAAAAAGAGTATTACTAGTACATATTGTATATAAACTGTTATATACTAATACTATAACAGTAAAATACACAGTTGCATAAAGACATTAAAACTCTACACATATCCTGGCTTTTTGACTTCTCTGACTATCCTGTTCATTTTGACCTGTGAGTGATATTCTGAAGTACTTCTTCTCTTTCATGTGGTTTTCAGGCTCCTCAGTCACTCTAAAGGATATTTATTTTTTCATCCACACCACCTTGCTGTAACATAGTGTAAACTGTCATCCTTGGTGCAGCATCTGGGTGGTTTGAGAGGGCGCGGCATAAACAACGTTTTAGAGGGATTCAGTTTGATTTGATTCCCTCCACGCTGGGATGACTGCTGCACAAGGGTGGACAGTGTGTTTTGAGTTCTGAAGCCAAATTGAAGAGATGGTTTGGCGAAGCCGCACTAACAACAGAGCAACTGGGAGACACTAACATTTATGCAGAGAAACCACACACAAGGATGCACATGTACTGGGTTACATGGTTACATCACATGAACAAGCCACATACACACATCCACAAGAATATATATGGATTTGCGTACATTTACAACACAGGAAAGGAGAGATGCCAACATTTAGAAGGGAGAAAATTAATGCAAATGCACACACACAGATGTTGGTAGCAGGGCAGACCCCCTAGTCTGTCCACATATGGCTGCAATTGACCGGTAGGGTGGGTGGATAAATGGCAGCCGACCAACTGGTGGTATAATTATCTGACCAGCCTCTTTGTGTAGCCTTAAATAGCAGTCTTGTTTGCACTAAAAATAAACTGTCATTTCAGCCTGCCGACATTTGACCCCTGACACCTGACCCCGGGTCAGAGAGGACAAAGGTCTGCCATCTTGGACTTGGCGCTAAAAATAGCAGATGGATCTCTTTTCACCCTTGAACCTGAATCCAAAAGAAAGGTGTTTTGTTTTTCTTTTTAGCCCAAAAGAAGCAACCCACCATTTCAAAAATGTGTCACCTCCTCTTACACATCAACTGAAAACACAATGTTAAAAAAAAAGCTCTTTTAGCTCTTAAGGTAGATTACTTAAAAGAAAATTCTGTGAAATTACAGTGATCTGACCGCACCCTCGAAAAATCCAATATTCTCTAGTTGTGTCTAGGTTTTTGCGGCAGCTGGTTTGTATTACAAACAGCCAGCTGTGGTGGTGATACAGCGGATTGCCAGATTGTACTGTCCCAAGAGAACATGTTGCTTCCTCAGCTAGCAAGCAGTGAGCTGCAAGCTCACTCAGCCTTGTCTGTGGGCTGGGCAGAGTGGACAGGCTGGTGTCGGCATGGCGTACTGTCCCTCCACATGCACCGAGCTTGGACGCAAGAAACTGGGCCTGCCCTTCGGATGCTTGGCCTGTCTTCTCTCTCTAGTCCAGAGACATTCCAGCAGCTAAGAGTGGCTTCAGAGGAGGAGTGTAACCCAAGAAGAGCAGGTCGTTCAGGAGGGACTGGCATGTTTACTGGGGAAACTACAGATCATAATCCCTGTATTAGTACATCATAAATTCATAGGCTTAAGTAACAACCAATCACAGCAGAGCACACAGCAGAATGCCTCTCCCCCTGTCCATCCATTCTAGCATCAAGCATGTGGCATTCCATTCACATTACAACACTGCTGTTGTCGAATCATCTGCCCCCTCTTGTGGTTGCCAGTTTGTTCAGTAGCTAACATTGGAATCGCCAGACAACGCTGCTAACGGGCAGTATAGTATGCTGTATAGTAGAACTCAGAATTCTTACGTTTTTTTACAAAAAACCTGCTACTATCAAGACCGTTGATTGCTGATAAAAACAGAGATACCACAACAAGGCGTCCAACAATCCCTATGGACTACACTCTTGAGGAGCCGCCATTGTTGTTTTTTAAACAAACAGTTCTCTCGCTGGTTGTGTCGATGTGACACCCGTAGTTGCTAGTAGTTTCTCACTGGACGCCGATTGGTTCCAACCACCGTGGGTCAGCCACGTAGCTTAAAGCCTGGCAAAATGGATTCTGCCGATCACATGATCTCCTGAATCTAGCTGCCTGAAGACTCTCCTGTGCATTGAAGCCATTTTTTTTAACCAGAGCAAGTTGTACTCTTTTTTCTGTTTCTACTCTCTCTTTCTGTCTTTGAACAGCAATTCACCACCTGTTCACCCTCAAAGTCCCCTCCTTCTCCGAGTCGCACTCACTCTCTCTCTCACACACACACAGAAAAGAGTTAATGACCATGACCTGTGATTATGATAGCCTGTGGCGTTCACCTGCAGCTCCGCTCCAGACACACACACACAAGCAGCGGCTGCAGAGAGCCAGTAGACCCCTGACCTCTGCAATAACACACCACGCCAGATGTGGTGGCAAAAACTCATTCTTCATGCACACACAAATACGATGCATTGGATGGAGGATGTAAGTGTCAGTCTCATATGTAAACCTATGTTTTTTCAGGTTTTTTTTTTTGCCATTTTCCGAATAAGACATTAAGACAATGAACTGATCGAATGTTGATGGGTTTTGTTTGCCTTGGGGTTTGTCCTAACCACAGCATTGACAGTAGAAACATAAAGGTGCAACATAAAGAAATGTTTGGTTTCAGCAGTGGTGTTGAAGATGCATACATTGCCAACTTTTGTCCTGCCGGTTTGTATGAGCATTTGGTTGAAATTGTGTTTCTGTCCAGCTGCCGGGTGGAGGTCCAAATATATGCCTTTACCATTACAGTCATTTGATTTATTGTTGCTATAAAGATAATTGTTAGTGCAGCTTTGATTGTTAACAAATCGACTGCTACCAGTTGTGCAGTCAATCATTATGTGATGAACTTAAGTTAATGCTTGCCTCCTTTTTGGTACTGTACACTTTTCTTGAGCCTTTGTATTTTCAGTTGGCCCAAAATGGATGTAATAGCAACATGGTATGTGCACCAGAGTAGCAGAAGGAGGACCATTCTGTGTGTGCATAGTTCCAGCTAGGTAATGGAAGTGTACTGTATGTAGGGCATTTTTACTGTTGCACACAATGTAAAGCAGCCCAGACACTGGAGAAGGGAGTGTGGGGTAAAGTACTCTTTCAACAACGTCACATTTGATCATATATGACATGGAAATTGCTCTTTACAAAATCGCCGACCGGGCAAAGAGTTCATTACACTACCACAACTCTGTTCTAAGGTTAAATATTTCTCTTCTTCGCTCCTCTTCGCAAAGCCTTCTCCTATTTCACATAACCACACTCACGTACACCCATATGCATTTTATATCTGAGAATCAACAACTTCTCCTTAGAATATAAAATATATATATTTTAGGAGGAAGGCTAAAACTTTCTGTTTACAAAAGAGAGATCAATATCCACTACCTCACCTTTTCCAAAGCTTCCAACCGTACCAAGCAGTACTCAAAGAATCCAATATTCTATGTATTGTTTGTTAACATGCAGTATACATACCAACATACCACTTGCTTTAGAGGAGAAAATAGCCTTCTAATAATCAGTAAAACCTAGTTTAGGACTTAAAATAAAATAAAATAAAATAAAATAAAATAAAAACATGTTTTGGGTGCAACTTAATCTGTGAGTCAAATGATTGTTTAATTATTGATAAAAGAAGGTGTTTTTATTTGTCTGACCAGCCATCTTCATCGGAAAAATTACCATGATGGTCAAAACAGCTTATAACGACCCATATTTACACATCTTGTTCGATGGCAACCTCTAGTAGCAGTCGTAATTATTACGGCAACAAACGAGGAAGTCAGACGCAGTAGTATAAAGAGTGACAAGGGGAAGGAGGTCAAGGACTGATGGTTGGCTCAGACAAACTCACAGCAGTCTCATGGTGAAGTGTGAAAGAAAAAGTCAGTGGTGAGTTATTTTAACTTAGTAACGTAGTTACGTGGAAACATGTATGTTACATAACTGAAGTTCTAACTAACCTCTTGGATGAGAGGTGAAACGTCTTCAAGAAACTGAAACAAGTCCAGCTGCCTACAATATAGCACTCAGAATCACCATGACCTGGATTTTAAGCCAAATCAGTGTTTTTTCCTAACCGAGTAGTTTTCGCACCTAAACATAACCAAGCTGCGAGCATGCGACAAAGGTCTAATCCTACATGGAACTGCTGATAACAAGGTCTATGGGTTATCTTTCGTAACAGGGTCGTGATTTCTGGAAAGAGACATTGCTGTTGAGTTTTTCAATTCTTTTGGGCACCACAAGCCAAGTGGCATCTAGTTCCATTATATTTGAGAGACGGCAGACGTCTCCACGGTTGATATTTCCAAAACTCAGCTACTTACACCAAAACAATCTAGATGGATAAATAGCACTACAGGTTTATTTTGGGGTGAACTGTCCCTTTAAGTACAGCCTCAGAGAGCTGATAGCATGGCTGTAAACTCTTATTACACTGACAAATATAATAAGCAGACACACACAAACACTGCTATGTCTCATTTTTCTTCTCAGATTTCCTCCCACGCTTTCATACTAGCTCCTTCCCCTTCTGCCTTATCCAAAACCATATCTGCCCTCACGACCTGCAACAAAACTCAGACATCTAATGGACTGGACTGTAGATTTTTTTTTTCTTTTTTGTTTTTCATCATCGTCATTCAGTGGGTCCAATTCCATGCAGCGTGCAGAAAATCGGTTTGAAAAGCTTCAGTTTTGGGACACAACTCTGACACTAAAGGACAGATGTCAACACACGCACACACACACACACACACACACACACACACACACACAGACAGAGGAAGCTGGAAAACTAAAGGAAGCTATGGTGACAAACCATTTCCCCTGTTCAGCAATTACCAACCATTCAACTCTGCACTGAGGCTCATTACATCCAGGCCTGGAATGACATTTGGAAACGGTTGAAGGGGGCCCATCGAGCGCTGCACTTTCTTGTTGTTATTATTATTGTCTGTGCTGAGAGCAGCCCATTAGCACACACTCTGGTCCTCCCTCTGCCTTTCACCACCTGTACTTGTTAAAGAAGCTGATCAAACTGTTGACCCACATCAGATGTTTGATACAAATGTATTTGCAGTATTAATTGGGGATATCACAGCCCTGCAGAAACTGATAATATGTTTTGTGATATCTTTAAAAAGCAAAGAAATGGCCAGTGACAATTCAGTAAAAAAAAAAAAAATATTCACAGTATTTTAATACATTTTGAAAGGAACTCACTAGGCATATTAAGACTTAGTTCAATTTGTATTTATTAAATAATATTGAGTGAGATTAACCCACAATTTATCCAAGTGTGTCCAAGTCATTTGTCTTTTCTTTTTTCCCCAACAGTTTAATATTTTTACAAATGTTTTAACCCCCAAATTTTTTAGGATGCCTCATAATCATAATGGAGGAGGAATTAATTACAAATAAACATAGCTACAGGATACAGGATAGACATTTTTAAAAATCATTTCACAATTCCAGAGAGAACCCAAAATATGGGGACCAATTTAGTTTTGTTCTGTTTTCTCTTGAAGAAAGTCCTTTCTTACTGATCAGTCTAGGAAATAAAATTTAAAAACATCATGGATTTTCTTCTTTCTAATAGTGAAACAATATTGCTGTGATATACACATATGTGTATGAAAAGACAAATGATCTGTGACGTTTGGTACAAAGCTAAATAATGAGCATATTTTCACGTGAAAAACAGTGTTGCGTTCAGGTAAATTAGCATTAGCTTTAGTAACAGGCAGGTTTAACAGTATCCTTGAAACTGTTATGGTATTTAAGCAAGACTGAAAACAGTCCATTTAATGTTTAATTGCTTGATTAATGCTGACTTAAGGACTACAGTTTTCAATAAAAGTCCTTGGTAACACTTTATAATAGTAATCATCATTAATAAGTAGTATATTTATATTTAATTAAACTTTAGTTAATAGTTATTTGACTGTTAATAAACAATGACATGCTTTATAAAGCATTAATTAAGAAATTGTAAAGGTTTATAAACATCAGTTGTAACTTATAAGCATTAGTTGCAATTTCACAATTATCAATTAAGTAAAGTTCAATAAAAAATTAATTTACCATTTGTTAAAGATGATTATTATAAAGTGTTACTAAGTCCTTCATTACTGTTTTTTGTAGCAGATTTCATGTCGGTTTGTGTCTTTGAGTACTATGAAGACTACTGTCCAGTTTTTATTTAAATTTTTTTAGACTTAGACTTTATTATACCCAGGGGAAATTCTTCTTCACAGCTACGTACCCATCGGACAGACAGTACATAGAACAGACAGTATGCATACAACAACACACCATAAAAACACGCAGTACTGCACAGCCACACTCGGGTCAGTTCAGCGAGGCCTGTTATTAAGGGCAGTTACAGCTGAGAGGATCCGACTCGTCTCAAAGTGAGCTCTTCTGCACCTCAGTGCTCTGTTCCTCCACCCTGAAGGCAGTGAGGTTTTTTCCAATTTTACTTGTTTCACCTCGTCAAGCTATCAATGTTTTCCTGAAATAACAAAAATGAATTTGGTTCCAAGCAGTGACAGAAGACGTCTTCAGATTCTGCATTCAAATTAAGTAAAACTGCTCGTTCTGCAGGAGATGATCGACTGGATAGGGAAGAGAAAAAGTTTGCTGCAGAAATCTGACATTTTTCTCTAATCTTTGCTTTCTTATAAAATATTGAATCAATTTAACAGTTCATTTGATTTAAAGAAGCTTAGACTAGTCACTAAACATGAAGGGGCCCTACAATACACTGTTTTTTGGTGAGGGAGTGTCACATGCCAATAAAACTTAAATCTTGGAATGCCTTGTATTTTATAGGTTATCATGTGTTTTTTAAGGCTGCAATAACAATTAATTGTCTTTTTTAAATTTATTTTATTTTTTATATATCTTCTGATCAATGTAATCTATGAAAATATAAAAAATGCCAACAAATATTCCTAAAACCCAAAGTGACAACAAATTGACAACTAGCTTGCTTTACCCTAAATGCTAAAAATTTAAAATATAATAATACATACTGAGTAGACAAAAGCAGCAAATCCATTAAATTGAAAAAATGTTTGGCATTTAAATTGCCAAAATGATTGATCAATTATTAAAAGTGACTATTTTAATTCTGTTTATTGACTAATCGATTCAGCTCTAATCTGTTTTAAAGTACAATCTTAGTTTGAAAATTAACTACAGCCGTCAAATGTTCAGTGGATTCAAATGTTTCCCTCTGAAATGTACACTGGAGTATAAAGCAGCATGGAATGAAAATACTCAGTTAAAGTACAAGTACCTTAATATTAGACTTGAGTACAGTAGTAGAGTGAATGTCCTCAGTTAGCCCTAACATGTATTCAGTTGTTTTATATTGTGTCTTCCTCTTTCTGTAGCGTGAACTCACTGAAAGACACGCAGCTGCAGACATCCAGCTGTGGTATAGTCGGGGTACAAACACTCTGGCACTGACTACTAATGACTTTCCCAACTGTTGAACTGTTGCCTCTGTTGGTGATAATTGATTTGTGTGGACAGCCTCTTGTTGGCTCTGATGTGCACATCACAAAAACACACTATTTTTTCAAACAGGTTAAAACCCCAGGACTGGGTATTAACTATTTGTTTGCAGTCACCATACATGTAAACACTTTGACCTTCCTCCACTTCTGTCTGTGCACCAAATATTAAATCGTATATCTGAGATATGCGTATGCGGTAATAGGTGCATATACGTTCATTCGTATGGATAGAAGGGCACTATGAAAACACTATAGTAAAACAGGCAGTGTTTCAACTGGCGGTGCTGCACTGTAAATACAGATTATGCCTTAAACACGTCATTGGATCTTTCCTCTTCCTGAAACAGGCAGTAAGTGAATGCACTGACTAACGAATTCTAAGTGCTGTATCGTAGGCAACTGGACTTGTTTAAGTTTCTTGAAGACGTTTCACCTCTCATCCAAGAGGCTTCTTCAGTTCTAACTAACTGGAGGGGAGTTGCAGGCTTTTAAACTCTGTCAGGGAGTGTCCTTACAGAGTTGTTAAGGACAAGACTGAAGAACTTGTTCCCAGTCGTGACAGTGTTGGCTAGTGATGTTTTCACTTTGAGAGTCGGTGTGTGTCTTCATGGTAAAATGTGTTCCTGGTGAAACCTTTTGTCACAGGAACTAATACTGAAACTGTTTTATTTCGCCAGGTGTTCATGTGTTTCCGTCCGTGGACAGATTTTGTCACTACGATAGCACCACATAGGTCAGAGCGTGACCATGTTGATGGGTGTCGCAGCTGGTGTGCAAGATAGTCTATTTTTTTTAAATAATTGCTAATTCAAAAAACATTTCCATCCATCTGTGTCAGCCTATTTTACCTTCATCTTTTTTTTTTTAATTCAAAAATATTTAAAAAGCACACTGTGACAGAATTGAGCTTTATTACTTATTTTAGTCTTCCTGAGATCAAGATCTCCTTGGCAAGATGAAAGTGCCCCTCCAGCTGAGCCTGTAAGTTTCAATGGGAGCTGGAGTTTAGTAGGCGCTCAAAAAGCAAACAATGTTGACATTTTTTTTAAATAAAAATAAACCTCTGGACCACTGATGAAAAGAGAGACAGGTGGGATGAGAGGGGTGAAATACATCCTTAATGAGAAAAATATTAATGACATTATGTGTATCTTTACATTAACATGCACATTTGTGCACGCAGAACAGCTGATAAACTTCAATGATTATTTAAAACTCCAGACTCGCCGACAGGATCGGTTATTGTTTAATGTTAATTAATGTTCTGTGTTCTTCTACACAAAGAAAGGTCACACACAGTCCAGATTCATACAGTAAAATGGTTTGGCGTGAAGCAGCTGTCCTGATAAAGCCTGAGATTCTGTCCACATATTTATTTTAGAATCTAAAAGTTGAGTTCTGTTTCCTTTGGAGAGTTTATAACTACAGCTTTTAGTTTTGCTGATTAAATGTGCCATGATATTTGTTTCAGTGGCATTACTATGTGCATGGAAATGTTTAAAATAACTGAAAGCAGCCTCTCAAATCATATAATTCAGAGCATATGCAGGTGTGAACCCACCTGTGTAGGCGCTTGTTACTGTTTGAATAATGCGCTCTTTAAATAGCAGGAAACAGACTGCACCTTTCACTTTAGACCAGCTTTTTGTTGGTCTATGGCGCTGTCCGCTGCCTTAAGATAGCAATTGGCCATCAGTGCGCCTGACCACACCTCACCTTAAGACCAACACGCCCAGGGGCACACAGGTGGGCGCAAGTACATTTGCTATTTACACAACGTGGGTACTGGGCTGCGTCCGTCTGAAACTAGCAATGACACTTGCACTGTGCTAGGAGCAGCTGAGGAATTAGACCATATTCAAATGGCGGCCATTTTCCTCTGACATTACGCTTAGGGTGGGAAGATCAAAGATATATTGCTGCATTCTAGATTGCAACTCATATAAACATATAGGGAATCTGACAAATTGTTGTCATTTCATTGCTTTCTGATTGATCTACAACTGAAAAGTGATCGGTAGTGATAATCCTGAGGGACATCGGGCCATATTTCAATATAAAACAAATATGTAATAACCCAACAGACATTTACATTAGCATTCAACCACTTCATAGCTAACATGATTGATAGTGTAACACAATAAAGGCATATAATTAAATGTGGATGTGATTAAACGTTAATGTTAACTAGGGAGAGGTTGCGTGCTAACATTAGCTAATGGGCTATCAGTGTTAGCTTCCCACCCTGAGCCTGATGTCAGAGGAAAATGGCTGAGATGTGAATACGGTCTATGCTGTTGAACAAACCTGAGAGAAAATTTACATTCAGGGGGATCAGTGCTAATGTTAGCAAGCTGGGTTAGCTACCTTCCACTTTCTGATGGTAAGCTAGTTAACCTAGCTGGTCAGCTTCCACCCTCCAAGTGGACTGCAATCTCGACAGCACAAGGGGGCATAAGTCTTCCCAAAGGTTTAATGATATAAAGTGACAGATTACTTAAAATGTTAACAATACATTACCAACACTATGTGGTTATGTATTGTCTCCTAACATCACCAGCCTTTTGACGTCAGTCAGCAGCTGCCATAGAAACACTCACCCACTGGCCTGGAGCTTAGACCTCTTTATACAAAAATGGTACGATCCTCTAAAAAAAAAAACTAAAACAAACACCCCAAAAGTATTTCTGTAGCTTACGTATATCCTTGCGCAAGAAGTGTGAAGAACATTAAAACTTTCTACCAAAGAAAATACATTTAATGAAAACTGCTGACACTGTGTTCTGTGGATCATTAGGAGTAACAGGGTTGCTGTGTCCGGGATGTTGCTGATGAGAATTTGGAAAAACAAATAAAAGTTTGTGGCAGCAGAATCCTCCATGGCAGATATAACCCCCCACATGGCCAGATTCCACCAGAGGTAAGTGAGAAAATATGTTTTTGTTATTTGGGTGAACCGACCCTTTATAAGACAGACACACTCAGCATAACCTCAGGAGGGAGGTAGAGGCTTCCAGGTCTCACAGCCTCTTTTATGGAAGGAAAAGTGTCAAAATTTCCCCCCAGCTCTTTCCACTGCAGACACACTGCAACCAGAGCAACCACAGACACACACACACACACACACACACACACACATACGCCTGTTAGAGCTTCTCGAGAATGTTGTCAAAGACACTGAAAAAACTCAACAGCAGTTGTTTGTGAAGACAATGAGGAGGGCAAGGCAGAGGTTGGAACAGCCAATATGGCTCTCCATGTGAGCGTGCCAACGTGTGTGTGTGTGTGTGTGTGTGTGTGTGTGTGTGTGTGTGTGCTGGGGGATGGTAGAGAGTGTGAAGCTTTGGCGAGGAATAAAGACCAGTGTTTACATCATGGTAATATACATAACAGCTCGGCTTTGTTTGCTAATTCTGTGAGATTATAAATGAACTCACTTTGTTGTGTGATTGTTGGTGAATTTTAATTTTTATGTCAGGCGTATTCGGACAGCCACAAACAACCATCAAAGTCCCACAAGTTAAGTCAGGGCCTGTGTCCTGGGGCCTCATCCAGAAAAAGGATTTCATTTTGTTGATCCTGAGATGAGGAAAACTCAACTGTTTGATCCTGGTCGACCTTCATTGAGGATGTTTACATCACAATAAGGGTCACGAGCAAGGAGGCTCACAGCAGCACCAATTTGACCCAAATATGTTTGTAATTGGTTAAATGGGCTTTTCTGTAATTAAAATGATTTTGCATGATTTTGTACCAATGTAGATTAAATACACTTTTTTTTCTCTTGTTGCTGGCTGGTGTCTTGTCATTTGGACTGCCTCAGTTGCCCCTCCTGGTCTCATCCTGTCACTCTCTTGTTCTTCTTCCCACCTCAGCATACCATTTTCTTCTCCTTCATCGCATCTCTGCACATTTCTCAGTTCCTCTCCTGCCAACTCCTTGCTTCCTATTTCTCTTTTTGTTCAGTATTTTGGCTCCTCCCGTCCCTCCTCTCAGCAGCAAATTGGATCCCTGCATTATCTTTTTGCATCTGAGTGGTTTATGGCATCATGAAGGGCAGAGCTCAACAGGTGCAGGTGATTTGGGTCACATCACTGGCAGGAAGTTAACAAAAACGAGGACACAAACCTCAAGCATTGACTAAAAACCCAACACAGCAACAGTAACACTAAGTTATTAAACACAAGATAAAATCATGCACATAAACAACACCAATGCATAAAAACATGCACAAACAGATTTAGAATAAGAGTGAGAATTTTAATTTGTAGATTATTTGGTTTATGGCCAAATGCCTTTTATTTATCTGTGCCATGGTGAATCATATTAGTATTAGGGGGGTAACTGTATTTGGTAACACCATACATGCCGACTCATTTTCTCAGGTGAGTCCCGTTTTTCATTTCCCTCTCCTGGTTTCTTCACAATACTCCAGTATTTCTCCACCTTTCCCCTCTCCTGTACAGTATGCAGTCTTTACAAAATACAAAATATATAATAAAGTTCAGGACCCATAAGAGAGTGTCAACTAAACAGAACTTTTTTTCAACCTGGTGTCTATTTTCTCTTGTCAAAATAGACAGCTATTTTTGAATTGGTCCAGTATTGAGCAAGACTGCATTTATTTTCCATTTTGCACTCAAATCAGCCGTGTGGCCAACATTTTTTAATATGCAGTAAACAGAGGAGGGAGGTCTGCCTTTTGTGCATCAAATAAGTGAAGATGATTACCTGAAGTCACCAGTTTCACCAAGTAGCACCTTAATTTATCATCAGTGACAAACCAGCTCCATCATGTATGAGTCAACATCCAGATGTGTTTGGAAGCTGCAGCTGGAGCGTTCTTCTGATAGCTGAGGCTTAATGTAAATGATGTGAAAAGCTACCTTAACATATACCCTCCTATAATCAGCTGATAGTATCCTATTCAGACTGACAGTTTTCAGACCGGAGGAACCAAATCATAGTTCTGAGAACTTAATTCTAAGAGCCCCCCTCTTTATCACATTCGCACTGGAGGAACTGTGAACAATCGTAGTTCTTAGAGCTCTGTTTTGAGGAACTTTTTTAGTTACTACTACAGAGCAGGTACTCTCCGAGCATCATAGGAACTTGACAACAGCTCATAAAGCGGTGCAAAAGACATCAGAATAAACGCCCTGAAATGTGTATAGTTCCTGGGGAACTCCCCAGTGGACAATCTCAGGGAGTCCCCAGAACCGTTTATGCCTACAGGTTAGTAAAACACTACTCTATATTAGAGGTGAAGAACCAGAATTATTTTTAAAAAGCACCTAATCATCTCACCATGGTGTGGTTTATTGTCCTCCAGTACAGTACAGCACAGAGACAGTCCATACTCACACACATACACAGAGCTGTAGGCAGCAGAATCAGCGCGCCACATCAGAAGTGTACTCTCAGATGTGATCTCAGCTCTGCAGTGTAGTTCTGGTCTGCTGACTTTATGGAGAGGGGGGGCATGTCTGTGTATGTGTGTGTGATCCATCTGGGTGGTCAGCCAATACATTAACCAGCGCAGATATAAACGGCAACCAGCTAATGAGGCACAGTGGCCGTGAACCTGATGTTTATTTTAATAGTGATACATCAAAAAAATTATGTAGCTGCAGAATCATATTTTATTTTGTTTTGTTTTTTTTGTCTGCAACCCAAATGTTATGGGTTTTTACTGCCTGAGAAATAACTGAAAAATTGATTTTGTCTCTCCCGTAACTGTACCATGAAAATAACTTTATCATTATACGGCCGCGTGCAGTGGTCATGGCCAGGAGCATTACGTGTTTTGGGTTTTATGGTCCATGCTTAACTTCTGTATGTCCCGTGATATTGCAGGAATACCGTGAGGGAGTTTCATCAAATTTGGCACAAGCATCCATTTGGACTTAAGGATGAACTGATTAGAATTCGCAGGTCAAAGGTTACTGTGACCTCACAAAACACGTAGTTGGCCATAACTCAAGAATTAATACGCTTTGACACGTATCATAATGTTTTCTGGTAATTATTCAATGCCACAACTCGGGAACAGAAGGGGAGATTGTGAACGAATGTCACATTTGCTCTGATACTAACTTTTGTGCTGCTAATCTTTGCTGTCCACCTTGAAAACTGTGGTGATTGTCGAGATCTTCTGTGCTGTCAGGTTGAACACGTGTGAAATATCCACGTTTTTAGAATTTGTTGTTTCCAGTGAGCAACCGTGATGTGGTGACCTCAATTTTGTGTATTAACTTGTGTTATTGTATTTCAGCCCACTGATTTGGCCACTCACCAACACAGTCAGCAGTTGCAGCCTGTATCACAGCTCAGGGAGACAACAGAGCACACAGGATACGGTATCATTGTCTCTGAGCGAATTAACTTCCACACACATGCTTAGAAATTACAGTGAAAAACACTCCTGCAAAACCTGCCAGGGAATCGTCATGTTTTTAAGTGTATTCAGTATAAAAGTAATCCAGTGATAGTTGTCTGTACATCCATGGCTACATGACAAATTGGACTAGTTCATTTGGCACTTGTTACTTTTACTGGCAAATAAAAACAAGGTTCAAGTGACTAATAACCCTGATGGCTGTGCATAATTTACATACTACTGTCTATGTTAAAGCTGTTAGGGTCTGTGTATTATCTGGGATGCTGTGTCGGGAAACTACTGTTGCATTTTTGCAGTGTAATGTTTACATGGCTTTGAGCAGCATTACAGTAGTATCTTAAATCCTGATGGCATAAATGTGATGATACTTTTACAAAACAGCTGTTGTGCATATTCATTTTGATGTATTTATTGTGTCTGATGAAAGGCTAATATCTGTCTTTCTGAAAATCTAACTCACTGGGACGAAACTGCAAAATGGATCTGGTTGGTTGTGGAATGACTGACATTTATTTCCCACAGCCAGTTTGACTGTGACACTGAGGGGATGAGAGAGAAGTTCAAGAGAGGAAGAGCAAAACAGAGCTTGAGTGGGTAGGGGAAGGCAGATAAAGGAAATCCTCTCTTTCACTCTCTCTCTCTCACTCGCTGCATAAATTGTTGAATTAAGAGATTAGTGAAAGAACGCTGAGATTACCGGAGAGACACTGAGGATTAGGCTGCTCAAACATGACCATTAACGCAGGATTTTTCCAAGCATCACACAGCCAGGAATGGAGAACCTTTCCAGCCCTGCTGCAATACTGTAGAAAGAAAAACTTGAAATAATTTACTTTAATGGGATTCTTTATTAAGACAAATTTAAATAAGTGACTCTCCCAACATCCCTGGTATTGCAAGTTGCCTGCTACGACTAAACTTGTTTTCTTGTTTGACTGAGTTTAGATTCAGACTCACAACTCAAATACTGATTGAAATAAGTTGAAGAAAGTTTTGTTTTTTGTCAAGTATGTCTTTTACTGTGCATGACCATTACCAATGTATTTAAAAATGTGTATATTCCTTAGTTGCTGTTATTTTCTTTTATTGCTTTGTATAATTTAAAGACAGCTGACAAAATATAATTAATGTTAAACACTTCAGCCTATACCTTTTCAGTCCCGTTTTGTTTATTTGTTTTTGTTTGTTTGTTTGTGTGTTTGTTTTACTTGTTTTTCTGAAGCTAGGAAGCATTTAAGTAAGTTATCGTCTCTCTACCAGTGTATTTGTGTTTTTATAAGTTAGAAAATGACCAAAATAAACTAAACTAAACCAATAACCTTTCCACAAATATTGACAAGAAAATATGTGTGTATATATGTATACATATACATATGTATACATATACATATACATATATATATATATATATATATATATATATATATATATATATATATATATATATATATATATATATATATATACATATATACACACACACACATATATATATATATATTACTGTATCTGTATACTATATTTACATTTTGTACCACCACAATGCATAATGCTCATTTCTGGGTCATTTATATCAATATATCAATTATTTGCCTCCACTATATTCACATGCTTGTCAGTTTGAACATGTTTTGAAGGAAAGCACTTCTTAGATTTACATGACTGACCACAATTTAGCAAGGTTTCTGTTGTCAAGACGATATTCATCTTTTCCAGCCTCATATGCATTCAATTTGAAACTAGCACATAGTTGCACACACTGTGTCTTTTTTGTATAAGCAAGCCTCCATAAAGAAACCTAATATTTGGCCAAAAGTAGTTTTCACAGAACAACTAGCATTTCTATCTAAGCATACCCAATGTTATAGACAATCATAAATAACAGAGCAAATGACAATCATTTACCATTTTTATAATACTTACCTCATATGTCAGTATTATAAAGATGGTAAATGATTGTCATCTGCTCTCATATGTCAGTATGTTCTCTGCAGTTGTATCATCGAGATATATCCGGTATCGTTCCTGCACCCGGCAGTGATAATGATGAGAACTGCAGCTGTAGCTGATTTTTTAAAACGATAACGGTGATATTAAAAGGTCCTGTTTGTAAGAAGTTGATTTTTGAGTCTCATTCCCAACTAGTCAAATACTGACTCTTTGGGGTGGCGACTGTCCCAACCCACCATCCCAGAAGCATCAGTATTTAACCAGTTGGGAAACCCAAAGCGTCAGTCCTTGACGAATTGGGAATAAGACTCAAAAATCTACTTTTCTTACAACTAGGACCTTTCAGAAGAGCAGCTCGATCACCTGGCAGGCTGAGTCTTGTCTCCTCCGTCTCTCCACCCTTCAGTCTGATTTGAAAGGTTGCTGCTTTCATAAATGTTCTCACGGACAAACTGAAACACACACACACACACAAACACACACACCTTTGCAGTGCACTGAGCTTTGGTGCCAAAACACTTTAAAAAATAAATGGCGTTGTATTAATGTCTGATGAGGCTGTCTAAGGCTGAAATGATTTTTTTTTGTATATGGCAAAGCAATAACACAATATGTTTACCAGAAGAAAATGGGAGACAACAAAGGTGACTATTTTTTACAGGTAAGTTTATAGTTTATAGTTAATTAAACTTTAGCTAATTTTTATTTCACTGATTACAAACAATGGTATGCTCTCTAAACCATTTATTAAGAAACTGTTTATTGTTAAGTTGCAACGGATGTTTACAACACTTTATAAAAGGTTAATAAATACTGTGTAGTTCATCCATAAACATTATCTACTACTTATCTGAACTATAAATGTAACATTTATTAATCATGGTTATTATAAAGTGTTACTAAAATCTTGATGACCACAGAAATTAGTTGTCTAACTCTTGTCAACAAGACCTGATTTTTTTTTTAAATTGCTTCACTATGACCATATTTTTGACTCCTGACACTATGACATAATGACCTTCATAACCATTAAACAACAAAAAACATCATCGGTCAACCCTGTATTATAAAAACATCACATTTATATGCTACTAATTTGCAACAAAATGGACTGGATTATGTGTTTGATCAGCAGTATATGAGGAAACATGGTTAATTAAATGAAGCTGCAGAGCTGCAAAATGTTCATGATGAGTATATGGATATGGATGGATATGTTTTGACACAAACAGCACTTAGTTGGTTAGAGTAAAAGACACAACGTCGAGTCAAAGGTGACTTCAAGCTCCAGACACGTTTAGTTTATTAACATTTAATCAGAGCCAGCTTTTTCTTGAACCTCGACCAACGTACTTTTTAACCATGACAGGTTCACCCCAAACTGAAATATCTCAACCATTATTGGACAGATTGCCATGAAATTTGGAACTTTTCTTTTAATAATATATATTGCCTAGAAGTAAAAGTACCATTCATTTTTTACGACAGACAGCGTTACACCACTCACAGCTGGAGCACCTCAACATCCTGGATCTGTACGAAACACTTTTTGAGAAAAAGTTGCTCTGACTGAGGCTCATGGGTATTGTAGTATTTGACTTGTCCCCCATGCTAATATGATGGACAGAACATGTATTTGTTTATGTTTTTACATAAACCTATACGATCCTTACATTAACAGGGGAGTCCCATGTTTGTATGAGAAGTAACACTGAAGATGTTGTTAAACACTCAATTTTCTGCTGCTGGAACTCTCTCAATCAAAACAAAAAGACATAACTAGGGTGGGATCATGGGAGTTGTTGTCTTCATTGTTAAACGACCATCATTGCAGACAAAAATCTATCACATTATGTTTAGTCACGTCTTCCAACTTCCTTCCTCTCTCCTCTAGACTCTCTCCAAGAAGTTATACTGACAAGCAAATAAATTGTGCATTGTTGTTACCTTAATTACAACTCTATTGGATGATTACTGTGAAATTGGACATTCTTCGTCTCCAGAGGATGAACTGTATTAACTTTGATCCGCTGAATGTTCATCCAGCGCCATCATCATCTGGTCAACATTTTGGCCATGTTAGTCGTCTATTCTAATACACTAAACTAATATGGTGAACATAGTAAACGGCATGTTAGCACGTTGGTGTAGCTGCAGGCTTCTAGCCTGGCTGTAGAGTCTTGTTTTGTCTGAACTTAAACACACACAGGAGTACAGATGTGAACTCCAGTAATGCAGTTTGCCACCAGTCCACCATGACCACCTCCTTTAGACTTCACTGAGGTATAAAAATGCAGCGCTGCACATAATCCTACAGAAATGACGCAAGTGGAAAAACAAATTAGTAGCAAATAAACGTAATTTCTGGGAGACCGGGTTGGATCTGGTTTGTTTTTATTATGACAACAGAAGCATAACAAGCATGTTAACAGCAAAACTATAATCATAATCACATGCACAACCAGTTTTGATTGATTATTTCCATGACATTGTCTGTCGAAAGACTAAACAATAATAAAAGGTGTGTCTCTGCATGTGCACGTCATGTTTTTACGTAGCTGCAAGTGGACATACACACAAACACACACACGCACACACACCCCAAATCTTTAACACTGTTCACATTTCAACCAAGCTGTTCCTCACAGCCTCGCCTTATTTTTCCCTACGCCCCCTCATATACGTGACTTCAGCACAAACTCGTTTCAAAAAGGAAAATTTCACCGCTGTGTCTTTTCATGTCAGGAAGAGCATCTTGTAACTCAACTTTTGCAAGATACCTCATGATGATGCCAACATTGTTCAGCACACACATTGCACATTTCATTGCTTATTTTCCTTACTAATTGCATTCACTTTAATGACTCAGTTCATTTTACAACCATATACCTAACTGTATTATCAACTCTACCTCTCAGGTCAAAGATTCTTCTCTAATGCTCAACTGAAAAGTGTGAAACCTCACTCTTGAGCTTGGAAGTACACAATACAGCAAAATGTCAACTTAACGCTGTTGTAAGTGTTGCGTTTTAGCAAATTACCTGTCTGTTTTGCAGTTAGCGATCCCCTCCCTCCTCTCTACGTCACCATGTGAACGTACAGCAGTAATCACCAGACATGGCAGCAAACAGCGGTCTCTGAGCATTCAGGAGCAGACAGGACCGCTTCTTTATGGAGCTCTCTGTCCTGATTGGATAAAGTGGGCAGGGATACCAGAAAATGCATTAACAACACTAACAGCAGCTTTAAGATTTTACTTCATTTCAGTTTATCTGTGTATAAAGTTTGAGCAAATTTGAAAAGCATTGGGAGTTAAGCCACAGCAGAAACACCCAACCTTGAGTTAAGAGCTTTTTCGGTCTAATGAGCGTGTTATTGTTACTGCCAACAAACAATGGTAATCTATTGAGTGGAGGGTAAAACATTCACTTGCTGCGTGGTTGGTGGATAAAAAAGTTTAACTTGCACTAATCTTGTAAAAAGAAAAAAGAAAATAAACAAAAAACTAATTCTGTTCAAATTTGTCTTTTTTAGTACAAAATGCCATTATATATGTGTGCTTTGTACAAAAGACAATTGAAAAAACATGGAAAATATTAGCTCCCTCTGACTCTTTCCTGACAGTATGGGAGTCAGTCTGATTGTGTCTGATCCGTAAGCCTCGGAGTTCAACTCTAGACAGGCTGATAGATGACAGCAATTAAAGCTTTCTTGTCAATGTTGTTTTTAATTTAATCCATCCACACAGGGTATTCATCATTTCCCTTTAGTACTGTGCATACATGTGCATGTGTTTGTTTATGTGCGTGGTGAAAAAGACACGGAGACAGACAGTCAAGCTCCTCGGCCTGTTTCTTTTGGCTTGATGCTGCTGTTACAGGAGTGGAGCGGGAGAAAGGAAGTGAATTGCTCAATTTGAACACATACGCATGCAAGATGTTTAACGTCTGCACACACAGGTCCAGCTGAGGTTTTTAGTTTTCTTCTTCATTCGTCATTTTTCAGTCACTCGGCAAAGTGACAAAGATAAAGTTATTTCTTCTAAGGAACTTATGGGATTTATAAAATATTATTGTGATTAGTATCTTGAATAATGATGATGGCGATGATGATGATGGTGATGATGATGATGATGATGATGATGATGATGATGATGACTGAAATGGTGATGTTTTTATAAAAGAAAAGGTATGAAATACGGAGACATGTTGAAGACAATAATGAACATTAATCATGAGCAGTGCTTGATACTTAGTGTAAAGGATTAGAACTTTTGAGAGGTGGCAGCGGGCTGAGAAACGGAAAGCAATGGAATAAGTAGCGAATCACTACTGCAGCTTAGTAATTAGTAAAGTAATGTGTAATTAATAACTTAGTAACAGGCAAAGAATATGATGGTCTTCTTTTTCCTGCTGTCATTATCAGATGCCTGTTTGAAATTTAAAGCCATCAGAAGCAAAGCCTGGTCGCTCCAGAAATCAGAAGTGTTGGGTAGCGCTACCTGAAAGTAACTTGTTAATTTACAAGATTATATCCATTAGAAAGTGACTTCTTATGTTACAGCATGACCCACTAAGAAAAGTAACTCGTTACCAAAAATGAAACCCCTTTGACCTTTACGCTCTGCGCATGTTGCTGCTTATACGGTCCAGAGGAAGCACATCTTCCTGTAAATGTATTGACTCTACACACACTGAATATCATTCTCTATGAGCCATCATACCATCGACCCCATCTGTAACTCTGCAGGCTAATAATAACTGGAATGAAAGACGCAATATCCCCTTTACTGCTCCTTTTTAATCGTTTATGTTTGATTACAAAACATGAAGTCGAGTGGGTACAGGGGTGCATGTAGCCTTACAAGCTCCTACATGCAATTCAACTGCAATGGAAAAGGTTGGATTATTTGAAGTACATGAAGGTAAACAGAAACCTGGCAGGTAGTGGCCGCACAGCTCCTGGCTCGGCTCAGATCAGACAGCCAACTTAGCGGAAAAATACAGTTTTAACCGTTGCCTCTATGTAAACAAGAAAACTCATTTTGTTTCAATGCTTTGAATATCATCAGGCCTTTAAGATGCACATTTAAGTCTGACTTTGCAAATTGTGAAGCACATTCTTTGAGATATCTACTGTTGCTGTGGTCGATGATTTAATTATCCTCCTTACAAAGACATCTCTGCACAGCCGTCACCTGAGTGTTGTCACTGAAGGAAAGACAGACCTTTTCTACTCCAGTCCTCAACAGTGGGAGCCCCCCAGGGCTGTGTGCTCAGCCCTCTCCTGTTCACGCTGTACATCCATGACCGCACTCCCAGACATCAAGAGAACTAAATCTAAATCAACTATCTTGCAGAGTGGTGCTCAGAGAACAATCTACTGCTCAACGTCAGCAAAACCAAGGAGCTCATTGTTGATTATAGAAAGAAGGAGCCAAAGACACCTGTCTACATAACTGGACATGAGTTAGAGAAGGTGTTTTAGGTACCTTGGATTTACCATCACTAGGGTACCGGTCATGGTAAACAAAAAAGCAAAAAAAAAAAACACAAGAATGTCTCTATTTCTTAAGGATATTTAGGAGGGCTAAATTCTGAAGCCAGATTCTGGTCAGCTGTTTATATACAAAGGCTTTTTGTCAGGAGTTGAAATGAGCCGAGACTCCTGGAGCAGAACTCAGGACCAAATGGCGCTCCAGTTGAGATTTTAAATATCTAGACGAATGTTTTGTTAAGAGAAAACGGCTCATGGGACTGTTTAGTATAGTTACAGTGTGTGTGTGAAAGGATTATTTCTCGAGCTGCACACATTGTTTTCATTCTAAAGTGACAAATCATCATATCAACCTCAATATGATCTAAAATCACCTGTTGTATTGACATTTTATGGATGAAGGAAAGGTGGAAGACTAAAACACTTTATTGTTGATCAAACAAATAAATAAATATCTTATTTACATTTGTTGTGTTCTCCCAATGTCTACTTTAAGTTACAGTCATTACACTATGTTACCACAGATGGGCCATTTGCACTATTGCTTCTGTCTTGTCAAACATTTGCCTTCTAGCTCACTGTAACAGCTTCCTTGTTATTTCTGCACCAGCAAACAAGTACCTGCACCAGATCAATAGCTGTATCTGCATAAAAAAAACTATAGCCTTTTAAGGTTATTCTTTAAACTCAAGTTTTAGTTTTCAATATACTGTTGCCGTAATACTATAATATAATACAGGGGTTCTTAAACTTTCTACACCAAGGTCCACATCTGATTTTGGAACATCATCTGCATAATCAGCATGTTTTTGTAACTACATCCAGAGGTGGGTAGTGGGTAGTGATGAGTTACATTTACTAAATTGTACTTTTTGGAGTAGTTTTAATGCAGCATATTTTTACTTTTACTTGAGTAGATTTTGAGTAGACGATGGCACTTCTAATGGCACTACATTTATTTGTTATGTTATGCATTCATGCACATTCGGTTAAGAGGCAGGTGGTCTGCTGGTTCCAGGTCTTATCAATCTTAACTCAGCCATAACTCCCAATGACTCAAAGCGGCAGGATGCTTTCAAATGGCGCTATCTGCTAATATTTACGGATGAATACGGGCACAGCGCAGCAGGCTGCAGTAGTATGAAATCAGTAGAACATCAGAGAATCAATTGCTGACAGTGTAAGTGTAAGTGTGTCTGTGGCTCACACCTGATTGTGATGGAAACTGAGACAGCTATACTGAAATGACTGAACTTTAAGGACACTGTAACACGTGGACACTCACTCGACATAACAGACACAGTCTATTATACACAAGATTTGCTGATTTACTTGCCAGATCATAATATAAAAATAGGAGACAGCAACCAAAGAATGTTACAATGCAACTTCATTTATAATAGTGTATATTAATGATATATTTTGTGATCATATCTGAGCGATGCAGACAGAATATTGTCCTGGTGTGAATGTGGCAGATCATCTAATCAGGAGATGATGATTTATTATTGTGTCATGAATAAACTCAGGTGTCTGCTCACTTCTTTACCTGATAAAGACCATCTGTGATTGAAATAAATCCAATCAGACCCACTCAGTGTTTTTTTTTAGTACTTTTGTACTCTTCCACAAGTAGTGTTTTGATGAGTACCTTTACGTCTAGTTTAACTCTACCCACCTCTGATGACATTTAAACTAGCTGTTGAAACTGTGCAGCCTGCCAGAAACGAACAATAGCTGATAGTGAATTCTCCGCTGTGACGTTAATGAAGGAATTCAGTTGCAACAACACATAACACTCTCTCCTGCTGTTAACAACGCCACGATGTCAGCAACAGGGAAATAAGGTAGATTCAAACACATTCATCTGTGATCAGGGGCGCTAAATGATCTCCAACTTATTGATCAAAGGGAAACCCGTATTGTGGTCTTCATAACAGGAGGTGTGGGCTGGGTCCGGACTGACTTCTTGTTTGGTCTGGATATGGACCGGAGTCTGAACTTTGCGAAGCCCTGCTATTATATACGGCACAAAACAATATAATATAATATAATGATACTTGATGACAATAGTTCGGGGCCAATGTCCGATAATGATTATGTTGTGTTTTTTAACTGAAGGAATTGCTTTTGCTCTCTGTTAAACCATATGCATTAATGTAAATCTTGTAAAAGAACCTTTCATTTTATTGTAGGTGACAGAAGTGTTAACAAAGCCCTCCTCATTTCTGCATGTACACATCTCATTCATAATGTTGTTACAGTACATATACATTATAGCTGTGCACTCGTAAACATAAACGGTGTTTAACTCCATAACCGCACCTTTTGTGTCGGCCCTTTCACCGTCTGAATACACTGTGCTGTGGAATGTCTTGTCTTTATCTTGTCCTCAGACAGGCAAGCTAAATCTCCTCCTCAAAGTTGGCCCGCCCACCGCACCCCTCTGGCAACCAGCATAGTTCAGAGGGCACACACACACACACACACACACACACACACACACACAGGAGCTCTACGAGGAACAAAGCACTGACATCCACACATAGAAGTTTGCAGATGAAAACATATGCCCGTTGAAGCACACTCAGAGACACACGCCTACAAACAATCAAGGCTAGCATGCAAATAAACAACCGACCTGTGCGCACACACCTTGGAATAAAAAAACAGGGTGTAAAATGAAATACAAAACGAAGATGGGTTGGCATGCACACACAGGAAAAACAAGTACACGCGTTCTTGTAGGTCAAACTTGGCTGTCACATCTAAGAAACTTCAGGATTTTAGCCTCAAGTCATATTTCATGTCTCAAGAGATCACCGAGTTTGAGTATGTAGTACTGCAGGTGACTAGTATCTGGTGACAGGTGAGATCTCAATCTACCTGCCTCAGGTGTCAAAGTGCTCATAAACGATGTTCAATTAGCTGGCTTATCCCGAGCCTCGCTCCCTTAAACCCTGCTGGTTTAACCCTGCTTAAAACACTTGTTTATTAGTTTTCCAATCCATTGTGCATGTGCGTCATGCTTTCCACATCAAAGTGTAGCTGTTTACCACTGTTGCCAGGAAACAATGTGGCACCCGTTTTGATATACTGTATGCAGGGAGTACTGCCAACAATGTACAGGCAGCAGGAGTTGAAAAGGAGTGCAACCTCAAAGAACCCCACTTCTCATTCACTCCTGGAAAGTGAGATTTCAAGTAGAATCAGATTGGCTTGATTGACAGCCTTTCCCCTAAATGTATACAGAACATGTGAATATGCACACTTTAACTTTCTGTGGGAGCAACTGAGCATGAACCGTACATCAGTCATATCTACACCACATCCAGTTCAGGTCACAGTGCCATTGTCAGGTGAAATGTTCTTCCAATTTCGATGACATTGCCAAACGTGATAATTACGCCAAAGTGTACCATGGATAAAAAGAATTTAACTTGCACTACAGCTGCTAGCCAGATTGTTTGTTACATAGAACCTTCTGGGAAGGCGCCGCTAGAAACTGATCGAAAAAGGACAAGTGATTGGATGAACCATCCAAAAGGGCAGGTGATTGGTTGCATCTAAGTTGTGGAGAGGCTCCGCTGCGGTTTTGCTCTGGGCTCCGTTGTCCATCAAACCCCACGGGCTGCATTTTGAGTGCAGCACGGAGCAGCACTCCCAGACAGCTGGAGTTGCGAGACTGAGGGGTTCCCGTGATAATTACAGAATCATGCGTGACCGCAGATATACTTATGTGTTATAAACAGACCAACAAACAGACAAAAACTTGGTGTTCCCAACCTAAGGATTAGAAAGAGGGCTTGGATTTGTCTCCTTTTTGAGATTGTTTTATTATGAAAATTAACCGGATGTTTTGTTGTGGTTTCAGTGTCTGACTTTTTGTCTGCTCTGTGCTGAACTCGGCTGAATTGATGCACCGTGCTCTGGCATCTGGCAGAAATAGAAGCCTTGCGTATCTGCTGCGGAAGGGTCTGGACTGCCGCAGCTACAAGTAGATACACAACGCAGCGGAGCCAAGTTACTTTTAGAGTTCTCTTTTACTATTGTGTCTAATATTGATATTTTAAGAGACAACTTTTGGCAGTAGAGTTCAATAAATTAAATGTATTTTGAACTTGAGATTTGAACAAATCCCTTTTGTGTTTATGCTGTCTCATTTCTAGGACTATAGAAAAAAAATAGCTCTTCATCATAGAACCTGGGTTCGCAGCACATACTGTATGTCAGTGTAAGTGTTCTTGAGCAAAGCAATGAATACCCAGTTCCAGGGGTTCTGTATGAAAAAACAAAAGGATTTGGTTCTAGCCTCACTCCTCATACCACTTCAACACAGTTTGACCACAGTGGTGATAATGATAATTACGAGGTATTTCATTGTTTTGAAGTGGTTCGGCAGGGTTTAACAGAGATCATTTACAGGCAATTTCTCTTAGTAATCCTCAGGACTATTCAAGGATTACCAGATTCCTTTTGTACACACGCTACAGATGAATGAAACATGTAGAAACATGTACACAGCTGCATTCTTTTGCACAATGGAAAATTTGTCCATCCTAAGTATTTTGGCAAGTGTTATGTAGTGTTATGAATTCATACCATAAGTACAGGCTTTCCTTTAAACAAACAAGTATCAAGCCTTTAAGCAAATACGGTTAAGTCACACCTGAATAGCAAAGAGGAAACTATGGCTGAAATATACTAAATGCATATACTAATCTGCCTGCTGATTTATGTGTCACGCCACACAGAAGCTCCTTCTACTGAACACAGTTTCACTGACAGTCGAAGCACCCATGGGTTGGGCTGATCACAGTCGGCACTTCCACTCTTCAACAGATAATGGTCAACTGTGTCCCTGGCAGACTTCTTTGCGGCCAAGAAACGTAACGTTACTAAAGTAGGAGTAGTGGCTTTTAGCTATGCAAGCAGCTCGATGGATGCCACTGTTGCTGTGTGGGACAATCAGTTGTTTGGTTGGTCCACCACTTTGGTCCAGGCTAGAATATCTGAAAAACTATTGGATGAATTGTCATGAAATTGTGTTCAGACACTCATGTTCCATAGAGGATTAGACCTTCTGACTTTGGTGATCCACTGACTTTTTATCTAGCACCACCATTATGTCAAAATTTGAATTTGTCCAATACTTTAGTTTATGATGAAGCACCTGCAAAACTAATGGTATTGCCATTCACTGTACGAAAGGAGGTGAACATTATTGCTATCAATCATCAGGATGGTAGCATTGCTAAACACCATTGTGCTGAAGTACAGCTTCACGGAGCTGCTAGCACGGCTGTAGACTTTTATTCTCAGTGCTAGTCGTAGGAAGTTACTCCATGGAGCAAGGGCTTGTGAAAAGATGTCCTGGCGTCTTTTTTTTTTTTTTTCCCACTGTAAACATGAATGTTTTATATTTCTGGGTTAGATAAGTACATCAGTGTGTAGTATTTCCTACTACATCTGGACATATTTATTGGCAGAACGTGCAAAAGCGGTTTACAAACTGAAATCCTTCATGTGTGCTAGTCGGATGGTTATAATGCTGTCTAGTTGCCTTATTTACATTGCATTTTTTTAATGTAGTAGCTTGAATGCAGGCCTAAGAGATCACACATTTTCCCTTTTTTACACTGCCTTTTGTTTTTTTTGGGCTTTGTTTACACTGAATGGCAGCAGTGTGAGATTTTGATGTCTAATGTGATGCTTTACCTATGCATCATGGCAGCACTTTCTAAACAGCAACAACAGTAACAACCATTAACCATCCATGTTATGACAGTTGATCATCCTCTAATCAGAGGAACTCCCAGATCTGTTTTGAGTTAGCTGCTGCTAACTGCTGCTAGCTGCTTCTTATATCTCCCAGTTGGAGGTCGCAAACATAACACATAACCAAAATGTGACACCTCTGTCCCGTCCTGTGGCAGCTCACTCTTATTACACGGACATCGATTTGGTAATAATTCCATTTTCACTACTGCCTCAGAGGCCGAACAACACTGACCTGCCATTCTGCCTTTGTACCTTATATACAGAACAGTGAGGCCAAATAGAGGTACAAGCAACTAACTCAATCTGATTATTTCTGCCCACAGAGCTGCTTTGTCTGAAGACATGTTTTGCAGAAATAATTGCCCGCTCAGCCTCTGAAAGTGTCCGCGGGGGAAGCTGTAAGCCACGATGAAAAAAATTACACTGCAGTGTCACTGCATCTGGTCCCTGTGTCAGCTGTGTGAGGGGACAATTAAGACATGCTAAACTTTCCCAGAGACATGTTTTCAGTGTTGGCAGATTAGTTTAAATGGGATGATAAATACTTTGGGGTCAACTGGAGGATAAGGGCAAGATCTAAGAACACAGCTGCTGAAACCGCTATCATCTGTTCTTTCATCTCATTTTCTTTTTCTTATGCAGGATGTGAAGTTCACTTAGCGGTCACACAATTTTAGTAAGTCTGCGCATATAAATATGAGAATTGCTCATTCACTGAGAATTTAGTTCATGAATTTACTCAACCTGTTTTGCTACTGGTTCCCCAATAGGCCAGGGGAAAAAACAGATTTCCGTATGGATGAATTGTTTTATAAAAAGACAAAATGTTGTGTGAAAGAAACCTGTCCTATTTGTAAAATGAATGATGGATTTATAGGATCTAAAGAAAGCTGATAGAGGTCTACTGAGTGTGAGTACAGGTAACTGACACTTTCTATTCTATTCAGAAAATTTGAAATGATATAAAATCGATAATTAATTGAAAGTCAGAATTGTTTGACTAGTCAAGTTGGAATTCATTTCTCACAGTGCAAAGTTATAACACTGTAAAATGAAATCTTTAGATCACGATTATTTATTTTGGCACCTGAAAACCATCAGCTCGCAGCAAGGTTTTGCAACACTCTAAACAGAGTGTCAGCTATGCAAGCAAAAAAATTAGTAGTATTAGTATAGGGCATGTAATTCCTTCAGTTAACATTAAGTCAATATGATGGTGGTTGTTTGAAAAGATTACATATGTCAACAGTAGAAACTCTTGGAGGGTTGAACAGGTGATACAAAACAGTTTTGATAAAACTCTGTCTCTGCTCTGCTCTCTCAATCAAAACAAAACAGAAAACATTTCCCCAGCTCTGCACTAGAGAGCCGGGTGCAGAACCATACCTTCTGGAGGAATAAACACTCGGAGTGACTTTGGTTTCTACTCAAATGGTCCTGTTTCCCAAGTTGGGAAGTAATTTTTCCAACTTCAGTGTGTGGGTGAGCTTCTAAGTCATTATGTGAAAACAACACACAACACAAAGAAAATGTAAGTGATTTTGTCCCAGTCTTGTTAGTGCACCAGTGAAATATTGGTTTACCTGACTTGTTTCAATTGTCCATGCAAAAAATTGCAATTATATGCATTAATGAAAACCTTCTTTCCATCAACAAAATACTTATCCTCATCAGCCCTTGGATTTTGTTGTGTACCAACACTTCTCACAGGTTGTGGCACACTGGCATTCTGAACTTGTCATACTACATAACACCGTGTCTATGATGCAATATAATATATATATAATAGCTCATGAGGTCACCATAAAGATCAGCTTTATGTGTGCTTAGAAAAAAATCAGAGGAGCAGAATTAAATTTAAAGTCATAAAAGAGACTTTTCGTGATATAAATAAGAATAGGAGAAGCACCTCAGGGTTTAAAAGTATTAATCAGCTAATTAATTGTCTGCATAAGTACAACCAGCCACACTGATAGTCTAACAGACATCAGTCTTGTTTTTTTACTTTATAGTAGATGAACGTTTTTCCAAAGTCCTTTCAAATATTTGTTCACTTAAAACGAGGTCTTTACTGACTGAAATGTTATTCGTAATACCTGTGCATTTTCTGCCATGATGAGTAAAACTGTCTGTTAAGTGTTGACTTATCACATAATCTTTCCATGAAAAATAGAATTCAAATACATCTTAAACAATGTATTCATGTCTGTATTGCTGGATATGGTGTGTGTGCATCTTTGAGAGGTGAAAGCCCATACCACATAGTGATTTTAAATCATTAGAGAAGTTGTCTTAAGGGTATTTTTAAGTGTAATTTGTAGAATATGGCCAGAATTTGTAAGGTTGCTCCAAAAATATAGGGGGCAGCATATAACCACAGACAACTGCTGCTCTTTGCTAGCAATCCTTGACTGCAGCCAGCTACCGTTAGCTTATTAGCTCATGGTTAGCTTTGGAAATAATACATAGCAGTCAGGTACATCCAAAAACGTGTTAAGGCAGGTGCTGGACTATTAAAAGATTAAGATATAGTCAACTTGAAAAAAGTCTGCACACTGTAGTTGCCATTTACGAGCAGTTAACTGGCACATCCACAAGTTAACAAGTGATGTTTCCAGCTACTGTTCTTCTTCGGACTTAGCAGACATACAGAGCAGCCATTTTTAAATACACCTGTTTGAACATGAAGGTCACATGATGATATCGAATGAAAATACCAAAAGAAGATATATACAAAAAAACATCAACAACCAGTGATATTGCATAGTTACACATCATAAATACATTGGCTATCAGTTATTTGTGGAGCCATTGGCTCTAGAGTTTGCCAGGGCTGGGACCTCAGATCACAGGGGGAGTCATCACGGGCAAAGGGGTTCAGCTGAACTGGATTTGACAGCCTGACGGTGAGAGTGAACATGGCTGGACACCAAACTGGGACCGAACGCAACCTCCAAGACCAACGGAGGTCAGTTTGACAACAGGGGATACAGTATGGAGGTGATACAGTGGCTCTGACTAGGACCACGAAATGACAAGACATGACAGGTGGGGATGGGAGAAGCTACAGAAATTGGATATCAGCAGCAGGTGAAAACGGAGTGTCGAGCTAGAATTTTTTCACATCTTATTCTGGGATGTGAGGATTTATAACTCCAGTAGATATTTTTGCAACACACTACTAGATGTCTTTGACATAACATCAACTATGTTGTTTCTTTACACTCGGTTGATAACGTTAGTTCATTGGTTGAATGTTCTTGTATGTTCTCCACAAACCAACCTTGCTGGTTGGTTGATGTGTCATTGAAATAAAAGTACACTCAGGCTAATTGTCCGTGACAAAACATCCTCTTTCTCTCAATATAAGAGGATGATTGGCTCATTTCACGGATGAACATGTCTTAGTAAACCACACAGTACACGGATGATGGAGATGTACTTCAATCCTTGACTTGTCCAATAACGGTCTCGGGTACGTGTCCAAAGTAAGCAACGTACGAACATGCACGCCCGTAACAGTCTCTCTCTCTTTGTCTCACACACACCCTTTCCCCTCCCTCCCCTGTTTTTATGCACACATACACACACGCAAGGAGACACACGTGGGAGGGTTGACGCCGCACTGTCTGCACTGCGTTGAGGAGTATTGTTATTAACTGCGGTGTGAATAGAGGCAGCAGTACATCCCCTGCTCTCCGGCTGCTGCAGGGCTGCAGGGCTTGCCTTTGTTCTGCACTCCATAATGGCACGCCATAATTACAGTCTTAGCAGAGAAGGCACACAGGCAGTGTCTACCTTACCCCTTGCCTCGCCTCACCTCAACTTGCAGGGCAACACAGGCACACACAGGCGAATATCTCTTTCATGTGTGTACTCAAGTTAAATATGTCAGTCCATGATGTGTTTCACTGTCACAGGAACAGGTTCCCATGCATTTGTTAATCTGGCTTATTCTAAACGTACTCACTGGCTTCTCTTCCTCCAGGCAGCACCTCTGGGCTCATGGTCATACATAAAGTTCATCAGCAAATTATAATGACTGGCGATTGATGACATTACATGCGTAGGACAAATAAGATGTAAAAAAAGTGTGTCTCCCGTAGGCTGGCTGGGCTTTGCCTTACCCCAATATTCCATAGGGCAGGGGTCTAAAACTCAAATTAGCTTGCCATTAGCCACGGACACTGCTGGTATTGTCATCTCGTAGCAGGGTCACGACAGCGTTCAAGTACTACAAGAAGGCACAGTATTTCTGAAAATGTTGTATTTATTTCCAATATTAATGTAATAATACAAAAATGCAAACAGCAGTTAGCTGTATACATTGTTATATAAACGGTGCAATTTTTTTTCCTACTTTTAAATGACTTATTGTAACTAAACTCACTGAACTGACTAATGAAATACATTAGTACTTTATTTCTTTCCAGACACCTGGCAGCACTTCTGCTCATATTTTATTTATATTTAAACAAGAAAATGCTAACAGAAGTATACATCTTCATGCACATTAGTTTTTAACAATGCAAATCTTCCTAATAAATAACTTATTGAAACCTTGCGCTACGTTTGCAGTGGTAGTCACATTACTTGGCCACCGCACCCACCATCGTTCTGCTTTTTAATAAATCAATAGTGTGACAATCTGCAGGTGTTTGTAACAGTACCCAAAAGCGGACAATCAGACTGGGGAAAGGAGTTAAGTAACCAAACTCAAGCAGAGTGCAGAGGTAGTAATTGCTGGCTCGGACTGTCTTGGCACTCACAGCGGCGTCGGCAGCAGCTCAGTGGGGACACAGGAGGAGGAGACACAGGTGGAACACAGGGAAATGCAGGTGGAGGAGACACAGGTGTAGCTGGGCTCACAGCGACATCAGCCGGGGCTTGAGAGGAGACGCTGGTGGAATTAGGAGAGTCAGTCCGGGGGGCAACCAGGGGTGCCTAGCGGGAGACCAGTGCCAAAGGCCCTCCAGAGGCCAGCAGCAAAGGCAGAGACCCACTGGAGGCTTAGCTGGAGGTCCGGTGGGAACCACTGGCTGGTGGTGGCCGGACTGCCGACTGGGAACCACAAGCTGGTGTCAGCCGGACCACCGACTGGGAACCAATGGCTAGTGTCGGCCGGACCACCGACTGGGAACCACTGGCTGGTGTCGGCCGGACTGTCAACGCTGGAGCTGGGGCGCTGGGCAGGCTTGGCTCTGGGGCACTGGGCAGGCTTAGCTCTGGGGCGCTGGGCAGTGGTGAAGATGAGCACCCAGGCAGTGGTGAAGAACACCAGACCAAGAAACCAGATATCAGGGAGTCAGGATGTGGTCGGGGGGCCTCGCTTTTTCGTGGGGGGCACTTTGTAGGCGAAGCGGATTCCCCAGAAAGGAAACACTTGGGGCCTGTTGGAGGTATCAATTGTCTTAGGCTGGGGAATAGCAGGCCCTGGAGCTGACTGGAGGTTAGCTAACACTGGAGCTGACGGGAGGCAAGCAGGCTGGCGGCTAGCAGACACTCGAGCCAACAGCTGAGGCGTGGGGGGTGTTGACCATGAAACAAGATGGTACCTTGCCTCTCAGCCAGGGCTTGAGGAAATCCTTTTGTTAGCAAAAGAAATGACGGACTCATGTCCCGCATAGGTGGGACTCATCCACATATCTTCTGAATCCTAAATTAGCTCCAGTAGTTCTTCTGTGATGTCTGCTGGGTTCATTTTGACCAGAAGGTTCTGTGACGATTTGTAGGTGTTTGTAGCAGGACCCAATAGCAGACAACCAGACAGGGGAAAGGTTTAAAGGAATTTCTTAACCAAACTCAATTGGAGTACAGAGGTAGTAGTTGCTGGCTCGGGCTGTGGTAGCAGGTGGAGTCGTGGTGCTCACAGCAGAGTTGGCATCGGCTCAGTGGAGAAACAGGAGGAGACACAGGTGTAGACTCAGGCTGTGGGTCAGCTGGCATGGTAGCCGGGCTCACCACGACATCAGCTGTGGCTTGAGAGGAGACACTGGTGGAATGAGGCACGGACGGTCCAAGGTGGAGTCAAGGCTGGTTGGTAGGGTGGCTTGTGGAGGTGGGACTCTGAGATAAACCACCACACGTTGTGGAGTCGAAAACAATCTGGAAGTGAGTGGAGAGCAGAGTTTAAGCTGGAGCTGATGATAAAATGAGCTGCAGGTGTGTGAGGCAGGAGCTGATAATCAGATGTGCTGCAGGTGTGAGAGATGGCTCCAGCCATCAGGGAAGCCACGCCCAGCCTCTGCAGAGCACCTCTGAAAACACAAAACCACAAAAAACACAAAAACAGCCACACCAGAAATCCCAATCATGACAAATAGTCCAACGACGGACACGCAGCCAGAAGTATCTGCTCCATGCAGCAGTGGGGTCGGCAACAGAGCTGCAGCACAGGTGTCACATTTAGCTTTTAGCGTGGTGAGATCTGACTGACAAGACGATAGTGGAGGGTTTGTTGTCAAAGTGAAAAGCAAACTGTTCGGCAATATGTTGGATTTCAACTCACAACAGGTAACCTGATAACGTTAATGAGGGAAAAAGAGTTGTTACCTCTCTGTTAAGTTGGAGGTGTGTAGCTCGGGGGCAAGCAGTTTATGACCCCTGGCATAGGGCATGTCTGCATTGCGTTTTGGCTGTGACGTGGCTGCCGGTGCTCATTGCAGGCATAGGGTGGAAGGATAGGTGCAGGAGAGGAAGACCAAGAGTTACCTCTGCTGCAGAGGATAAGTTCATTAGAGTTACCAGCCTCAGAAACTGCAAATTAACAGCACCTCAGATTAGAGCCCACGTAAATGCTTCATAGAGTTCAAGTAGCAGACACATCTCAACATCAACTGTTCAGAGACTGTGTGAATCAGGCCTTCATGGACGAATTGCTGCAAAGAAGCCACTGCTGAGGAAGAACAACAACAAGAAGAGAGGTGTTTGGGCCAAGAAATACAAGGAATGGACATTAGACCATTGGAACTCTGAACCTTAGTCTGATGAGTCCAAATTTGAGATTTTTGGTTCCATCCGTTGTATTTTTGTGGGAGAAAACGTGAGTGGATGGTTTCTACATGTGTGGTTCCCACCATGAAGCACAGAGGAGGAGGTGTGATGGTGTGGGGGTGCTTTGCGGATGACACTGTTGGTGATTTATTCAAAATTCAAGGCACACTTACCCCAGCATGGCCACCACAGCATTCAGCAGTGACATGCCATCCCATCTGGTTTGCGCTTAGTGGGACCATCATTTGTTTTTCAACTGGACAATGACCCCAAACACACCTCCAGGCTTTGTAATGGCTATTTGACCAAGAAGGAGAGTGATGGAGTACTGCGTCAGATGACCTGGCCTCCACAGTCACTCAACCTAAACCCAATTGAGATGGTTTGGGATGAGTTGGACCACAGATTGAAGGCAAAGCAGCCAACAAGTGCTCAGCACCTCTGCAAAATCCTTCAAGACTGGTGGAAAACAATTCCAGGTGACTACCTCATGAAGCTGATTGAGAGAATGCCAAGAGTGTGCAAAGCTGTCATCAAAGCAAAAGGTGGCTACTTGAAGAATATAAAATATAAATCATAATCTGGTTTGTTTAACACTTTTTTGTTTACTACATAATTCCATGTGTTCCTTCATAGTTCGGATGTCTTCAGTATTGATCTACAATGTAGAAAATCATAAAAATAAAGAAAAAACATTGAATGAGAAAGTGTGTCCAAACTTTTGATTGGTGGTGGACATTGAAAAAATTACACAAAATAGACGTCCTGGTTGGTCAGATGCATTCCTGTTGCCGATTAAAAGTTGGGGGAAAAAATGACCTTTCATGTGGTGAAATTTCATCATTGATGTTAAAGACTTCACTGACAAGATATTGGTTTGGAAAATATTATTGATATGTGCCAAAATTACACAAAAAATGCCTTTTGTGTGTGAAGACCTTTAGAGTCACAACCTTTCAATATCTTTTCCTGTCAAATCTTTTTCTTTTTTTTACCACCTGGGTCTTGTTGTCAAAGATTTGTTCATCATTGCTATCTGTCAATCAATTCAAACAACTGCTAAACTGAGAACTGGGGAGATTTTGTCAAACTGGAGTCCAACAGGTTGTGAACACACCTCCAGTTTTACCAACCTTATTTGGAAATCCACATCCATTACATTAGCAGATTTGTTTTTACTGTGGTTGCATGCACACACATTCTCTCTACCCAGTGAGTGCTGATTACTGATATTTCAGGTGGGATGACTTTTGTTGTCACACAAAATTGGGTGGTTCAGATAATCTTGCCAAACTGGATGTTCCAACCTGTCATAATCCAGCCAGTCTTGCCTTGAGCTCTTTTGTAACTTGATTGTCATGTCCCCAGATCTCAGCAATTAATGTAACTAGAGGAGGAGAGTGAAATACAATATTACAATATTATAGAATCAACAGCCAAAATGACCCAGACTGAACAAAAATAGCATTTTCTTTTAAGTGAAGAACATGGCTATAATTTACCAACAAATGGGTACATTATTGTCCAATATCAACTCAAAAAGCTTGATGATCTCAGTCAAGTCCAGTGCACCTTTACATTTGTAAGCCTTCCTCATGTTTTTTTCCTTCCTCGCTTGAGCTCTCTTTAGTTAGTATTTGAGAAGTCCTCTCATATTTCAACACAATCCAGCAGATTCACATTATGGGGAGTGTCCTGCTGAGGAAATGCCCAAGAAAAATGAATCATTTAAAATTCTTAGAAGAGGGAAAGAGATGCAGAGAAGAAAGGACATTGTAAGAGATAAGAGGAGCCTCTTTCTTAAAGGGGCAATTGTAAGATATGGTCAGAAATTTAGTTGAAAGCATTATAAAAAAAAACATTTTGAACTGAGTGTGAAAGAAAAAAAGTGATCGCGTGAAAGACGTCTGTGTACTGTGTTGAAGTCTTCTAAGGTTAGCGTGCTAACCAGCTAGCACTGGCCCAGCCCATCCTGTCACTCGACTTGGTACCGGAAGAGGCGATAACCTGATAGCCACTCGTAGTTTCAGCTGGGAGTTGTAAAAGTGGCAAGTTTATCTTTAGGAGATATTTTTACATCTAGTTTCCTTATTAAACAGAAAATAAACCCGCACAACGTTTGAAGCTCCAAAGCTCTCTTCCTAACAGCAGCTAGTCACTACGGCCAAAGATAGCTACAGCAAAGAGTATAATGAACAGCAGTTAGTGGTTATGCTGCCCCCTATAGTTTTGGGGCTACCTCTGAATTTTGGCTGTTTAATACAGATCACAGCTTTAACTAAAAGACACAAGCACAAACAGAAACAGTAGAGTCAAAATAAGGAGATGAGACCAGGGTTCAAGTTACGTGGGAGCCGATGGGAGCCAAGCTCCCATAAGGTAGGGTCTCAGTCCATATGAAAGCAGTAAAATCACACATCTGTGGGGTCACTAATACATTACCAACAACCATTATTTTAATCACAAATAATGAGTTTCTCAATGTAATGAGTATTCTTAACATTAACGAGATAAATAGTTGAAGTGAAACATGTTTTCCAGTGGAACAACCCATCTTATTCTTGGTGAGTGACAGTGCTGTCACACCTTTTCATAGGCTTATTTCAATTAAACAACTGTTGTCGTGATCATCTTGACACAACGGTTGCAATAATAGGCTGCTGTGTGTGTGAAAATCATGGACATGGACCACCTAATGAAGTGAAGTAAACATGTCAAATCTTACAAATACAGTAAAATGTAACTAATATAGACTTCTTTGGAGAAAGAAAAAAGTGGAGAAAATCACCAGATTCCCTTCCGGGTTTAAGGTCAGGTGTGAATTGGTGGATAAGCTGTCAACTTATGATCGGATCACTTGGGATGGAGGGTAGAACCAAACGTAAACAGTCCCTCTCTCAGAACACACCTGTTTAGCTCCTAGCCTATTTATCTATGTTTATCTTTAATTTAGAGACCCCCACAAACTCTTATAAGTCGAACCCTGGATCACACATACTGCACATTACTGTTCTTGAATACAGTATTTCTTTTCCAATTTTCCAGAAATGCATGGAGTCCATAAAGAGGGAATTGTGGGCCCAAACTTTACAGGCTCATGTGTCATTCAGTGCTAATGTAGTGCTTCCTAGATTTACTATATCAAGTAGAATGAAAAATGACATGGAGAGCACATATAACCGGATGCATTTCCTCTGAAATAGTAGGTCACAGCTCTCATCAATCTTGCTTGTTCTTGTTCTGCGGCCCACCAATTGCCCCCCACCCCCACGCCCCCAGTTTTGTTGCCACTAACATGGCTGGATATTTCCCAGTTAAATGTTGAGACACTGTCTTGAAAGGTTGTCTCTGTAACAACTTCTCTGTAACTTCTGTTTCTGCCCATCACTACAGTTACCGGCAGCAAGGCATGTCTGACAGTGACCTACACACACTGCTGGACTCTTCAGCCTGACAGCAGAAGTGCAGGTTTGTTGCCTGATATGTTAGGACTACTTTGAGCTACAATGAACTGTTGCAGTTTTTAGCAGATGTACTAACGGTAATATTGCTATGTGTTTGTCTTACAAGTAACCCTGAATCTGTAATGTTTTACAAATCATCTGAGTGACCACATGAAGATCAGGTGTTCCTGCTGGACCCAATAGAGGAGGAAGTTATTGCTTGACAGGTGGCATACCTCAGTCAAGTGAAAATCAGCATCAGAAAAAGTTTGGGTATCTACAGAAAGATGCATCAGGACGAGCACTGTGACCTCAAAGCTCTATTACCAGCTGACACTTTAGTTTACAAAAACCCTTCATCTCAATGGAGGACATGATCTGGACAGTTTACATTAAAGTTGTGGCTTTGATACTTTTTGCATTTTATATACATAAAAAATAAGATATATACATTAACAAATTTCCATTTCATTGGCTATGAATAATGTACTTTATTTTTAAGGCTGGTTGGACCAACGACTCTGATACTCAGAGCTCACACGTGTCCTTAACGACTCTGTAAGAACACACCTACACAGAGTTAAAAAAAACCCTGCCAACTCCTCTCTAGTTAGTTAGAACTGAAGAAGCCTCTTGGATGAGAGGTGAAACGTCTACAAGAAACTGTAACAAGTCCAGCTGCCTACGTTACAGCACCTAGATTTATTTTTAAAGAAAATATTGTTCATGTAGCAGTAAGGGTTCTGTCACATTAAAGAAATATGTTCTTTACAAAGGTCTAATGTCATTTCACTGTTTAGAAAGGCGTCAAAACCTTGCATTTAGGAGGGCCAAAAGGCCTGGTTCATTTAATCCTGGCTATGAAGATGTTTTGCTAGTTATCCTTTGATACATGTAGTAAGCAACACAAAACGTTCCAGTTTTACAGTCAAACTTAATTACTGGGTTACTAAAAATTCTCTACAGCATTTTAAAAAGTATATCAAGCATGTCATCTGCAGCTTTGAAAAACACTTTCAAGCATTAATATGGTAATAACAGTCTGACAGGTAAAAACTTCAAGTGAAAAGATCAAATTTACTCTAAATCATGGACACAGTCTTCACAGTAGCTGCAGATACTTCAGTTACTGTGCAGGTTTGTCCACTACATATGCAAGTCACTATATATGTCACTACAGGAGGTTTATTGTCTCTCTTTTTTTTCCTTTTCTTTTTTTCCCCTAGAAATCATTTCAGAAATCAATGTGTCACATTGTCTGTTGTTTCATTGCTGTGCTAAATGCGCATGCTAACATGTTACCAATGGAGCTCCTCACATCAAATACTATAATGTAACTTCACTGTTAGTCGGTTGTCACAAATGAACCTGTAGAATACAAACGTAAACAGTGTACGTTGAGTATGTATGTATGATTCGGATTTGCTGTTGTGAACAACCGTTGGCTACCGTATGATACGGTGCCTATAAAAAGTAGTTTAGTCAGTCAAGTCAGTATTTAGTAGATGCACCTTTTTGCCGCAATCACAGCACTGAGTGTATATGGATAGGTCTCAATCAGTCCTGCACATCTAGACATTATAACTTTACTCCATTCTTCTTTGCACTACTCCAGTTGTCAGGTTGCACAGGGATCTGGCATGATCAGCCCTTTTCAAGTCCAGCCACAACTTCTCTCTTGGATTGAGGTCTGACTCGGCCACTCCAGAACATTCACCTTGTTGTCTTTAAACCATCTCTTTGTAGCTTTCGCTGTATGCTTCGGGTCATCATCTTGCTGGAAAATAAATCTTCTCTCAAGTCATATTTTTCTTGCAGACTGAATCAGGTTGTCCTCCAGGATTTTCCTACATTTTGCTCCATTCATTTTACCCTCTACCTTTACAAGCCTTCCAGGGCCTGCTGCTGAGAAGCATCCCCACAGCATGATGCTGCCACCACCATGCTTCACAGTGGGGATGATGTGTTTGTGGCGATGTGCAGTGTTTGGTGTCTGCCAAACATAGCGTCTAGTCTGATGGCCAAAAAGCTCCATTTTGGTCTCATCAGACCAAAGAACCTTCTTCCAGTTGACCGTGGAGTCTCCCACATGCCTTTGGGTGAACTCTAGTTGAGATTTAATGAGCTTTCTTTGAAAGTGGCTTTCTCTTTGCCGCTTCTCCCATAAAGACTCGTGAAGAACCTGGGCAACAGTTGTTGTATGCAGAGTCTATCCTATCTCAGCTGCTGAAGTTTTTACTCCTTCAGAGAAGTCATAGGTGTCTTGGTGGCCTCCCTGACTAGTCTCCTTCTTGCACGGTCACTCATTTTGTGAGGACGGCCTGCTTTAGGCAGATTTACACATGTGCCATATTTCTCCCATTTCTTAAGGATGGATTTAACTGAACTCTAGGGGATGTTCAGTGACTTGGAAATGTTTTTGTATCCATCACCTGACTTATACTTGTCAATAACCTTTTCACAGAGTTGCTTGGAGTGTTCTTTTGTCTTCATGGTGTAATTGTAGCCAGGAATACGGTTTAATAACCATGATTCTATTTATAAAAGCCATAAAAAGGAGAAAGCAATTAAGGGGGTGAATACTTTTTATAGGCACTGTATGACATGTACAATTTTTAGCATATCCTTATTTTGCAGACATGTCAAATGGCAACATTTTGTAGACTGGGCTAGACCATATTGTTTATTGTCCCAGTTGGGTTCATCAATCAAATCTTGTGACTCTGGGTTCCATAACAATATAATCTCAGTTTAATAAATAAGTTCAATAATGTTGTAGTAAAGCAGAGACTGAACATGGTGAGGTTAAATCCAAACTAATATTGGATGAGGGGCATGGAAAGAGCGCCAGGGCACTTCATGAGCTCTTAAAGAATAAGAATAGAATATCCACTCTTTTTCTTTTTGCCAATTACTCTCATGAAAAGACCAAAACCAATAGTCAACAGTCAACCAAGTCCATCTCTCTGTATTTTCCCACTTCCCCACCCTTTTTGTGGTACTCAGCTTCGAGCCGTTTTGAGACATCAGTCTTTAAATACGGGTCACATATAGTTTGAAAAAGGATCATTTATTTTCAAAAAAAGCTGAGCGCTGTAGTTTTTAGCGAACATTATTCAACAAGTAAAATGTGCAGTTGTTTGGAACTATTTTCAGCCACAGATTACTCCACATGAGGTGCTCGAGTGAGTATTTCCTGCAGCAGTACGGTGTGTGTGAAATTGTCTTGGTGTGTGCGCTGATGGCAATAATGGAACATGACACCTAGTGCAAGAAGCTCTGTAGCACAGAAGAATACGATATATCAGGCTTATGTTGAACTTGTTAGTTGAATCAAAGATTCATTTTCTATCACATCTTTTGCTACAGAACAAAACAAGAATCAGTTTAGAACTTTAATCAAAAGTCAATTCTGAACATTACATTTCAAACTCACTGAGAGTGACTGATTTTGCCTTTGCTATTTCTCCTCCTCTCTCTCTCGTTTGCTCCCTAAAGGTGTAAACTGACCTGTACGTGTTCCTACAAGCTACTGTGCATGAGCTCCGTCTCATTGCTGTCAGACGGTAACTCATCTCCAGTTGATAGCAGATGACAAATTGCCTCCCTGCAGGCCAACAAATCAGTGTAGTTGTCTGAACGCGGTCATTAGCCTGTGTTACTTGTTGAATCAGAGAGTTCAGCAATGTGCCTAAGTCGTAAATTCATCCATATTTGTTCTTCACTGTAATGCGGCAGCCAAAAAGACATCAGAACATACAACCAATGCAACATGAATAAAAACTTTGGCCAGGTTTGTGTTAAATGTGACAAAAATTATATGAAGTCTTGCATTCGTTTCAATTTCGAGAGCGATTCCTCATGTTGTGGACTTTACATTCCAGATCAAGTACTGGAGATTGAAATGGTGGAGACTTGGAACCCTTGGCCTAAATGCCTAAGAGAACCCTCAATTTTATGTCTTGCACAATTGAGTTTTAAAAGAGCGATAATTTTCTCCAATGTTGTGCTTCTCTCCAGCCCCGCCGACTGACCGCTTTGCCTTTTTTCAGTCGGCGTTAAAAAAAGCAGAAAGAAAATTTTGACGACTTAGCAAGATTGTGCCACTAAATAACAGCATTGACACAGCAAAGGAGGGTGTGTCTGGCGCTCACAGAGGTGTAGTCAGGGAGGGGAGGAATGTTGGCTGCAGATGAAAGCAGGAGTGCAGGCTGGGATGTGTAGTAACTCTCCACACATCAGCCTGTTGGTATAATAAGCCGGATCCTAGAGGCAGGAGACGAGAAAGGAGGACGAAACATGCCAAAACATCTCTCACTCCGCTGTGTGTGTGTGTGTGTGTGTGTGTGTGTGTGTGTGTGTGTGTGTGTGTGTGTGTGTGCGTGCGCTCTCCTCTATGCCGACAGTACGTTCAAACTACAATTTTGTCCGGTTGGTGTGACAAGAATTATGCTGTCAAAGCTAATACTGATGGGAGTAGCTGACTGTCATTGATTCATTCATACTTCAACTTCAATTCAGTCAACTTCATTGGCACAAATCTGCATTTCAGAGAGTCAAATCTTGTCTGTCTCTTTTTCTTTCTGTGTGTGTGTGCTTGTGTATGACAGCAGAGGCTTTAAAGGAGCTGTCAAAGCTAAGATTAGAGACTAAAGACGGACCCTCAGGCCTCCGGGGCCGGTCTGAAAGCATTGATATAGCCTGACTTTTAGCTCCAACTGGTAGGGTGGTAAATCCTCCAGGAGCACCAACAGTGATGGAAGTGTTCAGTTCAAACTTTTAACTGCCTACAAAACAGTTTCAGTTTAATACTGATGCATCTTTATAACCTACATAAGCAAACAAGACCATCAGTGAGAGGACTAGTTTTTTTGAATTAATATTTTAGTTATTCTTAATGACTGTCACCGGGTCGGATTCGACTTTAGGATAAGTTATTGAATTAAAACTATTTGTTCTGGCGGAGTGCTGAGGATGAATTGAGAAGGCTCACAACCTGAGAAAGAAGCTGCTCTGTAGTCTGCTGGTGCTAAAGCAAAGTTTACTTTGATTCACCATTGCCATCTTCCATGCACAGGTGCCGTCAGGATCAACAAAAAAATGACATTTTCTTGTAGTAGCCTAAAGTAAAAGTAGCAATACAACCCCATTAACATCCATCATTACAAAATAATGTTCTGCATTAAAAACCTTACTCAAAAAGTACAGAATTACCATGAACTTTCAGAAAACCTGGGACTGATTGCTAATACTGATGCATTGATGCATAAGCAGCTGTGTTTGCATTGTAGCTATTAGAGATGGAGTTATATTAAGTACTTCATATACTGTTAGTTTAGTACACTGGGCCCAGACTTAAGGCTCTGGGCCCTCTGAAGGTCACAAGATAAATGAGAGGGGTCATGATGCGATGAAAAAAAAAGAAATACTGCCACACAAATTTATTAAATTTTTAAAAATATTTTGTCTAGTGGCAATGCAGATAGCTCATAGTAGATAGAGCTCGGGATATGGCTTTAAAGTAATGTGATACTTTTTTGCTACATTGGTATACACAATATATATGTCGCTATTTCGAAATCCCCTCAAAAGCACTTGTGTTAAGCTAGGACTGGGTAAAAAAAAATCAATTATCACAATATTTTTGACCAAATAAGGGTTGGAAATTTGTTTAATCTTTACAATTTCATAGAAGCTTGTCATATGATTTTAAGTATAGCTGTCAAATATATGTGGTGGAGGAAAAAGCACAACATTTCCCTATAAAGTAGCAGAAAATGGAAAGACTCAAAATCATACCAAGTTATTTGACTATCTGAAGCTGTACTTCCTCCAGCTGAGCACCAGAGTATTCCCACACCAGCAGTGTGACTCCATGATGTTGGCTTCTCAGACTCAACCTAATGTCTAGAAGTCAGATTGCATCTCGTGTTTATTGCTGCATCGTGATAGAAGTAATGATGCGTTCCAAATGCGTCTCTGGTTTCCTTACATTAATGTTACTGAAACCATAAAGCCTCTTTGAGACAAATAAACTCAACGGTAACACTATTACAACCATCATTAATGAATGGTAAACTAGTTAATTAAACTTTAGTTGATAGTTCTCTCACTGTTAGGAAACAATAAAATGCTTTATAAACCATTTATTAAGCAGTTGTTAAGGTTTATAAAGATCAACTTTACAATAACCAACTGCTTTAATGGTTTATAAAGCATTTAGTTGTTTGTTAACAGTTAAAAAACTATTAACTAAAGCTTTATTAACTATAAATTCACCATGTATTAATGATGGTGATTCAAAGTGTGTACCAGGGCTATACAGTCTAGACTACAAACATGAAGTTGCAGTTATTCTCAGCAGCATCCTCCAACATCTTTATGCTGCGTTATATTTATTTACAGTGATGTGTCCATGTCTAATAATTCCACTGAAATGACTTCATCCTACAGTGTTTTTTACATTTAATCTGGTAATGCTGTGGATTTTTTGAGTTTAATTTGAAAGTAGGCCCTACAGTCCGGGATTTCCACCACAGATGAGCATAATGACCGAGAGCTGAGTGAAATTACAGTGTCCGAGCCTCTGCTCTGCCAAAATCACAAGTTTAGGGTTTCTCCAGAAGGGCGATGTTTGTTGTAATTGTCCCTCGTGTGGGACCACAGGCGGTGCCCTCAGTGTCAGTGTGTGTGTGTGTGTGTGTGTGTGTGTGTGTGTGTGTGTGTGTGTGTGTGTGTTGTTATTACGTTGGCGTAAAATCAAGCTGATCTCGATTAAGGGCCTGCCTTATCACTTCAGCTCTTTTTAGACAAAAGGAAAAAAAAGGAAAAATAGAACAATATGGTGTTTTTGGGAAATCGGATTCTTGTGGATTAGTGTAAGTGTGTGTTTAATCAAATAATTTGGATAATAAGGTCTGCGGCCTTTCACCAGCCGCTCGTGAAGATAATTTGGTTTGATCCGCCTTATTTTGCTTTTGGCAGGCGGGAAGAATTTCATTTTGGAAAAGCCGGTGGGTTTCATGAGTCAACCTGCTGCTGTCGCTTTTTATGAAATAAGGCACGGCTTTAATGGAGAGTTGCTTTTAAATATGAATTATTATAGTCTGTATGTAGACACGATGGCGATTTTATTTAATTTTACGCGAGAAACGAGATATTTTAACCTTAAGTTGCGTCTATACTGATTTATTATTAGCTTTTTAATTATTTTTTTATCATGATGCAAAGGATCGAGTGAATCAGAGGCCACAGGCAGTCATCTGTCGCCTCATAGATACATAATAGATGAGATCAAATCACTCTAAACCTGTTTTATGTATCGTCATAATAAACCCAATATTTTAGCAGTTATCATGACTTATTTATTTGTTGGTTGAGTCATTTATTTGTTCATTTAATCCGTCAGCCAGCTACTTAATTTGAATAAAGCGGTGACCTTGAATTGTATTCAGACGAGGCTTTTGTGGATATTTAAACCAGAATTTCACACTTGCGGAATCATATTTTAATGGTTAAAATGGCTCCTAGTGTGCATTAAGGCCTTTTTGTCCGCCAAAACCGAGAGCAGCCGGTGCTGATTGTGATTTGTGTGACACGGTGGAGCGCCGCAGCCAATGAGCGCGCCGTGTGTGCCAAGTGGAGGCAGAGAATGGTGCGTGCGGACGCACAGTGCGCTCCGAAGAGGAGGAACACACTCCACTCATGTGTGCTGCCAAGCGCCTCTTCACAACACGGGAGCGAACGAGAAACCGGACTGGTTATTTTGGACGGAGAGAAGGAGGAAAATAACCCGAGTTGAAGGATATTAAATCACTTTTACGGCCGCCATTTGTCAGGAGTTCCTGCTTTGTTTTCTTTCTTTTTCCTCCAAGTGCCGCGCGTTGGCCTCACACGCGCCCTGTCTTTGTCAATGGTTTTAAGCACTGCGCGTCACGTTTCTGGACCCTTCAGTCGGGATGTAGCGGAGGGCAAAGCCTCCTAAACCCGCTTTACCGTCGCCTTCTCATTCAAGAGGAATATAGTGACTTTTATCGCAGGTGAACTGAACGGCTGCTGTCGGTTTATGGAAAGCGAAAAACTTCCCTGAAAGTCTCCAGACTTTGTTAACATTGATGGTGGGTTGTCTTATGATGACCCCCGCCCGGAGGTCATAGCTGACTCTTCTAGTTTCCCACCACATCACTGCCCCTCACCCCAATGATGACTATGAGCTCTATATCGGACACTTTAGTCCCGCCCGATCCGTCCAAATCGGCGTTTTTGGAGTTCGGCGGCCACGGATACCCCGGACACCAGCAGCCCTCCCCCGGCCTGTCCCACAACCATTATCCGGTCCACGGTCTGCACGCCGTCGGGCCCTCGCAGCACGACGGGCCCTTCTCCTCCGGCGCATCCTCGTACGGTCGCCCGCTGGGATACCCGTCCTATCACAGCCCGGTGAGCGCGCACCATCCCGGGGCCTACCTCCCCTATCAGCACGGCGGTCACGGCGGCGCGCTCGGACACACCAGACTGGAGGATGCAGGTAGGTTTACTTACGAATATTCATGTTAACACTTTTCTTTTGAAAGTCACAGTTTGATATTAATATTTCAGATATTGGCCGTGTGGAGTCGTAGCACAGTGACATCGGTCATTAATTTCAGGTCTTTTCAGCCGCTTTTGGTCCGTTTTCGAAACATGCCAGAGAAAAGACACCAGCAGGAGCTTTAGTTTCACAGAGTCGTGGGTTATTTGATTTTTACATGCTGCTACAAATATGTTTTTCATTCACGATGCTGTGTGTCCTCCTGAATAAAGACTGACGTAACTGTCCAAGTCAAGATGATGCTGATTGTCCCATCACAGAGGACATTAAACGCAACAGTACGCACGGAGGGAAAAAAAGGAAGACAAAAAAAAAAAAAATTCTTCACAGATGTCTCAGTCCGCCCCATTAAAATACTTGAAGTGGGTCTACATTGTTTTAAAAACACGAAAATAAGTCAGACAATAATTGGATCCACACACAGGTCGGCCACAGTCATGTTCAGTGTACTTTGGGGTTGGACGGGAGATGAGTTTAAGGCCTGCACACACTGTGCGCCTCTCCACAAGAAGCAGCCGACACCGGCCCTGTGGTGTCCCGCAGCGGCCCGCGAGGCTGCAGCGCTCCAAAACCCAAAGCCTCAAAACTGAGCCCATCATCTCCAAATAACATCATCCAGTGTGTCTGCTGTCTGCTGTCTGCACACACACTCACAGGACACTCACATAAGACTACTACTAATAATAATGATAACCACTACAAAACATTATAATGATAATAGCAAAATGTCTTTCCTGTATTATAGATTTAACTGTCTTTCAAAATAAAATAATCTAATAATCATTAAAATAAATACTCAACATTACTTTTAAATACTATATATTTTTTTGTGGTTATCCAATTTATAAAAGCTTTATCAACAAGGCCCATTGTTAGGAAAAATGAATTGCTTGAAATGTCCATGAATGGGAGCTGTTATATTTGTTAACGTGCTGTATGTTTAAAACAAGTTACATTGCTTCAGTGCAATATGCCACTAAAAACATACAATTCCCCAGTTTAATTTAATGATATCAAGAGCACCAGTCCTGTTTACACTGACAGAAACTACAATAAAAGATGTTAAATTTATGTGTTCGGCTCATTTTATAATATCAGATGTTTGGCGGTGAAGAAGAGCGATCACATATATACATTTTGTTGATCATGTATGTTTAATTAATTGTAAAGGGATGTAGAGTCTGACCATTTATAACTAAAACTAATTATACAGGTCCTTCTGTACATATTCAATTAAATGAATACTTGACTAACCCTTTCTGTCAAAACTGTCACTTTCTTTCTTTCTTTCTTTCTTTCTTTCTTTCTTTCTTTCTTTCTTTCTTTCTTTCCTTCTTTCTTTCTTTCCACCTCCCATTTTCAGAACAAACTCGGCTTTAAATTCACTTCTCATCTTGTCAATTTAATACGTCGCCTATAAAGTACAAAAATGTGCAGCTCTTCAGTGATAGTTATAAAGATAAGAAATTAAAGTATAACACAGTATAATAATATACTGTATTATACTGTAGAATATTCAATTCTAAATTCTGTACGTCATTGTAAATCTATAAAAATAACTCTCAGCTTGATTCAATCTCAGTGACTTTAAGAAATGTGTTTTTGTGTGGTCTTATCTGCAGACATAAATCAGATGAAGAGGTGAAAGTGCCACATCAGCACTTTAAACTGTTTTTTTCATCTCTACATGTTATAATAATTAAAGTGTTTTAGCAGAAATAAAGCATCCTCCGATGAATCCACTGACTCCAGACACACACGTGGCATTGTTTTATCGCTGTTATACTTCATAAAATTTACTGACCTTATGAGAGTTGCCTATAAACGTGATTTTGAACTGATGACATATTGGCACATTACTGTACAACATGGTTAAACACAGTAGATTATTTCTTTGTGTCTGTGATTGGCGGTAGGACTTTAGCAATACGTCCCCCTTAAATAAGTTATTTTTATTTCTCTAATTTGAGTTTTATGTATTTATTTTTCATAAGAGGTCAAACAGAGAGTTCAACCCCTCCGGTGTGTAACTGACCCCAAACATAAGTCGGATAACATACTGTACATGTGTTTGTCTTTGTTTGACATTTTTTGGAAACAATTAATTCACACATGCAGCCCACATCACAGATAGAGATTACATATTTGCATATTTGGTTGGATTAACAATTTCTTATTGTTGTTTCTGGATGTATTACTGTTATCAAATGTCCAGGTCCAGTTTGTGGTAAAGTTAAGTGTTACCACCTCAATATTATACTACATATGGAGTAATGTTAGACCCCGTTGGAAAAAAGGTAGGAAAGAAACAACAGTTAATTTGACAAGCGTTTTTATTATTTTCATATATACAAATTAAAGCTAATGTCAACAAATCATAGAGTGTAAAACCTTGCCGCGCAAGTCGTAAATTTAAGTTCAGGTTTTCTTCCAGTGTTGATGTACTTGAGTGCGGCGGTGCTCAGTTACAGAATCTGAACATCTTGTGGGGCCTTGGCTCGTCCGCAGCTGTTCTCTCCTGCCACAGCAGGCTATAAGCTCATGTCATAACACAGATCAGTGTGAGCGCATATACACTGTCGTATAGCTTTCTTCAAGAAAAAGAAGAAGAAGAAGAAAAAAAAGGCTCCCAGGTTTGCGGAGGACAAAGAGGATTCATCTTTTTTATCTAAATCCTTTGACAGCCATTATACTTAATTTACAGCATTCTCATTATACTATATTTAACTGTGTGCTGGTTGTGGCCTTTTTTCCTTGAGCTCATAGCACTGTTAAATCAACCACCGTATGATTATGATCACAGAATTATAATGATATTCTATCACACAATATCAGAAAAGGGAAAAGCTTTTAAAATATAATAAAAACATTTTATTTTTTTAAATCATACGCACAAATTGCCTGTGAAATTCAGTTTACTCTTACCGACTCCCATCACACCGGAGGAGACATTCATAGGCTACTGCATACAAACAGAACTGATTCCTTAATTTCAGTTTAAACATTTAAATCTACATAATACTGACATTCTTCTTTCCTCATCATTTATGTGGAATATACATTTGGATTTGTCAGGAAAAACCCCACATTGTTTTTTGTATTTTTTTAAATGGGACAGACCTGAAAAGATCTTTGAGCTAAAAACTACAATATATATCCAGAAGCAGGATTTTAGCGGTTTCCTTGTGAGAATTCCTATTTTTCCCGACTTCTTGAAGCTTCAATGTGTTAATAGACATGTAAGATGAATCACTGCGACTGATCTTGTTATCTTTCCAGGAAGGCCAAAAGTCTGTCCCTACAGAAATCCCCCCCGTTGATATTTATCTTTGTAAAATTCTGCTCTCCAATTCCTCATCTCCTGCAGAACACGAGAAGCCCACAGCGGTGATAGAGAACGGAGAGGTGAGGCTCAACGGGAAGGGGAAGAAGATCAGGAAGCCTCGGACCATTTACTCCAGCCTGCAACTCCAGGCGCTTAACCAGCGCTTCCAGCAGACCCAGTACCTCGCCCTGCCCGAGAGGGCCGACCTGGCAGCCAAACTGGGCCTAACGCAGACCCAGGTACTATGATGGATAACACACACACACACACACACACACACAGAAATAGACACAAAATAAGCCAACATGGGCATGAATATTTTATACTAAAATATATATATATATATTGTTGTTGGTCAAAACATAAATATTTTAAATATGAAGTGTCGGCTAATTTCTCTAATTGAGGATGTACGCACATCACCTCACCCTAATTTCTGAAGAATATATGACACACTGTGAGGGAGACACCTAATTAATCACTGGAATTCATGACCAGAACACAGATATGTACACAACAAATGAACATGTTGTTTTTTAATTATGGTAATTACAGAAAGAAGCCCAATTTATTCTAGAGTCTGTATCTCTAAATTAATAAGTGGAATTGTAATTGAATAATTAAAGTTGTCCTTTGTCCACGGTGAACAATGTCAGTATAAAACAGGCACCGGTGCATTCTTGTTAACTGTTGTCACCTCACGTTCCTCTTTGTGTCATTACATACCGGTATGTATTCATCAGTCATGTGAAGTTTAGTCATGGATTGATTGTCATGAAATGGTAGCACGTAGGATGTAAAACCAATGACGCCGAAAAGAGAATTAAACAAAGAGCCGTGAAATGCACAGGAGAAGTTCAGAGCGTGTGTGTTAGTGTGCACGTGTTGGGAGTAACAGTGATCGTACATTTAAGACTTGTCCTGTCACTGGTCATTTTTTACACTCCCAATGCTTTTTATTTGTCTGTTTTGTTTCTCTCAGAACACACACACACACACACACATGCAGTCACAGGCAAATAAATGCCTAATGGCAGCCATTTTGTCTGTTACATGAAGTCAGTGAACCATTGGATGCTGTCACATTTGAACAAGTTATGTTTTTTAGCCTCTTGTTGAATATATATATTTAATTCATGTAGTTTTTTATGAGACGCTTTAGGATTCTATAATAGTCCACAACATTTTATTTGTCAGACTCTGATTAAAGCTCTGATATTTGCTGCTCTAAACAGTCTGGGAACATTCCCCTGATATCACAGGACAGATCTTGATATTGCATTTTTTGTTTTTTGCAGCCGTCTTACCGTCTGCAATTTTTTCATTCCTCTTCTTTTCCCTTTATGAATGAAAAACATGTTTTAAAAAAAGGGTTCTAACCTGTGAGGGGACTTTTTCATTACTCTAGAGATTCAGGTTGAGGTTTTGGACGGCCAAAGCTGTCATAACCCTGCTGTGCTTACCATTTACATGGTTCATGTTCTAGACTACTCAACAAAGGCAAAGAGCAGTAAATACAGAAGGCCCAAAGTAGAGAAAAGATTGTATCAGGCTTTTCAGGATGGAAAAACCATGGTTTCACAGAAATTATACATTTCTATGAAACAATACATTTTAAAACAGGCTTTAAAAAGGTCAGATTCAGGTCTTATATTTGACCAAACCTGTCAACACATCCTCATACCAAAACAAGTGGTTAGGTCAATTGCCAGTGATAGAGCTCAATGAATTCCATTTAGTTTTTTTCCAAATACCATTTTTTCTGTTAGCTTTTTACACAAATTTTATCAGCAGAAGGTGTTTAATAGGCTACTCGCACTTTCGGACAAGGGGAAGTCACACAGCCACAAAGTCCTGAACAAACTCTCATCTTGAATCTGCTGACGGGCTTGCAGCAGTGCTGGTTGTTTATCCTTGTTCTTCACATGGGCTTTAGACAGTACATGGTCATTGCACATACTTTTACAGGTCCAGTCAACAGCAAGTTGACACAAATTTGCACAACAGTTTATTGCCTGACTCAAAATAGTCATTTGGGTTTTGCTCTGCTCTGAATTTAGGGGTTAGTTTAGAATTTCGTAGTTTTTTTAGACGACTTGTTCATCTCAGACAGCCGCCTCATCATTGCTGTGACATGACGTGAGGCTGGTCCCATGTGCGAGAGGCCCCTCAGAACATTGTCCCCCCAACAAAACGCTCTGTTTTCTCCCTAAAACGGGAATCTCAGTCTAATTATGGAAGATTCTGCAACTTTCACATTTTACAGTTGATTCCATTTCCATCGCCCAATTTCTGCGATTCCGTCCGTGTTTTCCACATTGCGGAAATCATAGGGCCCTACATTGACTACTAAAAAAACATATGTATATTACCATTCCCAAAATTACATTGTTGCAGCACAAAAGGAGCCATGGTACGGTCACAGCTTGGTTAGGTTTAAGCACTTAAATTACTTGGTTAAGTTCAGGTACTCATGTACTTCTTGGCTAGGTTAGGAAAAGATTTTGGTTAGGGTTTAAATAAGTACATTTCTTATTTAACTTAACTTACATACATACGTTACATACTTAAGTGACATTGTGTATGTGGCATGAGTAAACTACACTTCTGAGTTAATTTAACTCACCCTCGAGTTTTGGTTTCGGACAGGACACGAACAGCAGTTTGCTGGGTTACAGTCAGTGTTTGACCTCACTGTCCACCCCGTTGTCCTCCCTATACTACTCTCACTCTTTATACTCTGACCTGACTTCCTCCTTTGCTGCTGTAATAATTACTACAGCCACTAGAGGTCGCCGCCTAAGAAGGAACATAAATATGGTTAGTAGAACGCTGCTTTCCCAGTTGATCCATACAGTCGGGTTTTGATACAGATGGGCTGATGCTAGTAACAGTGTTCTGGCTTTGTAGGGCAGTGTAGTTATTATTGAGCAGGTATCATCCGGGCTTTGACTGTTGGCCTAATCATTGTTCATCTGTGACAGAAGGAAAAGAGAGGGTGGCACATTTAGCAGCATCTTTGTAACCAAATAACTGGTTTAGTGACCTATAAATGGTTAATTTGTAAGGTGACATAATGCTGTGTGTACTGAAGTATTATCAAAAAGAACAATACACATGTCGAAATTGTTTGGGATAACCTCATTTGAAATATGATACCTGCATATGTGCGTGTGTGTGTGTGTGTGTGTGTGTGTGTGTGTGTGTGTGTGTGTGTGTGTACTGAGTATACATAAGCAGCTGATGTCATCAGATACACTCTACTAATCCTGTATGAAATAACTACCACAGCCATGTTTACACTGGGAGTAAGAGATGATCTGTTCGTTTGCCTTTGTCTTTTGTAGTGGCAAAGTGGTTTTGAATGTGGTCTGCTGAAAGTCAGACTCAAATGCATGATTACCAGATAACCCCCTTTTTTATGGATCAGAGAAAGTGGGCTTTAACTGATTGTATTACAGTCTTTACAGTATGTCATCGTTGGGCTGTTACTGTAGTGCAATTAAAGGATATCTCTGGCTATAGCTTGTGGAGTGCAGACAATGTAGTTGCATTTTTTTAAGCAGCTGATTCTTTCTGGCAAGTACTTGACCAGATTTAGTTTTTTTATATAAACAAGTCAGTGGCAAGGTGAGACCCCTCTAGACACAGCAACACTGCAAAAGGGTTTCCCACAGTTTGCCTGTTAAGAAATGTTTTGGTTCATGACGTCATTGTGAATTACACGTTATTTAAACTTCTAAATGCTAAACTTAGTCTTGGAGTCCTGTCATTAGCATCACTGCTCCCAACCAAGTAATAGTCCACAACGCGATTCTTTTACACCTCGACTTTTTGTACAGATTAAAACAAATAAAATAGAATATGTGAAATGATGCGCTTTAGAGGTGCTGTTGTTGGATTCTGCTTTGGACAAGGCCAGGATAGCTGTTCCAGTCTTTATGCTAAGCTAAGCAAACCAGCTGCGGGCTCTGGCCTTACAGAGGTGAGAGTGGTATAGATTTTCTAATCAAGCTGATTGAAAAAGCATAATTCCAAAACCTTTTCTTTAAGCAAAGCATTTGAGCTGTCTAACCTGCCTTACCTCGTCCACAGTTTAGTCACTATAACCACAATCTCTGACTTACCTGTAACCCAAGTGCTGCAATGTCAGAATACAGCAACATCATTAAAAATAAGTCAGACTAGTGCAAAGTTGAACCAGGAAGTCAAGGTGCATTGCTGCATTGATTCTGCCAAGGAATGCATTACAAGACAGCAACCCATTAAGTTCCTCAAAAGTGATTTACCTCTACACACAACCACATCGACACAATACATGTTGGCAATACATTCTGCAAGCCACGGATATGTTGAAGCTTCACATTTCTTTATGTTGCAACTTTACATTTTTGTACTTTCAAATGTATCTTGTGACAACCTTGTCCTGTGCTTATGGACTGGTTAGGTTTAGGCACTTGGTTAGGTTTAGGAAAAGATCAAGTTTTGGCTTAAAATAGCTAGTGGTTGGCACAATCACAGATGGAGATTGACTTCCTTTCAAAAGTCTTTTTTTTGGTTGCCTCACCAACAACTGGAAATTGTCTTGAAGTCACTCACAGATGTTAAAACATAGTCTTGAACTGCGGTCACTGGCTTGGCCACCTTCCCCCCTTATAACTCCACCAAAATCCCCTCCACCTCCTGATATGAAACTGAGGTTATAAACATGTAATGTGAACTTGATATGACGAGATTTGCAAAAATGTCAATATGGTGGGTTGCCTATTATAGTACAAATGTGAACGTATCAGTGGTTTGCAGAAACCAGAACCCGAAGATTATTACCTGCCAATATTTTTTCTGACTGGGTTGCTACACATGTCTTCCATTTTTCAAATAAATCTGACTAACCTTAGGGTTTGTTTGCAACCTATATGATTGTCTAACCACCTGTGTTTGTTGCCCTCATTGCAAATGTCATACCTTACCGCTAACCATTCAATGTGCCATATGAAGATAACATAATCCGGGGTTATGCAATATCTCTCTGGTGATAGGGTTGGTGCTGGAGCCTAACCTGTAGTATCCAAGTGCTAAATCCAGAGTAAATGCATTAGAGCTCAACTGAACTGCTGTAAATATTTACATTTGGGTAAAAATGATTTTCTATTATTCAAAATATGACACACTGTTGTTTTTTGCAAGCTTGTCTGCTCTCCTTTGGTCGAACAGCTTGTATTGAAACACACAGTCATGCTGCTCTCAGTCAGCTGTAATGAGCCTGGTCTGCATATGTTACTGTACAAGCACATACAGTATGTAATGCGCACATACACACATTCCTGACATGCATGGATGCAGTTTAGTCCAGACGGACACACACACACACACACACACACACACACACACACACACACACACACACACACACATATACACCCATGTATCTACTGAAACACATGTAGCTTGTGTGCATTTTCATACACATATACAGATGGAAACATAAACACATGCACTTGAAGATAGCGATCATACACCACATCTCTGTCCTGCCTTCATGCCATTAGGCCGGCAGCCAACCACTGACCACTTTCCATCTGAATCACTAATGTTCCCAGACGCAGCTGAGAAATGGCACGTAGCAGTTTTTCCTTCAAAACTCGAACTCTCTCACACACGCACACACACACACGCACGCACGCACACGCACGCACACACACACACTCAAACTAACCCGTACAGCTTAAACCACCCACCAAATAGAAGTTTCGAGAAAATGCAGACACACACTGCAAGTTATATCAAATTCACACACTTACTGTACACACACACACACACACACACACACACTCAGTGGCACCTGGCCTGCCTCTCAGCCACCCTCCTCCGCTAATGTCGGTGTCATTAGTCGCGCTCTCAGGGAAGCTGTCAGCTCCATGTTGCTGCTGGAATATGAAACCAATAATTACAGCAGAAATCCTCTCACTGAGGCTGCATTAACTTAACGTGCTGTTGATTGACTCCCGGGCTCATAAGCGTCGTTCCACATACTCACTTAAGGTTTTTTATCCGTGAGCAGCTACTACTGTTTAACACTGCAGGTAATTTTTTATACAGCAGGCGCTGCTGTTTGGTGGCTGTAATTTTTAATTACATTAGATCATCGTGAGGAGTAGTTTAAAATACGCATGCCTGTAACAACTAGAAACGAAGTTCTTAAGGTTTCAGATACGATTTTCTTTATTTTATATCTGTAGATTATTACAATTTAAATAAATAGTTATATAGTCAGAATTGGCACGCTCACAGTAAGATTTTAAAGTGCAAGTTGATTTCTTAATAACAGCATTGCGTGCTGTAATTATCATTGCATTGCAGATTTATGGAGTGATACTTTGATTTTATGTATTTGCCACCATACATACTAACTTCTAACAGGCTGTTATTGACGTCAGCAGATACACTGGAACAATAGAGATCAAATTAAATGTCAAATTTCACTCTGCATGACTTCTTGGCTGTTGGAGCTGAAAGCTGTGTGTAAAAAGCTGGGTGCCTTGTTTGATTATTGGGTAAAGGGATAATTTTTTCCACATATTCAGAGTCAATTAGGCCAGTCTGAAATTAGATTTTTATAGAATCCAATATCTCCCATAAACCACTTCAACCATCTTCATAAATACCTATAAAATCCCAGGGTAATAATTCCCAGGACTGTCAGTTGAGAGGAGAAAACTATTTTAGCGCCAAGAGTGTTTTATCTCCTTTTCTTTTCACTTTTATCCTTCTCTCCACTGTTGCCAGCCAGAACGTTTTTCTCCAAGCAGCACAAGTCCTTTGGGCGTTCGCTTTTTCGTTTGCGGCGCAGTTAAAACCTGTTTGAGACAAAAGTATCCTTCAATGACTGTGTGTAATTATTTATGATTCATGTGTTCCCGCTAAGATGACAGGTTGCCCGAGAGGCATATTCGTGTAATTTGATGCTCAATTTGCAAGCACGCTGGAAACTGAGACCATGCCAGTTATATCAACAACAACACAACTGAATCATCTCTGACCACAGAAAAACGATTGCAGGGACAATCGGTTCAATATTTTCAGATATTCTAGTTAGCACACATCGTATTCACATGTACCTTATCAGGACAGTATCACTTCATATTAAGTAGACGCTTCAGTGTTGAACCCATTGAATTATATCCTGCAAGTTTTACATTTAACATCTATAATGTTTTTTTATGTACCCTGTTAAAAAGCCTCTAGGGACGAACCACGTGTCTATAGAAAACACTTTGTGTTGCAATAATCTTATCATACTGAATGCGATGGTAGTTCTAGCTCCTCTGGTATCACAATAATATTATATGCTTAACATTATGTAGGGGTCAAAAGGGGTTAAATACATGGAGCCTTTAAAAAATATCCAGAGGATTATAGCTGACAGCCAATATAATGCACTACTGATTGGCTTTACACATGAAAAACTGTGCTGAGTGAAAGCAACATTACATTTGCATGCTATAGGGCACTTGATAATGGTACATTTATGTTGACTTACCCTTTTATAAATGTCTGTAAAATGGTGGATACATTTTGTATCGCAAGCCCCATGAAATGACTCGTTTCCCTGTCATAATTTGAGCCATTCAGTCTAATAACATTTGGAAAGTCTAGAAGAGCCGCACGATTAAATTATTTTATCCTCATTCAAGTTAGCCAGGCCTTAAACAGGAAGTTAGCCGGCTCGGTGGGCGGAAGTCTCTAGTGTGCACGCTCTACGGGCCACACAATGCGGAAGCTATGAGGAAGAACCCCGGCCGGAGCATGGCCAGAAGTCGAGTGTTTTTGGCTTCATGCCACAGCTTTCATAGGATGAATGGGGCTCCGCCTCAAGGGCTGTGTCCAGTAGTTACAGGTCCACGCTTATAACTGGTAACATTAGCTAACATTGCTGGCTAAGACTCCAGAACCACTAGTTAGAGTTACTGGTCATTCAATAAGACATTATAATTATTGCATTCTTTTGAACTTGTTCATCGTTAAGTTACTCTTTGTTGGTGAATGAAGTACACTTGGTCATAGTTTTTGTTATCAAAGGTAGTTTATTTTGTTTCAGTCTTTTTTAATACAGGTTATTTTTTTGTCAAACGTTTCTATTGATGAAAACACATTCTCCTTCCTTTGGGAAAAAAAGAACCTGATAAATCAATGATAGACCAGCATTAGCTGCACGATGATATTTAATATACAATACGTTCACTGATCCATAGCCTAAAAATACAACACAGGTCATTAACATGGGCATCCATGTTGTCTAAGGGCATGAAAACACTGACCATAATCAAAGGGCAGTTTAAGTCTGGCTGGGGATGAGGACCTTTACTGTATTTGTCTCCTTTACCACAGTTTTCAATCTATTCTTTCAATTTTCTCCCTTTCACTTGTCCTGCAGGTGAAAATATGGTTCCAAAACAAACGATCCAAATACAAGAAGATCATGAAGAACGGGCCCTGTGGACCTGAAGGAGACCACCTCGCCCCTCCACCACCATCCTCCTCTTCTCCGTGCTCCCTGTGGGACATCAGCATGGCCGCCAAAGGCGCGCCGGTGCACTCTGGAGGATACATGAACAATTTTGCTCACTGGTACCCCGGGCACCAGCAGGACTCCATGCCGAGGACTCAGATGATGTGACAGACAGGAGGACGCATGAATTCCAGGACAAATAATGGATTTACACCAGCAAGCTGAGTGGAGCTGTCAGGGACATAGACATTGTTAAGAGTCTGAGCTGCTCTGGAGGCAAAAAATATAACTGGCAGACATCAATTGCAGCAAACGGATATGTGGCAAGTTACTATAGGCTGAAAAAGGCAGGGGTAAAGCTAAAAGTATAATTTTATTAAGTATAGCTAAGATAATTAAAAAAATCAATAGAAAGTGTTCCTTTGAATTTACTTTGTTCCCAGCATTCACAAAATACAGTATGTCATCAGGACAGTAACCATAGCAACGGAGTAGTAACGGACCCGGCTACACGATAGCACCATTGCAACCAAAGCATTATAAGTAAGCCCGGTAAGACTGCTATTGAACTTCCAACCTGATTGATCGAACACTTCAATAGCCTGTTGATCTGAGAACTGAGCTTTTGGTTCCATGCAAAGCTTAGCTCTCGCTAGCTACAAGAGTATGCATAGTTAGCCTAGCAGACCTTCCAAACACAAGTAAAGGTGCAGACACACAGAATCTGGATGTATCTGGACGCACCGGAACACTAAGAGTTTAGGCCAATGGGTTACGTAACTGTAAATCAGGTTTTTGCTTGTCAGCATGGAAGCCGGGTCAAAAACGTTCTTCAATTGCAGCTAAAAAGCACACTAACATATGTTTCTGGAAACAGGTGAGGTGAGAAATAGGCAATGCAGTAACAGAATCTTGATTCATATTTGATCAGCACTGCATAGTTTGAAGATATGATCTAATTGTTTGTGTCACGCTGGAAGTTGAGGTTAACATCACGCCATATCCATTATGCACCACGTGGCCAGATCTTCTGTTCTCCATAGAAAATGTAAAGGATCTCTACATCTTTCAACTGATCCAGTGTGTCTGTACCTTAAGCTATGCTAGTCTACGGCTGTGTGAGGCTGGTTTATTTGATATCGCCATGTTGGTGTTGTTCCAGGACCATCATTGAAACTGACCAAGCATGCTGTTGTGATGTCATAGCTTTGCGACTCGCATTGGTGGTGTTCCTGGAACATCATAATGAATGTTGCTCATTTCAACTTATGTAACAGCGATGAAAACTGCATCTGGAGCAAGCTGTTCAGGCTGAGTGGGTGGGTAAGTACAGGTCTCGCACTCAGTAGACATATTATTATACTGTTCACTTATTTTCTGTTTCTTTTAAGTTTTCTGTCGTGGTTTGGTTAGGTTTAGGGAAATCAAATATTTGGTTATAGGTTTAGGAAAAGATGGTTTAAGTAAAAATGGCCTCTTACACAATGTAAAACACGTGTTACAAGGGATAACTTCTCCCGTGTGCATGATATTCAGGTCTTTTTTCCTGAATCGCTAAGCAGTGACAATGTGATTGGTCAGTTTCAATGGCGGTCCAGGGGCAACATGAGTCGAGATGTTCCCGTAAGAACACAAACACGGCGAATGCTAGTTTACCATTCTGTTTTGTAATGTCCTGAGTTCCACAAAAAAGAAACAATGGGGTTTAATGATTTTATTTCTAGTCTGTTATTTCACTGTATTCACTGTTTTCAATGTTTTTACTGTTTGTTTTCCCAGTTAGCTAAGTTGCAAATGTGTATATTTGACTTCACCCATAAAGTGAGACTGTGTTACTTTTGCTGTACACCATCCTTACAAGGCTACAAGTCACACTTACAAGATATTTGAAAATGCCAAGTTTGTTAACGTTAGCTCATATTAACGATCATAAACTACTGGTCATCCCAGACTATCTAAGGCTTTTCGCTTGGAGTGTGTACTGAATGGAGTATGTTTTTTATTATTTTTTTAATTTTTTATTACAAAAGTTAACATAGTCCCACTTTAAGACAGACAGTCAAGTTATTTGTCTCGAGGGGCTCTGCCTGCCAAGAAATGTTTGATAAAGCTACAACTCAAAACTAATACCAGTCCTGCATCTTTGTTTCTGGTTCTTCAGGGTTTCTTCACAGTTGTTTTTTATGGAACTTTTCTGATTTAAAGGACCCTCTGGTTTGTTAACGTTAAAATACAGATCAAATTAAAGAAATAAAGAAAAGGAGAAAAGTTAGTTTTATACTGACTAGTGTGTGTGTTTTATAAATTCTGACAGGGTGTAACTAAAGGTCCTGTGTAGCATATAGAGTGCTGTAGGGATGATGTGTTCTTGTAGGCTAACCCGGAAGTTAGCATTGTTCTGATTCCCTTGAAAAGCCTTGATTTTGGATTAGTGCAGAAAATAAGCTCTGTGGCAGCTTTAGAACTTGCTCCTGCAGCACTCTATAGACCGTTAGAGAGCCCAAATGAAACAGTTGATCACAGCACCAACATGGGCTGATAACGAATATGAGCAAGCAGCCATTTTATGGTTCTTATATTCTGAATGGACACTTTACTGTATGAGTCAAATTTTACATTAATATACATGTATGTATATATATATATATATATATGTATATATATATATATATATATATATATATATACATATATATATATATACATATATATACATACATATATATACATACATATATATATATATATGTAAACTAGTTCAGCCAAAATGAAAGTTCCAGAATGAAAGCCATATATTATAAGCAAATGACAACCGGTCATGTGCTGTTTTTGTCTTTTGCGTAATTAATGATTGAATTAATTTCAGTTGTGTCCAGAGAAAGTTGTTTTAATTGGTTTGGAGTCTTTGGTGGAGAATGATGAGCTGTCAGACACAGGGATGCTACAAAACAGGGTTTGATTCATTGCAGGTCTTATGATTGTGAACTTTACAATTTTATTTCCTTTTTATTTTCTGGTGGATTTAATTTTTTTGTTTCGTCCTGACTGTTTGTTTTTTCTGCTCCCCTTTTTGAGACCCTCCTGAACTTCTCATGACCTGCAGTGTAAGTTGTTGACTGGAATTTATTCAACAACGTCTTAAAATACTGAATTAATATTTTGCCAATGATATTTTGGCTGTGGGTCAGGTTGCACTATGTTATTTGAAATAAATCAAACCCAATGATCATTGCCACCCTATTTGATTCTGTTTATTCAACTTACATTCAACAGTGGACAGAAATTGTTTTTGCAATTTTAACAGGTAATATCAAATTCAGGCCTCAGTGTAAAATAACATATTCCTTCTCAGTGTGCCCTACTGCCCTGGAGCCATTTTCTCTTAAGTCATAAATCAGAAGGAGCAGGTCACGTCTTTCACCCCGCAAACATCTGGAAAAGCGAAAAGAGTCGTCAAACATCATCAATGATTTTATAAAATGACCACGTCAATTATAGGTAATTTAGGACACAGCTTGTTAAATAAAGCTTTCACTCCAACGTTGTAATTATGTGTAATTGTCAGTCAAGGGAATATCCCTCTGCCTCCGGCCCTGAAGGCAAAGGCTAGGAAGTAGTGGATTACATCAAACTGGATTACTGGGGGCTTATCCTTTCACAACAAAATTGATCTGTTTAATTAATACTGGAAAAATGCATTCATACATTACTGCATTATGCTGCTTTATGGTAGATTTTTAAAGTTTGATCCTTTTCAATTTATTATGTAACAAATCATGAATGTTTAGTTTAAAGTGTATATTCAGTTACTGTGCTAGAGTAATCCAACAGTCAAGTCACTGTTTTGACTGGTCAGACAGACTGAAAGGACAAAAGAAAATTACCTTCATTATTATGGGAACAGCAGGCCATAATGATTTCATGTTTGTATGAGAGTAAATGTGTCTGTGTGTCTTAAAAGGTGATAAAATCATTCCTTCTTCACAGAGAGAGAAAGATGCATTGTTGCACTGCCACACCATGGTATGATGAGTCTACTGCACTCATGAACACATCCAGTAGTGTAGAGACATATAGCACTGGTGTCATGCTCTACATCATTATATTATCACCTCAGGGTGCTTCATGTTCAGACCTAAAGGTTTGTTGGTAACAAACTAGGATGGATCAAAAAGAAGAAGAAAAGATGGGGCTATTAAAATATAATGACCTGTGTAGGTGCCCCGTATACTAGTTATTTCATGGCTTAACATAATGTTATTTAAACTCTAAGTCTAAGTTCAGGTCTCTTAAGATCCAGACAAAGCAGATGCCACGTGGCTTTTAAAGAGTTTATGTAGCAACAAAAATATAGCTGGATATATGGTTTCACTGGGCATGAAGGGTATGAAAACTTCTGAAAAGCAGTGGAGTAAAAAGTACAATAATTTCTGAAAATGTCACAGAATAGAAATATCTATATACACCTAACATTAATAGCCAGCTGTGACCCTCCATAAACCCTGAGTTTACACCGTTCAACCCTGAGATCCATCCTCTACATTATACATCTGTGTATAACTGATACTTAGTAGTGTTAATCATGTTGCCATGTGACATACAATCGTAACTACAACTATTAGCTTACCATAAGGAAGAAAAATGTCAAATGATATTCCAATTGCACCAGTGGAGTCCATATCAAGCTGATCACTTAGATACACAATCCCTGATGAAATTGTTGGAATACTTCCAAAACAAATTAGGATTTACATTTATTTTACCAAATTCAATCCATTTTATTCAGCATTAATTGATTGCTCAAATGTGAGTGTTTACAGTTTTACGTATGATGCAGCACATTTTATACAGTTTATTCACAAAATCACAAATGAAATGCTAAATAATGTGCAACTCATCCATCACCATTTAGAAACTTATTGTTGAATTTATGTATATTTATTGCATTGTTTATTGTTAAATAAAAAAACATCAATATGTTTATAAATGCTTTTGTTCAAAACTATAACTCTTCCTTTAAGGCATTCATAACTGGTGCCTAAACAGTTAATAAATGCTTGATAACACAGTAAAACATAGTTGTGATTATAGATTAAAATAGTTACACACATATTGTAATAAATGCAACATTTAATAAATGCTTTATAGCAATGTATATGTTATATAGTATATCAATAATATATCATATAATAGCTGTTTTTCATTGTAAACTATTTTTAAGCCCCCATGTTAATTTAGATATTCTTATAAAAGAACAATTCAAGCCGTAATGCAGCATGTGAATCAGTGTATCCACCCGTCTGTTCATCCTTCTGTTTTTAGAAAAGTCAACTGCTGATTTGTTTACCTTCTGTAAGCAGACGTGATGTCAGGAGTGTGTCTTTGGGACATTATTTATCCCACAAAATCACTTTGTTTCTGTTCTGTATATTTAGACTCGGGAGCTGTTCCAAGATGCAGCTTACTGAGCTGTCTGGAGAACTTTACCGTGTAAAAACCTGAAAGATATATATATATATATAAAAGACTGCTGCTGGGATGACTTAGTCTGGTACACTGACTAATTCACTAATAAATACACAGATATGTTGTGTTCACAGTTATTCATTCCACTGTAAAAGAGTAAGAAAAGTGTGCACGTCGTATCTTTGTGATTATTGCATGTTAACTAGATTACTCATCATGAGTGAAAGAAAGATTCACTAATGTGATGATGCTCGCAGTGTTAGTTAAAGATGAATTACAGCAGTTTTATACATTAATGTGTTTAAATCTCCTGACGACATAGACATTTACTTAATGAAGCATATATTAAGTTATGAATGCCTCATAGAAGGGGCTGTCAACAAATACATTCATAAATGTGTTGACGTAGTGCTTATTAATGCTAAAAGTGTAAGTAACAACAACAACACTTCCCTGTTAGCTGGAGAATCAGTCATCTGTACCTGTGGCTTCACTGTCGGGAAGAGATTTGGGCGTAACAGTAAAGCTGCACACCGTTGGCGTTGCATGGGAGACTTTGTTCCTGTTCCTCTTAAATCCAGTGGAGACTGTTGACTGCAGAAATACATGTTGGGGAACCTGAATATTTTTTAATGATATCAGTGGACCACAGAGAAATATCAATGGCATCACTTATTTACATTTGTGGCAAACTCTCATCAACCCTCATTTATAATTTAATACATCTTTTCTCATTTTCTTTTCCTCCGAGGATCAGGCGTCACTTTCAAAAAGCCAGACTGTGGAATTTCTTTTTAGAAGGCCCCGACTTATTTAATCCGCTACTTGGACCAGCATCCTGTTGCCTCTGGCGATGTTCACACTGTAGAGTTTTATAGAATACTGTGCTTCACAGACTTCAGACACGTCGTATTGTCCTAATGAACTGATGGAAGCCTGTCGGGGGTCAGAGGGAACATGGTAACACAACGCTGCCGAAAGAGGAAGACCGCAACGGAAAAAGAGGACCTCACACTCACTCAAACACACGTACATGCGACTGTGAGAAGCATTGAACAGTTTTAGATCGTGGACTGTGGATGTTGTTTCTTATCTCCTCCACCGGTGCAGAGCAAAAAAAGTAGTGTGTTCACAGAGCCAGTTTCGACGGGAGGAAGGCACCAGAAACTCTCTGTCATGTAAGAATTGTAGAGCTCCTTCAGACGGGTTATAAAACATCTAAAATACATCAGAAAATAAATCAATAAACTACTGACGTTCTTAAAATTCAGCCCATCTTCATCAGAAAAATAACCATATAGGTCGACTTTGAAAGCAGCTTATTATAACCCATATTTATGTTTGTTGTTAGATGGTGACCTCTAGTGGCCATAGTAATTATTACAGCAGTAAAGGAGGAAGTCAGATGATGTACCATGAAAAAGGGTGATGGAGTCCACATAGGTAGTAGGATGGGGTGGATGGTTGGGTTAAAATAAAGCAGTACTTTCACAGAGGAGACTGCTGTTCATGTCCTGTGAGAAACCAAAAGTTGACGGAGAGTTGTTTGTACTCGTTAACGTAGATAACTTACGTGACGGACACAACGTAACTGAAGTTACATACTTAAACTGGCAATGCACAACTTCTGTGCCTTTAACTTGGCACAGAAGTCTGTGAATGCTGACTGCGCAGTGTAATGGCGACACCATCTGTGGGTTTCTCAGGGAGAGGCATCGTTCTCCCCGGTCACCATCCCCAGGTAACAGTGGAACAACTGGAATAACTGTGGAAACTCTACACTGCAAAAGATATGTTTCCTCTAACCAGTGGGACTTGGGATGGTTCAAAACCGGCATTCTTTCCACTAGATAAGTACGTAACAAAACCTGCCTACTTGTTAATACAAGCGGATGTTTTACTCTGTCTTTTCATAGCACTGAGATCAGGGTTCCTAGGTCAAATTGAGACTCTTACGGTTGTTTTTTGACCTGGACAGTAACCGGGCCTTTATCAGTAGCCATGTTGCTAACGTCTTCTCTGCGGCAGTGGCAAGGGACACCACAGGGAAACGCTAGGATGGCAGAAGTTTTCTTTTTCCCGCTTTAAGTTAAGTATTAGCCATTTAACCCAAACTATTAGGTTTTTCCTGAACCTAATCACATAGTCTTAGTGTCTGAACCTAATCAAGTGTTGGCCGAAGCATAATCAAACTGCAGCCGTACGACAAAGGTTTGGCAGGCCTGTCAACAGAACACTTTAGGTTCCAAAATGACGATCATGTCTGCAGAACAAAGCAGAGCCCTGTGATGCTCTGGTACTAATTACTCCATGATCTTATACAGGGTCTCTGCAGGATTCACCAAGTTCAATTTAAGACTTTTTAATAGCACATAACGGAAAATGTAATGAAACTCTCACAATAATACTTTAGCCACGATAGCATGAAAGTATGATGTAAAACCAAAAGGGACAATATGGCCTTGAATAATAATAATGAATAATTTTCCGGTGCTGCCAAGCAATAAACAACATTGATTTCTAATTATATTAATAAACAAATATTTATTAAATCAACGCAACTGTTACAGCCCTAGTGTTGTGGGCATGTTTGTGTTGTGTTTTTGTGTTGTGTTTCCACTCAGGTGTCGCCCTCGATCTCCCGCTCCTCATTGCCCGCGTGTGGCGGCCCACACCTGGTCCTACTCGCCACTTAGGCCCAGGTGGTATAAAGTGCTGCTGGTGCCAGTGGGCTGGGCAGCTGTGGTGTGCAGGAGCCAGAGTGGCTCTGGCCAGTGTTTCATTTGTAAATAAACTATTTTCTAGCTAAAGTACTACCTCCTGTTTCTTTCCCCTCCTTTATGCTCGGTTTTATTTTACTATGTTACACCCCTCATCCCCTGGCCTTACGGGGACGTAACATATTTGGGGGCTCGTCCGTCTAGTAAAAGGCGCCTGAGAAACTGTTGGTGGAAGTTGTCCATCTGCGGTAGCTGCCGTGGTGAGTACTGCTTGTCCGGTTTGCCAGTGTCTAGCCGTTGCTACCTTTTGTGAGAAACTGCTCCTCAGGTAAGATAGGTGAGTGTCCAGCTGGGTTGTTTATCAGCCTTTCCTTCGAGCACTCTTTTGTCATTTTGCCTTTTTTGTTTTCGGAGTAATCCTGGGCAGGGATAAAGTTCCCTGTTGGAGGCAGGCGTTTCAGGGCCTCGGCCGCTGATTCAAGTCGCCTCGAGCCCGGCATGCTCCAGAAGATACACAGGTAAAGTTTTAATAGGTAGGATCTGAGGAGTTTGTTCTCGTACGGCCGGACAGTTAATAATTGTGTGTGGCATCGGGCATCAGTATTATCGCGTTCGCTGCTGGTAGATGTGGTTGATTTGTTTTGTTTATCGACCAGCTGTAATTTGTTTGAGAAAATAGTGTGCTACTCTGAACTAGCTGTCGGCTAGGTGTGTGATTTCCCTTTGTCTGCTTTACGTATGGCGACTTCTGTGTTAGGTGACCTGGATATCTGGATGAATGGATCGACTATTTCAAATTGTGCTAAAATCTTGTCCATCACACTGAGACAATGAGTGTCCTAGCTCCTCTAGCTGCAGCAGTGACAGTGTTTGTATGGCATATATGATATTTGTGTGTACAAAACCCACAATGTGTAATTTACATGTATGCACTTTATCTTGCATGCAGCTGCAGTCGTGACAGTGTTTATTTTAGGTTTGCTGATGGTGCTGACTGAAACTCCACTGGCACAACAATCCCACTGTAGGTCTACAGGTGTGTAACATCATGCAGTTGGGTACAGCATCATTTTATGACTCACATGACTGCCTACAGCAAGCAAAAGAAATGAAAAAATAAATCAATAAAATCAAGTCTTTATAGAAACAAACTTCAATGTTTTTAAGAGTTTTCAGGACATGCAGATACCCTGTAATAGCACAGACTTTAATGCGACTTGTTCGAAACAGTTGTAGTTGGAAAAAGTAATTGACTTTTATATATCAAAGATATGAGCTGTTCATAAATAGCGTTTACTATAAGCAGCTGCCCCCCATGCTTTATAATATGGAAACTTCAAAGAATGGAGGTGTGAGGAATACAATTTTCACTCCTCAGCATTTCACACATACAAGTACATACATTACTGTTTATTTTAAAATAAAAAATAAAAACCAAGCTTGTGGAGGATAAATTGAAAATGGAGGGGCAAAAACTCGAGAGCTTGCGTGAGGACAAAAATGTAAAAACTATAAAACTGAAGACTTCACAACTCGCTACTGGGCAGATGACAGCATCCGACCCCCTACAGAGTAGAAAGCAGAGAGAGAGAGAGAGATTCATAGAACGAGACATATTGAGAGAGCGAGAGACGTGGAGAAAAAAACACATTAATTAAAACAAGTCTTAAACAGTAGGGGTCACTTTATATTTGCTTGTTAAACCTGACCCATGCCGCGCCAAAACACATACACGCTTAGTGCAACTGAGATACTGCAGAGCTGTGAGTGTGTGTGTGTGTGTGTGTGTGTGTGTGTGTGTGTGTGTGTGTGTGTGTAAGCGAGAGTGTTCGTATGTGTGTATGTTTGCATGCATATGTGAGGGTTGGAGTAATGCGCTATGCATCGGTCAGACCGATATATTTGGCTGATATTGGTGGGCATGTTGTCCACTGTCAATATTTGTATGTATGATAAGGTAAAAAAAAAAATTATATTTGAAAAAACTGTTTTTTAAAAATAGTTTGAGCCTCGGTCAGATGACAATAATGTTGCTTGACCCTTACAAAACAAAGAAAATAATGTCTATGGCATACACACTGCATCCTGCTGACAAATGTAATTTGTAAAATGTAATCAATGAAGCCCTTTGGACTTTAAAAGAATACTATGGAGCAATGTATCTTTGAATGGGTCCCTACGCATGCAGTTTGACAGCCGGTGTGCACAAAAATAGTGTCGCCCCAAATGAGAGCTATCTTTGTGGCCATGTTCCCTGGTGATAAGATGGTTACCTAATTAGTATGCAGAAGTTCACAATGTGGTTGGTTCTAAATACAGCAGATTCTTATTTCCCTTTCCTGTGACAATCACGGGGATGTTTAAGAATGGCAGAAAAGAAATCAAGGTTTCAGTTAGAAATACTTGGATTTAAACCGCAAACAAATCTCAGTCTGATGTGAGAGTCCTGTATTGATTCATCCACCCTGAGCTATACAGACTTTGTCACTCTTTATATACTATATTCATCCTTTGCTTACTGGTACATACCTACTTATGTGCATAACTTAACTCATGTAATTACATAATTAGCATACTTATTCATTATCTCTTCCTAAATCTAACCAAGTAGTTTTGATGCCTAAGTCTAATCAAACTGTGACTGTTTCACAGCATTCAATATGTAACCTCCTTAACTACGTGCAAATAGCAGTTTGCACTGGTGAACGAGTCCCTCAGTATCGTGTTCTCAGCAACAGAGATATCTCCCAAACCAAGAAAGTAAAGGAGAAGCAATGAACAACATTCATTTCTAATTATATTAATAAACAAGTGTTAATTTAATCAAGGCAACCTTGACCTGGATACCTGGATGAATGGATCAACCATGCACACAGCAACAGAGATACATCCCAAATGCAGAAAGTGAAGAAGAAGCATCAAGAGTTTAACAATACAATAGATTTCAAAAGAATATTTTGGCATTTTGGGGACTATGTTTATTCACTTGCCAAGAGTCGAATGAGAATGACATCACTTTCGTGTGGTAAATATTGAACTACAGCCGAGACAGCTAGCTCAGCTGTGTCCAAAGGTAACAAATATTATTAATTAACACGTTTAATCAGAGTGCCTGGTCACTGTGTTGCCAGATTTACGATAAATCTAGTATTTTAATGAAAATGTTGCCCTGTCTACAGAGAATGACCATCAATAAAGCCAAAATTGCCATAATATACAATAATTTGACCATTGACCATTAACCTACATTAATTCATTTAACATTCACAATTTGTTTATTCATATTCTGTCATGGTCAAAATATGTATTCTACTGACTACGTCAGTCTCCTGCGACGCGACACTCATCCAAAGCTACTTGGAGGGCGAGCTTGAACCTTCTCACTAGGGTGTGATGTGTTCTTGTGGGGTTGAATGCACCAGTGAGCCCGGTTTTTCTATATATGTTCTGTAAAATTACACATTACACATTACACCTATTTGTTCGCATGGTGACAATTTCACCTAAAATCTGATCATTTTAAGCTGCTTCAGATTGTTTCCCAAAAAGTTATGTTTCATATCGGCAGCCATACTGTATCCCTTGGTGGAATTCTGTAAAAGAAGAAAAATACAGGCGTCAGCGTGAGTATCGGCTATTAAAACCAGACATCAGTCGGAGCGCAGTGTGCAGATCATGGCTGTAGGCAGGGAAAGGAAAGTAACGTCAGCTCCAAATCTTTCATGACATTGTTATAAACTTTCCTTCCGCTGCTGAGTTTTCCTCTCCCCTCAGCTCGCAGCAGCTGATGTCATCACCTCGTCTCACCCTCTTCAGCCTGCCTGTGAGTGCCAAAGAGCAGAACTGTCACCTCAGTTCACCTTCCAAACACTCCGTATAACTTTTCCTGGATAGATAAATGATCAGGCGTTCATTTTCTCCATGTATCGAGGCAAACAATCACGAAACACTTTGGAAAGGTCATAAGATTCACTTAAAGGTGCTATTTGGGATTGTAGGACGGGTCGGCCGCCATCCCAGAGTGTCCATTTTTGAGGAGTTGGAAAAACCCAGAGCATCATTATTTAACGAGTTGGGAATGAGACACAAAATATTTCTTTTTATAAATAGCACCTTTAATTCATGACTATGAAAAAGCTAGATGCACAAATTCGCCTGGCGTGTTTGTTTGGATGTATATTGCTGTTAGTTCGATGGATATATGGTGCTGTTCCTTTGTTAAAACCACAATCTGTTATCTAGACACCCACAATGACTTTGGTGGAAAACGTTTTTCCTGTGGAGTACCGGTCACAGGTTGCTACAAGTCGCTGTTGGCTCTCTCTGTCTGTCTGCCCGTGATGTTTAGATACATTCCTCTCTGACACCTGGAAGCTGAGGGCTCAGCACAGGAAGGTAAGAGCCTAAACAAACATGGAAGGTGTCCTTGTGGATGTGTGGTTTAGGGTCCACACCCTGCACACTTGTGCGTTCAGGTGAACATGACATGATAATGTGTCTTCCCTACTGCAAGTCACGTTTTTTTCTTCACTACACTTTTAAACTTGATGGTTTATCATTCTACAGTCCTGTTTATTGAGAAAAGGTTGATCATGTTCACCATCTTAGTTTTGCACGCTAGTGTTTTAATATTAGCAAATATCAGCAATCGGCAGAATAAATGTTAACTAAGTACGTTTGTGAAAAACCTCAGATAAATCCAAAATGCACGTTTCTTTATGTTGCAACTTTTTATGTTGTTTAGGTCCACTTTTCTATTTCTTTTGTCATTAACTTTGTCCGTATGCTCTGGTTTCTGCACAATAAAAAACACTGGTTAGGTTTCTGCACAATAAAAAACACTTGGTTAGGGTTTGGAAAACATCATGGTTTGGCTGAAATACCTGGTTTGGTCACTACAAAAATGCCTGGAGATAAAAATAGCTGATTTTGGTCAACACTAAAACAGCTTGAAATGTCCCCACAGCCTTGTTGGCTTGTAATAACGTCACCTCCTTCCCCTCCACCTCCTAAAGTGAAAGCCTGCTAATATATTTAATAGAATGTGAACGGGAAATGCCACATCTGGTACAGATGTCAACCTCGGACATATCAATGGTTTGCAGAAAAGTTAACTGCAAGTATTATATCCTGGTGACTGGGCTGCAACAAACACAAAGTAGATAAGGCTGATAGGAATAAGCCATTGATCAAAATGGGAACTTTGACTTGATGCAACATTGCAAAAATCAGGAACATCCTTTCTCAAACGATGCAGAAAAATGGGTCCATGTTGTTACTTCCAGGCTGGATTATTGTAATTCCCTTTTAACAGGCTGCCCCAATAAGTCTCTAAGACTCTTTAACTAAGTCAGAATGCTGCAGCACATGTACTGGCAAGAACTAATATGAGAGATCATATTTCTCCTGCTCCTGTTATATTTTTTATTTTTTAACTTCCTAATATGAGTGTTGGCTTTGGCCTCAAAAATTGAGATTCAGTAGAAGTTGTGCTAAGTGTAAAAAATGAAGAGAAGTGTAGAAAATGTGGGTAGACGCTGTAGATTATTGGTATCATTGCCTTGACGTCACAATGAGAATGCCAGACTTGACATCATAATTCCTGTACAGACAGCAAAGCTCGTGCTCAGGGACCCATTTGGCTGAAGCCAGGTACACTGTCAAGAAACTGCCAGGAAGATTGATGAAGTGTTGTTCATCAAGAAACAGCACCACTAGTGACAGGCAGTTATGTTTGGTTAGGTTTGAGCATCAACGCAACTACTTGGTTAGGTTTAGGAAAATATCATGATTTGGGTTAAAATGTGTACGTTAGTTACACCAGTTAAGTCACGTACATAAGTTGGTGATACCAGTGTGTATTTTAAGGAGCAATGGGCCTTTTGTTTTCGGGACAACGGGCTGACAAATGGGCTTAGTCCAATTGGACTTTATTCAGACTGTTGGGGTTTCGGAATAATGGGCCATCTGAGTCATGGCATGGCACCGGTTTTACGGGTTGCCTGGTGTTGTGAGTAGTTGTGAATGCTTGTCTTAGCAAAACCGTAAACTTGCTAAGTTAGTTTATAATTAGAATGATACTTGCTAATGATTATTTTGTGGTCGTAGCCTGTCGTAGCGTAGCATTCCTTCAATTTAATAGAAAAAAGGGGTTTTACTGACATGATTATTAAAACAACAATATTGCCAGAGCTTGAAAGTACAATTTGTTCAAAAACAGTGCCAAAAAACTGTATATGTATAAACATGTATATGAACATCGACACGACAGGCAACCACGCACCCCATCCGAAATAATTATCTGCAAATAAAATCAGAATCATAAGCTAACTTTTCCAATTTCACTGCAGTTCTGCATGTGATCTGTCCAAGTGGTGTTGCCATACCTAGCTGTCAAACAAGATGCTGGACATTCTCCTCAGATTGGACAGCTACTCTTCAAGCTCCAGAGGTGCTAGTAGGTCGATTTTATTATCTTAGCTCGCTAAGATTTCCCTCTGTTGCTAGTCTTTTTGCTCAGCTTAGCTAACCAGCTGCTGGCTATAGCTTTATTTTTTGCAGTACTGACATGAGAGTTTCACCATTGTTCTTGGCTACTCTTGGTAAGAAAGCAAACAGTATTCTAAGTATTTTACATGAGCCCTGTATTTGTGTCTGTGACATTGTTTCATAGTGTCCCTCTATGTTTTTCTGCCTCGTCACACCCTCTTCATGTTGGCTAACCTGTGGGTTTGGTTGGTTGAGAGTGGAGAGCATTTTGTTTGTCTCACACACACACACACACACACACACACATACACACGCACACACACACACACACACACGTACACACGCACACATCTCTCCTCCCCTTTCCAACTGTGTGCCACATGAAAGCGGTGTACACCCTTCGCTCTCTGTGTCAGCGGTGTGTTATTAGTATCCAGAGACTCCAGAGTGTCTGCTGCACTGTCACCTCCCACAACCTTCTTCACACGCACTGTGTGTGTGTGTGTGTGTGTGTGAGTGCGTGTGTGTGTGTGTGTGTGTGTGTGTATAATATATAGATGGGTGCAACCTGTATCTGTTGTCTGACTCACTCTGAAAGGCACACCAGAAAAGCACCGTCAGCACGCTTTCAACGCCTTTTGTGTGTGTGTGTGTGTGTGTGTGTGTGTGTGTGTGTGTGTGGGCTGCATTCACACATAAACTATACACACAATAAACTACAGGATGATTCAAATATAGACATTTTATTTTCTACTCATTTTGACAGTAAAATTGCTCCTAAGGCACACACTGTTGTGCCACTTTCAATCTACAGTTGAAACTATAAATAACAGACCTGAGTACAGCACATGTGTTAATAGAATATATACAAGTCCTTTTTCAAAGGTTTTAGCACCGGCAAATGTTTTTAGTATTGCTATCAATAGTTTTTTTTGAAGAAGTCTGAGAAAATGACCCTTATGAAGTCATAGTGACATCATTATCTTGGATGAATGAATGAACCTATCACCAAAATACTAAAATGTATGTCTTCAGAAAGTTGTCTCATGTGGACGATTGGTGCAATTTATCCAAGAGAAATTTCCGCTACCTTAACTTCGCCTACAAGCAGGCTCGTTTCTGAACCATTGCTCGTACCCAACAATTTTATGCATCAAGCCAGTTGTTTTGCCGCCTTTCAGTCGCTGGATTGTTGCCCTCCATGCCAAAACTGGCTTCAACAACAACAACAAAAAAAAAAGACCATATAGGTTGACTGTGAAAGCAGCTTATTACAATCCATATTTACTTTTCTTGTTCGACGGTGACCTTCAGTGACTTTAATAATTATTCTGGGCGCAAAGGAGGAAGTCAGGCGAAGTAGTATAAAGTGTGACAAGCACAGGAGAACGCTTTCTGTGTCCGTGTGAAAGCAAAGCCAGCTACGAGTTACTTTAACTTACTAAGGTAGTGAAGTAACATCATGTAACGTAATCGTTACTTTAAGTCCAACCACAATGTTTTCCTAAACATAACCAAGCAGTCAGTGGCAAGCAATCTATTCAGCCATTTAGGTATGGGATATGTTGAAACTGGCTGAGCCGAACTGCTGTCGATGTCGACATTATAAGGTTTATTATTATAAGGTTCATTACAGGCAATGTTGACAGACGACACACAAGTCTTCAAATGCTAGTCAGTTACAGTTTTGTGTTTTGGGATCCAATTTCTTTAGCAGATGCCCAATGTGGTCCAACTTGAAAAATCTGACTTCATGAAGTTTTTTTATGTTCACACTGATTAGAGGGCATTAGCGCTGGGTCAGTGGGAGAGAAGACGTTTTAAAAAGGGACATGTTTTGTGCAGTAGTGTGAACATTTTTATGTATGCCATCGATTTAGCATCGCACTCCTACAGCACAAGTCAAACGCACGATGGATGGCTTTTTTTTTTAAAGGACCAAATGCAGTAGAAACAGAGATAGCATAATTTCATCTCACGCATGATTCTTGTCATAAACTTCGCACCTCGTGCTTAATTTATCCACAATGCAACTTGACTGCCGACCAGTTTGATCAAGATTCGGGTGTGTTATGCTAGTAGCGGCTGGTGTCTCAAGCCTCTTTAGCTGCAATAGGCATTACATGACGTGACGTTCTCACCCATTGTCTTGAAAAAGTGTGTTTTCCTCGCCTTTTCTCGACACCAATCGCACAAGCTTGAGCTTTTCATCTGCATTACAGCCCCAGTTCACACACAGATCTACTTTTACTAGCTCCTGGCTTGTTTTATAGGAAAAGAAAAAGCCTTTCGACAAACAAAAAACATGGATGCAAACATTGTTCGGATAGCACTTTGTGAATGGCAGGTAAAATGTACATGTAAATCCTCCACTGAATCCTCCTTGATAATGTCCGTGACATGTCACGACGCACTCTGAGTGGGCAAAGAGTATAAATTCAGTTTGTAAATTTAACAAAACACCCTCTCAGGGATCATTTCAGTGTCCCTCTGCAGTTTATCTCCTGTGTTTGGTTGATACTGATGTTTTATTTGAAAATGTTACCAGCTTTTCAGTATTGTTCACCTTCAACGTGGTGCGTGAGCACAGCTGCAGTAAACAGTCCTGTTTTCTGTTCCTTGCATATTTTAAAGTTCCCCATGCTGGTGTGGCGGGCTTTAATTTAGTCTGGAGGAATCTCAGTAGTATTCAGTTTTAGAGTGTAAAAGCTGTGTCGGAGGCCCTTTCCAGGGGAACATTTTAAGGGAAAAACTGAATCAATTCAGTTTGTAGTATAAATATGGTCATATTTAAAATATTAAATACACAAAATATTATCTGTGAAATCAGTGATTTCAAATAAAAGATGTCAGTGTCGGTCTCAGCACCGAAAGCAAGCCACATCAGTCACCCTGATCTCCATCGTAACCTCTGTGTTAACCTAGATGAAGGCTAAATGGAGGCCAGCACTTTTCAGTCCACATTTACTGTAGAAAAAAAAGCCTCCTTTACATTATGTGTGTCAGGTCATGACTCGTGTCTGATGGTCAGTGTCAGGTGTTTCTGGTCACAGCAGCGCTCCAAATCATCCTAAAAATACCCCCTGGTGTTGAAGCGCAGGGGTCCAGTCACTCTGCTGTGCACGGTGCGTGTTTCAGCGTCAGTAGACGGCTCCCATACTCTGTGCGGCGGACGGTGCTGTTGATGCTGCGTGGCCCGACTGTGACAGACCTAAATGCGCACCCTGCTGCTGGTACCAGTTCTGATGTGTGTAATCTGCCATGCAAGCAGGCGAGGAATCGACTGGAGGCTGATATGGAGCCTGCCCCCTGCTGGTAGGATCCATCACTGCAGTAGTCTTGACGCTGCTGCTGCTGCTGTTGCCGTTTGTGTTGTTGCTGCTGCTGTTGTTGTTGTTGTTACTGTTGTTGTTTTCCCACACAGCCGGGGATGGAGGAGAGTTGCAGGCCATGGAATCGCTGGCGTCTGGACTGTGCTCAAGAGGAATATCGCCGAGCGGAAACTCTCCATTCTTGTAGAGCTTCTTGAACTTGGAGCGGCGGTTCTGGAACCAAATTTTGACCTGGAGGGAAGAGCAGCAAATGTTGAGGCAACTTAAAGAAATCAAAGAACCGAATCGCCAATGTTCATTCTTGTTTTAGCTCTGGTTCGGTCTTCACCAACTCCTTAAGGCAAATATATGGCCTTTCAGCAGGTAAATGTCCCATTTGAAAACAGCTGCCTGCTGAGGATAGAAATAAGGTAAAAGTGAACCAAAACAGTTAAGTTGTGGGCCATAAGACCAAAACAATCAGCTGAAAGAAGCTAAATCACTCTGTAGCGCTAAGGGGAACTTCTTAGTTGTCTGTGCGTGTGAAAAGTTGCATAATTATTCGACTGAAGTTTAATATAAACAATTGATTTGAGCAACTCTAAAGTCGTCCTAGCTTTTTTGTAGCACTTGAGCTTATTTTTAGCCTGTTTTAGCTCATTACAGCTGCTAGCTGTGAAAAAAACTCTGATAAAGCCACTGTACACTACATGCCCAGCACAACAGCAGACAGGCCTAGTCACAAATAGCTGGTGAACGTAGCGGAGTCTTTAGCGGCTAAAGATATGCTTCTCAGAAAGTGGTGGAGACCAAAAACGGAGCTAAAAGAGAGTTAAAATTGGACTTACATTCATCAATCAAATCCCTGATCTAAGCTCTTCCTTAAAATACAACTATAAACAGTTGCGGTTTAAAATAAATAAACAAAAATACATTCAATAAATAGGGCAAAATGTTTATTAAATATTTGTACTAGTAATAAACCAGGCAACCAGTAAGTAATATTTTACTTCCTTGGCACATGACGCTAAGAACTATTATTGCCCAGCAGAGATAATGTCACAGATTATTTACGACTCCTTTAAATGTATCATTATGATACTATGAGAGCTATTGTAACACTGTTATTTGTATAAACAACATTTAATCCGTGAGGACATGGTAATCAAATGTTCCCAGATGCAGTGAATCTTGCACATGCCTTTGTTTTCTCAAAGCTTTTGCGTGTAAGCCATGCATTAGATGGAACAATGATTTACAGCAGATGTGATAAAGAAGCCTGTGCCACAAGTGTTGTCTTTTATCACTAGAGCGAAGATAATACATATCGCAGTAAATCATTATGGCAGGACGGGTATGACTGCATAAACCAGAGTGACATGACATTAACAACTCACAGGGCAGCCAAGGATCACTGCTTACCATTCTGTTCTTCTATTGTGTTGTATTATATGTATTGTATTCTGTTATTCTTATTTTATTACAAGTTATCTTTGTAGCATAGTAGCAAAAAATAGATTCATTAATTAAAATTATATTTTAGTTTAACCTATTGTCTCATAATGTAGGAGGTTTCAACATTATGCCCATCTTCAGACCTTTTCACCTCCTCTTCACCCTCCTCATACTTTCACCAAGAAACTTCATTTAAACTTTACAACAGTCATCATATTAGTTCAGTGTTTTCATACCTGTTATGTAATACCAGTTCAAGTTCCTTCTCAGAGATTCTTACATTTTCATTGCACTTGCATTGACACTGCATTGACACAATTTCTGCTCTCATCCTCCAGATGACAACTGACATTTCAACTCATTTTCTCTTTTTAACTCTCTTTATTCCTTAGAAGCTCCGATCAAATAATCTTAAAATGTCAATTGGCTGTAAATCTTTGTTTTGAAAATATTTTCGCTTCAGCTTCAATTTCCAAACTTCATCGGTGATAAATTCAGCTGACATTTCAAGAGTTGTCAGTCCTGATTCTTCAAATGTCAGTTCAGTTCCTGACGAGCTGATGACTCAACCACCAACGGGGTTCAACTTGAACTTAAAACATCAAATGCTTTGAGCTACCTTTTCAGTACTTCAGCTTCGACTGCTTCAACTGCAACTCCCATTCAGTCTCACATGCATAGAGTTAACATTATGAGCTGTAAACAGTGTTTGCACCTGTGATTTTCAAGATTTCTTTCAGAAAACATAACCGTCTCTCATTTCTACTGTACTGTATTATATTTCTATCTCGGTATTGAACTGCTCTGGGTCTGCGGCCTCACCTGTGTCTGTGTAAGGCCCAGCTGTGCGGCCAGCTCAGCCCGCTCCGGCAGGGCCAGGTACTGTGCCGACTGGAATCTCCTCTGCAGGACTGCTAACTGGTAGCTGGAGTAGATGGTTCGGGGCTTGCGCACTTTCTTGGGCTTCCCGTTGACCATCCGGACCTCCATGTCTGGTTCCTCTTTCACTGCGGGTGTAAACAGTAAAAAGACATGTAATATTCCTGTGGGGACTTTTAGTCAAAAAGTCACGGTGCTGTCGCCTTCTTGTTCACTGCTTTTATAAAATGTAACCATATGAGACTTTTGTCTTTTCCTTGTGTGAAATGAGCTTGTTTCAGGTCTCCACAGGGCAGTTTGTGCAGAGAAGTTGTAGCACAAAAATAGCCACTGCTGCTACAACCCCGAAATTTCAAAGAAATTCCGCCAGGACTCTTAACTTATAATTTTGGTCTGAGTGTCTCCCACAGCCGGGGAGGGAGACAGAGATTTATAGGTGCTTTTCATGTAGCCTTGAGGCTCAGTTGTATACATCAGTCCCCATTTGTGCTGTGATTTTTCCTTCGTTTAGATATACAATCAACTTTAGTTAAACACATTTGTTGAACACATACACATACACAAAAAAACATTTAACCATATGGTTTAAATGCAAATTGTATAGGGAATGTAATTCAGTGACAAATTATGTGTAATATACTTAGTATATGTTTATAGTCATATTTATTGAACAGATTTAAAGAAAGATATTTTTAAAAAATATAATAAAGTTCATTAAAAAGTTCAAAAAATTGCAAGTTGTTTGCCATTATTTATTTATTTATTTTACTAATGAACATATATTTATTTTAAAAGAGACCTTATGGTCAATTACTGCGTTAGTTTATATTACCATTAAGGACACTGATGTCCTGTATCCAGTCTTTCTTTCTCTGGATTTTAGCAGGCTAGCGGGGAGTTTACACTATACAACTAAATAGTGGATGTTTTGAAGGCTGATTCCTGTGTTTTAGGACTCAATATATTTAAATGGGCCTTTTTCTGCATCAAAAGGAATAAAGGAATCCATACCCAAGTTTTTATGTCAGGGTCGGCACTGAAGCAGTATTTTTAAACCTTCATGTCAGGATTCCAGACTGTATGAGTATTTTAGCAATTAATTAAATAAATAAAATATGAAAAATGAAAAACTATTTCTTAAGAATTAAAGACTTTTTGTAGTGTCAGGTCAACATTTTCCAGCTTCTCTGGCTACGTTCTGGTGCTATTTGTCCCTTTAGTTCATTTGGATATTTTTTCATCTATGTATCATATTTTTATTATTATCAATTGGGCTTTTGTTTTTATCTATGAATTTATTTTCCCCTCTATTTGTGTGTTTATTTATTTATTAGTTCGGGCGTGGCCACGGGGCCTTGCATGATAAGGAGCCCGTCCTTCGTTGGATGATTCAAAGGCCAAGGCTGACTGACATGTCGTGACACCTGATGTGCGTGGCTGTGGGCCAAAGTCCCCTGGGGCCATTTCCAGGAGTCAACTCCCATCTGGAATGTCAAAAACAGTACACCAGTCTGTCGGGTTTGTTTTTCCTCTGTAGTCGTGCAGAGACGCCAACCAGGCCCGAAAATGAGCCAAAGGAGAAAGTTTTTTAAACACAGTCTGGCTGTAGGCGAACTTAAATTGAAGTTAAAGAGCCAAAATGATGTTTGTTGTTCCAAATGTTCTCTTTTATGTTTCTGTAATATCACTGTAGGATCTGTGTGTTGAGTTTTGAGTAACCTTATGGCATGACTCTAACATCTTATGATGTTGCCTACAGGGAGTTATTATCCAATATTTTGACCTTGTCGTACATAGTACAGTGCGATTAGTTTATTTATGTCGGCAGAGACTAGTCATTACGTATTGAGCGTACATAAACCGGTTGCATGTTAATAAATTAGTTCTTCATTCCTGACACAGGTAGAACGACGCCGTGGCTTCCATCCAAAAGCTTTAAGGTTGATCTCCATTGACCTGTCAAAAGAAAATCTTCAAAGTATTTCAGGGACATGATGATAAAACAGGTGAGCTTCAATTTACAGTAAATAACAATGAAAACACAAATGAAACACAAAACAACTAGATGAGTTTTCCTCTGAAGGACTTTTTCTCCAAACTTGCTGTTCTCCAGGTTGAAATTATCTCTTGTCCCCCCCCCCCCCCCCCCCCCCCCCCCCCAACTACAACGAACACCCCATATTTAATGTCTGTGAGCCCAGAATCCTCTTTCTCTTAATGCTTCTCAGTTTGAAAAGTAACAAGTCATTAACCTTGAACACTGGCATATCTCTGCCAAAAATATCTACATTTGAAAATATAGATGTATGTCAGAAAATACTACATCTGCATTTGGTATGAATATTACTCTAAGAGCTGAAAAAACTTATATTTGTTGTATCTGTGACGAATACAGTTTATCTTTTTTTCATCTTGAAAACACATACATGTACACAACAGTGTATGAGGTGAAGAGGAGTGACAGTCTCACTCTCCACTAAGTGCACTGTAATTCTGACTCATCTCCTTGTGATTGAGATTTGGAGGTTCAAGATTGAGAGAGAATCTCCCAAACGCTCCAAAAATATTACAAAGGACAATGTGAAAAGAGTTTAGGAGGCAGTGGAAAAGCCATGAATAAAAATAACTTGTTTATCACCGTGCGTAAAACTCTTGCGCAATTATTGGGTTTATCTGGCTAGACATGAGCACTTGCCATACATCAGCCTCTGGTGGTCAGTGTGGCTTTTCCTGGACAAAGGTGGAGGTGATGGTGTCTGTGAGAGGTCCCTGCAGTGTGTTTGACCCTTAACACATAACCAGTGATCAGTCAGGTGTGCCATATAAGACATATGTTGAAGTTGTAACCTACCACTGTCCTGCAGCGTTGACTGGACCTCCCTGCTGAACGCACCGTGCTCTCTGTAAGCTGCATGTGGGTACGGGTACTCTGCTTTCCCAACGGGGTAGGCGCCGCCTGGGCCCATCCCGTTCAGGTTATAGTGGTGGTACGCGTACGGGTTCATGTGTTGAGCCGAGTACTGCTGCTGCGCCTGGTAGAAATCCTGCGAGCCGTGGAGCGCACTCTGACCGCTGTAGAAGCCCATGTCTGTGGATGAGGACTCCGGCAGCGTCGGGGAATCCTTGGTGGCCGAGATGGAGCTCCCAACCACGGGGAGGGAAGGTTTCTTCTCCTCGAAGATAGGTGAGGATTGCCCGTTCATTCTCAGGCTTTACACTTGTGTAGCAGCAGCAGCGTTGAGAAGTCCTCACAGTCTGGAGCTGGCGTTCCCAAACTCCCTTGACGCAGCAGCAGCCGGGCTGTCCACCGTGGCGGCGCCCAACCCAACTAGAGCTCGTAATTACAGGGCGCGCCGAGCTGAGCCAAGCCGGGCAGGACAGAGGGGAGTGGATGTCTCCTTCTCATTGGCTCGCCTGCTCGCTCCCTGCCTCTGCCCCGCGGCCAAGACAGCGCTGACTGTCGCCTGTCTGGCTCCCTTCTTCTCCCCACAGAAACCTCCAGTAAGCCTCTCCTCGGGCCCGCACCAGAGCGCATAAACAGTTGGCAAGCCCTGTAAAGTCCTCTAACTAACATTTACCTCGACATGTCCTGAAGACTTAACAACACTCGAGATTCTCAGCAGAGCAGATGAAGATTTACCAACCCAAACCGCGCATAATGGTGTTGTGATAAGGAGTGTTTACGCATGAGCTTTACGCCTCTGCCCATTCAAATGCAGATAGAGAGCCAAGCGCTGCTGTCGACCCATGGTGGGAGTTATTTACAGTTAATCAAGACTTATTTTAAAATAGGCTTCTCCTGCTTTACATGTGTTGACCTGAGCCTCAGGCTGCTCCCAGAGAAGCATAAACCTACAATACACTACATTCCTAAAGGACACTGTAGGTATATGATGATGGCACCTCACTTTAAATAGACTAAATCTAAATAAAAATGAGCTAAGAGTGATTTATTTAAATCCAACTGCACACAGACCTACAAATAAAACAATATCTTCTGAACTTTTCAGTTTCCATTTGTAAAGAAAGTACAAACTAGGCTACAAATACTGATAACTACAATAAAAATACATTTAATACACAGGAAGGAGCAGACCTAATGACATTTCCACTTCTCCAGAAGATTTAAACCAGGTAAGTTACACACTCTCACCACCTGGTGTCACTGTTGAGACTAGATAATGGCTTCAAAAACTCTTCCACTGTGTTCAGCTGTGGGGCCCAGACATTTGTGCCTCCTCAGATGAACTGAGGTGAAGCCGGGCCTGCACACTCACCAACACAAGCAGTCACATCAGTATATGTTATTTCAGTCGTTGATAGTGGATGTTATTTTCAAAAAGGATACATTATAAAAAAGCAACTTGTTACAATATTATTTTTTTCATTTGATTATTAAGTTTGCATTCATTCAGCTGCTTGTCCTACATGAACTGAACCTAACTACCTGTGAATGATTGATCCAACAACTTGAGATAACTACTTTTACTTTGAGCTAGCTATTCGGAACCATTCATTCATTAGTTTAAGCCAACTTCCCACTACTTTCCATTAATTTCAAAGCTAACGAGCCTGTTCATTAATCTTAGTTATGCATTTCAACCTTATATTCAATATTTTTTGCTCACTAATGCCTTCACTTCGAGCTGTTATTAGTTATTTCAAACCATTTATCCCCTAATGTGTAGCTAACATCTACATATCAACCATTTACTCATCATCCAACTGCTGCTCATTACTCTCCAACCATGTATTCATTAGTTTTAGCCAACAACTCATTACTTGTAGCTAACTCTTTAAACCACTTATTCATTCATTTTGGCTTTGGTTTTACACACTCTTAATCTTAAAGGGTAACTCCACCAATTTTCCACATTAAAGTGTGTTTACAGGTCTTGGGGAGTATTACAGCATATGTACAAATAAAAAATAGGAAACTGCATAAAATCTGATAAACTGCCTCCGGTGATGGCACTCAGTAGCTTCATTGTATTGTGGGTAATGTGCAGCAGTCCCCTGGTCCAGCATTGCACTCACTGTTTAGACTCTTTGGCTGCATCCAAATCTTCACCCTCCAGATTTGCAGACTGAGCTCCTTGTGGACTTGTTGTACGTATTGCGACATTTTCCATTATCACGTCGAGTCTGCAAGAGCGTCAGACTGCAGGGCTAATATGAGCCACTGACAGGCCTATGGCTACCGCTACAGCCTGAACTTCTACATACTTCTGTATCATGATGTGGTTGAATATTATTTCTACTCTGCACTATTCAAGTCATGTTATAATAAAGTAATTGTTTTTATTATTCATAATAAATTCTACAATGTTCGAGCCCATACTGCAATGAACTGTGGGTAATCAAATCAGTGAAGTCAGGTGATGTCTGCAGCCCAAGCGGACCCCCTGGAAGTCTGCATCAGGTCCATTGAGGGCCCCTGTGGACTGGATGAATTGTGAGTTTGGACAGACGTCAAGACTGGAGGACTTCCCGCGAACGTGCCCGCAAAGTGTGTGAGTCTGAAAGTGAGAAGTCTGGAAATTTGGATGCAGCCTTTATGGACAGTTTAAAAACAAATCATGGAAATCAATACAGCAGAACAAGAGCTGGAATTTTTTTTTTAACCTGGCACCTACATAACCCACAATGCAACTTAGTCACTAGGTGACATCACTGGAGGGAATTTATGAGATTACATGCAACTTCCTCTGGAGCCACAAAAGGCTTTATACTACTTTTACACATATTCAGTAGTACTCTCCAAGTACCATAAACACACTGTAAAATTGGCAGAGTTGCCCTTTAATGTGGACTGATCAGGCTTGATTTTACAGAGTTAATATACAGATTTTTTATTTAAATTAAACCATTTGGATTTAGTTTTGTCTGAGTTTCTTCAAATGTAATGAGCTACTTTATAATCCCCCCACTCCTGGCAACTGCAGTTGGGTCCCTGGTTGGAAATTACTGGACGAGAAATTATAAATATATTTTTAACACACAGCTTCACTGAAAAAATGTAAAAGGCACACAAAGGGAACGCAAGAAGAAGCTTAATGAGCCAGAGGAAAACCTGTTACACATCGTCACTTCCAGGATCCTCAAACCACACAACTTGCAGGGTTAATTTTTTTTTTTTTTATTAGCATTTCTTTCTCTATGTCATATATGATAAACCCTCAAAGTCCTTGCAAAATTAAGTTCCCAGAAATGTACAGCTTGATTTTTCTTCAGCGAAACCCGTCCTTTTCTTTACAACGACCCATCTCATCTCAGAACGCAGAGTTCCCTCTCCAGTCACATGTTGAGCAAAATCAAAAGCACTTTGTGTGACTGACCCAGCTCTCAGTGGCGAGGTTTATTCTGTTCTTATGCATTATAAAAAAAGGGGACAGTGTGAATACATCAGGCCTTGGATGAACAGAGGCGCTTGGCAATGTTATATACAAACAGGAAGTAGGAGTGCAGAGGGGACGAAGGGGGGGGTATAGGAGAGACCCCGATGTGGTGATAAATGTCCTCCTCTCCTTGTAGCATGGTCCCAAAGTGGATAGAAGAGTAAATTCCCTGTATGGTCCACAGATTCCAGAATGCCTTGTGAGTGAGTGAGACCACTCAGGGTGAGACAGGTGAGGGGATGTGAGGAGAAGGGAGGGACTGTTCTTCAGGTGACCTCATTAAATGTAGGGCGAGTGTTTCAAAACCGCAGGAAAATCAGGAGAATTTCAGACATTCAGCTTCAGGCCCGGCTGGCAAACAGAACAGGTAGAATCCAGTGGGGGAGACACAGACTGACCAACCAACCCACGTTTACCCCCGGTTACACTCTGAAAACAGACCGAGCATGATTTTTTAAATATAATACATGTATGTATAAGTACTGTATATGTATTTTTTATTGTTATATTACAAGATTCCCTGATGGCCAGTGCAGAAAGAAACAGAGGGGGATAAAGGGGGGGGAGGGAGGCTTGTTGTCCAATTTGACATACAGTAGAAACCAGTGATGGGAGAAGAGAAGAGAAGAGAAGAGAAGAGAAGAGGGGCACAGTGCCTGGATTTGTCCATAGGGAGGAGCACGTTGTGTCAAATCAACCCCAGTCAGATTGGAAGGAAGAGACAGGAGGGAGGGAGAGCAGAGGGCTGAGGGCGGGCTCGGAGGTCCGTCCAGTCACTTTTGTTATTCTGTCGGGTCGTCTTCACGTGGTCAGCTGGTTTGTTTGCTTGCTGGGTTGTTAAGTGTTTGTAATCTCCTCGTCCTCCTCCCCTCGTCGCTCCCCGGGTTGAAGTGATCGATCAACGGAGGTGAGCTGACTGGCCCGAGTCACTCCGAGCAGGAGGACCGATGGTTTCGCTCTCTCTGAGGGGGCGGACAAAGACAGGAGGAAGAGATTCAACACTGAGAAACGTCTTTATGTTGAAAAATGAATTTTACTAGCTATAAGTTATATTCAGGTTGCTATATTGTGTCTCTTATTACATTATCACACATAGACACCAACATTATCCGTTCTATCGGGGCTGACCTTATGTTAGCTTCTTGGCTTTGTTGTAGAGCGAGTCGACCACTTTGCTCATGTTCTGAATGGTCTCCAGGGCCGCCTCGTATGTCTTGTCCACCACCGGCTCATCGAAGACAATCAGCACACCTTCGCCTTGGTCCAAAATACCTGTCAGGTAGGGCGGGGTGGGATGACGAGGGGAGGAACACAGATAAGGAAAAGCAGTAAAAAGCTAGTGCAGGGCTGTCGTGTACGGGCACACTAACTTATTTAGTAACAAAACACCTCAACAATCAGCAAACTGAAACCGAATTAGATGAGAGGAAGTCTAAAACAGATCCAGCTGATATTCACAACAAGGAATCACTGATATTCAGCCGCCTCTTCATGTACTGAAAGAGCTGCAGACACTCACCGTGAAACTTCTCGTCCAGGATCATCTGTGATAATTTCCTCTCCACGTCTCCCTGCAAGGCGGACACAATCAGCTTGTAGCTATTTCATTCGAAATACCTCAGGAATTACTTAAAATAGGTAACTCATGTATAATGAAAGCGAATGTCTAGAAGGGAACACTGAGGAAGATGAGCTCAATCTTACCTTGGAGAGTTTGATGAGGGAGGAAATGTGTGCTATCTGTTAGAGGAAAGAGGGACAAGCATCAGACACCTGAAGAACACTACAAAGATAATATTAAGTACAGTACGTTTTCTTGGTATGCCTGAATTTTATTTGGTCTCCATGAACCTTTGAGGATTTTTTTTTTTTTTCAATTGAACTAAATGTGTCTGATTTGAATTCTAGGGCACTGGGCTAAGTCTCCATATCCTGGATGACTGTGGTTGAATATGGTTACCTGGACCCTAGAAAAGGGTTCGATGACCCTGATGAGGTTCTGCTCCAGCAGGTTGTCGTACAGCTTGGTCAGATGGGTGCTGATGATGGGGTCATCCCTCAGCTCAGCTTTGTACTCTGTTAGTGCCTTGGGAAGGATGTGAAAAACATTTTGATCACAAATGAGGACGGAGGCTCAAACATCAAAGAATCAAACAAGCAGAAGGAAAAGAACAGCAGCTTTGTTCATAATGTTACTGAGGAGCATAAAATAGAGACACACACCTTTTCAAAGTCTGCCAGCGACCGGTTCTTGCTTGCTTGTGCCACACATTTCAGTGAGTCTGTCTGTAGATAAAGAATTTAAAACATAAAGGTTATGGGTGCGTGACAGCAGATGAACAGCTTTCACCAAGACTGACTGAAGCATCCTGCACAAAGACAATCCATCTAATAAGTTTTATGTACATTTCAATGCCCTCGCCCCTTAGTAACTGCTGATACCCCTGTCAAGCTTTGTTTTCTCACGTCGCATTATGCGGTTTACAATGATAATGATGGCAAATTAAAAAAGTTATTCATTGCCATCCATTGGGGGATTTGTCCCAGGGTGGCAAAGTCATGACCCATCATACTCTGCCTCTGATTGGCTAATACCTGTTGGCTCTATTGGTTGGGTTGGTTAGATTTAAGCACGATGAGTGAGACTGGTTAGGGACAGGGTAGGAACATAAGGGTAAGCCAATCAGAGGCAGAGTAGGGCGGGTCTTGTCTTTAAAATCATGGCAAGAACAACTAATGCATTCAGAGGAGGGGTGTAGCAATTATAAGTGAAGCAATGAAGAGTGATACCTGTCTGCCAGCATACCGCAGAGCTAGCTTGCCACTGATGAGAGCCTGGACATCCTCTGGCCTGCAACAGACACAATATGCATCAGACACAGCAGACAAACTAAATGCTACTAAATGATTTGTGCAGGCCTGTGTAAAGTGATTTGGTTTTGCAGCCTCTCGTGTATCTGAGCAGTATAACACTTACAAGTTGAGCATGATTTTGCAGAGCAGCATGTATTTGAGGGCTGTGATGGCTCGTGGGCTGTCGATGGAGTCGTAGCCCTCAAAGGCCTCGTAGAAGTAGGAGTACGCCGTCTTCCAGTCTTTCTCCTCCGCTGCGTGAATGATTCCTGGAAACCGAACACACACAGAAAAGTCAGATCAATGGTAGCAGAAAGTAGCAACTTCACTTTTCTTCACCCACATTTCTGGTTTAGTTGTTCAACAAGTAGTCTATACATCGAGAGCTACTTGCAGCGGAGCAAGAGATGCATCACAACAGTGATTTGTCCTGTTTTGTACCTGACTGCATGTCTAGAGCTGCTTGTAGTTTAGGGGGGCAGTAGATGGCGTTGGCGGTTGTCCTGGCAGATGTGAGGGCGGCGCGGGCCTTGGGCAGGTTACTGAGCGCGTGGTATGTCTTACTCTCCAGCAGCTGAACCTCCACCAGCAGGGCCTTGTCGTCCATCTTCTTCAGCTCCTGCAGCAACTGGGATTCTGGAGTGGGGAGGAAGTTTAGAGTCAATGCATCAACGTTGTAGAACTTCCCCCCATTAGAAAAATGATGCAATTATAATTTAAAAAATCCCAACTGTCACATTTTAAACCCGAGATGACGAAGAGAACTAAAGAGGAAGGTACATGAGTCTGAAACATCCAAAGCAGTTTTATACATGAGGTGACATTCTGTCATTGTCAAGCTAGTTAAAAACAACAACACCAGGAGATTCAACACTCACCAAGTTGGAGCGCCTCCTGGTAGCACTTTGTATCAAAGTACAGTGAGATGAGACGAGCCTGAGGAGAGAAAAGAACAATAACCATGTCAAGGCCACTGTTTGCCCAGGAAGAGAAGACTAAACATAGATCAGCTTTTTTTAACCATTACCCAGATTCACCAGGGTAACAGAGGATTCTGCTACACAACTAGGAATGTTTATTTGTCAAGGAAATTTCTTCATAAATTATTGGATGTATTAACAACCAATAATTGGCTACTTGTGCACATTTTCCCATAATAACAGTGTTGTTAAACGTCTGGTGTGGCCCAAAATCACCACAAAATCCATGGTTAAATCATACTGAATAAGCTGTCGCGCTGTGTGCCGATATTGTTCAAACTAAGTGGAGTTTGTCTGTGGAAACACTTCAGACATGTCATCTATGACGGCATCACCAAGAATTTGTTTGTTTGGCTACAACGTGCCTTCACATGTGCGTGTTAGTCAGTCTGTGGTGCTGCTCTGTAAAGGCAAAAGTTGTTCAGGAATTATCAACAGTCTTGGGATGGAGCATTACTGACGTTTGTGTTACTTATTTTTCCTTTATGACAACATGACAGTATCTGGAGTGCCTTCGCTGTTACATTAAGGATTATGGACAATAAACCAATCAAATGTTTAAAGTTTTCCCAAATATAAATGACACAAATGCTATTTACGACATGTTTTTTGTTTTCCCTGTTGCAAAATATACTAAACTGTGAGTTCTGTTCCATCAAACCCCTAGAGATTAAACATACTGGACGGGGCTTGCACTTAATAGACAGTCCAGCCCATTTCTTTCTGGTATCTACATGGTCGGGGATAGTTGAGCGCTGTATGTTCACTGTATCTAGTCTAGATGCTGAAGACACATTCTCATGTGGAACAGTGTCCTGTAGAGTTCACCTATCCTGGGAATCTTTCAACATTTCACTTTGATTGGGTAAGGGCTTTTCTTCTGATCTTGTTGTAAAGTACTAGGTAGCATTAGCACTGTTCTCCTCTGTCAGTTTTGCATTAGCATGAGCCACTGACAAGACAAGTCGATCCCTAATTGAGGTGGCCTGTCTGCTTAGGGTGCTGGACAAAAGAGCAACAATGAACCACATCATATTGTATCTGCTGCCACTGGACTAGGACCAGCCGGTTCTTACTCATCCAAACACACCTGAAAAGAAAAAGCTCCAGAGGCTGAACAAAGTGCTCGTGTGCACTGGTCCTGCAGCAACACCGAGTCTCACCTCTAGTGCCTGTCTGAGGAAAGTCCTCTTCTCAGCCTTGGCCCACTCTATGCACTCCAGACAGAGCTCCACCTCCTGACCTGTGGCAGCTTCCATGTCCAGAAACAGGTCCAGCAGGGAGCGCACCAGCCGGGCTGCCTTGGCCTTGGAGATGGAGTTGAGGAAGGGGCGTACATATTTCAGCAGACCCCCGAGCTCTGAGAAGAGGTTGGGAGGAAAAGAAACAAGTTGAAAACTCGCTCAAAATAACGAATGATCAACCCGCTACTATGACTAATGAATGCTAAAATGCATTAGTCATAACAATTGCAAAACATGACAAAGGTCATAGTTTCCTTCTGTTCTACTGTTTTGATGAATCACAGCAGGTCAACCGGCCCAAAAGTCAGGCGGGGAAAAACTTTTAATCCAAAGGACACTCAAGCTGCTACCTGTTACTACCTCCCTCTGCACAATGTGGTTGTTTGGTTTTCTTTCATAAGAAGATTCTTGGATATTTTAGAGCAGGTTTGCTGAAAGGGATTACATCTCAACTAGACCAAACAACAAATTCCCTATAGATGCCAACTGAAAAACATTCTAGGTGAAGTATCACGTTAAGTCCTTGTCTATCATATGCTTTACAGTGACTATCGCTTTCCATGGACATGTGGGAAAAAAATGTTCCGGTGAATTTTTATAAAGATGGCCTTTTGATATAAAAAGATGAAGACTTAAGGAGAATCCTGATGTTGTACAAAGATATTAGGTCAATGGTCCCAGTAGTGGATGACATCACAATCACTTAATAATGTTTAGTAAGGAGGGACATCACTTCCCTCTGCATGGAAATCCATTCAGCGAGGAGGGTAGATGAGGTGAACATTTAACATTTACATCAGACAAACGCTTGTTAAAGTGCATTGCTGCTCACATTCACAGCTGGATAGTCTTCTTATATCAGGTCACAACAGACATGTGAAGAGGTGCTCCCGTTTAAAGAGCACCGCTTTTGAGAGTCTTGTACGGTGTGAAAACTGTAGTTCAGTGAGTTTTAAAGACATCTATTAAAACAGCCATGTTGTGTGTGTGTGATCCCCCGAATAAAGCAGTAGCTACATGTATGAACACCATGTCCTGTTACCTGCAGCCTGTCCTGTCTTGGCCAGCAGCCCACCCAGCTCCAGGATGCTCTGCTCTTTAACACGCACCGCCTCCTCATCGCTCTCCTGGATGTCCCGCTTCACTACAAGGCACACATACAATGATGTAATCAGAACGGCATATATCACCGCGATATATAAAAAAAAGAAAGTGACATACTGTTGATAAACTCTTTCCTTCTGTCTCTAGAGACAAGCATGCAGTCAAGTTATATCATGAGTAGGTTAGGTTGGATGGCGAACAGCCAAGTGGCTAACGAAATATCGAACTTGTCTAATTAAACAATAAACGATAATGACAGCGACATGGCTGCGCGTTAATAGTCAACATAAAGCAATATATGGTGCATACGCATACAATGGAGGCTGTGACAAAGTAGTTGAGGTGAAGAGAGTCAGCTCAGTTTCACATTAATTTCCTTCTCGGCCTGGCATCTGACAAGACGAGCCGTAGCTGCTAACAACGCTGGCTGCATGCTAACGTTAACTAGCCAGCTGTCACCCAAGTTCCTGTCAAATGAATGAGCCGGAGTAGCTAACGTTAGCATGTCGGATAAGCTAGCCGGTTTGCTGCTAGCCGGCTAGCCCACTGCTGCTGACTCACTGTGCAAGCTAGGAGAAAAAAGAGACGGCAAGCATTGGGCTAGCTAACGTAGCTTAGCTGCTAACTGGCTAACAGCAAAGATGGCTAACTCAGCTGCTACACATTAGATAGAGGGGTGTACAGCTTCAGTGTCTGAGCGTAAGAGGATTTTCTTTCCAGTGCCATACTGTGTTGATCATATTTACCTATTGAATGTAAGATATCGATAGAGGCATTCCGGTCTGTTCCAAGAAGAGACTGTGCTCTCTGAAACTCAGCCACTGCCGCGGCTGCCATCTTTCCTCTGCCTGCCTGCGCTCCGCTCTGCCTGGTTGTTTTCCGGTCAGGTCATTCACATGGTCGGAACAACGCTGCCTCCTAGCGGTGATGCAGAGTTCTGCAGATACCTCAGAAGTCACTTTCTTATGTGCCATACTCTCAAATATAAATATAATACTCACTGCCTTCTGCATGCTGATATGTATATATGTGTGCTTATAGCTTATGATAATTGAGAGTGATTTATGTTCAATGGGACGCTGGAGCAGTGTTTCATTTATATGTCTGAAATGTGCAGGTTTCTTGATTAATACCCCCACAGGTTGCCTCTTTTCTTCTTGTTATTGATGCCTTTTTGAGTATTGCATGTCAGGAAGCTATAATATGCTTTATAATCAGGTTTTTAAGTGCCGTAAAATTAATGTCAAGTATCAAGTTAAGCCCAAACTGTGCTGGTTACACCATTTAATTCAACTCAAAAGTTGATTTTGCAGGTTCAGAAACATTCATTTCCTGTTATATGTGTGGAATTCACTATTATTATATTAGGTCATTTGGACCACATTTCAAAATGTGTAAAATAAAAGGGAAATGCTGCACCAGAACATAAAAAACTGAATTTAAGAACATAAATAAATAAGTTAAGTTTGAATAATTTGTCGGTCTGCAATGGGCACAGCAATATCCCTTTGTGTTATGGGGCTGGGAGGTTGCATTACAGTTATAGTTGGTTACTGTGACAATGGGACAGATTGAAAAGGTGGACTGTGCAAAATTCAGGTTACATCTTCAGGTCCATACACATTAACTTTAAATCATAGAATTACTCACAGTATTACCATTATGTAGGAGTCAAATAAAGATCCAGCTCCCTGTGTAACAGAAGAATATTCTTCACATTTAATAAGCGTCTTAATAGTTTCAATGAAAACACTGATAGTAAAATGACGCATACATAAATGTATTATAGCTTAAATAAGACTAAGAGGCACATTACATGTATAAAAATATCTTTATTTCAAAACATACAGAGCACAAAAAACTCCAAATCAAATCTCACGAGTTAAGTCACTCATGGTCGCACTCATTGTCTGCCTTCAAAGCACGATGGACAGGTAGTCACACACCTGAAAGCACAGAAAACAACATTGAACTAAGTTGTGACAAAGAATTTGTCAGTCATAACTGTTACTGTATAGAACAATGATTACTTTTTAGTATCACACACACACACACACACACAATAATAATAACAAAGAAATACAGCACTACAGAAGTAGATCTACAGAAAGAAGTCTATAATAAAGAGTTGTGCATTTTAAGTTTCAGGCAGCAGGAACAGATGTGTCTTGGTATGAACTTTCTGAAACTTTGTTTAATAATGACTTGACAGTGGTATACCTGGCAGCTTATCATGAGGTTGGGAGAGCCGTCTGTGTTGGGAGCTAAGGAGAAAACAGGATTGTGGACACAGTCCTCCATGTGCTCCGACACCCTGGCCTCTAGAAGATGCTGCAGGACGTCAGGGGTGATGTTCTGTTTCTGAAGACAAGGTGTTGCAGCATTTTAGCAAAAGTCTAAAACTTTTTAAACTTACTTAACTTAACTCTGAGTCCTTTCTCTTGGTTTTCCTTTATTTACAGGTTTTTAGCAGAGTCACAAAAACACACATTTTTTTATACAATTTGAATTTGATTTTTTAAGTTGACAGATTTTCAACACAGGTCAAATATCTCTATATGAAAGGATGGAAGAGAGTCTGTGTCCCAGGAATATCATGTTGATGGGACTTACTAATGTTTTAGTTCTGTTTAAAAAAGACTTAAAAAAAAAAAAAAAAAAAAAAAGGTGCAATATGTAAGAATTAAGGAAATAAGGAGCAGCATATCAACAGAGTAACTGCTACCTGCCATTTGCTAGTTAGCTCAGTTGGCCGTGCAGTTAGCGGTCCGGACTAGGAACTTGTGTATTTGTTTTTGCATCGGAGCGTTACACCGAGATGTGCTGGGGCAAGCTGGTTAGCATGCTAACTTCACAGCAACACAATGAATTGACGGCATAAGATCAATACTGTTATTTCTTCATATTCTGTCGATGATTTTAGTCCATTTTTGATTATTTTTTTCCTAAAAGCTATCATTTGTGATTTTTCTCAGATTTTCTTGTGGTTGTTTTTGAACGCAGGATGTGTACTGTATGTTTGTAACATTGTAAATATAAAAAAATAAAACGTGATGACATGGGTCATGTCTATGAGTGCAGATTTGCCAGTTATGAATCTGAAAACAAGGAAAAGTCAATTTTGATACAAATTGCAACAATCTGGCACCAGGGGTAACACACTCTGCTTGAAAAGATGAAAACAGAGAGGCTGCGAGAGGATAAAAAAAAAAAAATACTTGTGTCCCTCATTTTGAACAAGATAGAGTTCAACAAACAAACCTTGGTGTTAATGTACAGTCCACAGGTGCAGGAGATAAAATGGCTGTTGATGTTTAAGTTGTTCCTGCAAAACACAAGAAGCATGATGATTATACATAATGTTGAATCATAAAAAAACACAGCTCCTGACAAAAGCCTGTAGTCATAGATTTTCATACGTTTGCAGCTAAAACTTATGGTACAACCATCGCAGCATCTTGTGTTACGGCAGCCATTTCTTGGACTCACATGTGACATATGGGGCAAATAATGTGCATTTTGTCCATCCCTTCGACAACAGACGATATGTACTGCTGCTCAAACTGCAGGTTCCTCTCAAACTCTTCAATAATAGACATTTCTGTGGTGGCACAAAGAAAAAGATGGCACAACTTAAGAACTCCTTGTTTACAGAGCATCTGCAGAAATATCTCAGCCCTGATCATATCACTGTACGATACATTTTTACACATTTACATTAATTTGACTGGAGATTTCTTTTTATATCTACACTCTACACTGATTGGATGGAAACAGAAGCACATTACCATGTGACATGAGCTCCTGCTGGATTTCTTCAAGCACTGCCAGTTCATCGTACTCCTTCATGACACTGAACATCTGTTTAGAAGAAGAAAAGAAGCACATCTCCATTTATTATGAAAATAAAAAAGCTTTTATTAAAAAGGTGAAGTGCAATCTGAAGGTAACTTCAACTTGGTGTCTCGGGGAACACACAGTAACAGTAAATAGGAACAGAAACCCAGGAATGGAGAAAGACAGACAGAGAGAGACCGACCTCTGCCATGCCCTGCGGCCCCCACAGCGAGGGCAGCCTCCGGTCCTCTGACTGCAGGGCGGTCCACTCCTCCTCCATCACCTCCTGGACGATGGCAGAGGCCCCGGGGCCGCTGTGCAGCTGGCCCTCTCCCGTCTGACGATACCTCTCCAGCAGCCTCGACCGGCTGTTCTTCAGTCTGTCTACACACCGCTACGAAACACGAAGACACACACAGCAGCACCATTTTAAACTCTGACCAGAGCTAACGCCACTAAAGTGAACAGCGTCCCGACATGTTAGCTAGCTAGCTGACAGTTTCGCTTGTGATTTCTCACCCGGCGGTAAGTTTCCTTCCATGGCGGCGTCGTTCCTTTATAAAGTGAGCGGTGTCTGTGCAGAGCGTCCATCTGTAGTGTTACCAGTGAGTGTTAGCTTAAATACATACAATTACTTGGACAAACAAAGTGGCTAAAAGTAGTGGAAGACTTCAAAAACAAAACATTTCAGCTTATAACCCCGCGACCCGGAAGTTGATGTGCGCTGCCGCGGAACGCATGCTGGGATATGTAGTTCTTCCTTATATGGACGTCTATGGGTTTAACTGCCAGCAGTCATGAAAGAAAGGGGGTGATATATAATATATAATATAGTTAGATTTAGCTTTTTCAGTTATTTCCACACAAAATCATCTTGCAGAAAACCATAACTTTGCTGGGGTCGACTGCACAAGTTACACAAGTCACAACATAAACTGCCCCTGTCCACTCTGAAATAAACCACCCTGGATCAAAATCATTGTATCACTTAATTACGGAAGCAGTCCCGTTTATTTTGCTCTGTTGTTTTGTTTACTCGGCTGTTTACCTTGTGAAAACTGAAAATCAATAAATATATTCAGTAAATCCGTCACACTGAACCTTCTGTCAGCTTTCATTACCACACATCCTGTATTAATTATACATGTATATATGTTTTTAGACACAGCCAGTCAGCAGCCAGTGTTGTGTTCATAGTCTAGAGGTCAGCTGGCGTTCTTCTTCTTAGCATCCAGTTGCAGCATCCTCTTTAAGATTCAAGATTATTTTAATTGTCCTTACACAACACAAAACTCCAGATGTAGTCCCCCAAGACGAACGCAAAAATGCTAAAACTATACATATAAATGAATATAATAATAAAGTCATTCTTCCTAGCTACGTTCTAGCTAACATCCTCCAATCAGGCTTCATGGAGAGACAATACATGACGCCAGCTGCTCTACACCAGGTCTGGCTGTCTGTGATGGGGTGCCACATCACTGCGTCTTCTTAGATACAAGGTTCCTGAGGTTTGGAAGACAGCAGGCAAATATTACAAAGCATTTCCACGTGGTTTAACATGTGATAGTCTGAGAAGCATTGCAACCGAAGGAGGAGATACATGACAAAGAGATGAAGAAATCACAAAGGGAAAATATCACACAAGGAAACAGGAGGTGACTGCTGAAATCACAGCTAATAAACAGAGGTTACTCTCTTAATGTCTCTGTCCACATAAAGGTCAGCTTTGTCAAGATGGCTCCTATTGCTAAAAAGACTGCATATATTTACTTTGCCTCAGCAAGCGAGTCCACTAATTGTGGTGACTCAACTGGAAATAATTGGATTCAAATGCTTGTGTTACCAAGGCTTAAAGCTTGACAGTTGTGTAACAGAAATCTTGTGTTATGGGGAGATGAAGTTGTGATGATGTGGGTATTCAACCGCCAGGGAAAGATTAATGAAAGACGCCATTGAGTTGTATATCTCAATGGCATCATTTTGACTCTACTCTTTTTAATACATGTCTTGCAAGTCCCCAGCGTCCCCAGTGACATGCTCCTAAACAGCAACACCACAAAGACTAAACAAAGAATGACTGACATAATAAAGCAAGAAGAAAGAGTGAGGCATTATGGAGGAGTGGAATACAATGTTAGCAGGCAATGTTTCTGCATACCACATATAAGTCCACAGACATTTGTACCAAACATGTAATATCACAGTCACGTTATAATTATAAGCTAACTTTCACACTGGGAGGTGGAGGGGACGGTTGTGACATTACAAGTCACGAGGCTGCCAAGTGGGCAGCTGCAGTTGGACTCTGTGGGGAGATGTCCATCTGTGTTAGTGGCAGTTACATTTTTTAAAGGAGACCTGTGGACAGTTCCAGCCCTTAAACAGGTAAAACAGGTAGACCCTTTTCAGCCTAACTGTGATGTGTCCTTAACCCTGACCAAGGGGGTTTTGTGCCTAAATCCGAGCAGACCATAAGCACAGCATTGTAACTTATCCGTGGTTTTGCAGAAACATACTTAGCATTTAACATTTATTCTGGCGATTGAATTGAAATTCAGAGCTGGCCCCTCCTCCCCTGCTCTCAGCTTCCTCTTGGATGGTGCATCGATCTGGCATCTGTTTTTTTAATGGAGTCTTGACCTCACAACCTGTGTGCTGCTATTTGCTGGAGGCTACACACCACTGCCCAAAGGCTGAAGCCAACATTCTGAACACAGCAAAACAAGAGAATACAATCAATAATTGAGAGGGATTTTCTTAGGAAACCCTACTCATTCTGCCTTTAATAATAAAAAGTTACCTATGTTATTTATGTACTAAATAGAGAAAATAAAGACGAAGTTCTGTTCTGTGTAATTGAGGTAGGTCAACTGAAGATTCTCCCTTTCAGATCAACTGGAAATCAATCCTTCATTTAAACCCAAACATTCAGTATTAATTTATTATTGAAAACGTTATTTGTTGAATTGTCACCTGTAGTTAAATGTTATCTGCTGTGCCATAAACTAAATCATCCTCATGTTACATTTAATTAATTGTATGGATTGTAAATATACCAATTGAACCAACTGTCTCCCAATAAGAATGACCAAATGATATAAAACATTTATTGAATTTACTGTATCGTGTCATAATGTTCATTTCAGTCAAAGTTGTATTCAGATCCTTTAGTTAAGTAAAGTGCTCATGTGAAAAATCCTTCAGTTCAAGTAAATGTCCTGCAAACAAATCTTACTTAAGTCAAAGAAGTATCATAGGCAAAATATACTTATCCAAAGTACTCGTTTGCAGAAAAATGTTTCTTGACTAACATAAATATGTAACATAATTATAATGTTACTACTGATACATTGATGTGTGAGTAGCATTTTACACAAATCTGTAATCCTTTTCTTCACTTTTACGTGAATTATTCAATAACTCCCCCTCTTCGGGACAGTTTTGTGAATTAAAAAAACAGAGAAGGAGGGAATGTGTCTTTGGTGGAACAGCTAATAACTAGACATCTAAATCAAGCAGGTCCCAACCAGACACTGGCTTTGTTTTTGTTTCAAAGGCTGGGAACCACCAGTCAAAAATGTGTTTGACCTTCACTGTGTAGAATGATGTGGTGGCCTTTTTCACATTTATCTGCCAAAAGAGAAACATGTCTCTGTGTGCATTGAAAATGAGCTTGATTTGAGACATTGCAAATCCTGGTCCAATATTCAGCATACAGCAGCGTGATGTGGAAACTTGAAGCCTCCAGTGCACATAGAGAGAATGCACTTTATAGCAAAGTAGGAGGCATCGTGTGGCCAACAGCTTAACTTCTGAAGTGAAAAATATTCACATATCCATATATTCTGGATTATTTATTGACAGAGAAGGAGTAGGCTCCTTTTTAAGGATTTTAATGTGGTAATCGTGCTTGTCAGATACACATTAGAGATTTTTTTGTATGGAGTAGCACATTTTTGGAGATGATCTTTAGCAATTTTATAAGCATCATATGTCATGTTATATAATCAGACTAGTATTAAGTAGGAAATACTCAGATGAAGCCTACCACTGGTTGATCTCTAGTATAAAATAAATGGGAAGCGGTCCCCCCTCTTTCTAATACCGAGAGGAGCATGAAGGCATGCAGGCTTGTGGAGTGTCAGTGCAGCGCATGAGCACATTAGTCTGCAGGAGGATTTAGCACCCCACAGTGTTAGCAGGGCTCGGCCAAGTGATTCATAAAATCCTCCTTGTTGATCTCGAGCATCCTCCTCCTCCTCCTCCTCCTCCTCCTCCTCAGCAGCAGCAGCAGCTCTGACACATCTGCTCGGCTGCTTCAGCACCTCGGACAGCGAACGCTCCGATAGGCTGGAGCCGCTCGACGGCCAATGGCTTCACCCGCGCGGCTGAGCCAGCGACGTCCAGCAGCAGCAGCAGCAGCAGCAGCATCCCGGCAGCAGCCAATGAGAGGCCGCCGTTTCTCTCCCACATCCAACCCGAATAACTGCAGATGCCCGCATCAAAGCGGCGGCTCTGTCTCTCTCTGGCAGGTTTGCATAGCTGAGCTATAAGCTGCTATTTTTGGAATCCATAGTGGCCATTTTTTTTCTCTCCTCCTCCTCTCACGGTATTTTCTCCGCCTTTGTTTTGATTTAGAGTTTTTGGACCGATGTTTTTTCACTGACGTGTGAGAGAGGTTCGTCCAAAGCCGCGAGCATCGTATCGGGACGTTAACAGCCGTGAGAGATTTTCTGCTCTCAATGGAAGACATCTTCCCACTCGCTGCGAGCGAAGGACTGAGGCACGTTTCGCATCTGCTTCGCATCTGTATTCCCATCGACGAGCGAGGGACTTTTTATAAATGAAGGTTTGAGGGGAAAAAAAGGCAGCAGCCCAACCGGGAGACGAACCTGTCGGCCTGCACCACCGGGGGGGCTTCCACACCATCAGGGACCGAGCCGTCTGCACGCCCTGGACCCTGGGCAGCCTGTGCTGGAGCGCGTTTCTCACATTTTGACCGCAGGAGCGAGCGGGTCAAGGTGTGATATATGGATCCCACACGGAGAGTCGATTAATCAGAAGGTAGGAGAGCACACAGGGCTGTTTTAACAACATGTTGTTGTGTCTGCACATGATAAAACATAAAACACAGCCTCATGAGGGGAGCTGAATAATGCAAGAGCCAACGATACAGACACATTAATCACGTAACGCACAGGGAATCAGATGAACTAAATCAATGGATCGCACCAACATTAGACACATGGCATCGTAACTGTTGTGTGGAGGCTGTGGATGTGTGAGCGCACAGGCCTGGAGCTGCCTGGTGTTGGAGGGGCTGTTTTCAAGGCTTCCATTTTGGAGCTAAGATGGATGCTTGCGCACAATTCTTCCTCCTGCCTCTGTGGCCTTATCTTATATAACACATGAACACTGGAGCGGCGGCAGGCCCGAGTCACACTGACGTGAGAGACGGCGCAGAGAGATGCGAGCAATCGGTGTTCAGTCAATCACATTGAGGCTCAGTTGGTGGTCAAGAGATGAGATTCGCGGTTGCAGATGTGGTCTGTACATTACTGTGAGGGAATGTCACCAAATGGTGTGGCTCAGTGTAGTGAGGGTTTCAGTTTCAGGTTGAGATCTCAGCTCTGTTAGTCTGGTTAATATTTCATCACGTGTGGAAGAATTGTTCTGTAAAATGCAATGATGATGTCATTCAGTGTTTTTAAAGGGTTTCCTCTGACTCACTCTCACATAGACAAGAAGAAAAGTGGGTTGATCAAAACAAGAAAAACAAAAACAACTGCTCAAGGTCCACTTACTAGTTTTCTGATATATGTATTACATTTTCGTCATACAGACAGAAAAAATGACAACTACAGACAATCTTAAAAAACATACACTGAGTAGTTTTTGTGAAGCTTTCAGCCACATCAAGGTCCACTTACTTATGCTGAAAAGCATTCAGAGAAAAAAAAAAAGATAAGTGTACCTCTATTAGTTTCCTCCTTCCTTACTGTTAATAAAGCAGTTTAAGGCTCATTTGTGAAGGTTTACTCTTGAAACAATACCTTGACAAAGTAAAGAAATATAAAAAATTAAACATTAAAAAAACTTAAAGGATAAGTTACCCAAAAAATGAGTTTCCTAGTCTATGAAACATTTCTGGAGCTTCAAAGCAAAAACAGTGTTGCAGCAGTCTATTAAACAACTGAAGTAGATGGGGATTCATTTTAAAACCTTAAAAAACAACAGAAATATGATAAAATTGCTCCAAACAGCTCGTCTAGTGTAATCCAAATCTCCAGAATCCAAAATGATTTAGAAAAAAAAAAGTTATTCACACCCTCGATGCGTGGTCAAGCTTTCTCTAAACTCGCACCCACTTCAGACAGGGTGCGTGCTAACTTTTAGCTGAGAAGCTACTGTGAAAAAGTCTGCTAAAAAAAACCAATCAATTTCTGATCTCGGGGCCTCTGGAGACCTGGGTTACATTGGATGATAGTTATGTTTTTTCATAAGTCAATTCTTTTTACTTGTTTTTTCTAGAGCTTTTCACCGTATCTCACTGTCCTACTCAGCAGATGGAGTTCATTTGATTGTCACCATGGATGCAGCTCTCTAGGCAGTTATATCCGTGAAAACGTCATGAGCCCCATCTGCTGAGGACGACCATCAGATGGAATTAAAAGGCCAATAAATGGACCATGAGCCAATATATTGTCAAATTAAAGAGTCACCTTTGCCTCACTTAGCTAACATTTTAGTTGTTGTTGATGGCTTGTTTACTACATATAATGTAACTAATGCAGTATTGCCATTACCTCCAGGTTCGACCTGCTCCAAAAGTGAGACACACACCTTGAAGCTCTTTGTCTAGACCATTCAAAGAGCTTTTCCCCCACTCCACCCTTCCTCCATCCCACTGGTACATCTCACTCAGACGTCATGGGTACGGTGCTGTCGCTGTCTCCCAGCTACCGCAAGGCGGTGCTGTTTGAAGACGGCCCGGCCACGGTGGGCCACTACACGGCGGTCCAGAACAGCAAGAACGCCAAGGATGCAGCCGCAGCGGCCGCAAAGTCCCTCAAACGGCCCTCTATTATCAATGTGTTGCCATGGAAACGCATTGTGGCTGTATCGGCGAAGAGGAAGGGCTCGAAGAAGCTGCAGTCAGATGCCGGCGATGGTGGGAAGGGGAGCTCCCCGGATGGCCAGGCCACTGCCATGGCCAACTCGGCCTCCAACAGCCTGAAGCTGAAGAAGTCTCAGTCCTGCGCTAACCTGTCATCTTTCACATCGGGCCAGGACCCCTCAGCCACCAGCACCACTACCTCCTCCCATCTGCCCACCTCCAAGACCCTGGCTAATGTAGTTACTGTCGCTGCCAAAAAGAACTCCCTCACAGGCTCTGGACTCCAGCCGTCTACTGCAGCCGGCACGCCAAAACGTGTCATCGTCCAGGTAAACCCAATCTCAGCTGTTTCTCCTTGGTCTTACACAAGTCCCTTCCTTTCTTACTATCCTTTCTTTTCTATTTTGTTGTCTCTCTCCAACCCAGGCCTCCACCAGTGAACTGATGCGCAGCCTGGGTGAGTTCCTGTGCCGTCGGTGTTACCGACTGAAGCGTCTATCCCCGACAGATCCGGTGCTGTGGCTGCGCAGCGTGGACCGCTCCCTCCTCCTACAGGGCTGGCAGGACCAGGGCTTCATCACGCCGGCCAATGTGGTCTTTCTCTACATGCTGTGCCGCGACGTGGTCTCGTCCGAGGTGGCCTCAGAGCGCGAGCTGCAGGCCTCGCTGCTCACCTGCCTCTACCTGTCGTACTCCTACATGGGCAACGAGATCTCCTACCCGCTGAAGCCCTTCCTGGTCGAGGCAGAGAAGGAGGCCTTCTGGGACCGCTGCCTGGAGATCATCAACCGCATGAGCGGCAAGATGCTCCAGATCAACACCGACCCGCACTTCTTCACCCAGGTGTTTGCTGACCTGAAGAACGAGAGCAAGAAAGAGGAGGAGAAGACCAAACTCCTCATAGGCCTTGACCGATAAGAAGGAGCTGGGAGGAAGGAAGGAAGGAAGGAAGGAAGGAAGGAAGGAAGGATAGAGAATTATTTAATTAGGTTGAGGATGGGTGGATTAATATAATGCAGTGCAGCATTGATACCTTGGAGCAGTACTGTTGTCTGGCGTCTCTACTGTTTCACCATTCATCCAATTTCCTGATCGTAACCCAGAACAAGGAGCCTCTGGGATTAAACAAAACATTCAATTTCGGTAATGAGCCACCTTAACACTAACAAAGGCAGTTACTGAACTGCAGTGTTAGGGTTAGGCTCACCTGACTGAGTAGGTGAATTGGCCTCCAAGGCACTTTTACCCCAACAAAGCAAATAAAAATAGGTTACTGTAGCGCTGGTCACACCATGAGCCACGTCATTTGACATGATTGGATCTGGTTAGATACTCAAGACCAACAGGTATCCAATCCTGGCTCAGGATGTGACAATAAAAAGCTTTAAGGCAGAGAACAGTGTAACCGATAACACAGATGAGGGCTGGTGGTGTGACATTAACAGGCTGTGAGAAAGAGATAACCATCATTTGTATGTGTTGCCTGAGGTCCAGAAACACAAATCAGTCTGACCCGTATCTTGTTTCAGCGAGATAATGTAAATGAATGGATTTAGAAACGCCAGACAACACAGATGAACTCATTTTGGGTGGATATTATAAATATAAGGATACAGGATGTTGATACGATGATATAGTGTGGTAGCATCCAGGCATTATCGCTATAGAGAAATGTCAGGGTGATGAGAAACACGGACCACCTTGCATGAGGTCACTTCATACATCCTTGCACATGACCCCCCTGCTTATTGCCAACTCCACTTTACCTTATTCCCATTGTCCTGCCCAAGCTTATTGCACTCACCAACACTGGCTGTGAGGTCCACTGTTGAAACTTTAAGAGCATTGAATAATACCATCACTTAGCCACAAACGCAAAACTTGTCAGACTGTGAAATTTAAGTCACTATTTGGCATAATTGTACTGTAGTGGATTTATTCATTGGCATCTTACATAAAGTACTGTACTTTTAAGGGATCCTTCAAAATCTTCTATGAATTGGGAGATCGGTTATTTATTTTTAAGAGTATGAATTGCTAATCCCCAGGGCACAGATTAATAATCACTGAACGAGCCCTTCTGTAAGATGTTTACATTTACAAAAACGTGGGAAAATGCAATACTGACCCCTCCAGGGCAAATTTATCATGGGCAATGATTTCATTCCTGCCTGTACCCCTGCACTTTCTCCTGCAGTCCAGGAAGGAAGGAAGGACGGAAGGAAGGAAGGAAGGAAGGAAGGAAAGAAGAAAGAAAGAAAGAAAGAAAGAAAGAAAGAAAGAAAGAAAGAAAGAAAGAAAGAAAGAAAGAAAGAAATAAGAAAAACGCTGCACTCATGTTGTGTGCTTCATACTGTATGAATGAGCGGTGGCGCTGGGTCGTGGAGGACATGTTCAGAGATCATGTGATCTGTCTCGACCAATGGCTGTTCACGTCAGAATGAAAGGAAAATGTGATTATATCCCAGCAGGTGTGTGTGGGCGGGGGCAGACGCTACAAGTGTACATGTGACTTTTTCTTCCAGCACGACGCTTTGATGTCGCCTTCGTCGCCTCAGTGGACTTCCTCTGCTGTTTAAAGCGTCACCTCCCCCTCCCTCTTTCCTCCGCTCATTACTCTCCATGGAAACAAACTCAAACGACACAGATTCTCTCTCTCTCTCTCTCTGTCCAGTCTGAACTGGTCGTGTCCTGTCTGGTGCGGTCCTGTCCAATCCAGTCATCCGATATTTAGAGACACTCTCCGGTCGTGTTGACCCGATGGCTTACTTATTCACTGAGTTGTTTGACATGCATGTGTGCTTCTATAGGTTTCCTAGCATGCTGCTTTGTGTTGGGCACACCGCACCACATGTTACAGCAGAGACTGAGCGGTCACCGTGCCGAACTGCTGAACACTAGACTCAGTGATGTGACATCCAGGCGACTCGGCACAAAGACTCTCCAATGAAGGAAAGCTGGTTGTATCCTTGCCTGTGCTGACCCTTATCGAGATCCCCACTGTTCTTGGTCTCATGGTGCTCAGGGGCCGAAAAGACCCCTGCAATTTAAATTTGGATATTTAAAGGGCATTCCAGCAATTAAGCATGGAAGTTTAATAAGGTTGGGGGCTTCACAAGAGACATTTTAAAAAAGGAACAGTCAAGATCGAAGCAGCAGATGCCAAGATACCCTAATGTTTGGTTGGGTCACGCTCCAAAAATGCTTAATCCCACATGTCCCATAATGCAAGTGGATTTCATGCCCCATTCTTTCAAATCTCACACTACCAGTTTTCTATTAAAAATGTTCAGGTCTGAAGCCCAAGCAGAGATGCTGGAAGACCTCATACAACTGAACTTCATGTCAAAAAGTCAACCGCGTGCCTCAAGAGATTCCTCGCCCTGATGATGTCACATCACTAAGTCTAACCGCAGCCAATAAACTGTCTACAATTTTAGAAACGCTCCGCCTTCTCAAACAGGGCAGAGATCTTGTGCCATATCGTTCTAAAGACTCATTATTTCATACAAAACACAAAGAAACATGAGCCAACTCAAAGTCTCCGAACCGCCGAACAAGAAAGACTTTAAAGGAACGACGATGAATAAGCTTTTTCACGATGTTGCTACGTTATCGTCAGAGATGATGACCATGAAAGAGGGACTTTGTTCAGGTGGCGAGGAAGTGGAGTCCAAATGAAAAGCTTGTGATTTTTAATACACGGTGAAGTTTTATGTGTCACTTTGCGAAAATGTAAGCCAAAATTGGAGCCATCCAAAGCTGGAGCATTCATCATTCTGTTAGTAAATTTATAATTTTTGAAAAGCTGTATTCGGCCTCTTACATGATAAAACGTTTGAAATAACAGCTCCCTATTTGCTTAGAAACATAGGGGAAAATGGGTTTTAGAAATTTGTTAACAAAACAGAATATGGTGTCTGTTTCCAGACTGGGTGTCTCCATGATGCAGGTGATGTTTTAATTCTGGTTGTGTTTTGTGTTCAGATGATTAGTGACCGGGCTGCAGTAGGTACCATGCTGTAAAAAATAATGTAGCCTTGATGCAGAGTCAGACCTCATATGAGACAAATATGCACATGAAGAATGAATCCGTGGCAAACTAGCTTGTTTACACATCCTTCCTCCTAGCTGTTTCTGATGGGTTGAACAGTATACAAGTAGCATTTCTCTGAACGGCATTCCCAGGAGGACTGTTTAATGATCGTTTTCTTTTTTTCCATGTATTGTACCCAAGGATCCAAGCTGAACATGGTAGGTTTGATGGGAAATATATCACAGCAGGTTAATGAGCAAAAGACAAAAGGTGACACATCCTCCTTTGGTTAATTGAAAGAAGTCTGTGAACATAAATTCTTTTTTTTAATTATTATTTGACTGTCACCTATTCAGTGGAGGACTGATGATTTTTTTGTGTTGATAATCTGGGTTATCTCTGGTAAATATCAAGGTTTAATTGACCGTTTCGCTAAACGCTGCCACCTTTAGTCCCTGTTGCTACGCCTGTCAAGCTTTCTGTTGTTGCATGGCACATATGCCAGTTTACAATGATAGCGATGAAAGATTTATAAATGAAACTGTGTGTCCTCAATATCAGACAGAGGTACACAAAACATCTGTTTTTTTCCAGATGGCAATGATCAGATTTGATCAACTGTAGCTAGCTAATTAAGCTAATGTTAGCTCAACATGTTGGATAAAAATGCGGTCACCTCCTGACTTTTTATTGTTTCCAGCTGACTCATTATGTCAAAGGGCTCTTAAATATGCACATGATGGCTATCCTACATACACAATCTCATGCTAACGCTAGGTCCTGGGGGAAAGCTAGCGTTCTAACCAGCTGATGATCTAACTGGTGTTGTTTTTCTGTTGCAGTTTAGAGCTAGTTAGTCCCAATATTGTGACCATGATGAGGAAAAAGTAGAGTGTTTATGTTTCACTTTTAACGTTACAAGAGTGTTACGCTACTGTAACTTTAATGTAACACTAGCTAACGCTGGCAAAAGCCGGCAGTTGTTGCTGAAGTGTAAGCTGGCCCAGATTCAGTGAAGAGCAGAGCTGCTAAGTTTTTAGCCTGAACTCTGATAGCCTCCACAAATGGCGTCCTCACAGTGGAAAAATGCTACACAGGGGATTTGACTTTTTTATGTAAACTGTAGCCCCACAAGCTAGCTAATGTACTGTAGCCTATGTTTTCCTTGTCCCTGGAAGTAAAGCAGGGTTGGTAGGCTACTGTAGCTAGTAAGCTAGTTAGTCGTTCATGATTCCAACATACCTTAGTAAACAAACACACTGTTTAATCAGTTTCTTATACTTTTGAACTCTTGAAATGAGTCTCTCTACATAACTACTGTATGTACACGACTTCTACATGTAGAGGAATCCAAAGCTTGACAGGCCTGCTGTGTCTAGATAACGTTGTTAATGTTACAGGTGCAAACAATGTTCGAGGGAGGGATTTAGCGAATGGTCAATTTGACTATTTCTATTAAAATAGTTTGACACCTATCCTATGTTGAAAACACACCCCCACACACAGACACTAAGTGTATTATATGTTGATTATTCAAGACCATGTGGATGTCAGATGACAGCTTTTAACAGACAAGAGGGGATTTGATACATTTCTCTGTGAAACAAAGGAGTGGACAGGCAAAAAATCCAGTCCTTCCAGCTGTGCAGGGACAATAAAAAAAAACAGACAAGGAAGAATGAATCTTTTTCTAGAATTGGAGAGAGAACAGTATGGGTTGATGATCCCCCCTCCTGTACATGCTCTCATCATCGATCGACTCATAAATATGTGCCATATTTTATCTTGCAACACGTACAAGACAAAAACTATCGTGTAACATATGAAGCTTATGATAATGATGATGAAGTTATTATGGTTTTTCCTTCCTTTTCATTTGTGACTCATGTTGTGTAAACAAGAATCTTTGTTGAACAAAAGTCAAGGCTACTAGTGTTACTAGAGTGCTGATGCTGCAGTCTGTTACTATGTGGATGTATGAATATGTATGTGAGAAATAAGAATAATTTGATCAACTGTTACAGGTACTTTATATAAAAACCTTTACAAGCATGGTCTTCTTTGTTTACTTCTCAGGTCACAGTGAGATGTCATAGATAGACATCTTTAGAGATAGTTCTGAGTCTGACCACAGCAAGGCAGCACTGAGTTGTTGGAGTGATCTACACCAGCTGCAGGTTCTTTCAGGTGTGAAGTGGTATTTGGGGAGTTTTTGAGAGCTCCTATCCAGGAAAAAGGCCCATAATAGGCGATGCAATCATCACTTGATGGCTCTCATAGTGGATGTGGTGTTGACAGATGTTGTTGCGATGCACCCACAGAAATGTTAAGAATGTGACATTTTCTTTCATTTATCTTGAAGGCAGTGATGAGATGGAGACCAGTGTCTGAAAACTGTAAACTTCTCTGAGGACTTGTCCTTGGTGATGCAGATGAAAGATGTACACATACAAAATGTCACCTTAAAACATCAAACATATGGCTTTATTTGTTAGAAGGACTTCGCTCACTTTTTTCCAGTCAATATTACCAACAAAAGTACTCTGTTAAAGCGTTGCTGTGGGAGTAGATGTATAGTGACAGCACAGGTGGGACGAGACATACCTCCCGCCTCAGTGAGCAGAACTCTGCCCTTCAGAGACGAGTCTCTTTGTAACCAGTGGTTCAGAACCTTTTGGCTCTTTTCAATGATTGACGTGAAGTGTAGCGTTACTCTGGATTTCCTTTCTTTAGTAATATAGACCCCAAGATATGTAACACAGTGTCTCAAGGGAATATTACAAACCCAAGTCACGAAACAGTTATTCACTGGTAATAATTCACACGTATTAAGATTGAGAGAGAGCCCAGGAGCCTCGGAGAAGGACTGGATAGTGCTGACTGCCACTGGTACCTGGTGCCCTGTCATCGGCCAGCTGACTGATTAAAGCGCTTTATTTTGAAATACAGCACTACGGGTCCTGTCACATTTAACCATGAAGATGTTTTGCTAGCTATCCTTTAGTACAGGTAGTAAAATAGAGACTGTAAGCAACACCAAACATTCCAGTTTCACAGTCAAACTTTATTACTTGGTGGACGGATCATAATACAAGTTTTGCAATATTCTCTACAGCATTTAAAAAGGTATCAAGCATATCACCTGCAGCTTTGACAAGCATTTGACGGTTCTAATATGGTAATAACAGCCTGACAAGTAAAAAATTAAAGTGAAAAGATGAAAGTTACTGTAACTCAGGGACACAGTCCTCACAGCAGCTGCACATACTTTGGTCACTGACTGTCTACGATCTGTAACTCCCTCAGTTATGTTGACATGGTAACCTACAGGACAGGTTTCTGTCTCATCATGGGCCACAGTGCTTACTATATTACTATAGTAGCTTTATTAGCTGTCTGGAACATGTGCGGTTGTTAAGTTATTGGTCTATTAGCAGTTATTGTGGTGAAACTGATGGTAGAAGTGCAGCTAAGTCGGTCCGATCACTGACGATGACTGTCCTGGGCCGGGGCTCTGCCAACTAGGCAGGGTGGACCACCAAAGAAGAATTGTGTGACATCAGGTACAGAGATTTGAAGTTAGTTTTTGCCATTGACGCAAATTTGAATTTGACACTTTTGTGTAACCAGAATAAAAATTCTTTACCAAAATTAAACACAAATTGTAGCTGGGGGTGATGATATTTTTATACCAAGTGCAGCAAGGACACGGTTCTTGTCAAGTACAACTCAAAGGATTCAGGCAAAATACCAGCTTGCTGAGGTTAACACAGTCCGAACACAATGTAAATACATAGAACCTGAAAAAATGCAGGTAAATAAGGCATCTGTATGAGTTTACTCAACTTTAGAGCCAGCCAATCATGTCAGCTCAGTTTATGTACTGACAAATCTTTAACATAAGTCTTTTTTTGTTTTTTTTCACAGAACCGTCTTAAATGAACCATATAGTCGATATCAGAAGCTGACAGTGGGAACATGCAACAAAAGTCTCCAGCTAGATTGGAGCGATTTGACGGTGTGGGTCATGGTGGTGAATCCTCGACCACAACAGCTTCCCATATGAACCATGATTGTGACTGGTTGAATCAGTCGCCCGTAGCTCCCCTTACGACTGAAAGCCAGCGATATACAGTGCATTACTGTCAAAGAAAGAAAGAGCTGGGGTGGGTTTTGTAAACATACAGGCGACTTGGTCAGAAATAATGGCTAAGACTCAATGTAATTGAAACGTCAAAAACAATTTCTATGTTATCTTGTTGCTCCACAGCGAGAGGGTTCTGGGTTTGATACCAGACTGGGGCAGGACCCTTCTCTGTGGAGTTTGTCCATGTGAGTGTAAGTGTGGATGGTTGTTTGTAGTCAGCCCTGTGGTGAACCAGCGACCTGTCCAGGGTACCCCACTGCTCGCTCCAGCTCCCTGTGGCCCTGCAAAGCATAAGTGGCTATGGAAGGATGTTTTCTTGGTCCCTCTGTTCCTGTCCAGGGTGGTCAGAGAGCACTGATGTCTCTGTGGGTGGTGCTCTCCATGGTGCTGAAACAGCACAGGCTAATGCTGGTCCTGTCCATCACATGCTGTATACTGTGGTTCTTAAATGCATATCAAAATGACCCAGTTGGTTGGTGAGATTGTTTTCCAATATTCTTATGACTAAAGTATTTCGTTTTTTTATATTCCCTCACTCAAATGTTTGATTTACCTCTTTGATGTTTTCATAAAATAAGATTTTCTTACTATGTTTTACTCCAACCTCACATAAAAGGGTTTTCTTGTTACTGTTCTTTACTTCTCAGATTGTCCAGCTCGCTTCCTCAGGAACGCCCTGATAACATTCACACAGTTATACAGTCGCACTTGAAAGATCTGGAGTGGTTGGGGATTAGGGACATTGCTCAAGGGCACCTTGGTAGTGGTTATAACAGGAGGGGACATCTTTCACTGTGAGGGATTGAACCAGTAACTCTCCAGTCACAAGCTCACTTCTCTTACCTTTAGGCCACCACTGCTACACATATATTAGCTGTCAATGTACCAAATAAACTAATAGCTTGGTTGCTTAGTAACTAGAGCAGGGCTGCCCAAAGTGGGGCCAAAAAGGGTTCAGTTTTGCTCACCAGATGTTTCTAGGGAAGAAAATAATTGATTTTAGAAGATTATAATAATGTTTATGCTGTTTTATGTTTTTGAGGTAATGATGCTCTTCAGGTACCCACTTTGCACAGGAAGGCAGCCAATTAAGGGGACTTGGGATCCAAGTACAATCTTAACAGAACAAAACAATACATTAGGTGTTAGCTGTTGGCCCATGGTCCACCATCAAGTTTTAGTCTTGGCCTTCCAAGGAGAAAAGTGCGAGCTAGCGAGACAGACTTATACTAGTATTTACTAGTTAAATCATTTGATGGCAGGTATCCCTTTAAAAGACTTATTAACTGATTCATAGATGGCATACTGTTGATCATTTCACATTTGTACATACAGTATATATGTAGTGTTGACATGGTTGCTAAATATACAGATGAAATTGTTTCAGAGACATTAGATGATTAATCATTGATGAGTTTGACTGAGCCCTGAGTGATAATGTAGTCAGTCAATCCAACCATTAAGACCAGCTCAGAAAGAACTAATGTAGAAACTATACCTGGACTCAAGTGTTGAATTGTAACATTATCACGCTGTTACATAAAAAAGAGGCAGAGACACAGTATGTGATCATGTTTCTGTCCATGGTGCTGAATCCCATCCAGATCAGCCCAGTGGACTGCGCGGCACTTTTAAAGGAGCACTATGTAGTTTTGGGGAAGACATTTTAACAGAAGATCTTCATTGACTGATTTTTTTATGCCTAAACACAGTAAATAAACAAACTGTCTTCGTTTTCATGACTGAATAAATAAGCTGACCTTAAAGGACAATAAAATTTACAATTTCTGTTTTTGCCTACTTTGTTTGTGTTTGGCGGACCCTGCCACCTCACGAGCTTCAAAAACGTATTCTGGGGACTTTAGCTTGTTTATTCAGTTTGATTTAATAATTTAATTTATTTAAGTTTGAGTTATATTACCTCATTAATATTGTAAATATAACAATTCTGATTTTAAATTTCTTCTCCTACATGGTGCCCCTTTAACTCCTCTCATGGTGTTCAGCTGCCTGTGGGTATTTTCCCTCTGCATGGTGTGTTAGTGTCTCATTGACTACTTTATATTCTGTTTGGGTGCGTGGGCTGTTTTTCCTCGTCTCAGCAGGGTTTGATCACTGCAGTGGGACAGGACAGGACAGAGGGAGACAGGGGCGCTGTCCAGGGTGCTGAGGCCAAATATGAGATTTACCAAAATAAAATAAATAATAATAATAATAATGGTAATAGACAACAAATAATTCACAAGTGAAATCAGAGACTTAATATTATCACACTGACAGTCTCCGTCGTGCCAACTGTGTTTTGCCTCCTGCCACGTGAGAAGCAAAGGCGATATCCTCCTCAGCCGCACGCGAGCTAATCGGAACGCTTCCGCCTGAATCAGCCAATCAGAGCAAGGTGCGCCGCAGCTTATAAACCCATCTGCTGCCGAGCCTTTCCGCTCACTGTCCCCGCTGTCCTGCGAATCATTGACCCGAGCTGCATCCCTGATCTACGGCGACCGTGAAGATGGCGACCCGGGTAAGATATCTATTATATATTATGTAATATATAGCTACATGATGCCTTCGTGTGTCTGTCTGGAAAATAAGAGAAAAACATACACAGGGCGGAAAAAACGTCGGCCGAGTGTTGTCTCGAGGCGGTCTCGGTACCTTCAGCGCCTGAATGTCACGGGATCTGGTGCGGGTTTCACACGGTGCTGCAGCCCCTCAGCCCTGCCACCTCCCACCGGGAATCATTTCACCCAGGGCTGCATCTCAGCCCTCCTCAGCCCCGCGCACTGCCGCCTTCTCTGGGAGGATCTCCGGCTGTAGTATTAATCCTCGGCTCTGCTTGCCCTTGAGCCGACACGGCTGCGTAACGAGCGACCACCGAACCGCCTTTTACGAGCTGCGTCTAAAAGATCAGAGTGGTCGGTGCATCGACCACAACCAGGCCGTGTGAAGCATGTCAGCATTGATGAGATCAGTCAAAAAAATAACAGCGAGGTTCGCTGTTTTAGCGTCCGATCTGCAGTCTGTTTGCGTTGATACGCGCTTTGTGGCACAGCAGATGAGCGGTGGATGGCCGGCTGGTGGACTGTGTGCGTATTTAGGCTACATGAGTGGTTGTGAAGAAGCTGTCGACGTACAGGGAGGATGATGCCAGGTAACCAGCGTCAACCTGCTCTGTCTGCCATCAGCCTCATCGCAGGCCCCACTGGAGAGGGATGCTGATGTGGAGGGATGCAGCTGAGGTCCTCTGTAGGCTCAAACAGGACGTGTTTCCCCAAATTGCCTCCTTTTTTTGTTTTATTTTCCTTTAGATCTTAAAATGGAACCCACTGGTTAGAAATAAGACAAAACACTGTCATGACCAAGGGAAGGGCAACCCAGCAATTGAATTTTGCTGCAGTATGTTCATTAATATTCCAGGTGGAAGCAGGTTTGCAGTGAAATTAAACTGGTCACAGATGGATAAACCTTCCTATACTCTTCTTTCCATCATGTTATAAAAAGGCATTCAAACGTCAGGTTCCTTCCTGATTTGACAAAGGCTGTCTGCTCTTGCAAGTCATCAATATAGACCCTTATGACTCCTTAAAGGAGCAGTTCGACATTTTGGAAAATACGCTTCTTTTTTTTGAGGAGAAGATTGATACCACTGTCATGTATGTACGGTAAATATAAAGCTACCACAAGTAGCTATTTAGCTTAGCTTAGCATAAAGACTGGAAACAAGGGGAAACAGGTAGCCTGGCTTTGTCAGCACCTCTTAGGCTCACTAATTAACACCTTAAACTAGCAATAGACACGTTTCTTGTTTTAACACGAAGTGATGGCTGATTGTACGGAGGATAATGACACCACTGGCGTTTAGATTGGTTCCCTATAAACTCACTTTCACTAGGGTGCTCTGTCTCCCACTGGGCGTGAACTCCTGGGAAAATGAAGGCTGACCGGCGATCCTGTCATGCTGGCAGCCCGGCACCCTTTGTTTCCACTTTAAGTCATTATGTTTGTGTTATCCATACAAGTGTAAAACCAGCAGCTACTAGGATAGATGAGAGAAGCCCATCTTCCACGGTACTTTGCCCTTGCATCATGCCCCGCCCCTTTTTGGGTGAAAAACAGCCCTTGTAATTTGCGGTAAATGCAAATTCTGCAGTCTTTGGCAGTTTAATAGTATAAAATAAGAACACTGTATTGCGTTTTACGCCACAAACATGAATCATGCTATGGTGCTGTCGATGTGTGATCGCCATCATATGGAAGAAATTAAAGAAAAAATGGTTGATGACCATCCTTTCAGTCGCAGTCGCCATCAAAATGGACGAACCTGACATACGCAACTACGCTTGAATGCCTAGGTAATATATTTCTGTCATCTATCCTCTTTTCTGTTGTTAAGATACTTATTTTTTCAGTTTTATAATTGACATTACTGTAAACTAATTACATCTCTTTGGCAAAGCAGAACCACTGTCTCTGTTTTGATTTCTGTTTGTGCTCATTACATGACCTTCTGCTTCGAGCCAAGAGGATAGAAAACAGGTCGATTTTAGCCCGATTTCCTACGTTACTTAACGCTGTTTACAAGGTTTATTATAAGAAGGGGGGTCAACTTAATTGATGTGAATTATTAATGTTAAAATACCCTCTGCTCCCAGCACTCTTTCCAATGGAGAGACAATTAAACTGAACTCCTTTCTAAAAGCAGGTGTTTTATAGAAGGACCATATTTTTAACTGGAGTTACACTATTAAAAGACTCTTATCTGATTCGCTTCAATCCACAGGCACAATCGGTACACGTCATCTAATCAGTTACATCATTAACTAACCTGTGACAAAGTGTTTGTCACAGACCGACATGCACTGGGTCTCACAGTTTACCATTTTCATCCTCTCTGCACATAACTCTGTCATGAAATGGAGAATTGTTGCTTTGACACTGCTGTTTCCAGTCTGTTACCCTAACAGCATGAGGGTGGTATCTTCTACTCCGACTTTTTGCCATAAAGCAAACGAGTCGAGCCAAAATATATAGAGTTTCCTTGAAAATTACGCAGCGTATTGTTGTGGGCCCTCTTTGTCTGCAGCATACCTGAGTGAGTTCCACTGCAGGGACATTTTCAGATTTTCATATTTGAGCTTATATTTGAGGTGTAAAACTGGCGAGCATTTCAAAAGAAAAGTCACAATCATTTCATTTTTGTTTTTCTTAAATCAAGTTAATCATCTCACGACCATTCACATTTATCTTGTGACCCCTGGTGGAGTCCCGAACCCAGGTTGGGAACCCATATTCTAGACAGTATCATATTATTCATAAAATGGGCTGTGCATCTATTTATCTCTCAACCAATCTTATGTACTTACTTGAGTTTGTTTTTGTGTGTGGTAACAGTGCGTCACAGTGCTGAGTAGTTATGCAGGGTGCTAACAGCTGTAGCATTATGCAGGAAGATTGTCTCGTTGTGCTCAGGCATGTACACTACAGAGTGAGCAGACATCACACATGCACATTTATGCATGGGGGTGTAGCATTGTGCTGGCAGATTGAATTCAGTGTAGTTCAGCAGGGGCCTTATTCATAACCTCTCATAGCAGCTCATTCACTAGTTTAACCCATTCATAGTTTAGCTTGTAAGCTCCAGATGCGTTGCATGCAGAAGTGACACGCAGGGGTTAATACATGCCATGAGGTGGGTGCTCTTATACAGAGAAACCTGTGAAACTCGTCAGTGAAACTCGGCGATGTAAGCTCTCGCCGTCTTTTCTCTGTAATAGTTCTGTAGAAAAAACAAGCTAGAATACGCATGAACCTGGAGGAAAGCGCCGACCTGCCAGTGCGGTCCACTTCTACCGCAGAGCCCGGCAGCATTTTGTTTATCAGTCTGAACGTGCTGTGTCTTAACAATCCGACCACTGACTGACTTGTGGATGAGGCTGTGCACCCGCGGGAGATGAGTCAACACTTCTATAAATGGCTGCGATGTTTGCATTTGTCGGTCTTTACATAAGGAATGGATTTGTGCTTTACTTTACATCATTAGGAATACAAACAAACAAACAAACAAACAAAAACCCAAATCATTAAAGCTGGTGCGCTCGTATGAAAAGAAAACCTGACATCATCTGGAGTACACGCTGTAACACTTGGATAGAGAAGACTAAGTGAATGTTTTGGTAACGTTGTGATATTGAATATGATAACAACATTTAGCAGAAAAGTGACTGAAAGAGGAAATGACTGCTTCCTCTGCCCCCTTTAGCTGCTATTGCTACGTCTGTCACTAGCCATAGTTAGCTAGCCAGTTCAACCAACATTCGCTCCACGGGTTAAGTGATGACTCTTTTTGTTTTTCCTTTTTATTGTTTCTAGCTGACTCATTTAAAAATGCAAATCTTGTTAAGGGCCACTTAAACATTCACTTGATGGCTGCATACATGATATCATGCTAAAAGACTGAGGCTAAAGCTACAGGCAAAAAGTCAACATCCTCATCGGTAGATGATCAAGGTAGGCGACCTAGCCCTAGTATTAGTAAGAGTAGGCTATGCTTAGCTTAGGCTACTTACCAGTTAGTATTTCCAAACAATGTGTGTACTATAATATTTGACTTTCAACTTTCGTTACATGAGAAAAATCTTTTAGAAAGAGGACTAATATGTGTTTAGAGAACGTAATGTTGGTTGTGGTTGCTGGAGTGTAAAGGTTCCCAAATCCAAAAGCAGGACAGAGCTGCTAACGTTAGCATTAGCTCTGATAGCATCCAGGACCAACTTCCACACGCTGGGATTAATAGTACGCTACTAAGCTAGAGTTGAACTGGGCTTTCGTAAAGGGACAATAATGCAATGCACCTGTTTGACATGTAGATGTGGCTGTTGAAGGACACAGCTCTCAGACTGTCTGCCGTTTTATATAGCAGATATATATTTTAATAATGCATCACAGTTGTGTGTGTGCATGGAAAGAGGAGATGTGATGGTACGTTCCTCCTCTCGGTCATCCAGCATGAGTCAAACGTGTCCAGTGGCGTGTTGTATGAATCTCCCCCCTGCAGTCACACACACACACACACACACACACACACACACACACACACACACACACACACACACACACACACACACACACACACACACACACACACACACTCACTCTTCACCCTCACTTGCCCAGCAGACTCTGTACTGTTGCTGGGCATACTGCAGCTTGTCAGAGGGAGTCAGGACAAAGCAAACAGCTCTACAGAGTGACACCATGATGGACTCAACATCAGGTCCAATAGAAATGAATATATGTGGATAATGCAAATGAATGATTCACAGGTTAATGTGATATTGGTTGATTGTTGACAGATCTCTCTATCACCTCACTGTTTATATCATCGTTTTGTCTGGTGGTATCGACAGAAAAACTGTTTTGAAAATCAGCTTCTCTTAGTTCTCACTTCCGGAGCAGGTGGTGGCCTTTCAGTCTGCCTGTTTGTCAAATATATTCATGAATATTTTAATGGATTTCATAATTATACGGCCAGGAAAGCTTTCAGTGGGGAAAGAAGATGTGGTCCAGTCTGCATGTTGATAAGCCTTTGGCACTGGCTTGCTGTTTCTGACCTATGTGCTGACTCCCTGTCGAGGAGGGGGCGGCAGAGAGAGAGTCCATCACTGGTGCCAAAATAAGAAACACGGTGGTGATGCTGATCCCAGGCTGGGCTGATTTAAAGGTCCAGTACGTAGGCTTTAGGGGGATTTATAGGATCTACTGGCAGAAATCAAATGTAGTAATCACAATTTTCATGTTTTCATTATGATCCCCTGAAACATAGAATTGTTGCATTTTGTTACCTTGCAATGAGCTGGTCGTCTTCCATGGTGTGTCTGCAGTAGGACAGAATGGACAAACCAAACACTGGCTCTAAGGGGGCCCTTCGTGTTTCTTCACCACCGTAGGGGAGGTTAAGACAAAGGATATTCAGTATCTTGTCACTAGAGCCAATAAATCCTACACACTGAACCTTTAAGTGTGAAGCAGTCACAGTAAATATATGGATGGATTTTTTTTCTAGTTTGAGCACAACCAATAAACTTGACATTTATTAGTATGACTAACGTCTGTAAGTTTGAGTTTAAGAGAGAGAGAAAGTAAATGCTGCTAACCTAGCAAATGATTTGAATGACATTTCTATAGGCTATAATAAACTTTACAACACCTGGTTTGAGCCGAAGCCTGGTGTTTGTTGGTCCTGATGACAGTGAAAATGATACATTGATTGTTTTTAAAAATCAGACATGCTTACTGGCTAACATTATTGTAATATTTGCTAATGATCACAGTACAATAGTTAATTTAGACATTGGTACTGGTTCAAACATTTGCTATAAACAAAAATGTCAGTGCCTTACGTTTGCTAGTAGCGCTGCCAAGCTAAAACTAGCTGCGTACCAGGACATTGCTAAATGGCTTAAATATTTGGGTCTGCTTATATACATTTTTATGTAAAAAAAATTTTTTTGTGGACTGAGCAAACCAGCATCATGTTTTCCTGCCCCCCACTAGTGTCAAATATTACAACTATCTATTAAGATCAATGGACCAATTTGCCAAGAAATTAATGATCTGGCACTGTTAATAATTCTACTACTCAACTATTTAAATAAGCGATATCACTCTTGCTGCAGCCCAGTGTGCACCCATTCAGCATGTAGATAAATCCAAAGCTCGACAGGCCTGCAGTGCCTGCGTCATGGTTGCTCAGCTCAAATTTAGCACACAGTCGATTTTAAAACATTAAAATTAATAATGGAAACTAGAAAGACTTGCTGCACCAGTTATCCAGGGCAGATAACCACAGCCAAAGTATTATTATAACATGCAACACCTTTAAGATGAAGATACGGGTGAGCACAGGTAGCTGGTGCAGTTTGATGTGACGTTAATAGATTATTGATCTGCTGTCTTAAATGGTGAATTCACCACAGTATTCTCACAGGGATTATCTGCGTTCGCCTTGTGTGCTTAAAGTAACCATAGACTGCTCAGTTTAAGGTCAGGGAGGAGGATGAAAGGTCAGTGAGACACTTGGGCACAGTCCGGCTGTGGTGGAGGTTGAACTGCACGGCTTTTTTTGACCACTAGGCAGCCTCAGCAGCCACTTGGCCTTCATAAAGCCACTTGATTAGAGAGCAGCAACTCAATACGGTCGCATGCAAGAATAACTTAGCCTATCGAAAACGTCATCATACTGTCAGATTTATGCTGTTGTTACGGGTACATGTGGTGTAGACGGACATTTCTCCCTCTGGAGGCAAATATTCAGGTTACCGCTTTGGTAATTGCATCTTTGGCACTGAAGTGTAAAATTGAAACAGCTTAACTCAAAATAGACCTCTAGTGGAGTGTGGATGCAAACCAGGTTAATAACCAGGTAAATAACCAGTGAACCGTGACACATTTTAGCTGAAACATTGAATTGAGGCAGATCAATCACCGGCAGATGGAACATTTATTTTGCCTCCCAACAATGCAGTGTAGGTGCTTATTGTCTTTCAAGCACAACCTGATTGATCTAATTGTGTCAAAATCAATAGATAGAGCTGAAGGGCTTCTCTTCCTCCAGTCAGAGAAGGAAAAGAAAAAGAAACAGACACATCTCGTGTTATGGAACAAGTGAGTGGGCTACAGAAGATGGCAGCTCTCCCAATGTGTGTCTCTCCTTCTTCACGGTCTCTTCCTCTCTCCTCTTTAATGAAGTGAGCAGTTTATTTCCATTATGATTTCCCTGTAGTTCCACCATCTATTACTCAACAACTCTTCTTCAGGAGTTATTTACTTTTCTGCTCCTGCCTCCTTTTTAGCACCCACACCCTGTTTCGGAGGTAGACAGCGTAGTCACGTTTTTCCAGTATTTTACCTCCATCAGCAGCAGCAGCAGCAACACATTCATTTCTCTGCTTCTCTCTCTTTGTCCTCTCCCTATTTAGATGAATCTTTTAATTTCCTTTTTTTTCACACACCTACGCACATTGGTGTATAGATCATAAACATAAATCACTGCAATAAATCTCATTGGCTGTTAAATATGAATAATTAAAGTGAATACGATACCTCCTTGTATGATTTGACAAAATGAACGTTCAATGAGTTCGGGCTTAAAATATTAACAAAAATGTCCTGGTTTTAGTGAGCCTCAGCCAGACATCAAAAGTCAAAGGGGCTCTGTGTAGCTTCTGTGTTATGCTGGAGGCCGGTCGTTGGCTTACGTTAGCGAACTCCATTTCTAAACTGGCGTTAGCTACGGTTAGCTCTCTGTTAGCGCAGCGGAGAGAGGCACTGAGACGAGGGACTCAAGACCATACTTGGACTGCCACAGTCCAGCAGCATTCAACAACTTAAATAAATTGTCCATGGATTTTTATAGGCAAGAGAGACGGGAAGGTCTCATTTTTTGTGTCACGTTATGATCCACTCTTGACCAATAAAAAATGGATTTATGCATGTAAATTGCAACAAATTGTTACATAGAGCCCCTTTAGCTTAGTACATAGAGGGAGTGCTAACTGATTAGCTAACGGCTCAGTTATATGTTATGTCTGCAGCAGATTGTTGCCCTGCAGTCAGTGGGCCTGTGGAGATTAATAATATTTACACTCTGGTGGGTGTATGTATTATCCTGAGACAATGTCTGGTTGTATCAGGAGAGCTAACGTTAGCTAGCTAACTTCAACAATCCTTCTGGGAAGCCCATTTAAAACCAAGCCCCCAGGAGGAGCGCCAGGCCTTGAAGACGTAGTGGCCAAACTGTGTAATTATAACGTCAAGTGATGTACTGCAGCCCCCCGCGAAATGACATAATTCTCATAATTTGAGCCATAAGGTCCAAAAAAAATTGGAAAGTCCAGAAGAGCCGCACAACTAAATTATTTTATCCCCATTCAAGTTAGCCGGGAGCTAAACTGGAAGTTAGCCGGCTCGGTCAGCAGAAGTCTCTAGTGTGCACGCTCTGTTGGCCAAACAACACAGAAGATCCGGATATTTTTAAAGCCGGGGAAGTCGAGCTTTTTGGCTTCATGTGCCACTGAGCAGCTTTCATAAGCATGAATGGGGCTCCACCCTCCAGGGCTTTGTCCAGTAATAAAACATCCTTGTTCAGAACAGCACGTTTGTGGTCTGGTGACATGCTATTATTCCAAAACCTCATGAAACATGTCCCCTTGGAATGAAAGCCCATTGTGTGATGGCCTGTTTTTTCCAAAACACACACACACACATTGCTACGAAGGCCAGTTGTTGCGTGTGGATGGGCATAATCCATCTGCATGTAAACCACATACAGTACATGAGTATATGCAGTATCTTCTGTATTGCATACTGTATGTTTGTGTGTATCTCGTACGTGCTTCTTCAGTGTGCGAGTGGTCGTGTGTCTAGGAGTGTATCTATGTGTGTGTGCATGTTTGTGTGTGTAAGAGAGTAAGGGTTAATCCCCGGCTGTCTCGATGCAGGGCCTTCCTCTGTGAGCTCTGAGCTGCAGCTATTTTTAGCGAGCCCCTCTCTGCTGTGAGGCAGCTGCAGCCAACACAACAAAACACCAGCAAATACACCGATCCACACACAATGTACACGCTGTGTTTCTGGGAGTGTCTTTCTGTGGGTCGGCGTGTTTGTTTTGTGAAGAGGTGCAATCCTGATGTCCGTCTGTAGCATTAAACAGGGGATTGACATCGTCAGAGCTGGTTTAAACAATATTTCAGTATTAATGAGAATATTTTTACAGTACTAATGCATGAAAATAAGGACATGGTAAATGTATGTAAGATAAGAATGTGATGTTTTTTGGTCATTACCCATTTTTCTGGGGATTAAAGCAGTGAAGTTTGAAAGTCAGTGCTTTTACCCAAGAAATCATCCAGCAAAACTGCAGCTTGTTGTTTTTACCCTATATACGGATTAAACACACAAGATACAACATGTTAATTAGTGAGCTTTAGAGATGCTGGGGGAGAGATTTGTATTACCTTGATGCCAGGGATACACAGCAGGTGGAAAAAAACATGACAGGTTCAATTCTCATGTAAATAGTAGCCTGGCTGTTCACACCAGAAGCACAATGCCAAAGGCAGTAAGTAAAGCAAAACATTACATGAGGACAGTGAAATTTAGAACAAAAAAAAAAAGAAAAATCAGGAAACACACATCAAGCAAAAACCCCAGAACGATGACATTCTCACTGTGTGTTTGGACACAACTGACAGATATGTGGAATATTTGAACAAGAACAATTAAGAAACAGCAGTGACTCTATTTCTAAAATATTATCAGTGTGTTTTAGCTCGAGGAGATAATAGACAATGATCCAGATTGTGAGCCAGCCATGGTGCCCTCTGTCTGACCCGCCCAACTGGTTAACATGGGCTCAGAAAGCAAGTGTGCCATCCTAGCAGGGCTACATGTTTACCCCGCTTCCAATTGAGCTAAGCTAATCGGCTGCTGGCTGTTGCCTTATACAGTATTTACTATAAACACATGGGAGTGGTATCGATGTACAAAACTAATCAACTTATAATGTAATTTAACTCTTGGCAGGAAAGAAAATAAGTCTGTTTCCCAAAATGGTGAGCTAGTGAGCTAAGCTAAGTGGGCGCACATGACCACAGGGAAAACTGTGGAATAAAACTCAAGACATGAGACATTTTGTCAGGAGTAGCTAACGACACCAGCTGATTGGCACAGAGTGTCCGGCCGGTGTTAGAAATGAAATGGGTAAATTGAGGAGAAAACATCACGTGGCTGCTGCAGTCACTCATAACTGCTGAGATATTCTCAGCCTGAATCATTATCACAGTCCAGGGTCATAATTGCTGCTTTGCAGTAATTGCTGGAACAGAGCGATCATTAGTTCCTGCTATGTGTTGACGTGTCAACAAACAATCATACAATATGGTCATATCATTGTGATTGACTCGTTGTGAAGTCAAGATGATAACACCCAGCTGTGGTGAATGGTTGACAGTATACACAATGTTTGTGGTAGACTGATCTGAAAACAAGAAGTTGCAAGTGTTTGCTGAGACAGTACATAACCTTGTCATCTCCGTCAGTCACTATTGACTGTTGGTACACGTGGCATTTTGTTTTGTTGCAGCAGAAGCCGTTGATTTGGGTCAGTACAAGCAGCAGGCGTCATTTTGTGTATCGGTTTTAAAATGGTGTGGAAACACTTCAGACTCTGAGTCAGGTTTTGAAGTGCACTCGCTGATGACCTCTATTGACCTCTCATTGACACTATGCACTCCTGTCCTCTCTAGCTGCTTGAGCTAAAGTTCACTTTGCATACAGTCAAAGTAAGAAGATTATCTGCAGTAGATGAATAATGATCCACATACTGCTGCACATGCAATTTAAAGAAACGCAACATTTTTTGTTACATTGATATGATTTGCAATGCTTATAATAGCATAACAAAAACTGACCATGTTGTAATACATTTTTCATGAACTTTGCAGAAGAGCCCTTGAATAAAAGACACTTATAACAAATGAAATCTGATAGGCAAGAACGATCACTCCCTGTAAAAAAAATTACAGCACCTTGTGCCCCCATACCCTCCTGATTTAATACTGTCTTCAACAGAAAGCTGCCAAGGAATCACTTAGTGTGATCCATTAAAATGGGAAAGTGAATTGGCTCTTATAGGCTACTTATTAATTTCATAATGTGCTCTGCGACAACTGGTATTGGATTTGTGTCCATTGGGTTCAAGTGCTGAGCAGGAGCAGCCTCAAAGCTGATTTGGGTGTTTCCTTTCGTTTATTGTAATTTGGCTTTTTATGATCTACATCAAACATGTACCAGTCATTATCAGTATCCACATTTGTAGGTGTTTAAGCCATGTTTGTGCTTGAAAATACACACAGAGCTGATACAATTAACTGCTCTGCTTAGCTCATATTTCATGCACTGGGATGGAAAAGTTGGACAGCAGTGGTTGAACAATTGAATTACAGGGAAGAAAATGCAACAAATTTGTTTGACATTGATTTTTCTGGTTATTTCTTCGGCGAGATCATGAAGCCAAACTGAGGCCGGAGGTTGAGAGGCATTAGCTGAAGTGATTGAGATTGAAAGATTGTAGATTGTCATTAGGTTTTGATTTTTTCTTTCTTTTTGATTTAACTTGCTGAAAAAGTTGACTGTCATTGTGCGCTCCATTGGGGGAAAAAAGATTGTTGTGTGCTTTGTTCAGTTTGTGTTGAAACAGTTGTTCATTCAACTGTACGATCATTTTAGAGGATGTTTGTGGCGTTGAACTGCTTTGTGTTGTACTGAGAGGTGTTTCTATTATTTACTCATTGAGATAAATGATAATGATTAGAAAGGCCTCTCGCAGCTATCAAAGTCAGAGTTATGATGGAGCCAGTGGGGGCTAAGCTCCCATAAAAGCAGTTAAATCATACATCTGTGAGGGTCAGTAACACAGCAACCATTATTTTAATTACAAATAATTCATTCTTCAATTTAATGAGTTATATTAATCATACAAATAGGCTAAGAGAAACAAAAGAACTACACATGCTACTAGTGGGATCACAACAACACCCTTGGACAGTTTAGAAGAGGAGCCAGTCGTGTCCCACTGTTATTAATTAATCTCTGCTCCTAACATTAGTTATTTTAGAGACCCCTGCAGTACAGAGCTCAGCTTATAACTGGATCCCAGCCTCTCAGTATGATGCAACAGTTGAGTCAACATCTCTGTTCACAAAAGCCATGAATGTAGGATTTATTTATTTATTGCAGGACTGCTGTACTGTACTTAGCAAAGGATAGGCTAAATCACATTTCCAATTTTTACCCCTAACCCTCGTTTTCAAGGTCCCCATTTCCCCTCAAAACAGAGTAACAAGACCCTTTACGTCATCAAAACTTGTCAACAGCATTATGTCAACAGATGCGACCGGACCTGATATGACCAATACCATTAATTACTGTATGACTCCATTCTATTAAGTGTCCCAGTAAGCCATGCCAGTGTGTAGGCATGCACAATACCAGACCCCTGGAACTAGCTCATCTAAAATTAATGCAACCGTCATTATTGTTGGAAATTCCACTTGTGCTTTTCCTGCTTTGACAAGTCAAAATGTCCGCCATTTACCATTTATCTGATAGAGACAGAAGAATATGGATGCTGGAAATTCATTCACTTCTTCAAGTCATCAAATAAAAAAGAGCACTACTTCATTACTTGTCTACGGGCATTAGTGCAGCTTTAATTCCAGTGCTTTATAGACTAACATTAGTAACCCGTCCTCCTACGATGCCAGTTTTCACTGATATTAGAGGAGCGGTACCAAGTGCAGTAACTTCACTGCTGGACTTGAGTGCAATTTCGAGTGTCAAATATCTTCAAAGTGGGGTAGTGCAACATTGAAATAATGCAAAATGTGGGACTGTCAAGCAGAAATCAGTAATAACAATGTAACGTTAGCTCGCTAGCAAATTATCTACCAAGACATTAGCAAACCAGTTGCGATTGTTTTTTGCTTATCATACAGAAAACCACAATACATTGAAATGACAGATATGTAACCCTCAGTTTGAATTGTGCCTCTGAAAAATCTCTGTTTGGACGACCATGTAGCCCCAACACTTCACCCTACACCAGTATCCCAACAAGAATCTAGACACCCTACCCCTACGCGAGAACACGTAAAATGGAGGGGAAGGGTTATGAGGTGAATCGGGATTGTATTGACTGTAAGTTTGTTCTTCACTCTCCTTTGAAGCCCATTTTTGGTCTCCACCAACTCCTGAGGAAATATGTCTCTTTAGTAGCTAAATCCTCCTTTGACTGAACCAAATGATAAAGTTGGCTTTCTCTCTCTCTGTTGGTTCATCTACACAGGCAAGCCCTTTCACATTAGACGTGTTTATTTGACCAGTCGTTCTTATAAAAATCATCATTAGTGCAGCTTTAATTCCAGTGAGAGGAAAAAGAGAGATTTTGAGATTCTGCTGACATGACATACTTTATTTTAATCTATCTTTAGAGCAGTGGTAACATAGACTATTTGATACAATCTGAGAATGTCCACAGGGTTTAATTTGTAGTCCAGCTCAGGATGGTGCCATGCTATCCACTGTATTGTTATCATAAACCCTTATATATGATGCTGCAGCAGTGGCTTAGTTACCATCGATTGGCAGTGCAGGCATCTTACTGGATACACCCCTGAGGCACAGCAGCATGAATAATTTAATGGGAATCTTGGGTTAAAAGGAATTTTTAGAATCAGCCAAAAGGAGATGGTGTCCAGCCACTCCCTGCCTCGGCAGTTTTACACACACACCACACTGCCAAAAGTGGAAACACTCCTTGAATAATATAATCAATGATGGGAGAGAAAAAAATGGGAGAGAAAATTGAAGGGTTGGGGTTTTAAAGTAATGTCTTTTTTTTGCTGGAGATAATGGTGTTTGCTGAAATGAATACATAATTAGATGAGGGCAACACTAAACAGGAGTAATTTCACAAAAAGCCCAGGGACAGATCATTTGTCCACAGACAGAAGGTGGAGAGTTTACTGGGTGACTGAATCCAGCAAACGCAAACTGAAAGAGATGATAGAGGTGGTCTTTTGGCAGAAGGAAATCAAACGTCAGAATGCAGGAAAACACTTAACTACTTACTGTAAATATAGAAAGATTGCAGCTTGAGAAGAAGTAAAAGAAACACCTGAGCCAGCAGAAACTCAGTGGAAATCCTTGGACAACAGATGTTCTATCAGCCATCCAGAGGAAACAGACACGCTGGCTGTATTTTTTCTCAATAAATCAAACAAGGAGACTGTCAAACCTTTTATCATTGCTACAGCCAAGCTGCAGTCACAGCAAAGGCAAGATCCCACTGTAAATATTATAACAAGGAAGGAAAGGATGGAAGGACCTTAATGTCAGAGCCCTGAAATAGTTGTAGCCATTCATTCTAAATGCTTGATAACTGAGTCAGCACAAAGTGTTAGCAACCTGCAGGTCAGAACCTCCCAAGGGGTCGATGGAGTGGCATGATGACTGACAAGATAGAAAGTAAGAAATAAAAAAGGTCTTTATGCCAGACACATTTCTGATTTTATAACCCAAGCTTTGATTTTTTATAGTTAATCACTGTAAAGGTTTGAACTCCTCGCGCCACTTAAGATTAAACAAGCAAGATGTGACATGTTAATTAGTGAGTTTTAGGGGTATTGTTGTGCACATTTTGCTACCTTTGGGGAGACCCAGGCGAGCTGTTTCTCCTTGTTTCCGGTCTCTGTGCTAAGCTAAGCTAAGCTAACCAGCTGCCGACTGTAGCTTTATATCTGAGGTACAGACATGAGAGAGGTATCATCTAGCTCTCGACAAGATATCGAATAAGCATAATCGGCAAAATATTAAACTATTAATTCAACATGACTCAAATACTTCAAATTGATTTTATAAAATCTATTAACTGTTTGATTTAATTTCAAGCCAATACTATCGATGGTATTCGTAATCCACAAATACAAAGAGTTACAAGAAGGCTTCCTTCTTTGAAGTTGTACTCCTCTGCTGTCAAAGGTAGCCCAGAGCTTCCTCGAGGCAAAGGTAGATACAGTTCTGCTCAGAAAACTGGAGCAGGAAGTCAAAATGGAAATTCATGCAAGACAGCTGATGTTAGCAGGACCACTTGTTAAAAGCTTGTTCATGTATTTCTTCTGATATTGTTCCACTACCTGTGATGTCCTGTCTGTTTGAGCATGCCGGCTAATGCTAACTGATCCAGTCCTAACAGTCCTAACAACGGCAGACCTAACACAAAGCAGTAACAGGACTAATACTGGTGTGAATCACTGCCCTTCTGCACCATTTTACAAATTATGGATTTTCAAATGCATTCATCCACTGAGCGATTTATTGATTGAAAGAAATGTGAAGTTAAATAACCATGAGGGCACATCAACACAGTAAAGGTTCCCACTCCCAGTGTGGTCACATTGATGACATCTCCCCTCTCATCCATTAACAATTAACACTCACCCATCAGAGGAGAACATCAGCTAATTCCATTCTCTTGTATCCATGTCTCTTACCACAATGAGACAGATGGCATCTTGTCTTGTGGGCAAGAGATACATGATGAACATAAAACTGTCTGTTTGGCATGGCACTAAGGCATACGGCTCACATCATCACACCACTACCAGATTTGGGGCATAATATGTAACTGGAAAATGTGCAAATTTGGCTCACAGAAAATGAAGCATTCCAGAAAGAAATACAAACGTGTTTTCTGCTTGAAATATGGCTCTGAATCCAATACAAGTAAACCCCAAATCTGGCCTGCATGCATTTGACATCATCCCAGGTGATCACTCTGTGTGTGTGTGGCCTTGCATGACTGAATCCATCCATGTGAATGCAGCTTGAATGCATCTGTCTTCAGCTACCGCAGCTTCGCACCTCAGCAGCTTGCTGCTCTCAGTCCCCCTCCGTCTCAAATACTGTCTTCTGTCCTTCCTCTCTGCTTGCCTATGCTGGCGCCCCACAAGGTCGTAATATTTTTCAAGGTACGTATGTTTGGATGCACACCTGTTAAACTTTCAAAACGAGCTACCGCGTCCTCATCAGGGGGAACATATTTGCTTGTGGCTTTCTGACTGGAGATGGTTGTATAGGAAACGTATTGTGCGTCACTGCTTCCAACCCCTTTGCTACAGGTAGGATAGCTGACTATTTCCTCTGGAGACAGTCAGCCGTACACATAGTAGCAACGCTAGAATGTCTGGCACCATTGCAACCAGCGACTGAGCTGCAATGTCAAGCCAATGTCACATGCTGGCTGAATGGAAACTCATTAGCATCCATTAATCAGCTCCCCTGGTGCACTGCAACCCCAAATGCGTAGTCTCTGAAGCCCAGAACAAAATGGATTTGTTCCATACGGAGCTTGCCATTTTGATTCAGGTTCAAGTTCAATCTAGCGAGGTAGCCAAATAGCCAAGTTTTGCTTACATCTAGGATGCTAAATGTGAAGTGAAGGTTGATATTCAAGAGATTAGGTGCTGTAAAAATGCCATTTTAGGTAGCAATTATAGCCAGTGAAAATGAGTTATTTTAATTCATTTTGTGGGGATTTAATCCTTAGTTCCTGCTAAAAGCTAAACGTTTTCTTCTTCTTGACAGACAACAGAGCCTGTGGTCAGGGTGGTGTCACAACAGTTACAATGGATTTCAGTGATGAGTTTCCATAGTATAAATACATCAAAATACATAAATCACTTAGAAACCATGGAATTATAACTCCAGGACTTCAATCATAGTTGGCTGTACATTCATGGGTACATTTATTTTGTGAGGCAGATGGGTTTGCAAGATCACATGAGCATGTGTTCTCGAGAATCCATCTTGCCCAGCTTCAAGCTAAAGGCCAAACGACAGTGGTTCGACCAGTCAGCCTCTTATGAGGAACTACTGGCAGTTACAGGCGTGGTCTAGGTGGTAGGACCAGTGAGCAATAACAACAAGTCCCTGCCCCTTTTCCAACCTTAAGGACGACTACCCAGATGGTTGTATGTAACAAACCATCTAGCGTGTCAGGTTATGGCTACATTGCAATGAACTGCTAATATCTAGCTTGGTCCATAACTAGACAGGACGTGCTGGGACGGGTTGAAGGGTTAGTTGTCTCCATTTTGACAACTCGTCACCATTGGAATCCATTGCAATTTATATGACCCCAATTTGGGGTTCTGTAAATTCATGCCAACACATCAACAATGTTCAGATGTTGGTCATTTTCATCTGACATCACGCTCAGGGTGGGAAGCTCAAATGTTGTAATGCTTTCTCCCAGGTTATATATAAATGTGGCAAATCTGACAAGTCGTTGCCACTTCACCATTTCTTGATTCACCAGCATATGTACAGACAATTAATAATGAAAAGAGGGAGGGACATCTTGCAATATATTTCAAAGTAAAACAACATATTTGATAAATCCCATTAGCTTCCATTTAACCACTTGCTCACTAAAGTTACTGTTAGTTACACAATGTCATAGGAAAGATGTAAATAAATATCAAAAATGTCAACGAACATCGTGTACTCATTTATTTAACCCTGGAAGACGCCCTGGATATTAACAGTTATATTAACTAAGAAACTGTTGAATGCTAACATTAGCTAATGGATTATCAAATATGTATTTTTACCTTGAAATATGGCCCAATGTCCCTCCAGATTTTTACTATCTACCATTTTTTCAATTGCTGATTAATTGGGAAGTCGTGAAAAGTTAACAATTTGTCAGATCCCCACATTTATACTTCCCACCCTGAGTGTGACGTCACAGGAAAAGACCACTGTGTGGATATGGTCTATTTGCTTTTAATCTAGTACTAACATCCCAGGGCAAAAACAGCCGAGGGGGTTGGTGAGTCCCTGAACCCATTAAATATGTGGGACAATGTCTTGAACATGGAGGTTCATTCTTGGGAAAATAATCTTAACTCAAATATCCACCTACTAGCCATTTGTCATAGCTTTCCACTGCCTCTCACAGTCCTCATCATTGACCAAAGTCGGCTCAGTTGTCGCCACATTACCCACATTTGGAACTTTGATCTCAAAATGAATAGCCTTTGGCATTGGATGGGATCATTCTCAGGTTGTCGACAGACTCTACAATCACACGATACCAAATTCCCAATAAAGACCTTCAGTTGAAAGCTGAAAGCTTGTTGAGTATAAGTGGGCATTTTAGTCAAGACTGCAATGTCTGTATCAGATCATTTGAGACCACATAACACTAAGTTATTGTCTACCATATCCCAGGCTAACCTCTAAAGGGTTTTGAAAACTGATTTAAATATAGACATGGTTGCACTACTAGTGTTGTGGGTTTGAAAGGACCATAATCATATTTCTTTGGGAGAGAGACATTTAAAAGACTAATTGTTAAAACTTCATTTCTCAACAAACACAGTGTGATTCTAACTAGATCATTTCAAATGCCATTGCTTTAGGTTTTAAATAAACTGTGTTATGACACTTGATACTCACTGTTTTCTAGGTTACCCAGATGCTTTCTAGGGTAGCCTAGATGGGATTCAGTTTGCAGATAACCATGGCAATCCCGTATTTGAATTTCATGATGCTTTTGCTCTTTCCTGCCCTCTCTGTCAACCATTTCAATCTTATTACCACTTTGCTGTCCCTGCTGAAAGCAATATTTCCCATCTCCATTACAATAAAATGTTTTCCATTATGTATCATCACTGTAATTTGTAATCTACAGTATGTGTACTTTCCACCAGGGGAAATCTTAACTTCCTCAGTTTATGACACAGCCTTTTCATCGGAAAATGGTTTTGCTTGATTGTAATACTCTTTGAGATAATTGAATTATTATAGAGTTATAACTACCCTCTTTGTAAAACACTTGTAATTGCTTCTCCTAATGATTAAGCATTGATGTTGTATAATAAACTGAAAAATACATACAGTGCACATCTTGGACATGCATAGACAATTGCAGTTTGACCATTTACAATTATACACACTGAATAAGGTATTGACTAATGGCTGGTAATGCAATCATATTTGACATTTTAAAGCTACAACAATCAATATTTTTATATTAGCAATAGATCTTATTACTGTGTGTAATCGAAAAAGGGTCGCTTGGAGGGACAAATCCGCAGATAATTGTCACTTGACTTTCCAGTGCCCCTTAGTTTTCCAGGGCACTGTAGTGTCTTTCAGCTCATTATTTGGGTTTTATGGCCAGCGACTTTACTGTTTGAGGCTCACTCTCACAGCTTTCATCAACCTCCAGCGTAAAAGCTCTGCTAAACACACTGTATGCTACCTGCCCAAGCACCAAACAGCAGACAAGCAGAAAAAGTTAGCAACTAGCTGGTGAACAGCCTGAAGAATTTAGCCGCTAAGGAGCCAGATATTTCCCTCAGGAGTTGGTGGAGACCAAAAACAGAGATAAAAATGAAAATGAGCATCCTGAGTCTCACGTTTCTGAATGAATGTGAATGCTCGCTTCGTATCTGCTGAACATGTGTTTGCTTCTTTATTTGTTAATATTAATTAATATTGTGGTGACACCAATGTAAATATGCCTGGGTTAGCTTGACAGCTAATTTAGCTCAGGCATGTCTAACCTTTAATGATATTGTTGACTAGATCATGTTTGAGTTTGAGTTTGAGTATTAACTATTATATTTGTGACCTAAAATGGGCATTTCTCATCTCAGAAGTTCAACTGGACGTGGAATTAAATGTTTTTAGGCTGCAGTTTTTTTGTTCTTGTATTGGTGTGGCAGTCGTTATTTCAGCCCTGCTTGATGAGGTTTTTGATATAAAAACGCTGACTCTATTCTATTTGGTGATAAAAATCCAAACATAATTAAATATTGATTCAGTCACTGTGATAAAATCCTATTTGGGAAAAATAAATAAGACTTAAAAACAATAAGGGAAAGAATCTGTTTTTTTTTTGAGTGAAAGGCCCCTTTAAGGCTTTTCTTGACACATTGGTCTTGCTCTGTTTCACCTCTGTCTGGTCAGACAGCAGGGGGAGCAGGTGATGTGGGCGTGATGCCAGCACTGCAGTGCTTTCTCTCTCTGTATCTACTGTCTTCTCATTTCAGTTTATAAAAATACACAATTAGGAATCAAAATACTCTATAAAATTTCTATTTTTAGCTCTTTTGTCACTTGGTCTGTCTCTGTCAAGCTCAACTCAATACCTGGGATAGATGCAGTGATCATTTAGATTTTTGTCTGCTTTCACAGGTAATGGAAATGTTGCTGTCGTCAACACGTGTTTTACATATAAGTAATGATGTAGAACACCTTCTTGTACGCCTGTTTCTCTTCTCTAGAATCTCTAGAGATTATGAATTGATTGTTAGAAATTTGGAGGAAGGCTCAGGCAGAAAATTGGTTGGTTCCTAGATTTTGCCTGTAATCTGAATCTGGAATTTCGCCCATGAAACAGTTTTAATTTTCTGTCCCTAGCTACTCTCCTAATGAAGAGGCCCTGCTATCAACCTGCTAAAAATAACATTGTTCATGTACTACGTTGTCAAGAAATCTAAGCAGAGTGATGCTGATGTTAAATTGCTGCAGAGGGTGCAGCTTTTAGAAGAAGCAGAACAACCTGACTGTCAGATATTTGTTTATATGCCAGCTGGTTATAGATCAACACATGCTGTACAGAAACACAATGATTAAAGGAAAGTTGATACCCTCACAGCTAGGTAACATGACTCTTACCTGACTCTGAGTCGTCCGCATATATCTGCAAATGCAAACAAATGGTAGGAACACATAGAACGCATTGTAAATTTACCTTGTATCAAATGACAAATGGTGATGATGAACCAACAGTGAATTGTCAACTGAATCTGCTGCTCTCCTCAGCTTTATAATGAGCTTCAGCTTCAGCAACTCTCCTAGTTGTGTTCTCCTACACGTCTGCACAACCCTGCACTGATTGCTGTTATGCCTGATTTGGTCAGAATGAGGCCTATAGGAGGAGGTTTCACCAGTGTATATCAGCAAGCTGCTGTATCGGGTCAGCTTTAAATGAAACACTTCAGTTGAAGCAGCACACAGGTCAACAGAGAGGGAGGGGCTGTCTTGCAGGAACAAATGACTTAAAATCAATTTGCAGCAGAGTACTCTCGGCTGCTTCTGAGGGACAGTGCCGTTCAAACCCAGGATGAATAAGTCAGCAGTAAAGCCTGATTTATCGTCAGAGCCACTGCCTGATTGCTTAATGCAGTTCCCATGGTTACCACTTCAACCCTCAGGCTGCAGTGATGTGCATTGGAATTTCTCTATCTGCTGAACCGCAGGGCAGATTCTTGTACCTGTCTTCTTCTGTGCTGAAGAGGTGATTGTACTACAGAGGCTTTTCAATTTGTGTCGAAGATCAGGACGAGGCGCTGTGTCCTCGGTGGAGAATTAACATAACCCGGCTGTGGCTGTGAAAGAGTGAGGCCCTACTGAAAGAAATGGACTTATAGGCTACAATGACATGAATTCTGTCAAGGTGAAACAAACACAGTGAACAGATAATTAAGAAGCATGGACTTTGACGCGGCTTTTCCTTATGTCCAACCCACTTTTACTCAGATAAAACTGATGAGATTCGCCTTTTTATGAGACATCAAAACGATATTACGTGTCTGTCTCTGACCATCTGGTGATGACAGTGATAGCCAAATCTCACCTCCTTCAGTAACGCTGAAAGGGTATTGGCTCTTCACACTCTTTGAGATTAAACGTCTCATGCAGTGACTAATTTTCTCTTCAGGCATTGCTTGTTTCCAGAATGTTTTTCTGCTTTACAATTTTTCCTTTTTTCTGTGCTAATGAAAAGAGATTATTCGGTGTAGGCCGGGGTTGTCTTCGTCTTCCATGTTGATAGCAAATATAAAGATATACACCGTGACATTGTGCCAAGAAAATCAATTTTCACCTTCCTAATAATAGCTGCGTGAAAGTGAAAACTTCATCACTTTCTCTAAAGTGCTATGATTCATCCCTCTAGATCTAGAACTAGATCTTAGGTACTTCTTACTTACTTAAAATGACCTACCTTCATTTAAAATAAGATAAGAACAGAAATCCTTAAGTAAAGTGCAAATACCTCAGAAGTATACTTAAGAATACTAAGTAAGTAAGTAAGTAAGTAAGTAAGTACACTACAGTACAGTACTTAAGTAAATACTGTATAGTATAGAGTTACTTTGCACCACTGGTCATCTCAACAGGTGTCTGCATCACCTTTAACAGAATGCATTCACTCCAGAAATCATGTAAGAAAACTAACACTGTAAAAGTTGCAGGGATTTTGTGGAATCATCTATATTTTTTCTCATTAAAGATTAATGTAACATTTATGTATTAAAATGTCATAAAGTTAAAAAGGTCAAAGTCTGCACCAAGAGAAGCTCCTCTCTCCCACAGAAAACACTCTGTGACTTTGTGACATCACGTTACGTAACCATGTCACACACTTGCATAATTGTCTGCAAAGCAGCTAGTATTAGTGAGACTCCTTCCAGTTCATTAAATTATCTATGGAAATATCATCAGCATACCAGCAGACCTCCCTGTGTGCATTTTTGAGAGTTAAATGTCTCCAGAGACCCCTCTTTATTAAAGGTTGAAGAGAATATTCAAGATGGAAACTTGTTTTCATGATAATAAGCTTCAGTGAAGGCTTGTATTGGATTCAGTCCTGGCTATAGTGCACTCACGACAGTCACAAGTCACCAGGAGCACCCTCATGTGTAGTCTCTGTGCTCACTTTGATACAAAATGGCTCCGACAGCAGCCACAGCTGGAAGTGTTCATGTCAGACTGAGAAAAGGAAAGGGAAGGCAAATCTGTTTGAACAACTGTTGATTCAGCTTGATAGTTTGAAGTTCATTCAGCTCGCTTTATAAATTCTGTTATTTCAGCTGGTTTTGTATTTTATAAAACTCAGAGGATTGAATTTATTATTCAACCTAACTTGAGTTAACTCGCATTTTTAAGGGAGCAGTAGAAAAATGTTTCGTAGGTGAACCAGCATGAAATGATTTAAAGTGTACGATTGAATAGAAAACTAGAACATTTCTCAAGAAATGTTTGCGTGCGCCTGATGCTGGGTGCATGACTCTGATTCTAATGTTGCCAGCACCAAGTAGTAATAGAGATAGCTGATATGAGATAATCACACAAATGAAAGGTGTGTCTGGGCAGGGAAACATCTATAACATGCAGGGAAGGGCGGCCACAGGACCAGGACTGAAAAACACAGAGAGGATAGATGTGTCAGGTGGAATTTTAAAATCCTGATAAAGTGACATGATTCTGCTTCCAATCAGCTGAACATTTTGCTTAAACCACAGATCTCATCTCAGTGTGCACATACAGTAACCTGACTTCAGAAAACAGCCCTCTGTCCAATGTGGGATACAGATCTCAAATGTTCTATTAACATTTCACTTCAAACCTTTATGCTAGTTGTACAACAGATTCAGTAAAAGTGGGTTTCATCACATATGTGTTCTCTCCTGGAATAAAAACATGCTCTGTATCTTTTAACTAATGTTTTCTGTCTCCTGTCCTCCTCTGCGTTTCTCTTCACAGACCATGCAAGCGGCGCGATGCCCGACAGATGAGCTGTCGCTGACTAATTGTGCCGTGGTGAGCGAGAAGGATCTGCAGTCAGGACAGTGAGTAGTCACTATCCCCTATTTATCATTGCGTTTGTCTATACAGGAACGCACCCGGCCATCTCTGCAGTTGTTTTCTCATCCATTCAAACACCCATCCATCCACCAGCCTTAACACCTATCATCCATCCAAAAGGTCACAGTCAATAATCTGATATGAGGCTGCACGACTTGCAGTGTGTGTTTATCATGCAGCATTTTTGTTAAGGGTGCTCCAAATGGTTGGGCACTGATTGTTATCGGCCGATATGCATTGTAAAAAGTCTCTATAGAGCCTGATCAGAAGAGCCGATAAACACAGGAGACAGTTTCTCTATGCAGCACTTAAAATGCCACAGCCACACACACTACAGGACTCTGCTGCTGGCTGCTAACAGCTGACTAGCTATCCTTGTGCCAATATCAATACGTTTTTCAGCGCCTTCTTGGTTCAGCCAGTTCATTATATTCGCGAGGGGCCTGCCGGCCAGTGACTGAGAGGCCAGCCAGTGATTATAACTAGCGCGGACACAGAGCTGTGAAGAGTGAGATAACTATGGTAACAGCATGAGAAGACTGATGCTGCATTGTAGTCAGAAAGTATTCAGTTCAGTTCATCATTCGGGATACATTTTCTGTTGTCCTGAGTTGGGGGACAACATAACACAGCTGACACAGTGCATAGCTTACAGATAAACACAGGAGAATTGTTCAGAGGAACTTGAAGTGCTAAACTGTAAACTGCAGTGACACGTGACAACACAACAAGTTTACACCAAATAAATGTACTTTACCTTGCCACTATTAACTAAGAAGAAGAAACATCCATCTGATCTGTGATTGGTTATCGGTATCAGTCGATACTCCTTATAATGATCAGTGATCGGTCCCACAAACCCTGATTGGAGCACCCTTCATTTTTGAAGTAAAATTTCCTCTTCTGTCTTTCAATATCCTTTGGGCAGACATTGCTGATATTATCTTCTAATATTAATCTTCTAATTAGATTATTTCTCTGGATATTGTAGTAATGATAATTAAATCAGTAAAAATTTGATGTAAAAATACACAATCTTTTCAACCTTAACTCACCAGCACAGAAGTAAAAACCAGGAAAAAATGTGACAAGTGAGAAACTAAAGAACAAAATATTTTTGTTATTGCCATTAAAAACAACCCAAAAGCAAAACCAAAATAACTATGGGTATTCATGTTATCTCACTTTACTCTCTAAGTGAAATAAAATATGAAAATTAAAAGAAAGCAAACAAACACACTCTTTTTTTGTAGTGTGTGAATTATTGTCCCTGTCAGACCATTTTGTGTCACAGTGAAATAAAAGCCTCTCCAGTTGGCTTTTCTCTCTGCAGCGTGATAAGCATTCAGACACTTCAGATGTCATCGTGTTCCTCCTGCTTTTATCTCTTTGTGTGCTGAAGCTCTGTACTAACGCTCAGACGGAAAACAATGACAGGACTGAGCTGCTGACCAACAACAGAAATCGACTGTGTGTTGCATGCAACCAGATCCTATTAGGTCACAGTATACATTGTGATGCACACACCAATTAAAAAAAAATACCCTGTTATCATTTTGAGACTAATGAGGTAGTCCCATATTTTTGCTGCCATGGCAACTGCAGCCTTGTCCTTATCATTCACCGCTACCAAGCAGTAATGCTGGTGCTGTCAGGAGTATACTGAGCATACTGCATGGAGCACATCATAGTCTGCTCGCATTGTAGTAAATATTTTATTTTTAAAGTCATGACTTAAGGTAGCAGTAACATGAATTTTAATTAACCTTAAAATTAAGGAGTTAAATACCCAATGTAATGATGTAATGTAGTGCATTCATGAACATCAACATTAGAGGGTGTTTACTGAAGGCAGCTTTGTGGTTTATGGGAGAAGAAGGTACTAGTATCCTAGTAACGATCGTGAGCACAACTGTTCTATGAAATTGGCTAATTAAAAAGTGCTGCATGGTCTCCAAACACACTGATCTGTGATGCATGTGGGTGTATTTTTCCTCCCGTCCTAGAATCAACAATAAAAATAAAACAAAAAAACAACTATTACATGTGTAATGAGAACAGAGTGGTGTTTATTGACAGCCCCTTTGTATTCTGTTTTGGATAATTGCCTTGGTGTTTTTAGCATGCAGCTACCTGCTCAGCACCAAACAGCAGACACAGTTAGAAAGTAGCTGCTTGCTTGAGGATAGTGAAACATTTAGCAGATATTTTCCGCCAGGAGGTGGTGGAGACCAAAAAAGGAGCAAAAAGGGGACGAAATATTGGACAGAAACACAACTCTTGACTGAATGCTAATGTTGCTCTACATCTGCTGGATGTGTAAAGATTATTGTTTGCCACATTTTATGGTTAAAAAAAATCTATTAATGCAGCTTTGATCATGTGCCAGCCAAAAAAGACATGATGACACAAGAACTAACCAGCTGTCTCCTGTTTCTGCAGACATGTGACTGTGAAGACCACGCCCAATCACAAGTTTGTGTTTACAGTCAAGACCCACCACACTGTGGCCCCTGGGAGCATCGCCTTCAGCCTGCCGCAGGTACACACACTCGTGTGCAGTCAGACATACATTATTAATTACTACTCGTTAGCTCAGTGCTCAATTCTTGATTTCTCTTTTTTTCACTCATCTCTCTTGTAGAGGAAATGGGCCGGTCTCTCCATTGGCCAGGAGGTGGAAGGTATGATCTCTTGATGGTTGATTATACAAGCAGGATATCACAGGTCTTTTGCTGTAATTGACATTCGCTAAGCCCCACCTTCCTGAGATGATGTTGCAATGCCTGTCAAGCTTTCAGTTTCGGAGCAGCACATATACAGTGATTGACTAGCACCTGAAATTCTGTTATTTCTGAAACAGTGGGGCCATTATTTCAGACCATGGTGGAGAAAAGAAGGCTTCTCATCTCTAACTGGCAACAGTCAAGTTTGCTGGCTGATCTGCCACTTTTACTGAAATATTCCGTCTTTGGTTAACTTAATAAGCTAATGTTAGCTGAGAGACGCTTAGAAACATTATCTCAGGCTGAGGTTTTAATGCTTCCAGTTGACTCATGTCAAAAACAATCTGAAATGCTCTATAGTAGCTACGTACATGATATCATGAATATATATATGGAAATAAGGGAGCAGCATTATTCTTGTGTTGCAGTGCAGGGCTTGTTAGTGTGGAGGACTGAAACTGCCAAATCAAAAATAAATGTAGAGATTAGTAAATGAATGGCTCAGTGAATAAAATTAATATGCAATTAAATGTACAAAAAATAAAAAGGAAAATAAATGAAGGCATTAATGAATTGATTAATTTATAAATTGATAATTCTGCTGTATTTATTTACATTTGTATTTATTCAACTGTTTATTTACTTGCCCATTTATTTTCCATTGTATTAATTAATGTCTTCATTTTGAAATGTATTTATTTATTTACTTACTGTGTTTGTTTCAGTAGTTATTTCTGTATTATATCCCCTTAGTGCATTTATGGCATATTTGTTAATTGACCCGTTTATTTTTTTTTACCTATTTATGATTTTGGCAGTTTCAGCCATCTATACTTGAGTCTTAATAGTATGATTACTATTATTATAACCTTTGTCGTATATAGGTGAGCAAAAATGTCGGACCAGAGACGTATTTCGTACTAACATAACCGTATCGCCTAGCTTAGATGCTGTTTTTTGTGTGTGTGTTTTTGAAAAAGCCAGAAATAATCGCCGTCCACATTGTTTTAACTGTTCAATGATTTAATTAAGCAGCAAGGTTTGCTATCATTTTAATCTGTATTCGGCTATGATCTTATAAAATCTGTCTTTATACAATCTAATGCGTGGTCATCTAGTCTAACATGTATATCTTAAAATCAGTTCAGGTCCCTTGTGGCCTATGCTCTCTGTCCATCCAGTGAACTTGAACTTGTCCCTGTCTGTCCCTTCAGTGTCCAACTACAACTTTGACAAGTCCAAGCAGTGCATTGGCTCCATGACAATCGAAATTGACTTCCTGCAGAAGAAGAGCACCGACTCCTCCCCGTATGACTCAGACAGGATGGCCGCCGAGTTTATCCAACAGTTCAATAACCAGGCCTTCTCCGTCACCCAGCAGGTTCATTTTCTCAAAATATCTACACACATACACAGACGTGGAAGCGCACATTCATTTGCTTTGTTCTGTGCTGTCCGATGTTTCTCTGTAGGGCTTTTTGATCATCCTCTTGCTTCTCCCTCTCTCAGCTCGTGTTCAGTTTCTGCGACAAGCTGTTCGGCTTGATGGTAAAGGACATCGAGGCCATGGACGCCAGCATCCTCAAAGGAGAACCAGCCTCTGGAAAGAAACAGAAGGTACCTGACCACATGCTGAGGTTGATGTGCTTTGAGATTTATCCTCATAACCAGCAAAATAAAAAGTTCACAGTGTCACCATTTACAAGCCTTTCTCAAATTAGGCTATTATAGTGTAGTGGATTTGTCTTTTTTTAAACTCCACTAAATGTAGATCTCTGTTGCAACAGGGATGTTGTCACACTGTTACTAAAAGTTTTGCACTGTACGAGACCTCTTTCAGCTGGGATTCTCAGTGTGACTCAGTGTGACTCAGTCCTCCCAGCGGTGGCATATTGTTGATATTACATGTCATTTTACCTCTGCTCCATTCCCCTTTGTCAGAGAAGCAGAGATCGTTCATTTGTAACATGTAAATTGGAGTAACATTATTAGCCATTAAACTCTAATTAACACCTTATTGAAAATCAGCTTGAAGTGAAATTGCTTTTAAGAAACGTAGTGGCCCTGATTTCATCTGGATCTCTGGTGCAGTCAGCTCATAATGAATCACAGGGATGGAATCATTACAGCGGCATACACTGTTGAATGATACGCCCGATGTTTACCACTGGATGGCTTCTGGTGAATAATTCATCTCTTGTTTAAGCATCAGCTATATGATCCTCATATACACCCAGCTGACAGCCAAGGCCTCTCTAATACAGATGAGCTTCCTACCCCCTAATTTATTGCATTTTGCTCTTTATTTATTCATGCACTTTAATATGGTGGCCCCCGAGGACAAAATGCACGCACCAGCAAAAGTACAATCATTTATAGAAACGCACGTAAGATCCAAGAATACAACAGTAAAAAAAAAACAATACAACATTTCGAGTCTTTGCTCCCAATTCAGAAATGCTGGGCTGCACAGTGAATCAAAATATAATCAGAATCACAGTTGGGCTTAGTGTAATATCCAAACCGCAAGAAGCTGCAGTTTTATGATGAAGGTCAAATGTGTGAAAAAAACATTAGTACTGTCGTGCTGCAGAGATGTCCTGGCCTACAAATCTTCTTCAGAAGTTCTCCAGATGTAAGAAATGTTTGTTTGGTACAGACTCTGACAAATGTCACATCATTTTAATAGTTTTTATTAGTGAAAATGAAAATTGTGATGGAAAAATCATCAGCTCCACTAAACCTGGATCATATCGTAATTGTAATACACTGCCCGGCCAAAAAACAAGTCACACACGCTAATATTTCCTTGGACCGCCTTTAGCTTTGATTATGGCACGTATTTGCCGCAGCATTGTTTTGATAATCTTATACAATGTCACAACATTTATTTCCGTCCAGAGTTGCATTAATTTTTCACCAAGATCTTGTATTGATGATGGGAGTGTCAGGCCGCTGCGTACACTCTTCTCCAGCACATCCCAAAGATCCTCAGTGGGGTTAAAGTTTGGACTCTGTGGTGGCCAATCCATGTGTGAAAATGATGTCTCATGCTCCCTGAACCTCAACCGCTCTCTAACAATTTGAGCCAGTTGAATCAAGGCATTGTCATCTTGGAATAGGCCCGAGCCATCAGGGAAGAAAAAATCCATTGATGGAAAAACCTGGTCATTCCCAGATCATAACACTACCCCCACAGGCTTGTACAGTAAGCACTAGGCATGCTGGGTGCATCATTTCATCTGCCTTTCTTCTTACTCTGATGTGCCCATCACTCTGGAACAGAGTAAATCTGGACTCATCAGACCACATGACCTTTTTCCATTGATCCAGAGTCCAATCTTTATGCTCCAATTATCCAATAGAAGGCTCTTACCTTTTTGCTTAGTTAAATCCAGGTGGTGACTTTTTCTTTGGCCGGGCAGTGTATCTGTCAAAATAATCACAATTTGATTTTTCTTTACCACAGCATTCGGCCCCAACAAACCCCAAACATTCAAATGCAGAAATGAGGAAAAGGACACACATATACAAGAGTCAAAACATAAACATTTCATCACATCACACATTTAGTAAAAATTTCAAATTCAGAATTGGTGAAAATATAAACATACACTTGAGTGAAGGCAAAAGCATTCAGAGAAATTCTTAACGCAAATTATAAATCAGACATTTTTTGTTATTGTTTGCATTTTTGAATTTAGCCCTTGGTGCCCTGGCTCTTGTTTGTGTCTTATTCAAAGGGGCCACAGTGCATTAATATAGTGCTGTATATGAGTCTGCTCCCAGCTGAGGTTTTAATCAGGAGATGGAGGGAAATAATTCTCAAGTATTTTACCATCAAAATTCTATCCTGGTTGATGCTGTTATGACTGGCATGTCACTTAATGAATGAGGCTAATGAAAGGCCACTTCTCTGAATGGATTTCAGACTGACTGTAACCTTGTTTTCTCTGACAGATCGACATCGGGCTGATGGTGGGCAACAGCCAAGTGGTTTTTGAAAAGGCGGAGAGTTCATCCCTCACACTCGTTGGTATGTTTTCTCCCTAAACGTAGATAATATTTCCCCAAACATTTTGAGCTCAGGATCTGGGTTTTGAGGGACTAAGAAAAGAGAAGAAATGTCACTACATTATGAGGGCGAGTGTGGTCAGAACATCTGTTTTGCAGCTTTTCTCTGCATGATTTTATAAATGTGTCATGTTTTTAAAAGCTAAGATATTTCAATGCTGTACAACCGTCATGGTAAAATCTCTGCTTAAGCAATATGAGGGCATGTAACCGTCCCTTATCCACTTCCTCCACAGGATGGCAGTAAGAACACATGACACTATTCTCTCACTAATGCATCATCTTTCACACATCACCACATAGGACCCTACTCCACTGCCTGTTGAGGAAAAAGCCTTAAGAAAAACAGCAAACTTAGCTTTATTTCATGGTTCTTAATTCATTATTGAGTTCCTCAGAAATGCCCTTTTCCTTTCCAACATCGTGAAACATGCTTTATTTTCAGAATCTTTAAGAAATGTCTTCCTCTATCCTATAAAATCTAAATCTTTGCTGTTCTGGTCACATAGTCCCTTTCTGTGTTTTAACAAGGTAAGGCAAAGACCAAGGAGGCCAGACAGACAATCATCAACCCTGACTGGAACTTTGAGAAGATGGGAATCGGAGGTCTGGACAGGGAATTCTCCGACATCTTCCGCAGAGCCTTTGCTTCCCGAGTCTTCCCTCCAGACATTGTGGAGCAGATGGGTGAGAAACCCGCTCTGTCCTCTTCCTCTTCCTCTTCCTCTTCCTCTTCCTCTTCCTCTTCTTTGTCACTGGTCATATTTTTTGCCATTTTGTGTGGTAATGTCCACCATCCTTTTAGGGTTGTTATTATGTCTTTGTTTTTCTCTGTATGCACAAGATTTGAAATGTCTCTGTCTTCAGCATTTGCTGTGGTTTTACTGTAAATTAATGTTTTTTTTCAACCAACAAGTGATTGTTCTTATTGTAAAAAAATTATTTGACATCATGGATCAAACAGTTGGTTTGGATAACCTAACCTTGCTAATACATTTTTATATTATGTACTCCCCGTGGTAGCAGAATGTAATATAATGCAGGAAACAGGGTTAGTCACAGCTATTTTTTCTCATCTACACACGCAGAGAGACAATAACACACAATTTATTCATTGGTTTTATGATTCATTTTATTATCCTGGTTTCTGCTCCCTCTGGCTTTAAGCACATAAAACCATTTTATAACATGCATACATCTCTTTTCTCTCAATGTCTTACCTCCCTCTCCTGCCTCATCCCTGCGTTTTCCTCTGACTTCTTCCTTTCTCATTCTTCTCACTCTTTTTATTTCTCCCATCTCACTCTTTTTCCTCCCATTTTATTCTCTCTTGCTCTTTATCTCTGCCCTTCATCATGTGTCGCCTCTTTCTTTGTTCCAGGGTGCAAGCACGTAAAGGGTATCCTGCTGTTTGGGCCCCCTGGCTGTGGTAAGACACTGATGGCCAGGCAAATTGGCAAGATGCTCAACGCCCGTGAGCCAAAGGTCGTCAACGGCCCAGAGATCCTCAACAAGTACGTGGGAGAGTCTGAGGCCAACATCCGCAAGCTGTTCGCCGAGGCAGAGGAGGAGCAGAAGAGGGTGAGCACATGTTTCTACATGTTCATTTAAAGAACTTAACTGAATTGATTGTTTTTTAAACTCGACCTGTCCGTCCCCAGTTGGGAGCCAACAGCGGGCTCCATATCATCATCTTTGACGAGTTGGATGCCATCTGCAAGCAGAGAGGCACGGGCGCCAGCAGCACAGGCGTGCACGACACCGTGGTCAACCAGCTTCTGTCTAAGATCGACGGTGTGGAGCAACTGAACAACATCCTGGTCATCGGTCAGTAGCATCACAGGAGACTGATTCACCCCACTCCACATCCTCACCAGCTCTGTGATACATTATAGTGATTGGAGAGCAGAGGCACGTTTCACACACACACTCACTAACCAAGTCAAATAGCACACTTTCAGCCCATGCATGAGTGCGCAAGAGCCCAGCTGTTCTCTGTAAGCTGAGAGTGACAATCAATTGCGAAACACATGCAAATGGCTTTTGTTGAAATTGGCTCCAGACTGTTTACCTTCCAGTGGTGTTTATTTTCTGTGCACATATTCAGCGTTGAAAGATATTTTATGTTCCACAACAAGTGAAATGCTGTTTTAGAGCATCGTGTGAGGCAGCACTCACCACCATCACCATCAAAACAGCCAGTAATGGGACTCCAGAGAATCCAAACCAAGCAGCTTTACAGCTGCCCCGGAGGCTCTTGGCAGTTCAGACCTGGTATCAGCATGCGTCCTGAGTGGTCCGATCACAAGTGGACAGCTTTAAGTACATGAAGTTGCTTCCATCTTCATTAAAAAGTGTCCGTTTGTCGCAGCATCACCGTCTCAGCCTGTTTGCTTCCATCTCTCAGCTGTCTGAACACACTGTTTCAACTGATTTAACATTTACAGGAAGAAAACACTTTATTGACAATAAACACATCAGTTTTACAAATACAGCAAACAGTAACCATGACTTACAACTTGGCTTGACAGAAAATAAATGACTTGAAACTCAACTTGGATGTAAAAGACTTGACTTGAGACCAGATGACTCAAATCATTCGTCTATGTTAATGTGATGTTTTCAATTTAGTATTTTTTTTCATGTATTGATTTATTTCAGTGAATATTGATAATTCTAATACAAATTCAATTGGTTGTCATACTTTTTCAACATGTTAGACAACTTGGACAATAACATCATCATTAGACAGGCACCAACACCTTTACTTTTCTCTGTAAAAGTCTCACTGGCCAAACAACATTTCCGCATTCTCGTCTTAAATCTCTCTTACTTCTCACCCTGAGGTTTGTCGTATGAGCTTTCCAAGTCAGACTCTCATTAACTGCTCACTTCAACTTGATGAGTGCCATCTGTTCGTGAACAGGTGTGCACTTGTGAGATTTGATCATTAGCATAATCCCCTTCACTTTAATTACTATATAAGGCTGTCAGCTCTGCTCCACCCTGTGGAACTGAAACAATTTGCTGTAAAAAAATAATAATAAACAGCTAACGATGTGTCTCTAGAGCAGAATTGGTAAGCCACAATGATGACATCATAACAGAATATTAATATTGGAATGAGATAGAATAAATTAGATCACTCGTGGGTCTGATTTGATTTGCATGAGGCCCATTGTTGGCTTTGAAGAGTTCATTTTGATCCAATTCGTGACAAATACCCTTTTTTGACTGAGCATGATAAATGTATTGAGGTTTACATGTGAAATAATATCAACATTATTAAACTGAATACATGTAATATATGCAATGTGTGTGTGATATCATCCATTGCACTTTTTGACTCCATATAAAGTCAGTTTCCTCTGTTATTCCATGTATCGGCACAGACGTCGCTCTGACAAATTTCTAGAAATGTATTTCATGCGGTTGATACCGGTCAGCATTCGTGCCCTCCCTCCTTCCGCTCCTTCTCTCACTGTTGTTTCCTCTTCCTCCGCAGGTATGACCAACAGGCCTGACCTGATAGACGACGCCCTGATGAGGCCTGGCAGGTTTGAGGTCAAGATGGAGATCAGTGAGTGTTCAGCTTCCTCTTCCTTTCTCTAGAAAACAACTCGACTTGACACTGTGAGGGTTAAAGATAGAATTCCTCATCCATAACCATGACTTCAACGTGCTGAAATGTCACCTTTCGTGTTAGGCAGTTTCTCGTGAAGCCTCCTGAGCTGTGCAAGTGGGAAGTTTTATGTGTTGTTTCATGCATTTCTGGTATATAACGAAATCGCAAAAATGCACATGATCACCAATGCACCATTTTACCACGTTTTGTCAGTCTTGGGGCTCCATAATTATCAAAACTTCTGCTCGTCTTAAACCAACTGTTAAATGCTTGTCACAGAGTAAGACACGCTTCCATGTATGACTTTTTTTAATCTTTGTATACTGAAATACACAGAATATACATTTACATACATTTTAGTATAACTAATTAATTCCCTGTAGTCTAAATCTCTACTCTTCATGTTTTCATTGTATGCTTTGGAAACATGTTGTTAATCAGAATACCGTGCCAATAAATCAGTAGGGAATTGAATGTGTGAATAGAGACATCAGTATGAGCGCTATATTACTAATTTCCCTTTTCTATGTTTGTCACCGTCTAACCTCCAGGTCTGCCTGACGAGAAGGGCCGTGTCCAGATCCTGAACATCCACACCACTAAGATGAAAAGCTTCAACCTGCTTGCCCCCGATGTCGACATCAAGGAACTGGCAGCCGAGACTAAGAACTACAGCGGTGCAGAGCTGGAGGGGCTGGTCAGGGCCGCTCAGTCCACCGCCATGAACCGACACATCAAGGTCGCCTGGCACTTTCAAATACACAAAGGGCTGGGTTGGGATGCTACTGTAGTGATCAATAACTACTATAATATATCCATTGTAACAGCTTTTAAAAATGTATGTAAGATTTTATTTCATACAGGGTTTTATTAGGGTTATAAATGTCACGTCAGTTATCACAGGCTGACTTAAATAAGTGGAGCACCCTTAAACCTGACGGTATCTTGACGCAGTTGTATGTGTGCATTCTCTTCCAGGCTACATCTACAGTGGAGGTGGACATGGAGAGGGCTGAGAAGCTGCAGGTCACCAGAAGCGACTTCATGGGATCCCTTAACAACGACATCAAACCTGTATGTACCGGGTCGTATTAGATGTCCCTGACTGCAGAATGCAGTATAATCCTGTAAAAATGACAAGGCAAAGCACAGTTCTTAACACAGTTCTTTTCATCCAGGCGTTCGGTACAAACCAGGAGGATTACGCCAGCTACATCATGAACGGCATCATTAAATGGGGCGACCCAGTCACTCATGTGCTGGATGATGGAGAGCTGCTGGTACAGCAGACCAAGAACAGCGACCGCACACCACTGGTGGCTGTGTTACTGGAGGGTAAGGGATCAGAAACACACACAAAAACAGAGTAAAGGACACAACACACACAAAAGCACTTACCGTAAAGGTTAATTTCTGTTTACTGTAGTACAAACTCCTAGCATTTGCAATGATTCATGTAAATATCGTGTTTTTTTTAGAAAAGCTTCACACATACAAACACAAACACATGCAGGCAGTAAATTGTAGCCCTCCTCTCCTCTCAACACGCACTCAGGTCCACCACACAGTGGAAAGACAGCCTTGGCAGCAAAGATTGCAGAGGACTCACAGTTCCCCTTCATTAAGATCTGCTCTCCTGACAAGATGATTGGAAACTCAGAGATCTCCAAGTGCCAGGCAATCAAAAAGGTACGTGCCACAGTGTGTTTTAACCCCTTATAGTATGACAGCAAACAATACAACATTTGCATGTAAACAATGGCTCATGGAAGGATCTAATGTGTTTAATTGCTCCTTCTCTTTCACTGATGACTCCTCCATTTGTTTTTTCCATCCTCGAATGTCGTCCTGCATCCTCCCTGTCTGTCTTCCCTTTGTCTATTTGTCCCTCCCTCTATCCTCCCTTTGTTTCAGGTCTTCGATGATGCCTATAAGTCTCAGCTCAGCTGCGTGGTGGTGGACGACATCGAGCGCCTGCTGGACTACGTCCCCATCGGACCTCGTTTCTCCAACCTGGTGCTCCAGGCTCTGCTGGTGCTGCTGAAGAAAGCTCCGCCAAAGGTCAGAGTGCATCTGTTACGATAGTCAGCAAATCCTTGTTATCTCTTCCCTTTATCTTGTGTTTTATTTCACTGTTTTTCTGCTTCAACAAATAATGTAATGTAGCTGGAGTTCTCAATATTTTGCCTCTTAATTATATAGAGAAAAGCTGGAAGAGTTTATTTCCGTATCTCAGAATTACTAAACAAACACCCAAACAAATCTGCCAAAATAAAAATGTACACTGAGCCTGTCCATACTCATTAATATTACATTTTCTTCACTCATGAATTTGTGAATGGACAGTTAATCTTCACTCGTCACCCCTGTGGTGTAATTAACAAGGGACAAACCGAGTCATGTTTTTCCTCCCGCAGGGTCGGAAGCTGCTCATCATCGGCACCACCAGCAGGAAGGACGTGCTGCAGGAGATGGAGATGCTGGACGCCTTCAGCACCACCATCCACATCCCCAACATCTCTACTGGGGAGCAGCTGGTCGACGCTTTAGAGGTACACACACACACACACACACACACACAACCAGAGGCACTCTCTTTAATGTAGCCATACATGTGCTTGCTTAAAGGTAAATACGCTCATAATTGTGCCGTCACACAAGGACACACAGATGAATGGGATGAATTATACACGACCACTTCCCCTTTCTCAAGAGCGCACATTAATGCACACACAGCCTTGAATTATCCAACCTTGGAACCTTCCTGGAAGCTGTAAGAAAAACTACATTTGCTAAATTCATTGACTGGAATAATGTAAGTGGTATAGACTTTAGATTGTTCAAAGGGTGTTTTCAGTGCCGCTCTTTCTTTATTCTGCTTTTTGGTGGGAGGGTTTTGAAGGCAGTAATGAAAATCTCCATCTTCCTTTGTTTTCCTCTGTAGCTGCTGGGGAGCTTCTCAGACAAAGAGCGGGCCAACATCGCACACCAGCTCAAAGGGAAGAGGGTCTGGATCGGCATCAAGAAACTCCTGGTGCTCATCGAGATGTCGCTGCAGGTACGGGAGACTCACCACAGCGCTGATGAGTAACAGATCATAAACCAGCATAAGCTGTGGTGGCTTCTACACTTTCTGACCCATAGAGTATAAAAATAGTCTCTCTCTGGAGTGTTTGAAGCTTCCTCTGGAGGGGCAGGCTGGCTCCCTGTACCCATGAATTACATACAGTTATTTGATAATTAATGATACGGTTTTTCCAAGACTTCATACTTTTTGAATTGGACTGACTCGACCAACTTCTGATTATAAAAGTTACAAATAAAGAGTTGTTTCAGGGGGTTTGATATTCATTGTCATGTGACTCTGCAATACTAAGTGTTACATCAACTCCGACCAAGAAATAGTTACAGTGCAATGTTACTAAGTACTTTTACTCAACTACTGTACTTACTGTGAGAACAATTTTGAGAACCTTTACTTGAGTATTCCAATTTTCTGCTACTTAATACTTTCACTCCTTTTTAGAGGCAAATATTGTAGCTTTTCTCCACTAAATGTATTTTATTACTTCAGTTCCTAGTTACGTTGTAGATCGCATCCTGCATCGGCGCCAAAGTATTTTTATTTATTTTATCGGCAATCCAAAACTAACCTTAACCATAAAAACGCTGAATATCGGTTCCAATAATCGGCCAGTCTGATTTCAGTTGACCTATAACGCATGAATATATATGTGTTATTCACTTTTATTTGTGTTTTTTAAAGTGTATTTATTGCTGGAAAATTTCTTTTGACACTTAAATTTAATATCAGGCACTTTAAAGCTGCTGTACGTAATATATTTTATTAACATGAGTGTTTGATAACTCTGTGTTCCAGCAGTAATCACTGTTAGTGTTTGGTCAGTGCCCATGTCTCTCCTGCCCCCACTCATGCAGTAAAAGAGGACATAAATATTCTGGCATCCCTGCCCACTTGATCCAATCAGCACAGAGAACTCCATAAAGAGGTCTTGTCTGCTGAATGCTAAAACAACAACAACGCTTACAGCAGCTGAAGTACTATTCATATGGATCACTTTCACTTTTACCGTACTAATATTTTAACACAGTATCTTTACTTTTACACAAGTATTTACAACACTGAACATATAGTACATGTGCAGAATGAAGGCGTTCATTGTCTTCATCATCACTGTCTTTAACTACAGCTGCCATTTTATTACTGAGGGATATTTAGTTACTACATGTGCTTTAGTGGGCCTCCATAATGCTGAGAAAGACTGTTTCTGCTTTGACTGCAGGCCCCTATTTGTCAATCGTTTCTGTCAACAGACCGCTCAATCTTTTCTCTTTCTTTTTCTTTCTGTTGCTGTCTCTAGATGGACCAGGATTACAGAGTGACCAAGTTCCTGTCTCTGCTCAGAGACGAGGGGGCGTGAGTACAGCCGTTCCACACCAATCATATTCAATTTCATCGCTTGTCAAGAGCCTCCGTTTACCTAAACCCTCTTATTTTGTTCTCATTTTAGGCCATTTTAGTTTCTCCCATCTTCCCTCTTTATTTTCTTCAGACCATTATGTGTCAGTAGATTGTTATTTCCATACACATCACCGACTTTGCACAGTAATGTCACACAATCATACATGTTGAAGACTTAAATCTTATATTTCCACACTGCAAGTAGCTGCCAAAAACAAAGGCTAACAATCAGTGATCTCCTCACACCAACTATTTACCATAACGGCTTTATTTTGCAATCACCAGGTTGAATGAAGGCGATCAAATCCGAATTTAAGCTGTCGATCACTCTCGCTGCGCACCGGTAAGGTCAACAGCAAAGCGAATGAGATGTGTGCCTGAAGGTTAGAAGTACAAAACCTGTCGCTTCCTAGTTAGCTAGCACATTAGCATTAACGCATTTGGTTTTTCCTGTAGCTCCAGGATTTGATTGCAGTAGAAGCTTTAAATAACTGTTTTAGTGTACATGGAAAGTGTTTACACTGAGAGTACCAGTGTTTTGTTTTACACAGTTCATGTCTTCAACGTTTAAAGCGAGACTATGTGACTTGCTAGCTCATACATGACAATGATAAATGCTAAAAGAGACGTCAACGAGTCGGCAAATTCACTCAGTAGTATCAGTAACACAGCAGTACCTGTGTAAAGTTTGCTAACGTTAGCTAACATTAGCCACCATGAGCTCCTGCTCCTGTATCAGACTGCAAAAGGTTGTATTAAAAAAAACAACATTTTTTTTATTTCTTTCAAATTCATCTTGTAATTTGTAAGAGCATAGTGTGGTATGAAGTGAAATAGTCTCGCTTTGAAGGTCTTATAAAACCTGTCCTGTGTCTTCACATGTCTGTCTTTTTACATCACATCACATCACATCACAGGAACCTTGTACAACATGTGTATCTTGCATAGTATAAGCCTTCACCTTGACAGCATCATTCATAATGTATGTAATGTATGCACTGTTTTTTCTTTTCTTCCCCTTCATCTTTATTTTATTATTGTTTTATTGTTATGACTCATATCACTACAGTGAACCTGAGTGTTTCTATGTACAGTTTCAGCAGCAGAACAGGCCTGTAAGGTTTCAGTAGTGGCTTGCAGCTGTCTTGTAAATGTAAACTTAGCGTTAATGCTAATTAGGTGTTTACTTTAGGGAGATAATACATTACTAAATCAAAAAGGGGTTGCACAAAAGCACACACAGACATAGCTGTTTCATAGCTAACAAAACGTAGATATAATTATATATAATTTGCAAACATAAATATATCCATCTGAAAAATTAGCAAACATTGATGCTCATGTCCTCTACAGTCTGTTGTTTAATGTTATGAAACTCATATTTGAACATACTATAAAGAGTTTTAACTGGTTATGAAACTGTTTTAATTTCATACTGAGGCCTGTATATGACCCACATAAGCAAGTCAGCAAAAGGATTGGCCATTTTTACAAAGTCACACTTTATGCTTGTCATCAGATTGGATTTCGATTTTGTTGGAAAAGTCATGAAATAAAACTTTTTTATGCTGGAGTTCTTAGGATGATTTGAGGAGTCTCACAGCTGAAAGAAAGAAGCTGCTCTGGAGTTTCAGCATCGTCATATTACATTTATTGATCTTCCATAGCCACTGAAAGATATATTACCTTATCGACATGCATCCTGCAAAAAGCTGTGTTTAAAAGAGAATAATAGCATTGAAAATACATTGCGCTTTTCTGTCACTAACTTCAAAACAAACGCATGTACGAGCCGGATCATGATCTTAACCAACCAACGTTCCTTCTAGCTCCTTTAATATATATAGTGTTATTTTGTAATTTCATGGTATCTTTAACCATTTTACACAACCAATTGTGTAATCATACAACCGTCTTGAGTTGACGTGAACACAAGTAATTAACATGAGAGCCTTTCTTATGTGTGCAATCCATATGTACGTCTGTACACATAAGACATTTCTGAAGTTTTATGGGAGACATAAAAAAGGACTTAACACAAAGGATTGTTACTGAATTTACAAATAGCTGGTGCAACCTTAACCATGAGTAGATGGCTAGAGTGAGAGCCTGCATGAAATAAAGTTTTAGACTGTGTGTTGGAGGATATTACAGTATGATGTAAATAAAACAAATCTATTGAACCCTCCTTACACAGAATCAAGAGTGCAGGAGTGTAAATAAAGTCAATGGTTTAATGTTGTGGCTCTCTTCTCTTCATTTTATAGCCTGTTAAGTGCTGCCCGTCACTTTTTGTTTTACTCAAGACACCGCCCAGCGTTGTGCTGGTGTTGTGTGAGTACACTGGAGTTTGTCGAGGCTTGCTAAAAAAGGACCCATCTTAAATAGGAGTTCTATTAGAGGGGAAGTAAAGCAACACAACCCATAGTAAACTAAACCTCCTCTCCTTCCTCCTCTACTGTTTCTGTTTTCCCTAGTGATCGCAGCTTCTACGAGTAGATCGGCTGAAGGGAGTGAAGCGACCATCTTACCATCAGCAAGCCACCCATGAGACAAAATGAAGAAGAGGGGGAGAAAAAAGGGGATCTTCCCTTTTATCCATCCACCCAGTGATCCATCCGTCTGTCAGTCTAAATACACACCTGGTCAAAAGCGAGGCACGCACAGGTCCTCTTTATCTCAGCATGTTTCCATGGGCGATATAACCGCCTCGGCTGTCCTCCTTTCTCATCAGCAACCTCACGTACATATCGCAGCAATCTACTGGAAGTCGTACTGTTACAACTCTGTTATCTGTAAAGGAAAATTGCAATAGATGATTGTAAAAAGTGCTGTTTTGTGCATCGTGCGTAAAAAATAACAAAAAAAAAAAAGAAGCCATGTATGTTTTTCGCTATAGTATTCGTTGTATTTGTTGCATATCTCTCGTCCCGCTATAGTTATCGTTAGTGTGATGTGTATCCTCGCGAACACAAGCCGTGGAAAAAGAATACACCCGGAAACCGACACAAATCCCAGAGCCCTTTGAGTATTTAAGACGTGAATCTGTGGGAGGCTTTTAGTGAATATGTAGTGGCTGTAAAAAAAAGAAGCAGCTCCATGTGTAAATGTAAACCCTTTAAATATACAGTATGTAACATGTCCATGTTCTGTAAATAGTATATATAGACAAAATACAGTATATCAGCAGAATAATTTAAATGATCAGTCTACAGTCTATTTCGTACTATATCAGTATGATTCTTCTTCCCTATTGCTCTGGAGATGTTACCAGGTTACTGTAATAGTGAGTGTAAATGTTGGATCGTGGGCCTGTCTGTCTGTCTGTGTAGCGTACAGTACAGTTCAGTCCAGCTAGTGTAGCTACGGCATCATCAGTGTTTAAAAAAATATTCTGCACTTTTAACATCGACTCAAAAGACCTTTAGTACTTTTCTCAACTCGAGCTTGTGTCCGCTCGTGTGCATGTGTGGGGGAACATTATGCTGCATGTGTCGAGTGTGAGTGTGTGTGTGTGTGTGTGTGTGCGTGCGTGGCGGCAGAACGTGCTTTTGAATCTGAGCATGTGTGTGTTTCGGTTCTCGTGTGAATCCGGGTTTAGACAGTCGGTGGTTAATTTGTGTGTTTTTTTTTCTCATGTAATGTGTTCAGTGCTTATCGTCCAAAGTTCTGTTCTGACCATTGACGATGCGTGAGTGTGTGTGCGTGCGTGTGTGTACATATATATCAACATGCAGATGTATTATTGCAATAAAAAGCACTGATGCACAAGAAAAAGAAACTTCCAGCTGTGTGTCTGCTCTCTTATTTTCCTGAGGAATTTATGGGTATATGGGAAAGTAAATAAGGAACCTTCTCCGTCCCTCTCTTGGTTGCCTTTACAAACCTGTGGGCGATTTGTTTAAGTTGTTTAAAGGTTGTTTAAATGTAATTTATAGAACATGGCCAACATTTAAAGGCAGCTCCACAAACATAGGGGACTGCATATTCCGCCCATATCTTACAAACTGCTCCTTCAATGCTGCTGGACTGTAGATTTCTCTGTGAGGGACTCGTGCTGGATTTTCCGCAATATTGGAGAGGATGTGACTTAATGCACACTCTCGAGTGGCTCGTCTCAGTGCCTCTCTCTGCTCTTCTAACAGAGAGCAACACATTAATGAAATGTGTTATGTATTATTCCCTCAGAAATCAATGAAAAGAAGAAAAAAACATCCTATCTATGTTAGAGAAAATGAGGAAACGACCTGGAGTATTATTAAAATCTACTCAATGTGAAGTACCGCGACAATTATTACTGATGCATTAACATGTAAACAGCATTTTAGTGCCAAAGTGGAGCTGATTCTAACCGTTCTGTATACTGTCGAGTAGTTGAATCCACTGAATAACCAGGCATAACCTTTTGATATGCACATTATAGTTTTTTTTTTAACTTCACCTGCAAAGTTGCAACGATACATAGCTGTCAGATAAATGTGCAGTTTGGGTGAAAACATTACATTCATTTCCCTCTGAAATTCAGTGTACAAGCCAGGGAGAACCAGCAAAGTGGGCGCTCATGGGAACTTAACGTGATCTCATAAACATGGTGACCCTTTGAAAGACACAGTGGGTCCCAGATACCTATCTAGAGGGCCCGAGGGTCTTCTGAGACTGTAGTCGAAATCATCTTAATGAATCTCCAAAACCAGAGCCACGTCCAAAAGGGGCCTGGAATATGAGCATAACCTGGACCTATACACAACTGGTGACACATCCCTTGTATTTACATTAATAAAGTTAATGAGCTTCAAAACAGAGATCTACAGCAGATCTGTATCTGTAGGATCTCTACACTCAACTGACCACTAAGACCCATACCATCATGGACAAACAATACAAAGCACTAGCAGGCTTTCACAGGGAGAGCAGGGTTGTCTGAAAGGGGAATAGGATCCTCAGAGAGTAAAGGCTGCATGCCATATTGTGGCAGAAAACAGGAAAGAAAGATACACCTTATTAACACGGCCATGACGAAAACAAGGGTCTGGTTCAGGGTAATTTTTAAGATGTTCACATGGCATACTCAAAGTGTATAATAATGTAAAAATGTTGAAAAGAAAATCGAGCTTACATACTCCAAACATCAGGTCGAAGAGACAACATGGAGACAGTGTCCAGATATGTCCTGCGTGGGGCCCTGGGCTAAGCTCAAGGCTAGTTCTCATTGATCCTGGACTTGTGAAAAAGCTCTGAGTTAACGATTCATACTTGAAAGCAGTGCCACAGTGACCTCCACTATACTTTGCTTCGTTGTCTGTCATGTTACCTCCTTTAACTCTCCGTTTTCTCACTAAATATTCAGATGAAAGATGATTTTCAACCTCATTACTTCATTTTTACCCAGACAGAAATCCTCCAAAGCACATTTACTGAAGCATTTATACTTTAGCCTACTCAAATATTTACATCTTTACTTCTACTACCCTGCATTTCATTACATTTTTTATGTTTTACCGCTCTAATAGGTGGTTAACCTGCTTTGCTGGTGATTTTACACACAAAACAAGGGATCAGCTTACAATATCTACATGATGTTTAGTTAAAGATTATACTTCCACATTTAACTACAACGGTAAAATGCTGATAAATATTCTTAAATTGCAATTTTTTGTTTTTAAATGTTGGTATTTTTTACAAAGGCCAGCTACCGTCATAAAAAAGTAGGCTACTCCAAGGCAAAACAAAAGTTTTACTTAAGTAAGGATACAAACGCATTATAAGCAAAATGTATTTAATATAGCAAAAACTGATTTTAGTTTTATTGAATGTTGACAGATCATCACCTAGATTATTATTACCTATATTTAGTTGATATTACACTTGTAATTAGCTTATTTACACATCTAGAAGCAATGTTAGCATTCATTTGGAGTCCAACTTGGTAAAATATAAATCCAATATTCACTCTTCAATTAGCTCTTTTTTTAGTCTGGTACCCAGAGACTAAAACAGAGCCATAAAATTGTGGGTGTGGCAGCTTAACAATGAGCTAATACTCACTATAATGCTCAGTAAAGCCGAGGGACCTGCAGAATTAGGCAGGTTTGGAGGTTCATTACGAGCAAAACCCCTTCACACTGTTTTTAAATTGTCAATATCATGATAACAATATTGGTTATACTCACTTTAAAGAGTCAAAAGTAAATAGTAGGCTACACTTTCCAAGTAGCATGTTATTTGATCGTCATCATCGCAGCATTATTGTGTAAGGCGTGCAGCATTATTGTGTAAGGTGTGCAGCATTGTGAGTTCCACACTGTGGAACTGGATATCAGGCTTCCTCACACACAGACTGGCTGTCACACCTCCTACTTGAATGCTCGACACCGGAGCCGGAAGGCTGTGTGCTCAGCCCCCTCTTGTTCACGCTTCACACCCATGACTGCACTCCCAGATATCAAGAGAAACTCTATTGTGAAGTACAGCGACGACACCCCCATCATTGGCCCCACTATAAAACAACTGTGAGTTCATATCGGGAGGAAATCAACAATCTTGGAGAGTGGTGCACAGAGAACAATCTACTGACTGCTCACTGTCAGTAAAACCAAGGAGCTGATTGTTGATTTTAGAAAGAAGGAGGCAGAGACACACAACCCTGTCTACATCAGTGGAGCTGAGGTGGAGCAGGTGAACAGGGATCCTGGGATCACACAAAGAAAGAAAGAAAGAAAGCACAGAGAAGGCTCTACTTCTTATGGAAACTTAAGAATCCTTGTGCCAAGTTCTCACCAACTTCTCCAGAGGAGCAATCCAAAGCATCCTGACTGGAAACATCACAAACTGGTGTGGGTCGTGCATGGCCCGGGAAAGGAAGGCTCTACAGCGGGTCACCCAACCACTGAGCACGAGTGACATCGGTGAAGTGAGATGTCTGCACACACAGAGCCCGGAGGGTACTAAAAGATGACACCCACCCAGGCAGCCACAGTCTGTTCACCCTGCTGCCATCTGCCAACAGATACAGAAGTATCCGCTGTCATACCACCAGACTACAGAGCTGCTTCTCTCCTCAGGCCGTGAGACTCCTGAACTCATCATCAACACTCCACCATAAAAGGTTGTTTTCTTGTAGGGACTACAACTTACATTTTGTTCCACAGCCCTATGTTGTATTGACTATTAAATAAACCCTGCAGCTCAAACCTTGATTTTAATAAACGGGTGAGCTTCCCCTTTAACTCTCCAGGCTCTCGGGATTATGCAACCCCCCGCTGCAGTACCGCTCTCCGGCCGGTAGAGGGCGCTGTGGAGCCTGGTGACGAATCATTCCCGGCGGCTGCTCCGCTTCTCCTGACCCGCATTCACCCGTACTGTACAGGCAGGGGGGGAGGACCGAGCACAGAAAGCAAATAAACGCCGTAGAGTTCCTCTGCAGACCGTGGCCATGGCTTTGGCAGTCCCCGGCAGACACGGCGCTCCCGTCTCCTCGCACCTGAACGCGGACTGAGAGCGGGGGGCTACCACCGGGAGAGACGTCATCGAGACGGTTATCAGCTGGACTCTATCAGCTTGTGTTTGTTCTTCTTCTTTCTTTTCTTCACGTGTTAATCCGGCTGTTCCTCGTCCACGGGGGGCTTTATGTTGACGGTGCAGGAGGCTGTTTTGTACCACAAGTCGAGCTTTGGTGAGTGTGTCAACGTGCCGCATGTAGCGAGATCCAGCGGAGGCGTCTTTACGTGCTGTCCTCACGTCAACCCGGGGCTCCGCGCCGGCCTGCATGCTGTTACTGTACCGTCAGGTTAATGCAAAGACTGCCCGGCCACTGCGCTGTGTGTGTGTGTGTGTGTGTGTGTGTGTGTGTGTGTATGTGTGTGTGCGCGCGCCGGTGTGCCATTAGAGAAAGTGTCCTGCATGCCTGCCATGTGCTTTCTTTTCCCCTGTCGTTACGCAGAGAGGACCTGGGTCAGGTAGGACTGAGGTTCACGGTTAAGGTCGGGTGGGGGGGGGGGGGACTATAGGGTCTCTGTGCACCCACACTGCCCTAAATGGCTGCACAGTCTGGACGTGTGAGAGATGACACCCATAAGCTGCAGAGATAGTGCTTTGTGCCAACTTGTAGGCAGCCTATAGATGTTCATTTATATATATATATATATATAGCCTACATATACATATATGTTTGTGCACATTCCTTCTGTGTGACATATCCAAGTGGTGTGCTGGAGTGTGCCAAAGTGCTTGAAGAGCTCCCGGAGACTGGATATGAATCATGCATGTGTTACAGGACAGCATGAAATATGAAATGTAGTTACCAGCCTATAGCTGCTCCTGCAGGGCTGAAGCGTGGTGTGTATGTGCTCTATTAGATTACAGTTACACATATTACAGACAGTCTATACCATGTCTGTGTGTGTGTGTGTGTGTGTGTGTGTGTGTGTGTGTGTGTGTGTGTGTGTGTGTGGTTAGGGTAAATGTGTGCTCTGAAGGAGGAATGTGCTGTTGACTGTTTTGAAATTTCAATTCCAGGATGAGGTCAACATCATCGCCTTCGTTTGTGGACCGAACAGACGTGGTTCTATGATTCATTTCGGGGCCCAGAGCCGTGGTCCCAGGCTGGATCAGGGTAGGTGATGACCAGCGCAAAACATTACAGCAGAGTTCACAGGTCAGCAATGTCTACACGAAACACTAATCGTAAAGGTTGTTTTGCCTCATGGCGTGCATCACGCGCGACTTCATATTTCACTGTCACTGTCACTCCACATTTTTGCAGTGAATGCCGTTCCTGGGCTGAACTTGACGTGACATTTTTGACATGCCGTTACTCATTTGTCTAAAAATCTTCCAATCCAGTCAAGGAATCCAACATGCAGAGAGGTGGACAAGAACGGACAACTCATGTAACCATAGCTGTGTGTGAGATAAGAATGAATGTGCATCCAAAAAGGATATTTCCCTGTAGTGCAGGAGAGTGGCCTACATAATAATACAGGGGAAGCACTCTCACTCACGTTGTTTACAGGAGTTTCCCAGTAACCCAGATAGGATTTTATTAGTTTTCAGCGACCTTTCTCTCAGATTTATTAGCCTTTATGAGTCCTTTTCTCAGGATTTCTTGGACAAAAGGACTTTTTTTTTCCTAAAGCAGCTTACCAAGCCAATGCACAATGCTTAATAAACCATATGAAGCTAAATCAAGCTAAAAATGCTGTTAGTATCTGTTTGTCAGGTACATTCCACCTGTCAGGATTTCACTAATATCACAGGAAACTGATGGCATGTATATTACTGTGACATGTATTACTCTCCTCAAAGAAAACTAAACAAAAATGCTACTGAAATAAATCATAAAACAAAGAAAGTCCATGCGAAAACTCTCCACGTATGTATGTATACACTCACACAAAGCCATAATCTCTGCCCGCAGCCAGACGTGACCTCTTTTGACGTCCGCTCCGACTAACACCTTCCTCCCCCTCCCCTCCGTTCCCATAGCTCGTTGCTGCAAGGCAGTGTCCTGGTTTTCTGAGGTTGAGGCTTAATGTATAGCGAGCGCAGGGAAGGGGAGGGGAGGGTGGTGGGGGCGAGGAAAGGGGAGGGAGAGAGACAGGAAGGAAAACCAGTCTCTCTCCCCCCTGCCTGCCTCTTGTCTGAGGGAAAACCAGTTACATAACAGGCGCTGCCCGAGTCCCCGAGGTCCCACGGCCTGCTTACATCACAGAGGTGTAGACACAGGGAGGAGGAGCTTTCAGTGATCCATGCAGTGGCTTCCATGCTATAGATTAGTTTGACAGTGTTGTCTACATGTAACCCACTTACTAAGCTGTTTACTTCCTTGTATCGTGTGTTTGTTTCACTAAAGATTGCGGCTCTCGTTAGATGCTAACAAATAGCATGTAGCTGTTTTATGTTGTCAAACCAATGAAGGACCACAACTGGTAATTGTTTTCATTACAGAGGAGAGCCCCTCAACTTTTGAGGCCACAGGCTGATGCTGATATTAGGGAATAAAACAATGTGATCCGTCAGATGTGATTACCAAAGACTTGTGACGACACGAAAATGCCTTTTTTTAATGAAATATACACTCCAGTTCCGACATAACCGATACTATGGCAGCAGCTATGCCAACCTCCTGAGGAGCCATCTTTGTTGTTTTCACACCAACAGTCGCATCGCTCACTGGTTGTCACAACCTGAACCACGCCTGTAGCTGCTGCTAGTTTCTCTGAGGATGCTGATGGATTGAACCACCATGTGTTTGGCCACAAGCATATAGCTTAAAGCTTAAAATTAATATTACAGATGACTACAAAGTATTATGATTTGAGATGCATGTTTTGCCATGCAGCAGTCAGAGTTTGCACCAGTGCTGCACACAACTCAGAGCAGTGACAGCAGCTGGAGACAATAACGCCTGGCTGTAACATGCTACATGCTAAACCTCTGTGGAAAAATGTGGCACACTTGCCTAAGACATATAACTTGGCAAGCCGACTAACATTACTTCCATAAAATATGATCCAGTTTCACACGTCGGTGATAGTTGGTGCTGTGTAGAGTCGTATGCACTGCCTTTTTTTTATTTTCAGGTGTTATATTAAGGAGTGTAAAATATGTGAGATGGGGATGAAGAATCATATAAATCCTGACTGTAGCGGAGACACTGTCAGTGCGATGGAAGAGGTTCTTTCTAAGCCTACTCTTAATCACATTTCACTTCAGCGTAGCTCATGTCGTACTCGAGTTGATCAGACCTTTTAGCTCGGTGTCTCAGCCTTCTTATCAGCTGGTGGCACTTTCTAATACCATCTTCTCAAGTGCAGCCTTCCTTTATGTGCACTGAAATATGTTTCATTTGTTTAACAAAGCTCGGTAGCAGAGTACATTCCTTCACACTCGGTCTTTGGTCACGTTCCACTCATGATGTCATGTAAGTTCTTGCACCCCAGTAAACACCCACACAGATGATTTGACCAAGTTTGGCTAATTAGACGTCCTCTCAGTACTATGCGAGCATGTACACACTGTGCTTGATCCCTCACCCTTCTTTAGCTATGTTGCACATGTCAGGGTGTGATATATTACACCTCACTGTCATTGTTAGACGGTGTCAAGTAGGCGTACGTCATTTCCAGCGTACTGTAATTCTGCCTGAGCAGAGCTCCAATCAGACGGAAGCGCTGTAAACACCTGTGTTGGTGTGAAGGGCCTTTACGCAATTGACTCAAGACAATCATGGGGAATGTGGGGAGATTCCATGTGCCAACATCCTGTATTTACCACTAGTGGCCACATAGAGCGCTGGTCAGCAGAAGTTAGTTAGGCTCTAACTTGTTTTTAACTTTCCTCAAACTTGGGGTCATTACTTACGTATATATTTATATAAGTACAAAATGTGCAGTAATGACATCAGATAAAGCCCAGCAGAGAGGCTGCTCTCACTGCTGGACTTCTAACATTAATAACACAGCAGGGCACAGCCTCTTATTTTGTAATCTACATATAGCCATGTATGCTTTCCAATTAATTAAATCATTAATTCTGCTAACTTTTTAAAATAAAGAGGCAGATCTTTTATTTTATTATTATCTTATCTAGTTTCATATGGTATGTCAGCAGATTAAGGACACCAGTGAACAGTTTACTGGGCAAAAGACTCAATATAGTGCCCCCTTTGAAAAGAATTGGAAACAAATTGAATTGTGAGATTGCCAAAGATTCACACCCCTAATTAAGTATATTCAAGGGAAGTGTTTACAACTAGTATGGCACTCAGTAGAGCGCATACCTCTGCCAAGGCCCAACAGTCCCCTTTAATTCAATCAAGTCTATATATATATATATATATATATATATATATATATATATATATATATATATCAACTAGATCCGGCTTTTCATCTGGATTGCCATCAAATTGTACTCAGTCATAGATACCAGCCACTTAAATACTCTGGATTTTTTTTTTTTAATTACGATCCATGGAATATTCCCTGAGATATTAACCAATATCAAATGGTTATCTCTTAAAGTTAAAGACAGTGATCCTGGATCACACCAGAAGTTAATGAGGTCTATTCTGCGCTATTCTAATTTTTATGGAAATCTGTCCAGTAGTTTTGTGTAATCTTTCTGAAAAACCAACCGCTAACACGCAGACACAGGCGAAAACATAACCTCCTTGGTGGCGGGAAAAATACAAAAACTAAAATGGTAGACGGTTCCAGCATTCAGGTCAGCAGTACTATGATAATGTTATAACTGTTCATCTGCAATAAGCTAATATCTGCTCATAAGTACATTGGCTTGTCCAATTTAGAGCTCTAACTTTCTAAACTAATCAAAATATAATTATATAGCAATCTAAAGTAAGTTATCGTACTTATCAGTGTTTTGTGTCTTACTTTGCAATCAAAGCTCTTTGGAATGATAACATGGTTTTACTGAAACTAATCAGTCGATTAATTGATCAATGGATCAAAGAAGATTAAAAGGCACCATTTATTAATATTCCTCCTTTGAGTCATTTATCAACTAAAGCTGGTGAAATGTTGATGGTGTTAGCCGGTCAAATCTGGCGACTTGATGACTGTCTCTGTTTTATATCAATCTAAACTGAATATCTTTGGGGTTTTTTACACTTTATATACCAACCAATCGATTAATCTGAAAAGTAACCTCCAGTTGAACCAGTCGCAGGTTGATAGGTGACCAGGTCGATGAGAAAAGAGAGGATCAGAAAAAGAAAGGGGTAAGAGATAGACAGCGCAGAGCTTAAACTGAGAGACTACTGATTGAAGTTACCAACTGGTGAATGTACATACTGTACCGCCTGACAGAGTACAATTTAAAACAGGCTGTACTGCTCTTAAGTATGCTCACTCACACACATAGACACACACACACACACACACACACACACACACATATATGCACATAGACACAGAGACATAGAAGAGCCTCGTGGCAACTCCTTGGTGCAATTCTGTCGGGAATGTTCTGTTCTTTTCTGTCAAGGCAGGAACATCTTAATGTAAGGCAGCCTCTATTCAATTCATTTTAAACACCAGATCTAGGCATGCATCTCCCACACAGACAATTAAATATCAGCCAAGGACAATTCTCCCTCCATCTGACTGGAAATGACTGATAAAGAAGGTCGTAACTCAGCCTTGAGAATCACCAGAAGTCTCATGACGTATTGTTTTAAGGCCATGACATTGGGCTTTAATTGAGTTTAAGTTTTAATGTTGTGTTACCTAAAGGAATATGTGCTCAAAACATGAGTTGTGTTTGAGCAGGAAACATTAATAATTGAAAGCAGGCATGAAAAGAGTTTGTGGTAGTTTTTTTTTTTTTTATGGCAGTGTCCTATTGCAGATGCATGTGTTTCAGGGCCATATTGAACTCATGAGGGGGCACCAGAGTTGGGTGGATATATTAGTCGGAATATTTATCTTTTTTTTCTCTAGAGTCTGTCTGGTCTTTCCTCACTGATTTGCACCATTGTTGTTAACGTCCTGCACACCTTCACAGCCGCAACTAGTTAACCAAAGACAGCAACTTGTAAATGCTTTAAAATGTTCACATCAATTCCATCATCATTTAAAGGCAAACTTTGAAATGTGTCTCCCATATTTCTCAAGGAATGTTGAAAAATTATTCATTTTCATTCATTCAAAGTCATTATTATCATTATGAATGAATTATATATCTATATTGTAAGACTATTGAAAAATGCACACAATACCAAGCTATATGTCAAGGGGCAGATACAGACGAGAAGGCAAAATGGTATTCACCGTGGTATCCACTGTGTCCATCTGTAATGTGGGATAAAGGCAGGATGATATAAAAGGGGATTTAAACAGAGGTTATTATGTTGAAAACAGGCCAAGGATCTAAAGATATTAAGGTCTGGAACAAAGCAGAGAAGACTGGAATTTGTCTCAGACAACATAAACCCTGCTATAAGCAACTGTCTGCCTTTGTAATTAAATTGATGATTGATTTTTTTGGGCTACTTGGAGGCAACAACAATAGCTGAAGTTGTTATAGCCAACGCATTAGCAAAAAGTTGCATTAACATCTATTTGGATGTTTGTTTTTGTCCACCTGACTAAGTCTCACATTCAGTCTTTTTATGTCCTCTGTCTTCTTAGCTGCTAAACACTCCACTATGTTTACCGTTCACTAGCTGGCCAAACTTTGCTGGTTGTTTGGTGGTGGCCACATAGAGTACAGCTGGTTTATCAGAGCTTTTATCACAGCGGTGGATGTGAACTGTAACATTAAGGTTGTGGACAGTAGAGCCAAAAAACATTATGTTACAACATGATTAGACGTTGAGTAGGGCTCAGGGGAACTGCAGAGCTTGGCGATAGCTCTCTGGGTTCATCGCTATGAGCTTTGCTTCACATGATATACAGTTGATTCATCCATTGTTGATGAAGAAAATTGATATTGATTGTTCTGATACCCCTGTACAGAAGGCTATGTACACAGATTTAAGAAATGTTTATCAGCAAAATTTTAGTTTTTCCTTTTTTTATAAACATCTGGCTGGCCAAACCACACCTTATGGTGGCAATGAACAATCTTTATCGGCAAGGATGTGTTAAGAACTAAACAAGATCAGTTCCATGCTGTTGGGTTTGCAACATCTGTGACAGACATCACAAATAATATTTTACCAAAATCGAGGGGAAGTAATGCATCCAACCACTGCTCCACAGGGTTTTCAGCATCAACACTGAGGAGCCTGAGGGATTCTGAACTTTATAATTGTTTGTCCATGTGTCACACTTGATATCTCAAACACTCCTGATGAAATTAGCTCACACCTCGAGGAAATGATGCATCTCATCAATGTGTTTCCACGCTTTTAATTTACAGTGATTGGCCCTCTTGGGGGGGATTACGTCAATCATGCAGTTCTTCATCCACTTGTCACATGCGCCACCGCAGACGCTGCTGATCAGATTCTGATTGAATCGATTAAATCGCACTGATTATGAGGGACTGAGCTGGCAAGCACTCACCAAAGAAGTGAACAAAACACTTAGTGTAACAAAGTGTAAGAGCACTATAACTCACCTACCTACCAACTGTGACAAAGTGCCGACTGTATGGAAGTTAAAGAGAAATTCTGGTATTCATATGTACTTCACATGTTTGGTGTGTAAATGATCGGTCCAGGAGATAACCTCAGCTGGCAGCCACGATGCAGCCGCAATATGGGCTCCAATATGGCTGCAACGTAATCCTTTGGGGCAACGGGTCTGTCTCCGTAGGAATCGTGTCCATAATGTTGTCAGACACTTGGAATAACAACCTCAGCCTAGCTGGCAAAAACAAGCACTTTTAGTGGAAGTAATGTTGACAGTCGGAGTGTGAATCACAGGTTTAAAATGCAGGAATTCCCTCAACTAGGTGGGAACACTATAACTATATAAAACGAATGTACTGCCAAAAAAATGACATTCACTTGTATGATGTGTGAAACAAAAGATGAGATGGTCAACAAACTAAATAAGGAGAGAATGAACTATCAAATTTGAATTGTACAGAAAAGGTGAGTGCCTGAGGGTTAGTGACATTTGTGTGGCAGGAGGCAAGATGACATCGTCCTCTCTCAGTTTCCCCTCCCTCCATCTCTGGCTCTATTACTGTGCAGTCGTTCTCTCTCTTTCAGGAGCGTCTCTCAGGGGGCTTGTATTGTTTTGGGGGATAAGAGCAAAGACCAAAAAAAAATCCTGCTTTACTTGGATAAGAGAAAGACTTTATAACAAGCTCCCGGTCCTCCAGGGAGGACTCTCACACACTCCCATGCACGAATGTTCTCAAAGAGAAGACACAAATCCATGTTGCAGGCAACGCACACACATGGACTCTCTGCCCTATGGAGAAAGGAACAGAGGCCGGTGTTAGGAGTGGCCATAACAGGAAGTGGTCTAGGGATTACATTAAAAGAACGGACTCCCTGCTCAGAATAAACTTCTGCTGGAGGTCAGGGCCTTCACTCCTCCCCTCGGGGGGCTTACAGCAATCTTGTACAGTAAAGCTCTTGTCACGACTTTTGAAAGAGTATTGTCCTGGCATCCTGCTGTTCTCAACATCTGAGAGAGATGGGGAAGATGGGAGGGAGGAGAGAGACACTGTGCAGGAAATCAAGATCAAGATGGAAGGAGACTTTAATAAGGGAGGCGCTGCACAGTAAAGGTCATGTTCTGGACGTGGATCCACCATGAAGAACCTTGTGTTGCCCCCTTCTGCCCCTGTAAGCACCCACCAGAGAGCAACTACACTGAGCTGTGTGTCATGGATTTCATCAGTTGAATATTAGCTGTGCTGTTATAGTTTCTTTTTTCTTATCACGTCATCTCTGAGCATTACATTTTCAGGTTTATGCATGTTTTCAGTAAAGCAGGAAAAACAACAGAAATACAGCAGGTGGAACAGAACATGGAGGGACCATTATGGAGGTGTTTAAGACCTGAGACGGGTGAATTAGGACGTTTGACTGCTTTTTCAGAGACATATTGTCAGCCAGCTTCAGTTCAACAGGTCAACGTACATTTTTGACCATTCCCCCCTTTGTCCAGTGGCACTGCAAGTGTAACAAAGTACTACTTAACTAAAAATCTGAAGGATACTTGAGGCTCTTCCAGCGCTGTTTTCTCCGCTGTGTTTATAATATGAGCAATAAGTCCAGGGGCTGACATGAAAATAGTGGTCTAGCTAATAACTGTACTAAAGCAGGTAGGCTAGGTTAACTGTTAGTCGGTTAATCGTGATATTTCTGATCTGTTATGCATGTCAGTCTATAGGTTAACTGCACACAGACACTACTAACGACTTTGCTACAACAGTCGGAGGTAAAAAAATAAGTGAAGCGCGCTAAAAGACGCTTAGTTTGGGAACATTTCCTCCGGGAAGGCAACAAAATCAAAAGTCAAAAGTCTCAACTCTTCAGTGTAGTAGTACTACTACCACTATGCTCTACCACATTAACAACAAACAGTGTGATGCGCTGGTCAGAGGAGATACATGCTGCTAATCAGTGTGGTAGAGCGCAGGGGATTCCCAGAGCTAGGGCGGTACCTCATACCAGCCCCAGTACAGTATAACACTGAGAGATGCTGTGAATAAACACATGGAAAAGCACTTTGAGGAGAGGGCGGATGAGCTGAAGCTAGCCTGAGCAGACACGCTAATGTTAATGCAGTCCGGTGTGCTCGCTCCCATCTCCAGCAGTCACACAACGACAAAACTAAGTGTGAAAATAAGTCCAGTCATGCGAGACTAGTGCGCTCCTCTTTCAGAGCCTCTTTGTCCGTCATGTCAGAGAGCTGATGTGATTAAAAGGAAGGCGCCTCTTGTATATAATGTCATCTTGCGTTTTTTTCTCTCTCGATAATTACCCATGTAGTTCCTGCTTAATGAGAGTCGGGCTATCAAAAGCAAAATCAACCGAAACTGACATCCGTAGTGTTTGTGTTCTGCACAAGATGTTAGAATAAGGTCCAAAGCTTAAAATAAAAGGGAATTATCCTTTAAGTCATTACTGGATTATCACAATTGTTGCTGATTGCAGGGATGTAACTAATATTTTATATTTCAGCTATTCTGTTTCTCATCGTTTTATTAGCAATTCAAATCACAAAGACATTTTATTTTAAATGATATAAAATGTAAGCCAGCAGATCATGTTTGAGTCGATGAAAGCAGTGAATCTTTGGGGTATTTGCCTAAAAAAGATTAATTTCCTGTCGATTATCTGATTACTTTATTAACTACATTTATCATCCATCCATTTCAGCACTAAACTACAATACTGTCTTATCTAGTGAGCCATCTGTCCATCCATTCTGGCCTGCAGTGCCTTCATTTATTTTACAGTCAAAGGCGTTTTGTAGCATTTCAGCATTTTTGACTGAATGCAGCTGTATGTTTTCTACTTGATGAAGTGTGAGTTGGGAAATTGCAGCCTAAGACGGTTCCACATACGCGCAAGTATCAGTAGTCGGGCTATGCTGTCCATAGGAGGTAAATAGAGTGGAAACAACACATCGTCTGATGGTGGAGGTCAGCTTCAGTTCACTGTGATGTTTGTTCAGTAATTCAGATGTTGTTTTTTAGCCCTGGTGCAGGATTTACCTCGGGCCAGGGGCTTCATGCGGCTTGTCACATACACCACTTCATTAACAGCTAACATTTCACTAGTTAGTAGATTAAATGCGTTCTCAGTTTTCATTAAGCTCACCGTGTCAGAGCTGCCTGCTAATACTCAAGTAAACGACAGAGGAAAAGGTCTTAAGGCAGCTGTTCCGAGACAAGTTGGGAAATTCCTCCTGATATCAGAGCCATGTGAGATACATAACTTAAGGCACGAGTTGACCCTCTTATAAGGAGTGTGAACGTTCAGATCATAGGTCGATTTTTTTTTTTCTTCTTTTCATTTAAACTAAATCAGATTAACGTGCATAACAAAGACGCACACACACACACGCGGTGCTGTTCTACATATGTCCAGCTTCACTTAATTTAGTTCCAAGTGATATAAAGCTGAAGGAGCTGGCGTTGCCTGGTGAATTTAAAGTGATAATGAGGTACGATCAATACAGAGCTGTCCAGGCTGTGTGCAGTCCACATATAAATGGACTTGGGGGTAGCCTATGTAATGGTGCTGACTGCTAAGGGAACATTTTGACTCTGCGTTTTAATTTTTTAATAACTTCCAAACTACAACTCCAACGCCCAAATTTTGTTTTTCTAAGAAAGCAAACATGTAAGGCTATTTGACTTGTTTTTTCTGACCAGTACTGCAGTTGAGATTTAAGTCGCCATTATTTTTTGATAAATTACACCACAGGCTTTCATTTGTGGTCAACACAAATGTAGTATTAAACACAATAAGCTTGTACCAAGCAGAGAACTCTGTAGCAATGCTGCTTAAGCTAATGTGAGCTTAACAGATTGACTGGTTCAACAGCTTACTCGCCTACTGAATGATTTCCAGTACTGAAGGTGATAAGCTCTAAGCGATGATGATATGATGTATGTAAACAGTTCTAGAAATGATATCATTATTGTGATACCATACAATATACTATACCATATACCATTTTAATTATGTGGCATCAGTGTCGTCTTTTTCTGGTTTCAAAGGCAGAATTACAGTAAAGTGATGACATTTTCTGAACTTACCAAACTGTTCTACTACTTGTTCTAATGCTTGCCTTTATCCACCTAGTCACTATATTCACATTACTGATGATTATTTTGTCAAAGTACCAATAGTCATCCCTACAATATTGTTGCATTAACATCAATAGCCTATTCATAAAAAAAACACTGACACTGATTTTGTCGCGATATTGCCTAAAAATATGCCAATATTATTCCAAGGCCATATCGCTCAGCCCTAAATAGAATATACTAGTGAAAAAATGCAGCATATTAACCAGAAAAATATATTTCAGAATAAAATTGAGTTAAATCTATTTGAATTATTATTTTTTTAATGTCAGAATGTCACTTTTTCTCGAAAATAAGTCTAAAGTTATTTTTCATATTGTTTCAGAACTTCTCGTCTGGCATAGGAGCCGTTCATCTATTTCAATGAAGACGTTCCATCTGGTGTTTGTCTCAATGAGGGATACTGACCTCCGTCTTCACAGCACCAGGTTGGTATTCTTCATCTCTGTAGCTTATTGCAGTGAACTTTGAAGCAGGCTGACCACTTTACCAAACTCTGTCGTCTTAAATATCTGAATAAATAATTTCACCAGAAGCAGCTAATGTTCCACTTGTGTAAGTCACCTGCTATACTGCACAGATGGCTTTTTTAATTATAAGGGAATCAAAGTTTATATGGCACAAATTATAGCAATACAGTGTTTTCACATAAAATTTTAGCAGGGTGGAACTACTTATTAAAATGATTTCCATGCAGGTGTTGGTACTAAAACCATGCTGCTGTAAGCCTACAGGGTACAACATCAGTAGCATCTCATTAATTGAAGGCTACATCTGACAGCTCAGGTGTGACATCATGGTTACTTATGATAAGAAGAAAAAGCTGGTTAAAGAAAGGTGAAAGAAAAAAAAGAAGAAGATGACATTCAGTCACGCACACAGTCAGTGTGTCAGTGCACAGTGCACAGGCAAGTAATTATCACCAGCGTTATATGATGAAGCTAATTTTATGGACCCGCTGCACATCTGCGACACAGTCTGCTCTCAGGTTGGTAATTTCAGGCAGTATCTGTAAGTGAAATCAGCATTTTTAGTAGTCAGGTTAATTGTGTCACGCCTGCATGGCTCAGCAAGCAGCAACATGGTAGGGAGAGAAGAAGAAGGTGTTCTTAGTCAGCAGACAGGAGAAGGCTTTAAGCTTTCGGCTCTTGAATCGATCTTTTTTAATTAGATAATGAAACATGCTTTGACTTGAGCTTATTAACCTTTTCAGTGTTTTGAGAAATGTGGTGTCTTTCCAAAAACAATATTACATGTTACAGCGTAAATAACTGGCTCAGGCGAACATGTTTTGGCAGTATGATAACATCTATTAAATGATTATCCTCCTCTGATTAGTAAATCTAGTTGTGATTTTAATGCCAGCATTTTCAATTCTTGACTCAGTTTTGCCAGTGTTGCTCTGTCTGCCTCCCACTTTGGTTCAGATTTAAATGTCTCAATGCCAATTAGATGGAATGGAACTAAATGTGGTGCTAATTGTTCCCAGGGGGAACTTTATCTCTAGTGCTACCATGAGGTTGACTAAACTAATGACACTCCCATCAGCCTTAGCTGTGCTTTGCGTTGAGTGCAAATGTTAGCACGCCGATAACCAAAGCTGTGGTGATGATGATGATGGTGGACATTATACAGTACCTGCTTAACGTCGGCATGTTTGTAAAAATACATATAAAGCAGCCTGTCTGTGCGGTGAGCAATAAAGGTGACTGATCCCAAGTCACCTTTGTCACACTGTCATATAATGCAGAACGATGACAAACATAAACAATCAACAGGTGATGTGGCATCTATTGCAAACTATTGCTCCTCTCTCCCTGTTGATTAGATGAGGCTGATATGTGGCAGAATATTTCACAACTGAACAATAAACTAAATTATTACAGGCGAGGTAATAGAAAATGTAAGATAACAGTTTCGTATAGTAAATGTCACTAAAAATTAAGTGAATGTAAATAATGACAACACATACAAACACATATTGTGTAAGACCTCATCATTACATGAGCAGCGAAGGATTTTTGCCATTACCCGTTTGCTTTAACTTAGCAGTTCTGCACAAGAAGTGTGTGTGTGTGTGTTGACTGTAAAGTGGTACGTCCCCTGCTGGGAGTGGATAATGGTTGTATGGCCTTATTACCCCCGCTGAGTGAATGTGGGGAAAGCAGAGCAGGGAGATTAGCAGAGCGGCGGGAGTCATAGATAGACACTCTGACCCTCTGATGCGATGCGACGTGACAGGACGGTAGATGTAATGTGATTTGAAATAACCTTGTCTCAAACACCTTTAATTATTTTCACACTCATTAGTCCTCATGATACAAAATTCATGACACATGCTCAGTACCTCCTTAATGGCTGCATTCACACTGTCCTGATTTCCTCACAAGCGACACAGACTCTGAATCAGTGTGACCAACCTCAGGCAGGATGAAGCTGCAGCACATGGTGTGCCAGATATGTTTGGAATATAAAAATCAGATTTAGTGTTGCCATAATAATGGCAATATAATAACTGTGCAAGTGTTAGTTTTCATGTTCTGTGCAGGAATTGATGCATTGTAGCCGTGCAGACCAAGAGGCAGTGACCGCACTAACTGCCCTTTTGAAGTAGCGGTGGGATTGACAGAGCAAAGAGAAACTGGAATGACTGGCTGATATTGGTGGGGTTAAAGTACAGTCATCTTAGCCTTCAGTTCACCAAAGTTTTCTGCTCTCAGCACTGAAAAGGGATGTGATGTCATTGTTCTGAATACATAATCTTGAGCAGAGAAATCATGAGCTGTAAAAACGGTTCGAGAGTGATGCTGCAGGTTGAAATAAATGTGGTCTGGTCGGGATTCAATCCCAATCATTTTTAAATATTTTATCAAATGTGAATCCTAGTATCAAGTTATTAGATTTGAAGCCCATATTGAATCTAATTATTTTGTGCTCTCGGGGAACTGAAGTTATAAAAAACTAAAACTCGCAGCTCTTTAATCAGCTTTTCTTAGCTGAGATGGCAGATATAGCGCAGTTTTCTACCGTCGCCCTGGTTAATATTCACAACCTGCAGCTACGACCTGAAAATGAGATGAGCAGCAGGAGATATGAAATGCTGATTAAATGAATCTGACACATTGAAATAACTTTACCTCATCCTACACGAACTCCTTGCTTTTAATACAGGAGGAGCTGATTCAGAGCTGTGATGCTTGAATTATTAACATGATATGCATGAAGGTTTAACTTGAAGGTTCTCCTGAAATTCATATGATGTATCAGTCAATGAGATCATTTCTGCACTCACTTTTCTTTCGGTCTTCAGGTCTTAAAGTTGGAGTACAGACACCAACTTGTCAAAAGCATGTTAACCAGACAGCCAGACTGCCAAAAATGTTCATTAAACCATTTAACAAGGGTTAGGATGAACATTTCCTGATAGTAGAAGCAAGAGAACAATGAGACACTTACTTTTCACTGAGTTTTGTTTGGGTACAAAGTGATGATTCCTCACCCCTGGTCTACTTACAGGATAAAATAAGAATGAAAACAACCGTTTATATAAACTAAATAGGTTAAACAAATAGGGTGAAGTCAGGAGATCTTCAGCAATTTGTGAGATCCAATTTGGAGACCTTCTTAAAGATTTAAATGTCATGTGTTGTCTGACCAGTCCTATAGATTAGCATCAGAACATTGCATTTGAGAAGTTGGTTAGCAGTTAGATAGCATCTCGGCTTAAAAACTACTGAAATGAATCCTTCATTATCAAAATAGTTGCTGATAAATTTTATTGATTAATATTCTTACCATTGCAGCTCTACACCAATCCCTACTTTGAGAGCTTAAAATTAAATAGACAGCTTAATTCATAGGAATGTAAGAGTCTTTAGTGTAGCAAGAAAATGAGAAGAGGATGTTCATAAACTTGAGGACTAAATGGATGGTAGTCAATTCTTTTTGAATAATTATGTAGAAATATTAAATGAATTAAACAAATGCAGATTAAGCACAGTTCTTATTACACCGTGAAATTACAAGTTCCACTTTGTAATTGCATTTTTCAGAAAATATTCACTTCACTACAGCTCAGTTGTTGGAAATTAAGTGTATCGCATATCTCAGTTATTCCAGGGTTGTGTTGGTTTCTGGGTTTCAGAACTTTGTGATAAGAAAAAGAAGTCGTCTCCATGCACTTAGTTGGATGACTCAGATAAATGCCTCTATAAGCCGGTAGGTGTTCAACCATTTCAGAGCCACTAAACATGTACTGTAATGCAAAATCTCCCCTCAGCTTAAATTATAGAGTCCTTTAAATGTTGCATAAATAATTTTGGTTGCAAGCCCTACACGAACATGAGTACACGCCAGACCCAAAGGCAAAAAAAAAAAATGCATTAACCTACATAAAAGCTGAGATGTGTCATCACGAGCCTCTTTTCTTTAGTTTTTCAGATATGTGGAGGCAGGCTATAGCTCACTCTGAGCGAGAGCAGCCGTCTGGCTCTGAAAAACCATTAAAGGGTTATGTGATTTATTTTACAGCTGTTAGAAATAAGCACTTACTCTCCAGTGGCCGCGCTAATTACCTGGACGTCCAACGACTTGTCCATGTCCAGACATTTTGTTGACCTTTTCCACAGTTAGGTTTGTCACACTGTACGTCAGAAAGCTCGCTAGTCACTCCAAAGTGTGCAGCAGGGTGAGTGCGATGATGGAATTGAAGGCATATTCTTGGTCGTCGTCTGTGCTACCGTAAACCCACACATAATTACCAGCAACTGCCTCTAATGGGCCGCTAATGGAGACACTTCCTGTTCAACCCAGGCCCTAGTCTGACTGCCCCCTAACCTCTGGCTTTGCCCTATTGTGCTTTCTTTAGATACATATCATTAAGCAAACCAAATTGTTGTTGCATATTGGATGCATCTACAGTACTGTTGGAGAGCATCAGGCTGTTGGTGCAAACTACTAGTCCGTCCCAAAATCCACAAACGCGATCATGAGCTCTGAAGTGCTATCGAATCACCAAAATAGTGGGTTAGTGTGTCCCACCTCTGAGAAACACCATGTTTCTGCGAGCTCAAAAGTCCACATGCATGCAGTCCTAACAGGCGTATAGGCTGTGATAGCAATCAGCAGACCTTATCTCTCCAGACCCAGAAGTAGGAAGTGAATGACCTCACACATGCCATTTTTTTCAGCACTTTCATCCAAAGTGCACCATAGTACGACAAGAACATAAAGAAACGCTTCACACTTCATGGGCCTGCATCAATAGAAAACAATTTGCTCACTGAAATACCATCGGCAGAACCGATTTTTCTGCTTTTTGATGAGCAGAAACTGAGATCTTGGAAGTTTATCCCCATAAAGCTTTTCACAGGGAACTCCAAAAGAACATCAGCATTCTGAGTCAAATCTGAGTAGAAAGAGTTTCCACTTTTTTTTTTTTTCTGCCGGAAGGATTTTGGGTGAGTCAGTCACATGAGCTCCCATATTCAACAAAATAATCCCTGTTATTTTCTTAGCGATCATAAAAAGAGATGCAGTGGGAGAATTTGTACAAGGAGTTCGATTTATTTTCAGTCCTGTTCACATGCCAGATTAGATCCACAGATGAAAGCTTATGGGCCCGGGGGTGACATCTTCATTTGCAATGCAGTGTTAACGACGAGCTGTATGATTCATGTTCATCCCCAGCTGTGTAGCATATCCCGTGTTAACACAGAGAAACATCGCTGCAGCAATTTCCCAGCACGCTTCAGATCAGAGTTGTCCAAAGTTTTCATGCCAGGAGTTTGAAGCACTTTGTTCTGTGCACTTGAAACTCCAGTAAGATGATTTCATCACTACCAGACCTCACTCACTAACATATATTACTACTAATGGGTATAGCCAAGAGATTCCCTGAGAAACAACAAAAGTGTTTTTATTGCTCATTGTCAGACATATACGCTGATACCTGTGATGCATTTGTTGGGCTTTGGAAACACACAACATGCTCACGTGTCCTTTAAAAAATACAATGAAATTAAAGTAATTAGTAGGGATTATCGGCCTTTACCAATTATCACGGCAGATATTCAACATTTTTTCCGATTATTGGTATCAGTGTTTTTTTGTGTCTGATGCAGCATCCTTTCTCTGTCTGTAGTCACCGCTCTGTGGTTACACTCAAGTAATGGCCGATCAACACTTAAAAATCAGGATCTGCAAAGTAACAAGTAACTGAATTAATCAAATAAATGTAGTGGAGTGGAAGCATTGAGTAGGAGAAAATGGAAATACAAGTGACTTGTAGTTAGTTACATTCCATCACTGGTTATTCTCAACTTTGACACTATGATTTTTTTTTTTTTACTGCAAAGTTTCCAATTATTGGTCTCCTTGATCACTAATAATCGATATTGATATCGGCTCTGAAAAAAATATATGGGTAGAGCCCTAGCTGATAGCAAACAAGACTTAAAAATGACCTTGTTTTGAGCATTGTCTCATTTCTGTGTAAGTATCAGCTAAATGTCAAGCAGAAAAATGTCTCCTACACAACAATTTGGGGAGAAACTGACATGACAAGCAACACCTTTCATTAAAATTAGATCACAGAAGTGATCTTTAGTGTGGTGTATGAAAGTGAGACATTTTTATTTGACATTTGGTGGAATTTATTCCCCGGATTCCTTTTCTTACTTACTCCGTAACCTCCTGTTTGTACATTAGTATTTGTCTTTGTATGCACCATCTTAGCAGAGCCATCCATCATTTAAAAAGACCCTGGTTGAAATTTACCTCAACAACCAAATCAAAGCACAGTGAGATATCATGTGTCCCCACACTGTGAGGTAAACACAAACATGTGTGTCTGTCAGGGGTGGACATGTCTACGTCTTGATGTGTATCAGTATCTTTTTGCGCACACGTTTGTTTATGTGTGAATTCCATTCTTTGTTCTTGCTCATCGCACTCATCATGTTATAATTTGCTCCATTCTGACGAGGGATGATTGGGGCACTGAATGCTTTGACGGGACAACAAACACTCCAGCTCATTTCCAAAACAACGCTCAGTGGCATGAAGCATTAATGAAGCAGCTCACAGCATCGCTGAGCAATATCTGGTCATCCGTTGTTGTTTTTCCAGACCAGTGCTGCTGGGAAGGTTTTGGACAATCTAGCTTGAGGCCCAGATAATGCAAGTGGACTGTGGTGAGACAAGGGAGCCCCTGTTCCCATCTGAGCACCCCCCGAACCACCACCATTATTGTCCTCATTCTTTTATCTACGTATCCCCCTGTTTTGTTGATGGTGCGTGATTGATTTGAAATCAAGACTCCAGCTGACAGCTGACCGTGGGATGAACCCATCATCACGTTGGGGTCAATTGTGACATTGCCTTGGCGTTGTGACATATATGTGATGACCCAATTTGAGTCCTCTGAGGTTGTTTTTCTTTTTTTTCTTTTTTCTTCAGTTAGATGAAGTAGCAGTGACATGCTGGCATATTGTTTTGTGGTAACGTGTTTGGTTGTAAAGTCCTTAGCTGGTCCTCAGGATTAGAGCCAATTAAGTCATTTTTATGGCTCAGTATCAGCTGTATAAAGCCCAATCAATTTCCAGTCTTTACATTTATTGTAGTAGTCATTTGCACAAAGGATGGAGGAGCATTTCACTGTGCTCTTTGAACACTGTAACAGATTGCATATCTAATTACATTTGTCTACAGGGTTGTGAATGCAATTTTAATTGTCATTAATCTCTATAAATTAAACTTAGTGCGTCGGTGCATCTTCCAACCATATTTACATTCCCTTCTTAGTTTTAGCTAGAAAATAGTTGTTGTATTGTAAGCTGTCCACTGTCCTCCCAGGGTTCTCTCTCTCAATATATTTTTTAGCCTTTATTCATTCAGGTGTAGTCATTTCCAGGAGCGCCCTGATCACATTCACAAAGTTACACATTCACATCTGTAAGCTCCATAGTACAACCTCTGTCTGATCCATACGGAGGTAATACTCAAACCTCTAATCTTTCTTCATGTTCCGTGACAAGTCCTGGGCGTGTGTGTGTAAATAAAGCATGTGTACGTTTGACAAATATTCTTCTCTCATGTACCGCAGTGCCTGGTAGCACATATGTAAATGTAACCTGTATGTTCTTTTTGTTGTGTCTTGAAGTATCCTGACTCACACAAAACCACATGTCTTCACACATGAGTGCACAGGGTGGACTGTAAAATGTCAGTACAGTAATATAGGGCATTTGCCCATCTTTATCTTAATTGTTGTGGTTTGCGGTCAGTATCTATTAGCGTTTAACTTGCGAATGTATTATGTAGGTGTCTTTTTATTTTGTCTCATTGGATGTTGACTAGGTTTAGACCCATGTCTTCTTCAGAAACAGTAATGCCACTGAAGCCGTCATTGCCTCAATACTGTATACCCAACGGCTTGTTTTGCGTGTTAGTGTTGAAACGTCTCATGCACCGCGGTTATGTGCAGTAGAATCACAGTTGTTGTGTCTCCTGAAAATGGCCGTTCAATAAGCCGCCCTTAGTTACTGCTGCTCGGCTTGACAGGCTTTATTTTGCTCGGTGTCTGTCGTACAACTACAGGTTGTTTTCAGGAAACTCCGAGAGTTGAGGCAGAGCAGCCTGAGCACATCAGAGGGAAAAAACAGAAAACATTTTCTTCATGAAATATGATCTAGTTTCAAGCTTGTTAGTAGGACATGCTATTGTTTGCGGCTTACAATATGGCGCTTAACCACACTGTTTAATTCATTTGTTAATCTTTTCATCTAATGTATTTGTTTTCATGAAAGGTTTATAAAGGGCACAGTCCTCAAAACCCTTCAAACATTGAGTATTGGTCTCACTAAAGCCTCGTGCAGTTGGCTTCAACGTGAAGAAACCCACAGACTGACTGGCCTTTTGTCTATTTGTATTTGCTAAGCTTTTATTTGACAATCACTTGTTGTTTGTAGGTTTAGTGAACGGTCAATTAACTGAATGTAGTTGAATCTATTTTTTTAGTCCACAAAGCAGGACCATAGCTGTGTTGGTTAGACTTGTCATGGTGTCTGTGACTGACACCTGATGTTTTATCGTTGCAGGGATAGCTGCAAAGCTGGCTTGAATGCAGGACAACACACTGTGTATAAATTGAATAGCAGGGCTAATAAGTGCCTGCCCAGAAGACTGGGTATAAACTCACTAAGTGGGTCATTGGCCTCTCGGAAAGACAGAAACCGCTTGCATGTGATCTGTTGCTGAATAGGATTGTTTCAGAGAGCGGGGAGTTGAAAGGAAGTGAACATAAGAGGAGGCAAAGAAGTGGACATGTGACCAGAGCGCTTCGATTTCCCCACAGCAGCTGGGAAAAACTGAGCGGAGAAAGGGAACGCTTTCGTCTGACTTGGCAGCTGTTGAACTGATATTAACATATGTAGATACTCGAGACATTCGAGATATACGCACTCCCAAATGTAACTGCCTCGTGTCCAACAGCTTCCGAGGCACATTAAGATGTAAATGCTTTACCAGTAGACACAATGCAAAGAGGAGAGGTGACATTTAAATCCGAGGTGCCAGGCTGCTGATTGGGCCTCTGCTAAAGATTTCCTCGAGGGATTAGTCTGCGACAGCCAGCTGATCAGGATATGGTGCTGACTTAATGACAGCGGTGCAGTCTGTGCCATCACTGCAGTGTTAGAGTACATTTTAATGAATAGGTAATGAGACTAATGACAGTGACTGTTCCTGTTTGCCTTCGGCTTACTTCTTCAAAATGATAATATGAAGTGCTAATGCCATGTCTACATATCATCTCCATTTTTGTTATAATTTGGTTTTATGGCAACAGATATCCTGTTTGAGAACTCTGAATGAAACCAAACCATTACGCTGATGTTCTGATGGCAATTTTAATGTTCTGCTGGGGAAAGGTTTGCGTCCTCCATTATGACCTGTCCAGTGCGAGAAAAATGTCTCCCGTCATCCCCAACATAATAGTAAGAAAATAATAAATGGGACATGGAGAAGAAACGTTGCACGTAGCAGCAACAAAATACTTTTCATTTCCTCTCCCACATGTTACAAATGCCAACAGCACCTCCCTTACCGAGACTCTGAGAAGACGTACAACTTTTTTTGCACTCTCTAGTTGAGGCCTTTTAAATCACAATGTTACGATGGCACAGGGCTCAGCAGTGTATATTTCTTTGGCTGTGCTTTACAGTGACACTCAAGATTCTCAAGAAACAAGATGCTTTCTAAATGCCTGCTCCCTTTCTGACACTAAAGCCTAAGCGGAGGCACTTTGAAATACAGTTTAAAGCAAGGATGTTAGACAGTGGAGCTCATTTCAGCTGGCTGTCTAAAGAAAAGGACCTGCTGTAATGGAATTAAAAGTGTTACGGCTCAGCCAACCTTGATCAAAACAACAATACTGAGCATTCAAAACAATCACTGCTACACTACACCAGGTACATTACTTAACGGCATTCATCTTCATTGTATGTGACTGGTGGATGGTGGATGGCATCTTTCTCCATGTCTGAGTATTGTTCACAAATAATCTCCCTATCTTTCTCTACCTTTCTTTGTTATTTATTTTTTTCTATATTTATCTTAATACTTTGTTCATCTTACTCCCTGCTGATGTCCTTTTCACCATCCCTCATCGTTTCATCTACCCATCCCTTAAGCTGTTCGTTACTGCTTAACCACATCCCCTCTGCCTCAGAAAGCTGTATAGGATTTGTGTGTGCGTAGGTTGATGTATGAAAGTGTGTGTGTGTGTGTGTGCGTGTGTGTGTGTGTGTTTGTGTTGCACGAATGGGGGAGTTGTTCAGCCTCTGAGTGCTTGAAAATCAGAGTAGTACTTTTTTTTTTCTCCCTTTTTGGCAGATTGCACAGGGTTCAGTTTTCATGACTTTCGCCTGGTTGCTATGCAACCATAGGAAGACATTTTCAGCTTATTCATGTGCATAGCTTTTCACACCTCCGCTCTCTTCCTCCTCATCCTTCCCCTCTCCCTCTCCTTCTTTGTTCCTTCCCAACTTCCTCCTGTTCCATTTCTCCCTCTCATCTCTCTGCATCCTTTTTCCCCCAAATGATCTGTTCATACTTCGGCTGCTCTGCCTCCCCCCCTTCCCTGTCATCTGTCCCCCATGCTGCTGCCTCCTCCCTGCCCTCCTCTTCTGGTCCTGGTCTTGGCTGGCTCAGCTGCTGGCAAAGCTTATGCATCCAAGGTCATCCATACTGTGCTGTTGGTGTGACAAGTGGGCTGGTGTGTGTCTTTGTGTGTGTGTGTGTGTGTGTGTGTGTGTAATTACTGGGAGAATTCAGCACAGAGTACAGTAAGCGTGTCCTCACCCCTCCACAGATAATGTGTTCATATGGACCCATGGATGTGGATAAAAGCATCTCTGTGTTGTTTTGACGTAAATGAATGCAATGATTTCTTTCATGCACTTTCTCCAGTACAGCAGTGCTTTTGTGGTTATGCGGCTGTCCTTACGGAGTCCATGCCTCTGTGTCCTCGTATGGCCCACTTGTGTAACTGTCCCCGGAGGTCATGTAGGCGGTGATATAGGAGGCGATATAAGACACTGTTCTGTGTGAAACATGCAGGACCAGTCTGACTGTCTCAAACCTCCTGTCTGTCGCCTCAACCAGCAAATACAGACCCTCATCTGTGTTACAAAGTGCGAATAGAGACGTGTCATTTGAGAGAAACAAAATTATATAGGCCGCACAAGATACCCATGACACTGTCAGCTGCATTAGAAAGTAACCAGCAAGTCAAACATACAGCAATCATCCTCCAACTGCACGCCCATATGTATGTGTACATATGCACATACTAGAAAGGCTTTCTCACTTTCACAAAGTCTTCCCATCAGCATGGATGAATAGATAATAACTGAATTTTCAAACACCCCATTTGATAATAAGGCATAATATATTTTCCAGGTGTTAATGTTCTCATTTCCACTTCCTGTATATTTTGCTTCGTTGTCATGTTTCCAATCATTTTTCTACCTCCACCTCATCTAGTCAACAGAACTGACACAGCAGTTTCATCATCTGTTTACCTTTTGTTTATTTGAATAATTTGTTAGCGTTGTGGCATCAGTTTTTGGTGCTGCACTTAATGCAGCATTAAGGGGATTTATTTATTTTGAGGGCTACAACTTTGAATAAAGCGAAAACATTAATAACCGTTATCAGAGTTTATGGCATTTTGTAGTAGTCAGATATGAAAAAGTCATTTGTGTATAATTGGCTGTTGGCTGAGGTGGAAGTGCTTCGTGAAACAAGTCTGCTGTTGTGGAATCAGTCCAGCATGAAAACAAAGGGGGATAAAGCCACAAGTACAAAACCCAGTCAAACTTAATGAAATAACAATTGATTTCCAATTAAGCTGCAAACTTCTGTCTCAAAGCGAACCGCACACGTCCTCCTAATCACTCGGCACAAGTCACACTGGGTAAGATGTCCAGTGATATCGACTTCTGTTCTCACCATCGAGCCTTACTCAGCTTCTTCACTTCACTTCGCTCGTGCCATCTAGCCTCAGGTAGCTCACACTGCGAGTACTGAATCCTGCTTCTTATTAACGCAACCTCATATTAGAGTCCCAAATGAAATGAGTGGCTCTGAATCAGCCGCAGACCTCACAGTGGGAGGCAAACTCCACACTTAACAGGGCTGACATGAATGGAATATTAATGCATATATAAAAGAGGGTTTAATGTTCAAAGAAAATTATGATTCATCGTCTCTAAGGACTTTGGCTTTTTTTTCATTATTTCTCAAGGCCTTTTTTTTATTCAAGATCGACTTACGGTAAGCATGTGACTTTCTGCATGTCCAAGAGACAGTAATGACCCCTACTCCTTTCATATTAGACCTTTTCTACACAGTAACCAGCGACATTATCCTGAAAAATATGCAATTATAAATTTGGTCTATCTACTCGGTGATTTTGCGAGGCGTCAGCCATGCATGTAAAAAAAAAAAGAAAATAGATCTACTTTGCTGCAGTCAAGCCGCAGGTGTGTTTTTTTCCGCAGCGGTTCACACCGAGAGAGATGATCAAAAGAAGGCAGATGTGTTCAGTTTGCTTTAATGAGCACTAGAGAGAAGATAAAGACTACAGATACATGGAGAGACCGCATGAAAAAGGGTATTTTACTCACCGTCAATAAAACAGAGCCTTAATTGCCCACTTTATTTGAGTTCCATTATCCATCCAGGATGTAAGTGTTTTTACAGGAAGTAACGAGACCACACTTATATCTTTATAGTCCGCTGCTCCATTATGTTGGTGGGAAATGTGACTGATAAGTTCTGCATTTTAAAAACCATTTTCCTGAAGTTCACCTGGCTTATCATTTCCAGCATTGTATAATACTGCCATCGTTTTTCTATTATCATATACTTTTAAGACCTAATAAAATATAAGGTTTGGTGATTTAACAGTGGCCTAAAGATCATTTCAAGATTGTTGAAAAATCAATGATGATGCTCTTTTTCTGCCATGACTGACTCAGATTTTTCAACAATTAAGATTATGGATGCACAACACATTTTTTCCAGCTGATAACCAACAGTTACCAGCTTTTCATGGCCGATTCTGACAAGATGACCAATAATTGCACATTATTGTGATTTAAAAAGAAGTTCATAACCTGGAGTTTATGCACACCTGAGGCTAGGAAAGGCTAAGATGTAATAAGAAAAGATGGATGGTTTAATCTCTCTTTTATCTCTCATAAGATTTGTAGTGCTAAAGGATAAGTTCCCCCCAAAATTAAAATTCAGTCATTATCTACTCACCCCAGTGTTGTTGGAAAGTGAAGGTTTGTAGTCCACAAAACATTTCTGGAGCTTCAAAAAAAAAAACAGTGCTGCAGCATTGTCCTAAACAACTGAAGTAGATGGGAGACTTGTTTGAAAAGGTTAGAAAACAACTGAAAAAAAAGCCCTGAGTTCCAATATTGATTTGAAAAGACTTTATTTACACCTTTTTAGGCCAAAATGTTTACTGTAGCTGCTATGCTAAAAGTGTTAGTGTGCACCCCGTCTTGTGGGTAAGGGTGTAAATAATGTCTTTCTAAATCAGTTTTGGATCTCAGAGGTTCTTCTTAAGTTGTTTAGGAGAAGAAGTGTGGCTCTTTTAGACTTTACAAATGTTATCAGATCAGTGGATTATATGTTGAGGGTGAAAATCTGTCATTCTGCGGGTGTTGTGACGTTCAAAAAGACGCTTCTTTCAATACAAGCTTATGGGAAGACATCTTTTTGGGCCCCATTTCATCACTTGATGCTGTAATTACACACTTCTGCCATTCTGTAAAATTGTCTTTAAAGCCTGGCACTTGTCTTGGGGGCTTGGTTGAAACTAGTCGACTTTTCCCGACTCTCAAACCCTTGTGGAACACGTTTTGTAAATTGTAACCGTGTTGTCTTCCTCTGTAACTGTCAAAAATAAGGTCAACGCTTGTGACGACATGTTTGGCTCTCTAGTCTAGTCTACCAGGTGCAACAGTCTCACGTGGTGGATTGCAAACCAACTTTAAAGGTGCATACTACTACCTTCTCTACCGGAGTGTGTAGATGCTGTACTTGTTGAGTCAATGAAATTTGTGTCAAATTGAGTTCTGCTAAATGTTATTTTAATTAGACAACATTATCAAGAACATGAACATGTTTTTTTTGTGAAAACTAATGTGGCTTCATGGGCATAACTGTAGCTCAACACTGAGATTATAGTATACAGTATGATATCCATAAAAATAATCACTTGCATATTTTCCTCGATGTCATTGCAGTTTCTTTGCCAACTCTTATTGTGTCTTGATATCCTTGAGATAAAAGGGAAGAGATTAGTCTGCAGGTTGGGTGTAACATGAAAGAATGCTCCACACTGTCAGAGAAATATTCATTACACATCAATATCAGGAACGCCACACCTGAGCCAATGTGAAAACAGAGCTGGGATGTTATCAGCCAGTACTGCCATCAAACTATGTGATGTTCTGCATTGTTAAACAGGCTTCACCAGTTTGATAGGATCACATACCGTGTCTCATTGTTTGACATAGTTTCACATATTCATAATAACTTAGAGCCAGTGAATACACTGAATACCACAGCACTCTGCGGTGCCACACAGCCACTAACAAGCATGTGATCCTAATTTTACGGCTCAGCTACTTTCCAAATTAAAAAAATGCACAAATGCAAGTGGATCTTCACAGCTGGGAAAGACATTTTCAATTAAACTCACATATTAATGTCTTATCTTTTTTTAGCTTTTTATGGCGAGCGTGTTCTCGTTTTTAGTAAAAGCTGCTGAAAACAGTTAATTCAGCATGGTGGGTTCGGTGCAGTAACATTGAACTGCTGAGGACGAGAGAAGATCTCACACACACACACACGCGCACACACAAACAGACACACACTCTTGGCTGAGTACCAACTGTTGTTGCTGCAGAGTGTGCGTGGGCGGGTTGTGGGTGTTTTCCAGGCTCAGCACCCCATCCACATCCAAAATTGAAGGAGAAAAGAGTCAAGAAAAAAATAGTCCTACACACACTACGCTGTTTGACCTCACCCCTACCTGCTGCCAAATATTGAGCCAGAGCTTCAGCCAAGAGACTGTGCTCACTATGAACACACACACACACACACACACACACACACACACACACACACACACACACACACACACACACACACACACACACACACTCATATGCATACACGCTGTTCCAGGTCAGTGTGCCAGTGTCTTAGTATTAAAAGACAGGTCAGCAGGTTCAGAGGCAATGAAACATCAATGTGATATTTTATTGATGCCTGGAGGGTAACTTCCCTTTTTGGTTTCCTGCCTTGTCTCTGAGGTCAAAGGTCACAGTCAGATAAAGAACAACGACGAGCAGTCAGCCGACTCGCTCGCCAACCAGCCCTATAACCCTTCAACCTGAATCCAAAAATCTGGATTATGCAGTAACAATGTAAAAAGAAGTGCTGAATATAGAATATGTTACAGTAAAATAGCTTCAGTCCATGAATACAATTATATTGTAATATTCCTCCAGCTATGATAGCACTGTGGACAAAAAGAGAATTAAAAACCAACTATATGTTCCCTACACTCTCTGTGGCTCAGCCCCGAGCCCATGCGTTCTCATATACAATATAAAACATACATCACAGATATAAAGTTTTAAGTTTTCAGCACCAAAGTATGTTCCTGAAAAGGCTGGGCAGTGTAGTTTATAGCAAACACAGGAGTAAGTGGTGCATTTCTAAGTAACCATTTGCAGTGGGCAACGTAACAATATTTAACATCTATCTGCCATCAGATATGTTACTGCTCTCCTCACAGAAATGATACCTTGAATACTGTATATCTCCATGTTCAAAGCCATTTGTGGAAATGATCAGCACTCTTTAATGGCAATATTGGATTGGTATAGTATTTTTTTCATTAATGTGATGATTCTTTGATTTGTCAGGTATTTTGTTTGAGTGAATACCCAACAAGATGTCTACAGTAATGATAACAGCTTTGTGATGCTACTTTGGCATAGTGCTTTCTATTTATAAATCTTTTTATAGAATTGATCTTTTTTTTCTGTGAAAGTAGCATAAAAGGAAAAAAAAACATAAGTTAAATGTACCTTTTAACTTATGTTAGTTGTCAGTTAGCAGCCAGGCATTGCCATACATAGAGCAAAGCCACCTGCATGGTTAAAAACAGATTTGCAAATGACATTTACTGTGATATAGGATTTTTTGATTTATACCCGTAACAGCGTACCTCATTGATGAGTTTTGCTCCATGGCAGAAATAAATAATATTCAGCACCAAATGCTATGCAGTGAAATACTTATTTGAATCAATTCATTGCTGGCTTTGCTCTATTCATGAATTTTTTTAAGATTTGGAAAAATGTGAGAATTTTCAGCCTTGAATTTGGTTATCTTAGACAGATAGATTACCCCCTCTCCTTCCTTGTTCTCTTCGTCTCTGTCTCTTCCAACAGCCAAATGGTCGTTAATTTTGTTGACGGATAGCGGGCTTTTTTCCACGTTCACAGCTAATTTGGCAGGCAACCAGGCATAAACTCAAGGTTTCTTTTGCATTCTGACACTGTATATCTGGTGAACGACTGATAGCAGCCTGTACTGTACATCTGTCACTGTAGCTAATGGGGGAGGGAAGTCTTCTTTCCCCTCCTGCTTACAGAATGATGCATACTGTACGAAATGGCTCTTTCCTCTCATCCCCGCTCTTTTCTCCTGCCGTCTTCCTTCAGAAGATTAATCTTGATGTCTCTTTCATTTGGCGTTTCCTGCTGCAGCTTAATTAGCCCCTCTGCTGAGGTCTCATTTGTTTGCCTGGGAGGCTCCAGTGTGTTGGGGAGAAGAGACTAGTAGTGTGGTGCTTTTTGTTGTTGTTCTTGCCACAAATAGATGTGAAAGGAGGGCAAAGAGGGCAGCATGAACCATGACATACTGTGCAGGCGTTACGCAGCTCTTGCCTGTGCCTACACGCCAGTGGTTGAGGTTTTGAATAGACCTTCATTAGTGTTGGTGTGTGTTTGCCTCTGTGGAGGTGGCACAGGCCCCCGTAGAATTTGATTGGCCACCCCCGGTGCCCTCTCAACAAGAGTCAGAAGGTTCTAAGTAGTTGGCCTTTCAGGATCGGGGTTGAATTACTGAGCAGGCCTGTATGAAGTGATTAAACATTTCTTGTTGGAAGGTCAATCAAAAGACACACAAAAGACCTCAAATGACCACAAAGACACAGAAAGAGACACAACATGACCACAGAAAGAAACGACATGACTACAGAGAGACATAAGATGACAACAAAGACACAAAAAGACTGCAAAGATACAAAAAACACAACAGAGAGACACAAAATAACCATCATGTTTCAAGTATATACCTATTGCGACGTCACCCATTGGTTTCTGGGCTTCCGTTTTGAAACCTTGTGGCATTATGGCCATCCCCAACTTGGTTTCTTGGAGCCAGAAGTGACCATATTTGGACAAGAGAGGGTGGAGCTGGGTAGGACACACATTGCTGTGTCTCTGTCCTGTTTGACGGTCACCGTGGTAGCATCTTGTCCCAGGGAATGCTCTGCATTGTCCTCTGTTTTGCTCAAAATGGGGCCATTATTTGCAACTAGTGATTGAGACCATAAACTCATTAGGAAATTGTTTGTTGTGGTAATAAATCAAGTCAGAAGTCGGGTCACTGTCTCATAAGCTTACATTCGATGACACTTCTTTTGGGGTGTATTTTATGTCTATGTTGTGTCACAGTCCATGGGTGTAGGTTATTTGGAGTCACAAATGTCAGCTTTTAAAAAAAATACTATTTCATGTTAGAATATTTTCAGATACCTTTGTCTATTTTTCCTTTACATTGAATACATTTTTAAAATGTTTCCCAGCTCTTTGAATCTGTGACCCAGTCTGCCCCCTCATTCAAAAGTTTCTAAACCCGCCCGTAGCAGGCGGGTGTAAAGTTTGGGCACGTCTCGATTTAATTACATTTTTGAGTGAGTGTGGGACATTGTGTATCTGCCTGTCCAATTCACTGCTAATGTATCGACAAGTGGTGCCAACAGTGTTAAGAGTGCTTGAGTCTCAGACATGCACACACAGGGCATTCAGATAAAAAGGTAGAGTGCGTCTTAAAAAGTGAGGACAGACCTTGACTCTCATGGTCGCTTTGATTGTGAGCACTTCGAGCGCGGTGAAGCTTCCAACTGTGTGTATGTGTGTGTGCATGCGTGTGTGCGTGTGTCTTAAGCATGAATCTATTATGTGTTTGTCTGTATGAGAAAGAGTCACACCACAAGATGTATGTGTTTGTGACAGAGACCCAACCCAAGAGCAGCTTGCACAGATGGAGGAAGATTAACAGGGAATGTGTTTGTGTGTACGTGTCTGTCTGTGCATTTTGTGAATTCAGATGTCGATGCCAACAATAGATTGTCCACTCACTCGCTGCTTTGCATACTGAACAAGTGCCGTAGCTTTTGTTATTGCGGAATGAACTTGTTTGTCTGACAGCACTATCAGCACTGCAGAAACACACTGTGCAACATTAGACATGTTGCAGCGTGTTTTCTGAATGCATCTTTTATCAGTATGCATATAATTACAACCACTTAGGAGTATTTTTGTTATGGAGACAGTAAGTACTTTGCCACGTCTAATGTACTGTAATTACAGTGGAAATGCATCATTTTGATAGTGGTGTCATTTTGGAAACCAACCAAGTTACACAAGTGAAGAAAAAAAACTGCACAGACCCATCACTCAGAATATTAATAAGAAGGCAGTTTGATTTTCTGCTTTCTTTCCATCCAGTCTCTATATACTTGTTCACGGTTGTTGGGGGGGACTGGGGAGTGCATCACCAGACATTTAACTTCATTTTAAACATATATGTATTTAAATGTCATCATCGAGACTATAAAATTGTCAACAAAAAGCAAACCCTACAATATGTCTGAATTTACTGGGGAGAATCCTAGCATGCGATGCCCGTCCATCACAAGACGAACACATTACAGAACAATACGTTCATATCCAAGGGTGATGCAGAGTTTTTAAATTACCTGATGTTTTATTTTCTGGACTGTTATTTTTTATTCCAGGATAATAACTGCATAATGCTGTTCAGGGCTGTAGACGTTTTTCACTAACGTCCGGGAACCATCTCGAAAAACAATTTTAACCACCCTGAAGTGAATATAAACTGAAACCAAAATTTAGTTTCTTTACTTTGTTATCATCTATGGTTATTAGTAAAAAGTATCAACATTCAAAGTACTTTTACCTAATTTGTACTTAGCTAAAGTACCTCAGTCCATTTATTTACTGTAAGACGAGCACGCTTCATGACTATGCCTACACTTTCATGAACCTGAAACTTTAAATGATGTCCTGATCAATTGAAACAGGTATGATGAAGACAGTAAGGAAGTTCTATCAGCACTAGTTAATGAAAAAATGTTGTTACATGATATTACATTGTGGAATCTGCAGGGAAGACATCATGGAAACTATGCAGTCTTCTGATGTATTACTTAAGACTGGCTGGAGTAGAAGACATTTTTGTGTCTTCTTCCAGTCTACTGCTAAAGGTCTCGCACTGAGTAGCCAACCAGTGATAATGACTAGCGTTGACCCAGGGCTATGGACAAAGAGATACTCATGGTAAAAGTACAAGAAGTTGTGCACCCTCATCCCCCATCGCGATGGGACCGTTAGTCTAGAGCCCTGCCTGTGTTGATGTTTTTAGATGCAGTTTTGATTGTCAAAGACAACTCAATGCTGGTTCAAGTCAGGTTTACAGTGGAAGTGAATCCAGAAAGGCCAAGTCAAGAGTATCTGGACCTGAATAAAAAGGCTTCCTCAGTCCTGATTGACTGGTGGGCAGTCTCAGGTATTTAACCATTCAGCTCCTGTTATTCTTAGAAAGATTGTTCTTCAAATGCTTTATTGTTAAGTCTGAAGAACTTGATGTGTCCTGAAGTCACCAAACTGAGTCTCAGAACTTGACTGTGAATAGAGATCCAGAAAAGTCAAAGACGCAATCTGTTAAAAGGGACATCCTCGGTCAAGTCCAATAATAATAGTATTAATAATGTTGCGCTGTGGTCATACTCTAACCTGTCTGTATGTTCTGTCTTCTGCAGGTGGAGCCCCTGAGGAAACCTACCTGTGCATGTTAAGAGGCAGAGCCAAGCATCGACTTTCTCAGATGGACACAGGGAAACCACCAGCATTCTGTTTCAAAAGGCATAAGATGGAAGAAACATCTCAAGATTGACACAGCACAGTTTTACCTCCCACCGTCCTCTCCTCTTCCTCCGATTCAGAAAACCTCGTCCGCTTTCTACCTCCCAGAGAACTAGAAAAGGAAACAAACAGCAATCTATAATACGTTATCAGTTCCTCTTTTTCTTCTCTTTTCGTGCAACATTTCTCCATTTACCTCAGGGATTTTCTCCCACTGCCTACCTCCTCCACCGAATCAGCCAACCCAGTGACAGGAACACACCTGTGACCTCTCACTGCCGTTACCGTGACAACCTGTATTGCCTCTCAAGCTCTCTTCACCGCAACCGTGACGAGCAGCAATGACCTTGGACCTCTTGCCACCTGCCAGCTCAGACGTGCTCACTGCCTAAACTGTGCGGATCCACACTCGCAGCCCGGACGCTGGACTGATTGTTACTGGAAGGAAAAGTATCATATTGCCAGAAAGGCAGCTACACACTCACAATAGCCTCACACTTCAATACAGTATACCTGGCAGGCAACTATATACCTCCACAACAAACCTCACACTTCAATACAATATACCTGGCAGGCAACTATATACCTCAACACTACTGACTCTAGACAGACAGTCAACAGAAGGGAACTTTTCAGTAACAGCATTCACTATCCAGGTGCTTCAATCCACCTAGCGGGTACCACATCCTCACTAGCCTGGTGCTTCAATCTACCCAGTAGAGAACTCACTTCAGCATCTTCCATTTGCCTTAGAGGCGGGAGGATAGCAACAGTAGCCAGGGAGGCCTCCGGAAAAGCAGGGTGAGAGACTCAGGAGTATTGCCTGGCAGGCAACGTCACTTCATTTACTTCTCAGCAAAATCACATCATACGCGAGTTTTCGCGATCGAAGCGGTAGCATAAATCAGCAATTGCCCACGAGGCCTTCAGAGATCACAGAAGAGACTCAGACGTTCCTCCTGCCTTGAGCTTCTTCTTCACCCTGCGAAGCCTCCAGAGAAGTCAAAACTACCCGCAGGAGCAGGAGAAGTTCTCGGGACCTCATCAGGAGTCTGGGGGCGAGCCACAGAGAATAAAGAAGTTCCTGGCAGATTTAACTTCACAGAACACCTATATTGTGTGACAGTGAGGAGAAAAGGAGGGAGACAAGCATTAAGAGTAAAGAGAAGAATGCAGCGGTGAGTTCCTCTTTCTTATTCTCTACGCTTGTTTATCAGCGTGCTCTCTTTTCATTTCTCTTCTCCTCAGCTACACTGTATACCAAAGAGTACAAGAAAGCTTTTCATTTTTTCATTTCTTATCTTTTCATTTAGTCGGATCACTAACTGACATTTAAATGGCATTTCTGCCTTATTAGATGGTCCAGAGTGGAGACAGACAGGAGATTAAGAGAGATGGAAAAAACGTTTTGTGAAAAGGTCACTCAGTGAATCTGAACTCTCTCACAATAACATACATCTTGGCAAAGAATCCTCACACAGAAGAGACTTTGCTTCAAATAAACTCTCTGGGAAGCTTGAAGCAGCCCTAAGTTGTTATGATATGTAAACTTATCAGACAATTCTTCTGATTCTCATGCTTTAGTTGGTGCCTGTCAGTGGTGAACAAGGTTTGACCTGATGAGTCATATCCCGCATATATGGTCGCCAGTCTTCAGGATTTTGTCTCAAGGAGGGTTAGGGTCCCTGAGGAGATGAACTTTTATCCTCTGACCTTTCATCCTGCGCCGTTGTCAAATCAAAATTTCAGTTTGGTTTATAACCCAATACTAATGGTTTTCCAGCCTCAGTTTATTGCCAATCAGCAATAGTTAGCATGCTAACACTAATCTAAGATGGTAAACATACTATCGCACATATTATATTAAAATCAGCATGTTGGCATTATCACTGTGAACATATTAACATGCTGACATTCAGCTCAAAGCACCTCTTTGCCTAAGTATGGCCTCACAGAGGTGCTAGCACGGCTGTCTAGCCTTGCTTAACTACCTTGTTTGAAAAATAAATGTAAAATAAAACAAAAACTCTTATTGTGAGATTTCACATCCTTTGTAATTACAAGGCCTTTCTAACATTTTACATGTGTTATATAAAAACTGGTGTATCTCCTGTTTACAATGAATCCACAGGTGTACACCATATCTTGAGTCCAAACCAAAAGACAAAATAGCATTCCATACAAGCTGATTGAGTTGCAGAAGACAGTGGCTGTGACTGATCAAGTTATTCTGTATATGACTCAAAAATCGCAACAGAGGCTCTTAAGAGACGAGTGGTGAAGTGGTAGAGAATTGCAGCAGAAAGGCCTTGATGAGAGTAAAATGGAACATTTTAGTAGAGAGATGCAAACAGTGCATATCAGCTTGTAAACACTGTCCCTCATGTATCCCTGCTGATGACTGTAGCTTCAAGTAAAGGGGGGGTACTGAGGACCAATCTTACGTTTGTATTGGCTCCTGATTGGCGCTATTGGTGTTTGAAGGTTGTTTGTCTGCTGTAAAACTTAGCTTTTCTCTTTCTCAGTGTTGTGACTTCAGCTAACACCGCTGGTTGCAACACTCAACACAACTAATTGTGTGCATATATTGATTTACTACCACTACACACATACAGAAATGCCGGGACAACTTTAAGATGGATTGCCATGACGTCTTTTTAGACATTCAATCCCGCAGAGGATGAATCTTGCTGACTCTGTTGATCCTCTGACTTTTTTTCCAAGCTACCTTGAAGTTGACATTTGTGATTTTTTAGTATTGTGTATCAACAAATATTGGAGGGATTGTCATGAATAGACATGAAGTCACTGATACAGACATTCACGAATTGCAGTCACAGTCTTTTGATCTAGTGCAGTCATCCAAAGTCGGTTTATGGCTAATTACCTGACTTTCCTTCAGTCTCAGTTGTACTTTTTTGTGCTAATTAGCAAGTGTTATCATGTTAACATGCTCATCTAAGATGGTAATTATAACACCATTACACCTTTTAAACTTCAGTATATTAGCGTTGACATTGTGAGCATGCTGACATTAGCATTTAGTTGAAAGCACTACTGCTGTTGTCATATTAAACCTCTTAAAGCTGCCTGAGTGAACAGACTTCACTTTGGAACAGCATTGGAAGGATCATACGGAAGAAACTGAGAATATTACAGCTGCCAACTTATGGAAACCATCCAAACCTGATTGGATAAACCTGCATCATGCACCAAACGAAGACAGTTCCTCTCGCAAAAGACGATGTGTACATCTCAGCTGTCAGTCCAATAAGAACATCAGGCCACCCCATGAGGGGAAAGACGATGCTACTTGGCCTAGATTTCCTAAATCATATAAGCATTATGATCTGTATTCAATTACTTTAAATGTAGAGCAGCTTTTACTTCACCATAAGACGAGTGACGAGATCCCCGCATGGAAATAATGCATAGCACTGCTGCTGCATATTAACTCGTAATGTGGCCACATGCTGTTGCTTGTTTGACGTGGTTTGAAGACAAGGAGAAGGAGTGTGGTGTAAAGCAAACACTTAGAGAGGTAGATGATTGGGGGGTGGCTGAAGAGTTAGGTCTCAGAGGTTGACAGCATTGTGTCAAGAATATGAATAGACTCATTTTGAGAGTTAACTTGAATGCGTCAGTTTTGTGCGGAGAGTTGATTATTTTCAGGAATTCAACCAGCTGTTTTCTCTGCGAACAATAATCCTTCATCCCAATCATGTTTTGGTTCAGAGTGTGCACAGAGAGGAGGAGCTATTCTCAGACAGGTCTGTTGTTAATGTGTTTCTGAGAGAGAGAGATGGAGAGGGAGGGATGGGCAAGGAGGGGCTGAGCGAAATCAATGCGCAGTGCGGAGCTCTACGATGAAATAAGATTTTCCCCATTTTCAAAAGCAAGAGAAGTAGAAAATCAATGGCCAATGGTCAATGTTGATTATGTGATTTTGTGCCGCCACAAATGACTCAATGTATGGCAAACACTGAAGAGTAATGCAGAGATTACAGCAAGAGACAGAAAATGTCCAAGACTCACCTCAGACACCCTCTGTCCTCTCCCTCCATCCCTCCCTCCCTCAGTCATACAGAGGGAGTCACACATGTATTAGCCTCCATCATTGACAGTCTCCTCACATCATAGCGCCATAAGTTGTTCCCACCCTCTGCTTCGTGTTGCCACGGTAACGCACACCCTTCCCCGGCCACCTGTGGCTCAGATACGCCGTGATGTATAGAACGCAGAGCAGACGTCAGCCAATCAGATCGCCGACTTGTTTGTGTTCCGGACCGTGCGCGCGTGCATTCGTGTGCATGTGTGCGTCTGGCCCAGTCATGTTTAGGAAGCGCTGACCTACTTGGACCAATCAGAAGGCTTGGTAAAATGTGTCGGTGGTAACGTATGTATACTGCTAATAGGCCCAGTTGTTCTGCTGCCGCATTAAAGGGCACACGGGGCCGACAGGAGCTGGATGAGATCTCATTATCTCATTGTGTGTGCTCAGGTACATGAAATTAGAGTTTTGAATGAGTCATCATTGGGCTCTCTGAGAGTATTGCTGCAATCATGCTGTGTGAGAGAGAGAGAGAGAGAGAGAGAGAGAGAGAGAGAGAGAGAGAGAGAGAGAGAGAGAGAGAGAGAGAGAGAGAGAGAGAGAGAGAGAGAGAGAGAGAGAGAGAGAGAGAGAGAGAGAGAGAGAGAGAGAGAGAGAGAGAGAGAGAGAATGTGTGGACAGGTGGGTGTCGTTCCACACAGTGTGTGCTGGGTTCAGCGAGGACTTTTCCACCTGAATACCTTTCACCAGTGATAGAAAGCAGTGGTCCGAAGTTAACTTTCTACAGACATACAGTATGTGCCTACTGTGGAGGATGATACAGGTTCATCAAAGTCTTTGAGAATTAAAAGGCAGGTACTGATGGATTGGCAGGTTTGATGATTGTGCTCACCTTTATTGATACTGTATATTTTTGACGAATGTGGAAATAAAAAACAAAATTCAAGTATGAAAAAATAAAACCAATACCATTCATATGTCTGTTCATTATGTCTTGAGCTGGAACTGGGCGGTGATTAGCTAAGCTTAACATAAAGAGTGGAGGCAGGGGAAATCCTCCAGCACAGATGTTATAAGAGAGAAGACAACCCACTTAAAGCATTTTGAATAGAAACGTCTGTGAGGTCGGAGATGGCAGATGTATGACGCTTATCTGGCCCCCAACCCCTAATAACAATCCTGTGCTCTATCTCAGCCAAACCAGGAAAAATATCAGCCGATTGTGTTGTTGCACCGACCCAGGTGTACAGTTAGGATTAACAACAGTTTCAACTGGATTGGTGCAGCTGCAGACTGACATCTAATACACATGGAAGGGTGGCTATGATGGTACCAAGAGAGGCGAGGTTATTCACACATTAGACAACTTGCATTTGTTCAAGTGTCCTGGTGGGATGAGTTGATAGCGTCTCGTTGTGTAACAAAAGCGTTTTAAACTGTATTCTGGGTAAACATTTTTTTTTTACATTTCTCTTTCTTCACAGATTGAACAAATGGGATCAAACATGTTCATTACTAAGCTGCTAAGGTTCTGGCATGTAGATTCTTCAACCAGGTTAGGGTGAGGGTTCGCTGGTTAGCTGTGCGTAGACAAACTATCTCTCAACTCTAGCTCCATACTTACAGGAATAATTTGGCATTTTCGGGAAATACATTGATTTGCTTTCTTGCTGGGAATCACATGAGAAGATTGACACCACTCTCATGTCTGTACGGTAAAAATGAACCCGTCAGCAGCCGGCTAGCTTTTAACTTGAATTTTTGTACAGATTAAACAAGCAAGATTGTACACGTTAATTAGTGAGCTTTAGAGTTGCTGGTAGGCAGTTTTTGACGGATCCGAGCAAGCTGGCGGTTTGATCTTCTACCTGTACCCTGTTTCATCACACGACTGCAGCTTCCTGTTATTTTGCAGTCGTCCTGATGTTATTTTCGTTTCCTTGGGGTGTACTTTTATAACGACGCCGGCTTCATTACCTGTCTAATTGGTAGTTGCACACAGGGTAATTTGGAATCGTTTTAATTTGCTCTCTTTTGATTGTTACTCCCTCCTCACTGTTAATTTTTGACCAGAACACCCCTGTTAAAACATGCATGATATCACTTCGCTCAAAAGTAGGCCAGCCTCGTAAAAAAAGCCTTTTTTTTTTGCTCTGTGGTTCACTGCAAAATTAAAGCGTGGGCAGGTTTCATGCACGGTATCATTTGATCATTGGACCGTTGCAAACAAGCTGTGTTTGCAAACAGGGAGCAGAGAGAGACAGAGCAGCAGTGGTCATGCAAGCTACGGAGTGAATAAAGAGTGTGAGCTGCGGTATCACGACAAAGCAGTAAATTAGAGAAATGAAACATTATTAAGGCAAATGTCATTCCCCCTCAGATTTTGAAGCATGTATTCAATGTTTTAATTGGGTTCTGCTGTATTTTGGCTGTTTTCACTCCACAAGAGAGACCTCTCTTTCTCATGGCTGTCAGTAGTGTGCTGTGTGAGGGGCAGGGCAGCTCTCTCAGCCCTCACAAACACTTTCAGAGACCCTGCTCTGATGACAGTGCGCCACAAAGTCTGATTGAACGATGCAGACAGTGCCTTGCCTCAAGTGCCTCAAGTGCAAGTACGTAAGGGCGGAAACACAAGAAATCTTTCCCAAGATCTAGCGAAGGTGCATCACTTAGGCCGACGTACAGAAGAAAAATTGAGACTGCCAAGCTCGGAGTTTGTGTCTTGTTTCCTCATTCCCCGCCAGTGTTACAGACAGTTACAGTTACAGAGCACTCTGAGCATCCTCTGTGTTGAGGATATTTTTGGTCATAAATAAAATTCAAAGTCCAAAAAGAAATTAAAAGTGAAATAAATACACTTAAAAGATTATTACTACGCAACTAGGAATAACTTAAACTTAAAAGGGAAAGTAAATTGATAAAACATACTTAAAATGTAAAATAATAATGTAAAGTTATAATCTCAAGTAACATTTAAAAATGCGAAAACTGAAATTATTTGTAAAGATGAAATTGTAAATAGACTGACTACCCTGCACCTTCACACCATGACTAGACATGGTGCAGCCATAGACTAGGTTTTGACCTAGTCTTGTTTACAGTGTACGGTAATATGACTTGTGACAGTTTTCATTTCATGAAGTAGATATATTGTGGCTCTTTACATTAGTAAACTGTTTGGATAGGTCTCTTTAAGCTTTCTGCAATTTTACTTTACCAAACAGCTCAAGCTCTGTCAGGTTGCATCATGATGATTAATGGACAGTCTTTTCCAAGTCCAGCCACAAAATCTCCATTGGATGGAGATCGGGACTCTGACTCATCCACCCCAAGACATCAACACTCTTGGGGACGGCCAGCTCTGGGCAGGTTTACAGCGGTGCCATACTCTTTAAAATGTCTTAATGGTTGATTTAACTGCACTCCCAGGGAGGTTCAGTCACTTGAAATTGTTGTTGTGTGTCCATCCTCTGACATTTGCTTTTCCAAAGTGACACTCGCTCATTCATGTGAAATAGGAGCAGCTGGAAGCTTGGTGACATATTGACTGTACTTGCAAACTTAGTTGGTGAATAGCTGCAGCAAACGTCACCGGTGCTTCGGAAAGTGCTTCATTCAGTGTGATGGTTTTGAAAGTTTTACAGCTAAACTATGTGGTAAATGGACTTGCATTTCTATAGCGCTTTTCCAGGCTGACCGATCAACGTGCATTATAGCACTTGTCACATTCACCCATTCACACACTGATGGCAGATGCTGCCATGCAAGGTGCCATCTCATCAGGAGCAATTTGGGGTTCAGTATCTTGCTCAAGGACACTTCTACATGCAGCGGGGGGAGCCGAGGATTCAAACCAGCGACCTGATTACTGCATGGTTGACACGTTAGTGGGATATGCTTATGAAATGTCACAAAAATATCAACCATGAAGTTTAGAAATATGAGCCCACAGTGGTGCACGGAATAAGTTACACCAAAAGGTACATTAATGATTTGGGTTAGCCAAAATCTTTTATATCTCAGCTGTTTGGAAAACACATAATTATTTTACTGTAACATATTTACTGTAACATGATACAATAACCTCTATATTTAATGCTGCACTCTTAAACAAAAGTATACAGATTTATCTCATCACTACAGTCTTCATCACTTTTTTATTAGCCATTTGTGAGTGGATTGTAACGTGATGTGAAATATGGAATCTTCCCTGTCTCCGACAAGCCTTCAGACAATTTGTTTAAGTTGTTTAATGCTGCTGAACTCACCATTGCATACCATTTTATTATTGATGACAAAAAATAAAGGTCTCTGAGCCAACGAGTTTGCTGAACTTGTAGTTTATTCAAAGGATGTACTTGTACCGTTGACTCCCTTTTATAATTGTCTGCACACCACATCTCTTTTGTGGAGCAGTTTTTATTCCGACAACAGAGGTTCATTGAAAAATGAATGCCGCAACACAGCTACTAAGCTACGATAGCTGCCTCTAGTTTGGACTCTCTGGACCTCCTTCCCCTCTAAGGTCAGCTCTCTGTAGACTGTGTCAGTGGCGTGGAGTTATAGGTCAAAGTTCAGCAGAGCTACACTCTATGCGGAACATTTATGTGGATTAATTTGGCCTCCTCGAGCGGATCCTGTCAGTGTTGCAAGTGCACTTATCCCAATTATTTATTCCTTAACAGCGCTTGAGAACAAGACAAACAACAGTCTGCCTATTGGGGTCCAGAACATTGTGAACTTTTTGTAGTCCAATTACTGATCTGAATGGCCTTGGGAACTCTATGTTAATTGATAAGCTTGACTGATACGAGCCAATCAATACTGTAGATATAGGACTAATGTGTGACTGGCAGCTGTAAACTGTTTAGGCAATCAATCTACAAATCCCTGTGAGTCTCTTAATAATCCCTGGGTGGAGCAGCACAACTTGTAGGACAAATAAGGATGAAGACCCTGCAGCAATTCAAAGCCTTTAACAACATGCAGCACAGAAGATAATAAAACTTTATTTGCAGAGCTTTTTGTATACCGCTGAGCGCCTCGGGATGGAGGTCATCGTCCGTAATCATAGCTGGGTCTACTACTGTGTTTATTCTCAAAACATCCAATGTTTTGTAGGAGATAAGGTGAGAGGTAATGGAATCTCTTCAACTGTGAAAGTAGAATTTACTTTAGAGACACATTTGAGTCCATACACATAAAGTATTAATTCCTTTAATGTTATTCAGCTGTTTGTGTCTTAAAGAAAGACTTCTTTTTGTAAACACACTACACTTTATATTCTAGATTCTTTCTGAGCTGGGAAAAATGAACAAGGTCGAACAAACACTGATCAGCCACAACATTAAAACCACAGACAGATGATGCAAATAACCTTGTTCATCCTGTTACAATCAAAATGTTAGGAAACCTTGGGTCCTGGCATTCATGTGCACCACCTATCCAAACACGTTTGTGGATCAAGTACAACCTCTCATGGCCCCGATGGCAGTGGCCCCCCCACAGCAGTACAATGCACCCTGACACACAACAAAAACTGCTTAGTGATGGCTTGAGGAACACAACAAAGAGCCCAAGGCATTGTCCTGGCCTCCAAATTCTCCCGTTCCCAATCCGATCGATGCTTGGGTCACAAGCATCTTAAAAGTGGTTTGCAGAATTGGTCACTACCCCCCTAATGCATCTCATCTACTTATCAATTTCATTACTAGATGACAGTTTTAAGTTATAAACCTTTAGACTTTCATTAAATTTACTGCACAGAGTAATGAAACAGTCAGGAGCATTCACAGTGAGCTATCAGATGAAGAGCTGTGGTTGACAGGCTACAAACCTCCAACCCCTCAGCAAGATAATCAACTCCAGTTACTGTTCCCTGCTGGAAACCTGCTCACTCAGCAGGCAACATGACATCAGATGGTGATTGATCGTGGCACGATGGATGAAAACAAGTGAGTTTGTTCGACTGCACTGTAAACGGATACCCTCGTTGCTCTACTGTTGTATTTTTGACGAAATCATGGCTGAAAGAGTTTTACTGCAGTTTTAAACTACACCTGTGGGCAAATCAACCAGGACTGAAGTCTTGAGAATTATACAATTAAGCAGCTGCCTCTGTCTTTGAATATCTCACCTTTGTTGCCTGATGTATCTCATAGAATATCATATTTTTTTCTGATATTTGCAGAGCCATTTTCTTCAGGCAGTGTGCCTCCACTAAATTGGCATATATTGAAACCCTTGAAGGGTCACTAAAGACAGGGCAAAAAACTTGCAGGAATAGAAACTTAGCCTCGGTATGAAACAATGGCTGCTCCCCAAGCATCTGATGCCTCATTCAGGCTTGTACAGACCCAGAGAAGCTTGAGGAAGGTTTGGAAGGTCATAAATACTCATAGATGTGTTGCACCTCTACTGTAAATCAGTAAGAATCCATCCAAGATTTGACTTTCGATCTGGATACCATAGCATATGAACCCTAATGCTAATCTTGTTATCTGGGATGTCCTGAGCCAATCAGCAAGCTCTGTGTCACCTCAGGTCTCTATCTGATTGCTTTGGGGTGTCACGATTCTCTAAATCCAAATTTCACCAGCCAATTCGTAACCAACTTAAACACAAAAACTACAAGAGTGACTAGATGGCATGAGGGTACTTTACAACAACTTACTGCTTTTGATTTTGATTATCAAACTTGACACCTCATTTTGATAGATTTTCGATTTAGAATCGAAGTCCTGATATCCCTATATCGGCTATATACAATAAAGCCAAATATTACGTGAGACCATTTCCAAAGTTTTGTTTATTGCAGTCCAGATGTGACTCATCATACCCATTTTGTTCAGCCAGATAACCCTCACAGATCAACACCACTGAAAAGATTTTTGAACTGTAAATGAATCCACCAGAAATAAAAAGCTAACGTAAGGCTATAAAAGTACTACGACTTCAACGTCACCACCACTTAACGTCAGACTACATCATACTATACACACATTGATGACTCTACAAGTTGTAAAGTTAGAATTAGAATCGTTTGCAACTAAAGTCTGCCTGTGAAGATGGACAAGTGAATAGAGGAGTTTCGTGATGACCTTTAACAGTCGTCTAGTGTGGTCTCATTTAGCCACTAGTCATCAAAAAGACCCTTAAACGCTTTATAATTGAAACGTGGGGTATTTATTAACATAATTTATGCTGTGAAAATCTCTACCGCCTGTGTTAACCACAGACCTTATTTCAGGCATTAAACCGAGATCCCATTCAAAAAAATCCATTGATTTTAAGACCCAGGAACCAGAAGTGCAAAAATGCTAACATATTTCCTGGTTTTAGGACTCATACCTGCAGAACTCTATATATCCTAAATAAACACGCATAAAGTTTAACCACACAATCTGAAAAACAAGTTGAATTTTATTGCTTCCAAGTGCTCTAATGGTCGGGAAAACCCTGTTACTCTGGCATAATGTTGGCTAAAATGTTAGTGACAATTGTTGCAAAAAGGACCAAGGCAATTGTTATCTGAAAGCTGTACTTGAACTAAGGTTTTCTATATGTACTGTGGATGAAGGTCCGCTGGTAAAGTTGTTCCTGACGCTACTCTTTCTAAAGGGTAGAGAAGCTGTAAACATTGAGTCAGCCTGGTTTCAGTCAATAAAGTATACGTACAGTACAATAAGTGTACTCTTGGCAAAATCTCTTATCAGCCTCAGTCTAGACAGAGTGCCCGGCCTGTTCTGTACATACAGTACTCACATTTAGTTTAATAATTCATATATAAGGGGTTGTTTGAGACCGCTGAATGTGTTGTTGAGCTTTTCCTAATCAGCAGCATCGTGTCTGTCTGTGCAGTCAATGGGTTCAAAGAGCAAATATGTGTACACACACATACGTACACACTAGGACATGTTAACACTGGGAACACTCACAAACACGGACACACAGTGATGTTGTTGCACACAGATCAAGCTTGATTTTTTGATGCTTCTCTTTTTATCACCATCTCCTACCAAGTCTGTTTCTCATCCCTCAGTCATCCCTTCTTATCCTCTCAGTTTGTGAGTCATTTTTTTCTACTAGTCTTTGTACCAACTCGTCCTGTTGTCTGTGCTTGTGGCCTGCCTGACAGGCATGTTGAGTGAAGCTTGGACCAACATGGAGTCCTTGGCCTGGTTTGGTTGGCTTGGTTCCAGTGTGTCAGCATGATCTGAGGCCATGCTGTCAGCTGTCCTCCTATAGCAGTACTCCCTCCTATACAGTAAATAGATCAAGACTATCAGCTGCAACCACGGCAGTCATTTTAGTCCTCGCTTCAAGTTCTTGTTTGATGCAGGAGGGGGGATCAAACCTGATAAACAGGTTAGATATTAGATTACTACTGTTTAATGCAGTTTCAGTATATGTATAGGTTAAAAGCTTGGAATTAAAATCCTGGTATTTCACTAGAATTTTTTTTTTCTTTTTTTTTGTGCTTGTATTTATGTGTTCGCATGTGTTTGTGTTTTAGACTATCCAAACTTGATTCACGCTCTGGCGCAGCTGTTGTAGGAACCTTGATAGGCTGTTGATACAGTGATATAGATATAATGTGATAGAAATGTTGGCAAAATAAGTATGAACAGTAGAAAATCTGTCAACAAGAACAGATGGTTCAACATCCCCAATCAGAGTAAAGAGCAGCATATATGGAGCATAGAGCAAGTATAAAGCTTATAAGTATAATTCAAATTCAGATGGCGTGCCTCGAGCCACTGAATCAACATGCTGAAATGGCTGCAATCAACTCTGTGATGGTCCTCACAGTGAAAGGATTTAAAATTCATACTCGGATTGCTGGAATGTCACATCATAAACGAACGAGGCAAAACTCAGCGTCATGGCTGAAGAGCTGTCTGCTCGTCTGTACTGCTTGTCTGCCAGTAGATCTGCATGTGATGTGATTTCGCCCACCCCCCTTTCCTATGGCCTCATGTCCTCCTGCGGAGAGATGCTCCTGTTTATATTCAGTTATGCAGGGCTGATTAGTCAATCTTCTGGCTGCTGATTCCTGCAGTGTCACATGTCCTCGTTCCCCCTCATCCAATGTCTCCTCACACATGTCAACCTGCTGTGCTCAATCAAAGCAATGCATAGGCGTATGAAGACTCCTCTGTGCCAGTGCTGTCACACACAGACAGCACAGAGCGCACACACAACCCATTTAATGTCAATTAATGGTTTTCCTTCAACACAAATTTCACTCAGGATTTAATGTGAAAGCACCATTTCAATATCATATAAATAGCTACTGTGCATGTTTATGATTAATAAAGCCTGATAGTGCAGTACATTCATCTTATGTAAGCTGGTAAGCAACCGGTTACTGTTGCTACTCCTCCTTTCCGTTAGCAGTCCATAAGCAGTTTACAATTACAATCACCATCTGAAACACTAATTAATTCTGATATACACTAGGTCATTGATTTCAGACAAAACTAGCTTCTCATTTATAGCCAGCGATCATTGATTTTGCTGGCTGGAATGACAACTGGCATTGGCAGATTTTACAAGCGAGCTAGCTAAATAAACTATAGCTCTGTGAGCTGGCTAAAAACAGTGACTTTAGGTGACTTTGTAATGTTTCTTGCTTACTCACAATGTAATCTGAATCCTGGTAAGGGCTCATGAATATGCACATGATGCCTACATTCATGATATTGTTGTAAAAGGCAAAGGCTAAAGCTGCATGCCCCAGAAATAGTAAGTAAGAAAGTAAAACACCACTAGCGATCCACGCTCACACAGATGAAGCCTAATGATCATGGGAAGGCCAGCCTATAACAGTATGTTTTTAACAGTTTTTTAAGAAGAATCAGCTTAAGTAACAAAGAAATTATTTCCCTTTTAGCTCATAAACACAATGTAGTTGTCAGTATTAGGAGTTGGAAGAGATTGTTACACTACACACAGGATGTTACACTCCAAGGATGTAGTAGTGGCAGAGACTGTAGGCTCGGGCAGCACACACATCTGTCAATCGCTCCCCTCGCTGGATTTGATGGACCAGGAGACTATTCTCGACTATTTTGACTTTATTCACAAAATTGGATTTCAACTTTATTCTCTATTCACAATTTTCTATTAAGTGCATAATGAAATTGTTTTCCAAATGTCTGTGTGCTGGCCTGTACTTTTTTATAGTTTATTTAAGCTCATATGTTGATGCAACCTGACATCAGTGGGGTTAACATTACCAACAGAGCATAACATTAGCTAACAATACTGATAGAGACCTAAAAAATAGTAACAATAGTTAACATCACTGTTACCTGCTGAATGCAAGATGATTGTTAGTGGTGGAACAAGTGCTAAACATTTGGGTGGCAGAGAATATGGTTCAGCCAATCAGGAACTACACTGTCAGACTTCCCAGGTACATGCAGGTTGTTGAATCATACATATCATTTGTCTCTCACATAAATAATAATTGTTTTTATTTATTGTCAAAATGAATTATTAATTGAATTATTTTCTTTGTTGTTAAAGATGACTTTTTGATACATTTTCACTGTTGTTTTTGTCGATATAAACATTGGAAAAGTGCAAGTTTGACCAAACTGTAATCATTAGTGGCAGTTCACACAATATATTTCCAGTCTGAATGACATTTTATCTGTAAACTGAGTTGACAGGGACAATGGGAAAAAATTTGAAGTTGTGAGTTGGCCAGATAAACACCTATGAGGAAGACAGAGGAAAAGGTTAAACAGCGAAGCGCACATACATTGAGACACTGGCGAGGCAGTACAGTATTGTGATTCAAGTTTGCTCTGGTTTTATTCCTCAATTCCAGTCCCTGTAGCCTTTTCAGAATGACTTAAAGTGATAAAATCAAAAGTTAGATTGGATGGGTGAGGAGCTGAGGAAGGAACTCCAGGTCATATACTGTATAAGTAGAGGATTAGAAGAGGAAGGCGAGGTCAGGGGGAGGAAGACTGGGCTAGAGGTTATTGAGTCCATCCGATAACGGAATAGTCACAGGTTTTATCCACACAACCAATGCTGTGCCCTCAGGGTCATAGAGCTGTTTATCCTCAGCAGCAAAAACTCCGAAAGGAGATTCTGTTCAAGATAAAGCAGAGAAAATGTACGCTGGTGGGAGCACAGGAGCATAAAGACTTTTTTTATAACACCTTGGTTTTGGTTTTATAGCTTCATAAATGTCACAGCGTGATGCTCCCTCGTGCTGCCTTAGTCAATTCTAGGATTTCTCTGAATAATCATTTGAGTCTGATGTTTTTCCTCCCAAATTACCTTGTCGGAAATTCACCATGGCATATTGAGCAATGATTGACTAGTCTATTTGTGATATCACAAAATCCCACAGGGATTTTCAGCAGATAAACATGAAAATACCCTTCTAGTGTTACAGATCATTCTTTAACTAAATGTAAGCCCTGCTGTTCAGATAGAAAATATGAACACAGCTGCCAACATAGTGTAATGAGAACAGAGCTGTGCCATAGCATGAAAAGTTTGACATGAAGTTATATAAACTTAACATATATAAACTGAATAAACAAACAGACCTTAAAGGACAAGACAATTTCACACTGTTTTATTTTGTTTATATGTGGCGGACAGTGTTGGGGCTAGTTACTTTAAAAAGTAATATATTACAGATTACATATTACTCTCAAAAATAGTAATGCCTTACACTACTATATTACTCCCTGGAGAAAGTAACTAGTTATATTACTAGTTATATTACTAGTTACTTTTTTTCTACTTACTCTAAAATTGCCTGAGATGCATAAGATGGAAAGAGAGCAGACAAAGGAGGAGTCTTCTTGAAGGTCTTTATTAACCCAACAACAGACTGGCCTACATGCTGTTTAACTTCCTCAATTAACATTGTCTAGTGCAAATACAAACAAGTGTACTTGTGCAATCAAATACAAAGAAATATTAACTAATATTGAAAATAGTGGTTGAATTTCCAGCCGTCGAACGAGGTTTTTTGCAGAGCGGTGCCTTCTTCAGGACACGAGCTAGCAGAAGCAGCAGCAGCAACATGCTCCGTACTTGTTGACTCTTCCATTTTTTACCCATCTGCCCTGGCGGGTGCCGCTGGCGACCAATCGGTGATGGTAAATGATACCTCGTGTCAAACCCCAACCAATCACTGATCCATTCACGCCCCCCCCCTCCCTCCGTGCTGTTTTGTGTGATGCGTGTGTGGTGAAGTAGCTGGTAGCTACTAGCAAATGTAACGCAAGTAACGAGCCCGGAAAATTGTAATATTATTACTATTTTCAGTAGAGTAATGCCTTACACTACTAGTTACTTGAAAAAGTAATCTGATTACAGTAACGCGTTACAAAGTAACGCGTTACACCCAACACTGGTGGCGGACCCTGCCGTCTTTCTAGCTTCCAACATTGTTCTGGGGACCTTATTTTCATCTGAGAACAGCTTGTTTGTTCAGTTATGGAAAAAACCAAAACATTTTTGTATTATTATCTCATTAATATTGGAAATATAAAAATTCTGAGTTTGAATGTCCTCTCAAAAACTACATAGTGCCCCTTTAAAGACACTTTGGTGAATTAAATGAACTCAAATGGTGAAAGTGCAGGGAAAGAAAAGGTTAAGATAATGCAGTAAACAATGCAGCTGAATAAGTTATTACCACAACTCCACAATCAGCCCTGTTTTTGTTCTTGTCTGGGCAACAAGACTTGGTATCAGATTATGATTGTTCCTACATGTTTCCAGCAGCAGGGTCAATTATGCAGCTGCGGCAGGGCTGCAGCTTCTGCTGAATGAATAACAGTCAACAGTGGACAGAGAGATGAGGGGGAGTGCAGTCATTCTAACACATCCACATAAACAGAGAGGAGAGGCGAAAGGAAGGTCAACCATGGCAGCCTTACATTCTTGGCAGCCCTCACATTGGCTGGTCATTAGAGAGGGAGAGAGCAGGGAGGATGGAAGGCAGGAAACAAAGGAGAGGTGAAGGATGAGAGACTGCAGGGGTATGGAGACAGAGGGGAGAGGAGGCCATAGAGCATTGATCAGAAGGTCAGTCTTTGCTTTTATGTTGCCTCGGTGTGTGTGTGAGCTTGTTCGTACAATTTAGTAAACAAGTTATGGAAAGAATTTTTAATCTTAGCTGCAAAGAACATTGGTTTTGTGTTTGTCTCTGTATGTCAGTTTCTTTATTATTTGTCAAATACAGCAGTCTGCCCTGACTTGCTTCCCTGTGTTCACATTCCTACACCAGAAGAAGGAGGTGCTTTGTCTGTGTCTCAGAAAAGAAAAAGTGAATCCGTCTATGTCCTAGCTATGCCTCAGACCAGTGGATGTGCAGGAATAGATCTGTCTTTTTATAACTAAATTAGTCAAAATCAGATGTCCTCTAAAAATAAACATCCACGAGGCTAGTTAGAAATCACATTTAAAAGATGCTGTAGTTGTCTGTGGACCTATGGGTATGCTGCACTGCCATGTGTGAATTTAGCATACTTTCAATGGTGTCAAACAAATCTCCCAAAATGAAAACAAATATAGGATTAAAAACAGGGCTCAAGTTGTAGCCCAAGCTAACACACTGACTGCACAGTGACATTATATTTCCATTATACATCTAACAAAAGCCTTCTGATAACTGTAGATCCGAAAGTTACAGTGCAACGTTACATCTCTTTGTCTGAGGGGACACTTAAATCGTCAGACATTAAAAGCCCGTGGATATGAAATGACATATCAAAAAACAGTGAAAGGTGATGTTTTTTGATCAATCACTAGTCCAAAATCAGTTTATAATGATATAAAACACAGACAGGTAGCAAACCCTCTGTTGGAACAAGAGAATATTTTGCCAAGAAACTGAAACATAAATAGTCTCCTTCAGATGTATGACTATTTTAAAAATCGATTTAAGTCAATTATCAAACAAAAATGTCAAACATTTGCTAATTTCAGCTTCTCAGATACACTATCTGTCAATTTTCTCTGTTTTATATTACTGTAAATTTAATAACGAAATGATTTGGCCAAAAAAGACTAATTTCTGACATTTTGTACACTAAATAATAAAAAAATAATCAAGAGATTAACGTTTAATTTAAATAATTACTTAATAATACAGCCCAGTACCAGAACCTTGTGTTTAAACCAACTGTCTCTCTATAAAGCCAGAGGAATACCTGCAGCATCACGTCTGATAATTCTTGGCATTTCTGTAATCTGTGTCAATGAGCAGATGGGTGAGGTTTACTGCATCCGGACGGCTCGGATTAGAATCAGGACCAGGGTCAGCGCCCTCAACAGCTTGTGTGTGTGTCCATCGACAGTTGTGTGTCCTGAGAGTGTTGAGTGTCGGCTCAAATAGTAACTTAACACTAAACCCACTGACACTCAGTCACTGTGTCAGCGGCACACTTTCAGTTTCGGCCGGTAAGAAAGACACTTCATCGAGCGAGCAGATACGGCCAAGCTCCCTTCCAAATTTAAAGCCAGTGACACCCGACTCTCTTGAAAATTTGTAATGGGAAATGCAAATGAACTCTACTGTCCCATCCAGTACTGTACAAATATTAGTTTGTTAGATTGGATTGGATTCATTGAGATGAGCAATCGTTGGCACTAGTTCTCCAGGCTGGTGCCATTAAAATGCTGCAGTTTTCACTCATTCCCTCAACGATGAGTGATGTTTAAGTACCATGCTTGGTTTACGTCATAATTTATTCGCTTTGTCTGTTTGGGCCGTGTTTTAGCTAGAAAAGGACTGATTTTTAATGTTGATGAAGGTTCTCAGTCATCCAGGTCTGGGTAATTCTAAGTGCTGTATCGTAGGCAACTGGACGTGTTTCAGTTTATTGAAGACGTTCCACCTCTCATCCAAGAGCTTCTTCAGTTCTAACTAACTGGAGGGGAGTTGGCAGGCTTTTAAACCCTGTGTGGGAGTGTCCTTAAAGAGTCATTAACGACACACGTGAGCTCAGAGTTTCAGAGTCGTTAGGGCCACTTGTGGGTCGTTGACCCAACGGGACTTCATGTGGGTTGCTAAGGATAGGTGAGCCCAGGTGTGAATGGTTGTTAAGCTGCCTGGGGAGAGAACTCAGTACAGCATTGTAGGGAGGTGATAAGTAATCTCATTTGAACAGAGGAGGTGGCCTACGACATTACTTATCACACATGTCCTTAACAACTCTGTAAGGACACTCCCACACAAAGTTTAAAATCCCCTCCACTTAGGACTGACTTTTAAGTTTCTCTTCAACCATTACTTTACTACCTGCCCACACACTCAGTTGGATATCTTGCAACGTCAACATTTCCAAGTAATAACCCTGTTTTCAACTTAAAAAAAGCCTAAAATATTGCCTCCACCCACTCGGTGGTAATCACTCCTTCCCATTCTTCTTTTCATGTCGTATTCATGAAGCTGATTTATTCCTCTCAGCCGCTCTCAGAGAAATACATTTAAATCGCATTTCATTGCTCACAAAATGTCACATTTACCAGAAAGATCTTCTATTCTCCACCCATCACCTGTAACCCACACAGGTATTTTAAAATGCTATTTGTCACAAGTCTAGACAGAACAGACATGAGGAGGAAAAAGTGTCAGTTTGACAGGGAGAAGACATAAAATGGAAGTTAATGCACTGAACAAAGAGCAGAGACAAGTTTTTATATCGCCCAAGAGATAAGAAGCTAGACTGTGGTACATCACACACACATGCACTCCCGCATGCCCACTGAAGCACATACACACACACATATAGGCATATGCGTGCTTGCTAACTCATTAGTGCGCACACAATTGTGTGCAGGCAGACGTCCACAGACACAACGTCACATAAATGCACTTATGTATTTATATACGCACGCTTGCTGAGAAATGCACACACAAAAGCGCACATGCAAGCACCCACACATCTACACACACACTGTCATCGGTCGGTAATTACAGTTGCTGGCAGGGGAGCCGCAGCCATACATAGTCAATGAGAGCGGGGAAAACAATGAACACACAGAGCAGATGATTGCTGTAAATAAAAGAATGAAAGTGGAGCGAGGGAGGAACGGAGGAGGACACGATGCGGCTGGCACAGAGGGGAATGGGGATTGGAAAGAACGAGGGCGGAAATAAAGAGGAAAGAGATCGAAGAAGGGGAGAAGAGGCTGAGATGAGGAGAGAAGGCATGGATATGAAATGAAGTTTACCCTTTTAACATTACTGTCATTTGAAATATGAATAAGTACATTGAGACAAACTTTAACTGCATGCACAGAGCGGTTTTGCAGATGAAGGAACTTTGTGTTTAATCTAAATGTCAGAGGGACTGTGGTAACTCCATCAGGTTCAGGGAGAGTAGGACACAGTGTTCCTTTCTGTTGCTTCATGCGCTTAGAAAATGCACTGACATTACATGATAGTGGTTGGTGGTGATGGGGGGTGTACAGAGGCAAGACTAGGGTACCATTAAGATTTTAACGGTACTACTACTCTTAGCGATACTGCTTATCAATCTGGTACTTTAAGAAGGGGAGAAGAGAAGTTTCCAAGTTTCCAAAGACTTGTATGTGATCAGCATAAAGACGCAGGAGCGCTACATTGTTCATCAAATTGTTTCAGCTGTTTTTAATATGCAAATCAAAAATGTGCCTGGGTGGAGTGCAACTAATGTTTGACTGCCTGTCGGTTGGTTGGTAGCCTGTGTGTCCCAGGTCTGGTTAAAGAAGCAGACTGGGACTTCACGACTGCCGTTAACTTGTTTGCACTGATAAAATCATCTTAGCCCAGATCATCTGCATCTTTTTCCCCTGGCTTTGCCCACTTAGTCCCATCTTCAAACCGTTGTAGCCTGCTGATCTGTCACACATAAGCTCCGGGGATCATGTAGCAGCTGATGCACCCTCAGCCAAGATACATATCAGCTAATATGGACTGTGTACAGTACTCATAACTCCGGTCTTACCATGGATCATCTAAGGCCACCCATGCTTACCATGCACTGAGTGAACTGTAAAGCATCCAATTGTCAGCTGATGCTCACCATCAGATAGACTCCAATGTTGGATTGGTGTTTTCTTTCAGGAGCTGCAGGAGCAAACTTCTGTGTTGTTGTTTTAGTGAGTTCTTATATGAACGCTGGAAGTGTTTGCAGTTCTGATAATGAGTTTCCAGTTATTGTGCCTTTCAAAACATAAGAAACATCGATCATTTTTCGACAGAAGGCAATATTTTCAAGTGTTTTGCACCCTGAAAAGGAGAGGTAATAGAAGACAGTACACAAGACGATAGGCAATGCAAAGTTCGCTCTAGGCCTTGGAAACAGCCGCAGTCGAAACAATCTCACCTTAAAGGCCATTTAGTAGCTGTGCCAGAGCTTTTGATCACACCCCATGAATCAAATATGAACATCTAAACCTCAAGAAGTCTTTTAAGTGCTCAGAAAAATGGTGGTACTGTGAGGTTACACTAGAAATGTTGCCACGACTGTTTATTGAAAGAACATTGTGTTATGAGTAATAGTATGAACTTATCAACAGCAACCGCCTGGGGAATGCTGCATTTAGATTGTCTGAAATGAGAGAGAAAAACAGTCATTTCCAGCTTTCCTTTTGGGCCATTCACCTCCTTTGTTTTTGCATGTGATGACTATTTTTCTTCTGATTTTGATTACAGAGAAAGTGTGAGTGACAGTGGGAGAAGCAGACAGAGAGAGGTGGTTTGAAAGAAAGATAGAGACAGAAAGAGATCATGCTGTGCTGCTGCTTCTCTCCATCTAATCAGCTTGGATGCCATCCAAGGCCTCCCCGCTCTGAGACAGACTAGAGGTGTGCTTGTTTGCGTGTGTGTGTGTGTGTGTGCGCGCACATAGATTGTGTCTATGGCTTCGACCGTGTGTGTCGGAGAGAACATGTTTCACAAAGACTCGGGTGTTTTTCATAAGTGTGTGTGTGTGTGTGCATGTGTGAGTTTTGCAATACCCGTGCAAGATCTTTTAATTGCCAAGTTCAGACAGACTGGTACAGTATGTCCACAGCAGAGTGTACATAGCTGATCTGTCTGTAGTTAATGCACAGTACATTGATCTGAATGTACCCATGACCCCATATACATTTACTTCAAGTTGTGTCTGTGTGTGTGCGTGTGTGTGTGTGTGTGTGTGTGTATGCGTGTGTGTTTTATTTCATGGCTTTCTGAAATTTCCCCCCTTTTTCAACTTTCATTTTGTTTTTAATTTTTAATTCATTGTGATTTGCCAAAATGCAGTTACAAATGTTGCTGGTATAAAACATACAAGTTAAGAATGAAAAAAGAACTCTGACAGCGTTCATTTATGTTTTGCTGTGTTTAAGTGTGTATATGTGGTTGTTTTTTTAACACCAAAATAGAGCTTTTAATGACTCTTTGTGTGATAAGAATTGAACAGTGTTAGCGAGTGTGATGCACAGTGTCGGTGTGAACCACACAGGTGATGCTTCCACATTAACACTAGAGATCTAAATTTGGTTGCATACAAATATCTCAAAAATCACATCATAAAAATGTGAACATATATTCCAAGTAAAAGGATTAATTGTTCTTTGCCTGACAACACATTAAAACATGCAGCACTTAAATGTTGGAGCAGTATTTGTATTTTGTGTACGGATGTTCAAAATTGTGTTTGTCTGGAGTCTAGTGACATTCATAAGCAGTGATGCAACGTAACTAAGTTAATTCACTCGAGTACTGTACTAACTACTACATACAATTTTGCGAAGGAGATGTGAAGCAAATGATGGTCACACCAGATACTGACTAGTTTTCTGACCCCCCCAATAAAGCAAAACTGCACATTTCAGAGTGGCCTTTTATTGTGGCCAGCCTAATGCACACCTGTGCAATATTCATGCTGTCTAATCAGCATCTTCATATGCCACACCTGTGAGGTGGGATGGATTATCTTGGCAAAGGAGAAGTGCTCACTAACACAGATTCAGACAGATTTGTGAACAATATTTGAGAGAAATGGATCTTTTGTGTATATAGAAAATGTTTTAGATCTTTGAGTTCAGCTCATGAAAAATGGGAGCAAAAACAAAAGTGTTGCGTTTATATTTTTGTTCAGTATATATATACAGTGGTGGCCAAAATTATTATTATTACCTGACAGACCTTTTTTTGCCTCCAAAACATGATTTTATTTCATAATGTTCATGAAACATGCAGATGGTTGCTCTGAGCACAACAAATATCAGATGGAGTGAGTCCTACTGTTTTTATCCACTTTTAACTTTAATATTTGGTATGTCCACCTTTTGCAGCAATTACAGCAGCACATCTCTTTGGCATAGTGTCAATATATTTCCTGAGAACTTCAACACTAATGTTATCCCATGCCTTCTGCAACTCAAGCCAAAGGCTTTCCTTTGAATGTAAAATAGATCTGTCCAGTTTATTTTCCAACTCGCCCCAAATTGCTTGATGGGGTCGAGGTCCGGACTTTGAGGGGGCCAGTCCATGATTTTCAATGTTCCAGCAGATTCCTTCTGTCGCAGGTAGTTCCGGCAATAGTTAGAAGAATGTTTAAGGTCATTGTCCTCTTGGAAAATAAATCCAGGCCCAATAAGACGACTCCCAGATGGTACTCCGTGCCTCACCAGAATGTTGTGGTATACTTTCTTATCCATGATGCCATCAATTTTCACCAAGTCACCTTTTCCTGAGGCTGAAATGGCACCCCACACCATAATACTACCCCCTCCGTGTTTAACTGTTGGCAAGAGACACTCATTTTTATACCTCTCCCCCTCCCTCCGTCGAACATACGCTGCGCCAAACTGTTCAAACTTGGACTAATCAGTCCACAACACTTTATACCAATCTTCCTTTGTCCATTTCTTGTGTTCTTTTGCAAATTTCAGGCATTTCACTCTATTTTTCTCTTTCAATAATGGTTTCTTTGCTGCTATTCTGCCAACAAGTCCTTCTTCTCCCAGTTTTCGACGCACAGTTCTTGAAGACACTGTTGCACTATTAAGTCATTGTGGTGTTGATGTCGTCAAGCAGTTCTTGTGAGGTCTTTCTTCGGTCCTTAAGACTGAGAATTTTGAGATGCTTCACTTGTCTGTCTGAAAGTTTTTTTTTTTCTACCTCTCCCCTTTCGGTTCTGGTGTGAATCGGTGGCATCATGACAGTCTAAAGTGTACTTTACAGTGCTTGGACTGCATCTCAAGTCCTTGGCTATGCGGCAGTAACTCCAGCCAGCATCAAAATGGGCCTTTATTTCATCCCGTTGCTCACTTGTTAGCTCCCTCTTCACCTTAGCCATGTTCAAAGAGCAACATGTGCTTCTAGAGGCTTTGAATTTATACCAATTGGTGGTGTTGCCTCAGTGACAAAACCCTGATGTTACCAATCACTTAATGAGCAGGATAGGCCTTGTACATTCAAAAGAATCACACAGCTGTGTCCTAAGACTCTTGCATCACCATCAATTTAACCACAATCACACCTAACAATGATTACACAAGTAATTTGGCTTCTTCTGTGAAGGAACAAGATTGTGTGACATTGACACTGAAATAGGCCTAGCTTGTTTTTTGTAAGGAAAATGACCTAAATCACCTTATGATGGCACTATTCTATGGTTTATAGAGCATAATGATGACTTTGTAGATATTTCATTTGTTTTATGGGTATTTTAATGGCCAATTCAACAAAAACAACTGAAACCTCTTAAATATGCCAGCTGTAATTTTGGCCACCACTGTACATGTACAATTCACTTTTCCAGATACTTCTGATACCATTTAATCATAGTTTTCCTCAGGTACTATTCCTATGGATGACTTTCACTAAAACAAAGTTACATTTTAACACGATATCTTACGAAAGTGTAACTCTTGAGTCCTTTTTACAAACACCGTCCATTACTGTAGGTGTAGGGACTGCAGCACGCCAACATCTTTCTGCAGTCTTTCAAACTCAACTTCAGCCTGTATGAATAAAGTGTAGGGTACTTAGCTTTCTCTCTATAATTAACTTCTTTGGATTCATTTGCAAGGAAAACCTCCAAAACATTACCTATAACAAGAAAAACTTCCAATCCAAAAGTCAGCTTGGCACATGACCAAAACACGTCAACAGTCAAAAGATTGTTTTTTACAATTAATCAAGTTTTATATTTATTGTTCTGTTTGGGGTTATTTCACACACTTGTTCTATTCATTTCCCTTTTCTGAATACAGCATGAAGAGAATAAAGCTTTGAAGCACTCAAACTCAAATGAATATAATTGTCACAAGTGGCAATCAAATCTTGATATCAGATGTTTTTCTTGTTGGTGTTGGATGTGTACAGATCGTATATCTGATCTCTCACACTCTGATGCCATCTACTGTCCCAGGTGGAGAAGTGGAGCTTTACTGCTCTGCTTTCTTTAAAAAAAATGTATTGGGTTCCACAGCAGGCAGCATAGAGTGTTATCTGAAATGGAACTGGCAGATACTTCACCACAAAGGTCAAGGCACTATTTTTTTCTTTATTATTGTTATCATCAACAGATCCCTTACAAAGACTTGAAACAAAGCATTTATTGTACAGACAAGTCTCATCTGTGAAGCCTCATGAAGCTCAGCCAAAGACTATTCAAAACACATAAAACAGCATCAGAGGTAACTAATTACCAATCATTTTCATAATCAATAAGTAAAAGTAATGTATTAAGCAGGAACACCAAATATTTTCAGGTTTCATCTCCTTTAATTGAAACGTTTGCAGGTTTCCTCTATGTTAAAGCACTTTTATTATTACATTTCTTTGGTTTTGAACATTTGGTGGAAAAAAACATGCAATTTATTTTCGCATATTTTAAAAACTAAAAGATAAGTCAATTAATTGACTGATCAGTTGATAGTGAAAATAATTAGTTGCAGCCATGGGTGACATACCCTTAATATTCATGAACTAGAGCAAAAACAAAAACACCTCAAGTGGAATAATTGCAAATGTTGTCAGATTTTCTATCATTGTTAATGATCACAATGTACTGTCATTTTCTTAATTGATTATAGATGGATAAGAAAGCAATCACCAGGGTAGTCAGCAATAACTGCCAAAAATCAAGACCTTGAGGTATTTCAGAGACAATTTATCAGCAATATTCGTTTGTTATCTTAAATCAAAGGAAAAAAATTGATTTCAAACATGCCAAGATGATTTCATTTAATTGCTTTTGTTAACACTTACGAAGGAACACAAAAGCACTGGGATGTCACTTGTGACGATACTAAAAGTTCCAGAAAGTTTGGCTAGTAACTGTAAAACAGCATTTTCTGCAGTACAGTTAAGTTTGACCATTGACACTAATGCACAGACATAGTTGACTACGTACAAATACGCATCCAAATACTTGTGCATGAAATAAGTAATAGTATTTGTGCTAAGCAGTCAAATCAATCTTAAGGGAATCTCCATAAGTAGTTATATCCCAGTGTTTACAGTGTTCGTGCTCAGTGATGTGAGATCAGCCTGTAGAAGCCGAGCTCTGCACAGGAAGCAGGTCAGCTCAGGTCACATTAACATCCAGATCACCAGTGTTGTGATGACTCTGGTGCCCTCACCTGGCACGCGCCGCTCCTTGCATGGTAATATGCAAACAGCTGAGGTGGTGCCAAACATGCGATGTGTTTGCGGATTTATCCATAGGTTAAGAGTGACAGGTCTTTATGTAAGTTAATGTTAGTTATATTAGAGTATTGTTTAATTAAAAGTTATAGTGATGATGACTTGACACAGATACAGAAGCTCTCTGAGAAGACCACGAGTGTTGCCTCAAACTATGAGTAGATGGTAATATTTCAATCTCTGGCAAATGTCCATGGTGTTATCAAGATAATCCACTCTGAGCCCTGCAGTCATAGAAACATAACACAGTTGATAACCATTCATACAAAGGATTGCTTAATTTTTGATAACTTTGTCAAACTTTGAAAATATAACTAGAGAACCTTGTCGAATAGAGTCAGAATCAAAACATTGCACCCACCAGCAGAACCTCAGGCTGTTGTTCCCTTTGATTTAATGTCAGTGATAAGACATCTATAACATGGATAACTGCCTCCCAGATGGTGAGACTAAAGCATTCTCTGCGTTCATGGTATAACGACAAATACTATTTATTGATTCATTATATTTATGTTTTCAGAGGTGGCCCACTGTGCATAACAGTGCATTGTGAAGTGCTGCACCCACTAGGTGGCACCACAAGTAGGATTTTCAGCATGAGTGAGGGGCCACACTCCTGCTGAAAAATCCCACTTGGATCTCCGACAGACAAGTAGCAAGACCAATGCATTAAAAAAGAAAAGTGTCTTGCTTTTGCTTTTTTACTGTATTTAATCAAAGTTTTCACATTAAAGTCCCTAAAGAGGAATCTGCTCCCTCTACTTCATCAACATTTCCAGTATCCAGAATATGCTAATTTTGTTCATTTCCAAAGTTTTCCTGCTGGACACGAGATGTCTCCTGCGTCACTGTAAAGTCCATACCTCAGCGTGTGCACACTGGAGGCTTCAAGTTTCCACATCACACTTGTGTATGCTGAATAGTGGACCAGGATTGGCTTCCAAACTATTTGTGATGTCGCAAATCATGATCGTAGGCCCGCCCATTAGAATAGGATTTTTAATGAGCACAGAAAAATGTATCAACTAATGAATGTTAAAACTGCCCTCGCGCAACAACTAACCGTTCTACACTGTGAAACATTCAACTGTGGGACCGAGAAGAACAAAAAGTGTCATCAGTATCCTGTGGGGCCCGTGAATGTCTGAACAGAATTTTATGGCAATCCATCCAATAGTAGTCATCCAACCAATGCCACCCAAGACAATTGTGATTGGTTCAAAGACATGCAAACAAGCCAGCGCGTTTTTCCCCCCATACCAAAAGGAGAATTGGTGCAGCCAGACCTCGATTCAGCGCTGTCACAGTGCTGTGGAGATAGGTCTGGCTATGCTAGACTAATCCAATAGAAGTTGAAGCATTTCAGTCTAGACCAGAATGTTAGATGGAACGACTGACCCACCAACAGACCAACAGACATTGCCATTCCTAGAGCTTAGCTAGTTCACTGAAAACATTTTAAAAATTTTGTTAAATGTCAACTAAATTGCTTACTAAACTGAATTAAAGATATTTCTGGTCGCATTTCAACTCAGACTTCTTGAGGTCAGTTTCACTGCTCTATTAAGAGAAAATCAACTTTCTTTAATCTCATGAGTTCCCCACATATGTTTATAATGTCATTATATCTGACCTGCAAATGATTTTCTTAATTTTATCCTATCCTTTTAAGTCTTGGAGGCAGACCGTATATTAGGCTATTTATACATCTTTTTTAGCAAAGCTGCCAAGTTCAAGCATTAAGGTGTTTTTTATTACACTTCAAAGATTTACCGTGTGTTAAAACCACAACGGTTTGCCAGAGAAGCTTAAATTTGCCTTTACTGTTTATCTGCGTGGTCTAACTGTAGCTGTGGACTTGAGCAAAAAGGGGAATAAAATGCTGAACCAACAGCCATGAAAATTGTGAACTGCAATGTACCCTGAATTCCTTTCAAGGATTTGTAAGTAGCTTATAGTAAATTAGATTTGGCTGGAGCCTGTTTCCTCTAATAGATGCAGGATTGTTGTGGTGAATGGAACAGTGAACACAGAGAATGTATTGTGAAGGCAGCCGTCTGCATCAGACATCTAACGAGGAAATTAAAGAATGAATGGGGTCAAAGGGTCGGAGCGTACCTTTTAAGTTGAAGATGATTTGATTTTAAGCACTTTCCTAGCAGTCCTCGGTATATTAGAAAACATTTGCCACTCGAAGCGGAAGAAATTTCTTCAATGCAGATCACTTTTATTGGAAATCTAATAATGTAGTAAAAGACATTTTCCTCCTTTTTAATAGGTGAACTCAAGAAGCCTTGATGGGTTAGTTAGTTGTGTGTCTACTGGTCTTGGCAGCTTTATATAACTCAGCCTCCGGTTCAGATTTATGGAGGATGGAAAAATGACTCAATCATCAATAAATGAAAAGTATATATATAGTACTGACACTCTTAAAAAAGTGATAAGTAACTAGGCATAAAACAGACAGACAGACAGACAGACAGACAGACAGACAGACAGATAGATAGATAGATAGATAGATAGATAGATAGATAGATAGATAGATAGACTGCTTGATTCAAACATTTAAGTTGTCCAATACTCAAAAATAATCATAATCAAATACCTAAAAAAAACAAACATGGCCATCAGTCTCAGCTGTACTTTGTGTTTAGTGCTAATCAGCAAATGCTGGCATGTTAACACGCTAAACTAAGAAAACACTGTACCTGCAAACTCACAGTCCTGTTAGCATGACTGTTGACTCTTACTCTCACAGTCTTAAATTCAGAGGAACACAGTAACAATAGGAAAAACACATGACATGTTGTTTGTTTTGTTTTGTTTTTTGTTCCAAAAGTTAAAAAACTGCACACAGATTTCTGAAAAAGTACAGAAAGCTATGCCTCGTCTGTGATGTAATAACATATACGGGAAGACATTTCATGTTATTTTTATCAGCCCATGCATTCCCTCAGTGCCCTCCAAAATACCACCTCCTCAGACATGGAGAAATAAAGGGTTGTAACAGTCAGTTGACAGAAAATAAATGAGCAAAGTCATTTATTCCAGCAAAATGTCTATAATGTAGCCTCTCCAGTGTGACGAACTGCTGCTTTTCTCTGTGTTATATCATTGCAAACCAGACATAAGTCAAAAAGACTTTAGGTTAACAAAATGACATTTTGAAAAGTCACATCAGGCTCAAAGCAGTTGTGACTGGCATTTTTCACTATCTTCATACGTACCACAGACCAGGCAGCTTATCAGTTAAATAAGAAAATAAGTTAGTCGCAGGCCTGAATGGATATATTTAGCTGACAATTGATATAATTTCAGGCTTTAAAGGACAAGTCCTCCCTTGAACAACAAATTCAATCTCCTGATTACTTAATTTGATGAACAATTTAGTACTGAATGCAAACAAAATTGTGCAGAATGTTTTAAACCATAAAAGTATTCCTACTTGCATCATGTAAACACCCAGGCATGTTTACAAGGTCAGCAGAGACACTACATGTGTATTATCATATGATAGTGTGTATTTAAAATGTAACAGTAAATGTGTCTCCTCTCTCTTCCTTCTCCAGCTGTCTTTTGCTTCCACTGATGTCCCGCCCACCGTGCTCCTCCCAGCCAATCGCCGCCCAGAATCTCAGATGGCCGTACATTGAAGTGGCCGCCGGCGAATGCTGAGCAGGCTGGCGAGCTCGAGGTCCGCCTCATTGTCCTGTGATTGGCTGCTGGATGGGACTGAGGCTGCATGGAGCCAATGTCCAACAAGCAGGATAGCAACTCATCAGAGGGAGATGAGAAAGGGTGAGACGGCGAGGGTGTGTGTGTACATGTGTGTGTGTGGCCCAAAAATGTGATGGATTGTACATCTGCATGCGTGTGTGTGTCCATCTTTGATGTCAACATGAAAGGGAAGCAGAGATTAACTGTGGATTTGACGGATGAAAGAATAGCTGTGGGCATGGATGGATGGAGGATGGATTGATGGATGGATGAAAGTATACACAGATGCAGAGCTGCATCAACACGATCTCACATCACCTCGGTCCGTACACAAGCACTCGCACATTTCATATAGTATAGAGAGGAGAAATCAATACAAGGATGGACAGAGGTTGCTTTAATGACGGGGCGCATAGAACATGAAGACATGATTAATAAGAGATCAGCGCTCGTGTAGAAGATAAAGACGAGGATGTTATCAGGCTGGATGTGAGGCTAGACGGCGAGGGGGGGAGACAGCGTTGTAGTGTATTTTGGGAGAGGTAAAAAGGGAAGGCAGAACAATCCATCCTGCTGCCATCTGTGCTCTCTCCGTTTCTCCGGCACGTGCAGTCACACACACACACACACACACACACACACACACGCACACACGTCGCACACATGCTGCCCTCATCGCTTCATTAAATAAATTCACAGAGACTGACTTCAGAGAACTGAACACAAACATTGAGCTTGTTAGATCCCACGCCACCAGAATGATCTAAGAAATAATTAAAACTCAGCTTTTCGTCATTCTTACTCACAGCAGAATTTTAATGGAATAGTTTTTCAAAAGTCTACTTTTTGTTTTCAGAATGGCGCTTCTCCCAGTCACACTTTTATATCATGGTGAGCTGTATTTCATATAATGTCACCACTCTGTCACCATTCAGCCAATCACATGCACACTTTAGCTAGCAGGCTTCAGCAGCTGCAACCAGATTTAGCCAGTTAGCTCCCGTTAGCTAGAGCAACAAAAACAAAAACAAGGCGGCACATGCGACCTACATAGCCGGCTAACTAGCTAGGTGGGGGTGTGAGCTTCAGCATCAGCACCAAGTAGAGAGACAGTGCTAACAGCTGGCCGAACAGAGTTTTTATACATGTCAAACTAACAGTATTAACACTGTGTTCCTAAACTTATTTCTGAACTCATCTTAGCGACTGTTGTTCTCTGTTAGTGCCACAGGCAGATGCACTGAGATGAAGCACTCGAGAAACATGCATAAAGTCACATCCTTTGGACGGTCACGGAAAAACAGACCTGAGTCCTTCACCAGAAATCAGTCCAGCTGCATTAAACAACTTCAACAAATTGTCCACAGGATTGTATAGACAGTCGAGAGAGACGGACACGGTCTCATTTTTCACGTCACATTACAATCCACTCACATATGACCGATAAAAAAGTGATTAATATTTATAAATTGTTACATAGAGCCCCTTTTATGAATAGTAAGCTTCTATTTATCCAGAGGATTATGTTAAAGAACACAGTTGGAAGGTAATGTGTGTGTGTGAGGCTGTCGTAAGGATTTTTGGGGGTCCTTTGTGTTTAATTAGTAGGTCAAGGCACGTTTCAGGTTGTTGCTCTGAATTTCTTTTCCAACTTGCCTCCGTTCATAACAGCAGTTGTTTAGCTGTTAACTTCAGTATTATTAAGTTGGCACACTGAGTTTTATTTACAACCTCAAAAGTAAAAGGTTACATTGGCACATTAGAAAGAAACCTATCAATTCTGCTGACCTTCGTCACCTTTCGCCTCACACTACAATCAGTCCTTCCCTTCAGTTCAGTAATGATTCATTATTCATATGAAGATATCATGCTGTCAGTAGAAAGAGAGGTTTTCCCTATGACCTCTAATGTCGCTATCACCATGGCTGCCCTCGTTTAGGTAGTGCGAGGCGTTTCCAGCACAATGTTAAACTAGCATCTACCTGGGGAGGTAATTAGGCATTGGCAGAGGCCTCTCTGGTTTGAGTGTGTGCCATATGCATGTGTGTGTGTGCATCCTAATGTGAGCAGATGGGTTTATATTATTGAACATGTATGTGTGCATGAAGGTGTATCAGGCCTTTCCTGGCTGCACAGACGGTGTGTTTATGTGCATGTATATGCAGCTATAGGTGTGTGTGTGTGTGTGTGAGTGTGTGTATGTGTGTGTGCTTGCGCATGTGTCGTACGTACGCGGATTAGTGGAGTGGAGAGAGCAGGATTAGGAGCAGTGAGGGCAGATGGACAGAGAAAGCAGAGGACAGCTCAGGACGCCTCAATATGTGACAACAACAGGGGATTGTCGCTTTATGTTTGTGCGCATGTGCGCGTGTGTGTGTGTGTGTTTCTCAGTGTCATTGAGCACGCACGTGTTCTTGTGAGCGCTGCCTCATGCCCTGACCCCTCCCCCCTGTGATTTCTGAGTCACCGAGCATTCTGGATACACACACACACACACACACACACACACACACACAACACACAACGCACACACACATTTACGCACACAGAGATGTTGATGAAAAACTTCACATAGCCTGGAGTAGGGGACGCTGAAATAGAATTTGGTGCATGTATGTGTGTCTATTTTTGTGTGCGTGTAACTGCAGTCTGAAGCCTCTAAATATTTGAGAAGGTGGATGGCTTCCAGGATTTCAATTCAATTAACATTTTAAATAGAGGGATTCTAACTGTGGGTGTTTGTACTGTGTATTTATACTAGTACAAACATGTATATTTGCAAAAAGTACAGTCCTTTTGAATCCCTTATTGAGTCAGCTTAAGTTTAGATTTCAACATTTGTAAGTAACAAAGGGAAAATGAGAAGAATAGCATATGCTACAAAATACTGGAAGTCCCTATTTGAAATGGTTTGGAGTGTAAATTATTGACATGACATGCATGAAAGTCTGTGACTCACAGTTGGATCGCTTCCAAAGCTTGTATATGCATGAAACTTCCAGTTGAATCATCAAAGACGAACAACTGCCTATCTGGTTCAAAAAAGTCAGCCTGTGCACATAAAAACAGAATATGAGACATTAATTCTGACTCCCAAGTGGAGTTTCATGAAGAGTCATCCATAACAAAGCTCAGTATTTTTGTCACATGCACCACTAACAGTTTGTTGATGAAGGCTCTCAGTCATCCAGGTCATGGTAATTCTGAGTGCTATATCGTAGGCAGCTGGACTTGTTTCAGTTTGTTGAAGACGTTTCACCTCTCGTCCAAGAGGCTTCTTCTGTTCTAACTAAGGACACGTGTGAGCTCTGAGTTTCAGAGTCGTGGCCTCTAGCGACTCTGAAACTCAGAGCTCACACGTGTCCTTAACGACTCTCTAAGGACACACCCACACAGAGTTTAAAAGCCTGCAGCTCCCCTCCAGTTAGTTAGAACTGAAGAAGAAGCCTCTTGGATGAGAGGTGAAACATCTTCAACAAACTGAAACACATCACTTAGATTTACCACTGACAGTGAATGAAAGCCAGAGATTAAATTGATCAGAGAATCTGCACCTTAAATGAACTCTCGCTCGGTTTCTGGGTCAGTTTTTGGATCAATTCTATAATTTGGCTGATTACAGACACCAGTTTTCAAAGAGCTAGCTGAACATTAGTATGCACAGGTTTCATATATTTGCAGTTTAGTTAAGGCTTAAACTTTAATAAGCTACAGCTGATCTGTCAACATCAAATGCTACCTGTACATTTCTAGCCCTGCTAACAGCACAACTGTATGGATGGCAGTCACTTGCTCAGTCTGTGGGTCCAACACAAAGCAGAGATTGATGGTGCCATCATAGAGTGATTTTGTCCTTCAGCATGTGAAAGGTTTCACTGACCTAAAATATCTTGAACAACTTTGAGAGATTCTGATTTCCTGCTTTCATCCCTGTCAAAGGGCCAAAACAAATGATTCTCCTGGTTGCCTTTGCTGGACATTGATGATGGCAGTTGCTCAGTTGTCTTGTAATCATGGTAAAGAACATTCACATGGAGGTTATTATAGCCAAGGAAACATTGCATTATTCTTTCCATGTCTTTCTTACTGCATTTTACTACAAGTAAGTATTTGTTTTCAAAGAAACTGATACCAGTAACTGCATGGCTTTGTATGTAAAATGAACAAATAGGCTTTATCCTTCCTCCATTCCTTTTCAAAGGGCCTTTCTTCCTCTTGGTGAGGCCTTGTCCTCAGGTGACCCCTCTGTAGTTGTACATGGAGTTTATTAGGTGAAGCAGCACAAGCGAACACAGCAACAGTTCTGTATTAATTCAAAAGCCTCTTTGCCGTTTGACCTGCTAAAGTGTGTGCCTGGGGCAAATAATGAATTGGTGAGGGTCTCCTGACGTTGACAATGGCATGGCTTACTACTTCTTGACATGATGGAGGCATGACAGACTACATGTTAGACCCTGACCAGTCACAGCTTGGTGACTTTTACAGATTACGTGTAGAAGCGATGAGAAAAATGATGCCAGGGATCAACTTCACTGCCCCACCTGAAGGCGTTAACGGTATTCCTGTTTTGCTTTGGCCATGTTAAGCGTTGTTCCATGGATCAACATCATGGAACACATTGTACAAATGATCAAACTAGGCAAGAGAAGCCAAACAAATGAATCATGACTTCTGTCAGGACATCACGAGGCATCCCAGATGCTGCGATCAGAATCAGAATCAGAATGCCTTTATCGTCCTCGCACACACGTTCAACGGAATTGAGTCAGCAGTCCTCTGACGGTACGTTCACACAACAAATGAAAGTGATGTGTTACAGAAAAAGACAGGTATGAAAATAAAGACGTATCAAAAAAAGTCAAGAAAAATAATACTTTTTTTTTATATATATGTCCAAGGTAGACAAGCGGCTGAGGAATTCCAGAATATTACGCTGCTACCATAGTATTTAGTACCATAATTCCTCAGCAGCTTGTCTACCGTTTTACATGTTTTCATTTTTTATTTTTTATTTTTTTAATTTATTTATTTCATTAATATACACTACACCGGACAAAATGAGCAAGTGTAACACCACATACGTGTTCCTGACACCCCACGTCTGACGGGTCAGACTGTGGTTTCTGGGGCTTGAGCCTTTGATTTTTAACTATACAGTAAGGAATCTACCTCTGTCTGTATGTCTGTCTGTCTGTCTGTCTGTCTGTCTGTATGTATGTTACAAGCATATCTTGAGAACCATTCATCGGATCTTCACACTTAGCAGATTTGTTGTCAAGGACCCAAGGGAGTGTCAAATTTTGGCAGTTTGGAGTTCAGAGTTCAGAGATGCGTATGTGTTATGCTAGTAGTTGACAACATAGCACCAGTGCCTTGCTGTGGGCACATACATATCCCAGTGATCATGTGAAGTAGGCCTCAGTGGATCACTGTCAATACTTAATTCATGTAACCTACAGACACTCATAGAGCACTCTGCGTCCAAGCTAACCCGTGGCTTCATGTGACAACGTGACATAACATTGTCATGGTTGTTGCAGGCAGGGTTTCTCCACAATTAAATTTAATGCAAGGATGTCATTTCATTTTAGCGCGACAGTCCATCACGCGAGGTCTTTGATACGCTTTGATGCAAATAACTTAAAAACAGTAACTACGTCAAATAAGGCCTTTGGTCCCTCTTGAACTCATCTTCCTCTGGAACCTGTGACCGTGAACCAGAACACACACTTCTGCAGCGTCACCCTGGAGTTCACCAACATCACAACAGTTGTCGGCTTGATTTCCAGCGACTGTTGGGCAGACATAAGGAGATCTGTCGCAGTGGTGCCAGCCAGATAGTCCCTTAACATCAGTAAGACCAAGCAGGTGGTGGGGGATTACAGGCGAGCATTCCTCCATTAACAGAGGCAGAAAGAGAAAGTCAGTACTTTAGGTGTCTCAGCTTGCCCAAAACAGAGAATGGGATCTACATTCAGGAACTGCAGTTGAGATGACACAACCGCAAGTTAATCATCTAATGCAGCTCAGGAAGTTCTACATGTGTGCCATGGAGTATCACGGGCCAAGACCATGAGCCCCATTATGAGGGTCAATGGTACCAGCTTCCTGTTATCCAGGACATTTACCTACAACCAACATTATGTGTGCTTCAGTCTACTCACTCTGCTCCCAGACTTTTCTGCAAAAAATACCTGAAAAAACATCATCCGATTTCAACAGCCCTCGGACCAAACTGCCATCTTTGTGTTCTCTTGTGTTCATCTGCTATCCAAGTACCAACCTTTTATGGGTTGCCTCATGATTTGCTGCAGAATCAACATCTCTTCCTCTACAAACGGCCGACATTATTCCCTAAAAGTCAAGAATAATTGTAGCTATAACACACAAGCAATTCACTCCAACCTATTACCTATCTATTAATCATATGTCTGTTCAGAGAGAAACAGCCAGGCATTTAGCATTTATGTCTTCCATCTTGTATTCTTTCCAGAAGATCCTTCCTAAGTGATATCCTTCAAAAACCTATTTTTAATCTCTTCTTAACCATGTTAGAGACCTCGTGAGCTGAGGTAGCTGGGGACTTGTTCTGTGAAGCTCCAGAGATGTTTCTAGGACTAAGAAACTTCAACTGACTTCCCATCGGAAATTTTCAATTGCGGGTGAACTTTCCAAAATGTAATGTGATTATTATAATACTATAAAACAAAATAAAAACTTCTAACATCAAAGGAATTCATTTTGGAATAATGCTTATTTACTTGGTTGCTGAGAGTTGAATGAGAATATCGATACTGTTCTCGTGTGTATAGTACATATGAAGGTAAATTCACTTACCAGCAGCTCTGTGAACAAAAAGCCATGTTTCCTGAGACAGAATGAGACAGCATTTATATTCAGTATTTTAATACTTCAAGTGTTTGTTGTGCTAGCAGACCATTATAATCCATTCAGTGCAGCAGTATTTTTAAGGGCCTCTAGCAAACAATTGTGAGGACACCAGCACTGTGCAACGTGAATGTGTCAGCACTGATAATGACATAACACTGTCACAAACACTGTGCGTTTGTGTAGTCACCAGAGGAAAGCAACTGCATGAGCCCTTCTCAGAACCACTGAGGCCAGAGCCCAATTAACCTCCCGTTTTTTACTCTTTTTTTTTTTTAAGCCAGCGGTGCCGTTGATTTGATAACGAGCACAGGTTGGTCACAGCCGCGGACAGAAGCCTTGAAACTTTTGCACATGACAAGGTGAATTAGCATGCCGCATCGTTGTCCTGCAACCAACTGATTACCTAGTGTGTCTATCAACATGATGATTATTTGGCAGGACACTGAACCACTGCTCGGTCACGTATGATAAGAACATCGACTAAACACCAGAAATCTTTTTCTATGCTGTTCTCTACTCTTCAGGCAGTGAGGAATCTGACAGATAAGTGACACTGTGGAAATTACCTTGAGGTGTTGCTAAAACTGTCAGTGTGTGGTTAAGGCCTGACAAAAGGGTGACATTGTCAGTGAAATTGTAAGAGAAGTTAGTGTTTACAAGTCAGAAAGTAGGAGAGTGAATAACAGAGTGGTGTGAACGGTGATGACGAGGGGAGAGGAGATGAATCCAAAATGAATTATTCACCATTTGAATGTGACATTTTCTCTGACAGGCCATACAGAAAAATGAAACCTGGAGGATTTAAGAGTGAGGTTTACTTTTATAATTGCACTTTTAACAATCACCATTTGTCTCTTTACGGCATTCTTTCCTAAACTACTGCTGCACTTTTAGTTTAAATGCGGGATTTGCTTTGCTTCTTCATCATATTATCCACAGCTATCAAATGGACTCTACTGATTGGTAGATTGATGTTCCCTGACTCTCTGCAAAAATTTTGGATGGATTGTCAGTGCAGATATTTATATTCCACTTAGGATAAGTTGGAATAACTTTGGCGATCCCCTGACTACTTTATCTAGAGGGCCAACATTAAAACTTTGACCAAGTACCTGCATAACTAATGTTTAGTTCCTGTTGGCAAATGTCAGCATGTTAAAATGGTGAATGTCAGCGTTGTCATTGTGCGTAGTTAGCAGTGGACGCTTCCAACATGTTATCCCATTATCTTGAACACAGATTTCCTCCGTTAATCATGTTACATTCACTGCTTTCAGAGTTTTCTATTTTTAACAGCAGTGTTCTTCCTTTCACATTTCAATACCAGTCACACTCTTTTAATAGCTCTTGATCTGCTGTCAGTCAAATTTTAACAAAACAACAACATCTCCTTCAAGGTTGGTTCACAATAAAAGCCTGCCAGCAGTTAAAATGATTTTATTTTGTATTTATTTTTTTACCTTTAAAAACAAGTCCTAGCTACTTTAGCTGTTTAGGAGAATGCTGCAGTGCTGATTTGCTGTGAAGCCCCAGAAAAGTTTTGTGGACTATGAAACTTCACCCAGTTTTCTGTCGTCATGAGGCTGAGAAGATAATGACAACATTTTCATTGTTGGATGAACATTCCTCTAACATTGATTGAACAAATGTCAAAGTACTGCAGAGGTGACTGGATATAATCACTCATTGTAACGATGAAAACATAATGTTGGTTAAAAATACATAGTCATGACATGACTTTGTTTATATATTAATGGTTCATTTGTGCTGTGTAAATGTGCTTTATGCTCAATTTACCGTGTGAGCCAGTGTAGCAAAGGTACGTCCAACGACGCCCAAGGTCTTTACCTCGCCTTCATGAGCACCCGGCCTTTTTGTTTGTGCCAGCTACACCCCTGGCTATAATTGGAATGCTTTTACTTCATAATTTACACGGTGCTTAGCATGCTGTGTAGCTATTATGCCTGAGATGAACCCTAATGATCATTCAGCTAACCGCCTGAGGTAGTGTCGTGTCCAGCTGTCAGCGTGGACTTCATAATAACTGGTTATGATCACACTCGGAGCGAAAAGAGATCATAGTGCAATCTAATTCAATTGATGAGATATCAAGCATCTCTTATTTGTCCTCATAAGACTTCACTAGGCTGTACTGTGGAGACCGCATCAGCCCCGCTGTTATGTAATCAAGTTAGCATTAAAGCTTAAGTGAGTTTGGATGTAGAGAGGCAGCGTGTTTTTTTTTTGTTTTTTTTTATTTTGCTTTGTTTTCTCGGGGGGACAAAAATGAAAAGAGCAAAAGAGAAACAATAAAAGGGCACGCAGGGAGAAAGTGACAGGTGTAAAAATAACGCTACATATGACAGACGATGAGAGGGTGACAGAAGAACTGAGGAAGAGAAGAAGAGAACGGGACGCATAGTTGAGTAAAGAAAGAGAAAATAAATCAGAAAAAAGCGAGGAAAGGAAGTGATAGCAGGCGGGAGGGGTTGCGCAAGGTAGACAGGAGCATGACGAGGTCTGTCGTGATGAAAGAGAGCATGTCACTGGGGGAGGAACTACACATGCACATGCAGACAGACAGGGAGCTAGACAGGGAGGTGTTGGGGGAGGCTGGACAAGAACAACCAGAAGGGAGGGAGAGAGGGAAATAAACAGAGTAGCCAATCCTCCCAGCAGCAAGTCTGAGGCAGAGAGCTACTATCGCCTCAGTTATCTCAGCTGACAGCAGTAGCTCGAGGTTCTGCTCGACTCGACTTCGCTGGGATCGACTTGAGCTCTCAGGTCACCTGCAGGTTGGCGTCAGGGGATTTAAGGACCTCCTGATAGAGGTTTATAGACCAACGAACAGCTGCCGTTAGCCAGATTCAGGCGCATATACTCCTGGAGAAGTGGAACCAATCGTAATACTAATCAGGCGGGGAAAACCTCAGTGTGTTTTAATGTAAACAAGGCTGAATGAGGCACGTGTGCTGACTGCTGGGAGGCTGATACAGCAGGGAGAACTGCTGGCTCACGTTCTCTTCCTCTGATATTTCCTACAAAGACAGCAACATGCATATATTACAGCCGTACTGCATCAACAGGTTGGTGTGCTCCTGTGCATATGTTTCTGTACATTGATGTGTGCTGAAAGTGGGTGTGTGCCACTGTTGACATCCGTATCCTGTACTGCATCTGTACAGCAGATAAACTGAGAGATGTGTGTTGAGTGCAGTTAAGAAGGGCTTGCCCTTTTTCCCGTATTGTTGTCTGACCTGTTTGTTGTGAATGTATTAGTCTTGAGTTTATAACTGAAGTCCACATATTGGATTTCCAAATTATTAAGGGATTAAAATTATCTAAAAGAATGTTGGCAGTTCTCAAATGAAACAAATAATCTACTTACCAACATGATTCTTCTAGTGCTTTTCATGAACTAATTTGTTGCTATCAGTCTTTTCACTAAAGAAATAACAAGGGAAACTCCCTCAAAGTAGTACATTGTGTTCATTTAGTGGTGCCTTATCAGTCCAGCAGAAGGGTCTGTCGTCTGACAATCAGCTGATATACATGTGCCTCTGGGTCTTTTGTGTTTGGGAGCGTGATATCAGTTGTTACTGCATGTTAGTGATTCTATTAACCGTGCCATCGTAACAGTTAAGATGTTTTTAAAGCTCACACCACACCGCAGCATCTCGAAGCTTGTGATTTTTCGGCTGACGCCTTCCGAACGGAGCTATAGACCGCCGCTTGTCTCTGTCTTTGCAACCGCAGCATTCGTCGCCGCTCTCGTACCATGTTTTTTCCCAGGGTAGTGTATATAAAGCCACTAATTGTCAGATCTTAACGTAATCATAGCACCAATCAAAACTTTATAGAAGCATGTATTTTTGTCCACCACAGTGTCTTTTCTGATGCTGCCACTGGGGATTTGAATTTGACATTTTCAGAGTTAACACGGAGGCTTTAAAGCTGCACCGATCAATATTTTTAACAACGAAAATGGATCAGATGAATGTGCCTCTTATGGAGACCTCTGTCCTGATTGGAAATTTTTATCCAATCAGGATGTCACTCGCAGCCGTTTTAAATGCATCAGGTGCACATAAATTAGCAAATTTACACAATAATGTTTGTATTTTTTCCTGATGTGTAGCGAGGAGAACTTTTGCTAACAAATTCATCTTAATAATTAAATTCTTTTATTGTTTTGCTGCCCCTTAGTGGCCAAAAATGAATAATTGCTGCTTTAAATTTCACAGAGGACGTTTTCTGCCAGTTTTTATTTACATATTTTGATGTACTCTAGTATTTTAGAGTTGTTTTGTAAGTATATGTCTGCTTTGACTCACAATTCACATCCAGATAATACACACAGACCTGTCAACACTGTCACGAGTTTGACAGAATGACATTAATTGAAGTTCTTTTAGATGCAGAAATGATAATGTGGGTGTTTCTGTTATGGTAGCTCACCTCACAGTGAGCAGCTACCAGAGTAGACAGTTTCCCACAGTGTTACTGCCTGGCCATGTGCACCGCAATAAATTAATAAGTTTGCTCAACCGTGAAGAGCAGCAAGAGCCGAGAAAGAGGCGTCAGAGGATTTTTTTTTTTCTTTTTTATTGGTTGGAAGAGGAAAGTGGATTTGACAGCCAAAGAGAGGAATGGAGGGAGGGAGCGAGGGGGAACAAGAGAGACGAGTGGTGTTACCTAATACTGCTGATGGAAGTTTAGAGAGGAGAAGAGAGGGATGGGGGTGAAGGAGAGGGGGAAAACAGAAACAACTGGGAGCGAAGAAGAAGGAAGGTCGAGGGGAGAAGAAAGAAAGAAATGCCAAAGAATAGCCAAAAGTGGGAGGGACAGAGAGCAATGTAGAAATTTTTATGGAGAGGAGAGGGAAAATGGGAATGGGAGGGGTTTGGAAGCAAATAGTCAGACAGAAAAGGGAGGGAGAGAAGACGGTAATCTAAATCTGCCGCCAGGAGCAAATTCATTCCATCCTGTGAGAGTGAGACAAGAGGAAGGATAAGGAATAATAGAAAGAGATATGAGGTGGGGATGACTGAAGGAATTATCCATATCCTAGAGTGTGTGTGTGTCTGTGTGTGTGTGTGTGTGTGGTCACTATATACATATATATAGTCATTTGTTCATTTCTGAGTGTTCCAAATGGACACTGGCTGTACACGGCTTTGAATTACCTCTAAATTAGATATGTGATTGAAAGTGAAAATATTATTCAGGCTGAAGTAAGAAGCTGAAATGAATTTGGGAAGATGGCAGCAGAGAAAAAAAGAGATCATAAGGAAAGAGAAAATTGACTCAGACATGTCTCGGGTCGAGCCGCTCCGGGCTGATTCCTCTTCAGCCGAGCATCCACGCCACCAGCAAGTCCACAAGCCGTCTGACACAAGTTCATTTAGTTTGTATAATTCTCTTTTTTGTCATTTGTAAGTGTTGGCTGCGGTTGAACTTTGGACTGAGATTGTCTATAAGCATTCAGTCAGAATAAAATATGACTTGAAATGAATAATAATGTTGCTCCACGTCTGCTGGATGTGTGGCTGTTATTGTGGCCAACATGTTACAACACGTTAGCCACAGTAGCTTTCTAACCCGACCACTGTGTCGTTCTTTAGTCTGGAATCCATAGTTAGATACCATAGTCACACACTTCTGATTTAACCTCTTTGTGGGGGATATAATGGGCGAACCGAACCTTCAGCCATGGTGACAGGCTTATGGTCTTTGGTATGACTGGAAAAGTACAGGCTCCCTCTTCAAATCAAGAGAGCCGTTTGTTATTTAGCTCAACAGCTTTTTTTAAGTCACTCATGTGAGGATATTCATGATTATCCCAATAACACAAATTCACCACAATCATTTTTTTCTGTTTTTATCATGATCCGTGATAAACATTCACTAGTTTCAACTGAAACGTCTCAGTTGGGTTTTGGGCTGCGGGTTGGACATAACTAGCACTTTGAAGATGTCACTTTGGGCTTTATCTCTACTATTTTCTAACATTTTATAGCCAGTTGATTAATTGAAAAAGCAACAGATTAATGAACGATGAAACCGATAACTTAAATGTTCACAAGATAAATTATTGCAAACAAAGCTCTCATAAAACATTAACTGTGAAAGTCATCAAGCAAAAAGGCCAAAGGTTTCTTGCTTCTAGTTTCTTACATGTGAGGATTCGCACATTAAGCAAATGACATGTAAGTATCTTTGACTGTTTGGTCCGGTCGAATGAACAAGCTATAATGTTAAGACCACCTTTGGTTCTAAGACTTTTCACCATTTAACATTGTTCTCTCTTTTCTTCCTCCCCCATCTTCTTCCTCCCAGGTGGCCAAATGTGCCGAAGAGAAAGAGCAAGAATGGGCAGTGTTCGGTGAAGAGTATGTCTGGTAAGGATCTGTCATCTCCTCCTTCACCTCCTCGTTACGTTTTCACCTCCAAACGAGCGAGCGAACTCAATTCAGAGCAGGTTTCTTTTAAGACGCTCATTCTTTTGATGTGCCGGTTGATTCAGTCAGTGTTCAGTGTGCACATCATTTCATAGCCGGCTCTCCTGAGCTCTGAATGGTTTCCTCTGTGTCATTACTATGATAATCTCCTTCTCATCATGTTATATTTATATTCTTTTCCTTCGGAGGCCTTGTTGAACACAAATTCGCTCACCTAGGTGACCAAATACTAGGCTTAAGAGATTTGTTTGGGTAGAGCTGTAGACAGAGCTCTTAAGGTACCAGACTGCATGCTTAATCAAAGGTGAAAAAAATCATTGCCTAATTGTCAGCCAAAAATAAGTGTTTTGTTCCCTTTTCACAGGTTTAGTCCTGTAATTCTGAGATGAGTCAACCTAGGAGTAATAAAGTTCTTCCCTATAAGTGAAGAATAAGACTATACTGTAAACATAGTTTCAGCTCATGGCCGGATTTTATTGATACCTCTTCAATTTCTCGTAATAGATTAAATAAGAATGTGTTATTTGGTGCACCTCAATAATGTGCTGGTTTACTTAAATTAAGAAGTTTTTTCTGGTATGTTTCTATTTAATTATCTTGCAAATACCCCTCATTGGCCTCAGTAATACGAGAAGAGCCGCTCAATAAATCCCTTCCACTGGTGTGCTCTTAGCACTTTCGCTTTCTCGAAGCCTCTCAGCATGCGTGTGTTCGTGCGACTGCGAGCAACTGTGACATGGTGCGGGGTCATGTGGGTGTCAAGGTATGTGTAGAGGTGGAGGGGGATGCCTGGGCCTTTCAATGAAAGTGTGCAAATGTATGTATGTGCTCTAAAAAAAAAAACTCTACGGTTAGCAGTCTGAGGAGAAAGTCCTGTCTAAGCACTCCCAGATGACCTCTACAGTCCTCGTACAAACAACGTAATAGTAAAGAGGTTTGAGTTCTAAAGAAAATAAGATTATCTACTGTTCATATTGTGAGTGTTGGTTAAAGGGAGCAAGGAGCAGAGGGAAACTTTTCATCTAAATCAAAAGTCAAGATGAAAAGCATATTTTATGAATTGCGGGAATGTGACTGTAAAGCTGATAAGCCTGTGTGATTTCAGGTCTCTGTTTGCAGGAAAGCCTGCCAGTGTTTTATACTGTATGCTCCATCCTGTACCACAGTCTCTTGGGGCCCTATGCACTGGAGCTTCTTTGAGGCCCCTGTGATAACACTCAGCCCCCTCCTCCCTCTCCTCCTCCACTCCTCTGTCCCTTCATCTTTTCCTCCCTTCCCTCGTCACCACCACGCTTCTTCTCTCCCCCTCCCCCCATCCCTCAAAATCATCCCCTCACCTCCTCATCCTCCACCCCACCTCACCTACCTCCCTTGTACTCATTGATCACACTTGTCTCATTCCATCCTGTCTTCCTTTTCAACCTCCTCCTCCTCCTCCTCCTCTCCTATAGCTCTTAGTGTCTCTGTTCCAGGGTACATCCCCAGCTACCTGGAGAAGGATGAGCCATGTGTGGTGTGCGGGGATAAAGCGACTGGCTACCACTACCGCTGCATCACATGTGAGGGTTGCAAGGTACGGTAGAAAATCTCCTCCTTAATAAATGATCATTGACCCAAGAGAGCAGAGCCAATGGGAGCTGAACTGACTGTTCATTAAACCCCTCAATGGAACAAGTGGTCGTCTCATCATAGATTAGCAACCATTGTAGGCACAGCAGGCTTATCAAGCCCTGCAGCGCTCCTCATGTTGAAGCAGTGTGCATGGGGCTGTAGTTAGAGCGATACTCCATTAAAAAGTGGAGACTGTTTTTAACCAATTTCTGAAGCTCCTGTTTGTTTACTTATAAGCTAGCTAGCTACAACTGACCTGGCCAGACATGATTTTTGGTCATGTAGATCTCTTATCATTAAAGGCCCTATCGTCTGAATAATGTGGCTCCAGCTCAAAATAACTGCTGGCATGAGAAGTAATTTGGAATTACATCCTTGACATTTTGATTTATTCTGCTGTCACAGTACCACTCTTTGAGCCTTGAGGCTAGCCGTCACTGGTAGAATCATCCAAAGCATTTTTCTCACAAAACAGTCATCAGTCAGCTGTCACACAACAATATTCTCTTATCTGTTCAAGCTCCATGTCAAGTGTTTAAGCACAATATAGTCAAAGCTGAAGAGAAATGTGAACAGTCTTAAAAGGCTTTGTCAAACCCATGAAGCGGCATGTATAGCTGACTAGGCATGTGCAGTGGTGGTGCTGAAGATCTGAAGAATACTGGACATCTGACTGAAAAGCTGGCTGGACATGACCCGGAGCAAGTTTTTAATATGTGGAGCTCAGAGGACGCAGCCCTTTGTGTCCACTTGAATTAAATGTGTTGGTTTGGATATTTAATCAGGTAGTTCACTGACGTGTCTGAGTCCATCTCTCTACATTTTCTGACTTCCCCAGCCTGTCTGTGTAACTCAGCCCCAAAGTGTGACTCATACGATGTCGAGTCGTATGAGTCAAACTTTCATAAATAATTTTAAAAAGGGAGCTCAGTGATTCCCTTAAACAGCTGGCCACTATATTATTTAGTAACTGTGATTCAAACGGAAATAAATTGTTAATTTCATCAGCCATAGATTAATACACATTTGGTGCCATAGAATATATGTGGGTTGGAATCAAAATAGACCACAATTCATACCAGCATTGTGTAATAGTTCATGTATGTGTATGTTCCCCTGTCCAGAACTGATATGCAGACAGCTGTGTTTCATGCTGTTTAGTAGCCAGCTGTTAAACTAAGAGTTTGACGTTTTGAGAAATATGCTTAGGTATGTGCTCTCTGGCAGAAAGTAAGCTGAGAGGATGGATGCCACTCTCATAACTGTCTTTAAAATATAAGGCCTGAGCCAGCACCCAGAGAGCTTAGCTTAGCACAAATACTCAGATCTGAGCAGCTGGCAGTCAAGCAGCAGAGACTCCAGGAAATTATTGATCCGAGCCAAGAAATCTGCTTTCTGAACAGATTTCAAGCATCTATAAGCTAATTTTACTGCAGTGCTTTAAAGATGTGATCTGAAGAAAACGGTGGCCCAGAAGTTGAGAAAACGTACTCGGTTCTCTAAAAATCAGTGGTATGTTTTTATCATTGTTGGCAGGGATGTTAAGTGAGCTAAAATTAATTCCCATAGACTGGGTGGCGACCCACATGTGGGTTGCAGAAGATTTTATTGGGTCACCAATTAAACTTTTCCATAATCGTTTATTAAAGATTTATATCTGCGGTACAAACATGGAAAATGCTTAATTTGTCACACAGAGAGGTCACGGGGGGAGAGATAAATCACGGAACGCATCAAAAATCCTCTGTGCACACTGGACAACCAAACAAAACTGAAACTTTCATCAGAAACAGCTTTATTTATTCACTTTAATTATAGCATTCACAATAATCATGAGTATCAGTAGCAGGGATGCGCCGAAACAGCTGTTTGCAGCAATCTCTGTTTTGTTCAATCTCCTCCGCTCCGTTTCAGTACTGTGGACAGCATTGCACCTGCACAAACACACACACACACACACACACACACACACACACACACACACACACATTTAACCACACTCATTTCACCATTTCACAGCACAATAACCCACTAACTTAATAATCATATGCCACATTTTTTAGACACCAAAAACTATGAAACCAACTGCCAACAAAGCTAATGTGACATTGACACAACTCACAGCTTCAGGCATTCACTGTGCGACCTGACCGCTCCCTCAAACTTTAATGGTAATTAAAAGAAGGAAGTAGAAGTATTTAAAATGTGTATAGTTTAACTGAGTGGAAATTAAAAGACAAACCTGTTTTCAGTGACACATGCATAAAGCTATAGTTAATCTAAGGTGATTCGAAAACGGAAGTAAAAATGGTCAGGAGCATCGTGCACAGATGAGCTCTGTAGGGTCACTGGTTTGTCATTTTTTAGAAAGTAGGTCACCAGAAAGTAAAAGTTTTGGGAAAAACTGGGCTAAAAAAATGCTAAAAAAAACTGGAGTCTTAAAAAAGAGCTTTGGACCAGAATGGGCCGAAGCTAGCTGGTTAATGTCAGTAGATATCTCTGCAGCAGCATATGTACACATCATAATGTCAAAACCACTTCACTTTCTTCATTTTTGGACTTTTCTAACTACAATTCTTACATATTGCCCATTTAAAAGAAATAAACTTTGTTCCCAAATAAGGTTTAATTGTGAAGTTACAATATTATGATAAATGAAGCTGCTTTTTGGCTTAGGGAGTGACCAGTCAGTTTTGATATGACTGGAATTTCACTTCTCTACCTGCCACCCTGATATTTCTCTGCTTCAAATCATGTTTTATGTAAACCACAGTGGGATTCTAATCAAACTGTTCCCTGACTGTCTTGTACAAAGCTCTTACTGAGAGACATTCAGTCTGCCATCACTTCATTACTTAGCCATTCTTGGCAAGCAAGATCCTGTCATGCAATCATCAGCCTGCCATGTGATATGACCCATTTAATGCACTTGTTTTATGCTAATTAAGACACAAGAACATTTAATTGGTGGATTTAATTTTGAGGTTATGGAGTTGCGTGTCTCTCTCAATAACTGAATGCTCTTTCTGTCTCTGTTCCACTTTTGCTCCCTTTTTTTCTCTTCGTTTTACTGCCCCTCTCTTTGTCTTTTTTTTCTCATCCTGTTTCCCTTCCTCTCCGCAGGGCTTCTTCCGCAGGACTATCCAGAAGAACCTGCATCCAGCTTACTCTTGTAAATATGAAGGCTGCTGCATCATCGACAAGATCACCCGCAACCAGTGCCAGCTGTGCCGCTTTAAGAAGTGCATCTCAGTGGGCATGGCGATGGACTGTGAGTTATTATAAGCTCGTGTATTCTTAGTATTCTTATCATCAAAGTGTTTGCAAATAGATCCATGAGGCTGAGGCTGCTACTTTCACTGTGTAACTGTAGAAAATGTATTCAAAGCACAGAGCAGAGAGAAATATTTTCAGCCATTTCAGGGACAGGGATCCATGGATGGCCTGTCCACCGCTCTGCTCCAGACATAAATGATCACTGACAGATACTGGATGGATTGGCATGAGATTTGATACTTGGATCCATGTGTCCCACATTTGTATTCACATGTACACACACAGATTTCTGGTCCACCTTGTGGTCTAACTGCTTAAGGAGTAAAATAACATAGTACACACACACACACACACACACACACACACACACACACACATACTGAACTGATCATGTAATTTCACCTAGTGGAGGATACTAATTGAGCGATAGAGCCGCACCTGTGGATAAAGGAAATGGTTTCTGCTTATCAGTTGAACCTGATGAAGAATATGATGTATACAGATAGTAACATGACATACAGTATAATACAACAAACTACATATGTCTTAAGTAAGAGTTTGGTGATGTGGCTGAAGCTCTATTCAGTACTGTTGCACCACTGTGATACTGCTTAGCACCATACACACAACAGTGTGTTCTGACATTTGTACAGTAATGATTGTTAAGGAATACAAGACAGAAACCTTGGGTTTTATTAAATTTATTCTGTTCCAACTCCACCAACACAAATAACAGCTCTCCACAAAGCAGAGTCCTTAGAATTCAGTGTTGCATCTGACATTTTGCTTTGCTTTCTTTCAATATTTCACTGGATGTTTTGAATGTCATCCAGCTTAGTTCTAATAAGGTTGAATACCTAGTAACATTTCTTTCAGAATTATCTGCTCCTCTTTGGTCGTATTTTGATCAAATTCAGAGAGAGTCACATGTGTAGTCCACGTTCCTGCAAGAAATGTGAGGTTCAAGTGATACATTTTTCAGCAATGTTAACTATCTGTTATCTATTGCGCCTTGGTGGAGGTATGCGCTCTACTGAGTGTCCTTGTGATTGTCAGAGTAAGCATATAAGCATGCTGATGTTAGAATTTAGCTCAAAGCCCCACTGTCTTTAAGCAAACCCTCACAAAGCTAGCATGGCTTGTTCATCAACAACTAGAGGATGGTGGCCCTGGCACCTCATTTTATGTGGCCCATGAGTGATTGCAAAGAATAAACTTTGCATAATACAATTCTATTCTGCGTTACTGAACTACATTGTCTATATGCTGATGAAGGTTCTCAGTCATCCAGGTCATGGTAATTTTAAGTGCTATTTCAGTTTCTTGAAGACGTTTCACCTCTCATCCAAGAGTTCTCTCCCCGGACAGCTTAACAACCATTCACACCTGGGCTCATCTAGCCCCAGCAACCCACATGAAGGCCGGTTTGACCAACGACCCACAAGTGGCCCTAACGACTCTGAAACTCAGAGCTCACACGTGTCCTTAACGACTCTGTAAGGACACTCCCACACAGACGTTAAAAGCCTGCAACACCCCTCCAGTTAGTTAGAACTGAAGAAGCCTCTTGGATGAGAGGTGAAACGTCTTTAAGAAACTGAAACACGTCCACTTGCCTATGATATAGCACAATTACATTGTCCATGAACTACATTTCCCAGAATACATTCTGATTTTGGTGTCCCTGCACTGAAGGCATCTAGATGCTAGACATCAGTATACGCTAAATAATGTCTCAGTATCATATGTCCATTTACAACAGGTACTCTGAGTGGTTGTAGCTATAATGTTAACAGTAACAGCCAAGCAAAATGTCCACAGAGTTGGAAGCACGGCTTTAGACTCTTAGCATGGCTTTTGTTTTTGCAACATTTTCAGCAACAAGAGACAAATGGAGACAAAAACACAACGACACAAACTCACTGACAAACTAGAGCCTTTTAATTTCCCTCAGCAAAGAGAAAGCAAAAACAGATACACAACCAGAAAGAAAGAAAGAACATTTTACAGTTTATTTTGAAGACCTGCTAGCCTCAGCTGTAGCCTCACTGCATTAACTCGCCTGACTGTTCTGTTCCATCGCGCCTATCAGTGGTGTTGGACGAGTCAAAGCGTGTGGCCAAGCGGCGTCTGATCGAGGAGAATCGACAGAGGAGGAAGAGGGAGGAGATGGTGCGGACGCTGCAGACGAGGCCGGAGCCGAACACTGCAGAGTGGGAGCTGATCAGGATGGTAACCGAGGCCCACCGGCACACCAACGCCCAGGGCTCCAGCTGGAAACAGAAGCGCAAGTTCCTGGTAAGCTTTTTGTTTTGAGCAGACAGAGCAATGAATTGAAATGCTTCTAATGTTTGAAAAAACTACTGGGAGGTAGTTATTGTGGTTTGGCCTACTGATTTGGTCCACTCAGCAACTTGGTCAACAATTGCAGCAGCACATGGAGTCACATAGCCCACTGAGTCTATCAAGGTACTTTGGATTTTAAGCCCTTAATGCCTGATTGCCATCGTAGCTGGACATATGACGATTCATTGTGGCCGACTGATTCTAATTCTTCTCATATCCCTTTGACATCTCAAATAAACATCCGTATATCTGCTCGGAAATAGAAAGAAAGGCATTCCTTGTAAGAGCAGAACTTTATATCATGTGTTTTCTTTACTATCAGCATTCCAGTGATCTGTACATCCATGAGTACACTGCAAACAGGAACTGCTAATAGCTAAATCGGCTTAATTCTGGTGCTGCCTGTTTACCAAAATGTAAAAAAATAAAGGCAATAAACAAAAGGGCTTTAGTTTTAGCCCACACAGTGTGACCTAGAGCATGACTATCCCCAAAATATTAACTTTTTTCATGGTAGATGAGAATGATTCTCTTCTTTTCTTCGAGGGGAGGCCCACAGTGTGACTTCCAAAACTCAGGCCGACTTTTTATCATGCTAACACACCAGAAACTAAAGCACTGGGGTGTAAAAAACACACAGCAGGCTCAACTCCCTGCTCTCTTTTTAGCTCCTGCAAAAATGTCCTCTCCCCTATTCCATGAAAGCTTACAATAAATCATATCTTATCAATTATGTCATATTTTCATTAATGGGTATTTAAATCAGGATACTCTGTGGCATAATCATACTCGTTGAGTCCGTCAAAGTAGTTTATTTTTTCTTTTATCTGGCTCATAAATCCCAACTGTTCCTCCAGCAGTGTGTTTAAAGTTGTTAAAATCAAAATCAGAAAGCGACTTTGTTTCATTTCCAAAAAAAAGAAATGTTTTGACAGCATGCCTTTTCATCAGCAACTCGCTCCCCGCCGTCCTACAGTATGCGATCGGTGGCACGTGCATGATGCATGTGTCTACAGCGCCAATGGTTACCTCAAGGCAAAGGTCAGATGACAGTTACCAGGCAACCGTTCCATAAAGGCAAAGACAGGCTTATTGTCAAATACTATTTTTGAAGGCCTGGCCCTGCTGAAAAACTACACAGTGGGGCAGCTTGTCCAAGGTGAACAAGAGAACAGAAGAATGCCCAAAAAGAAAATAACAGATTCAGTATTTGGGAACACAGCAGGCGAAGCCAATCAGAGCGGAGTCTGTCTGTTGTTACAGCAACTTCACTGCTTCGTACTTTGGATTAGCGATCTTACATACGATAAATTCAGCCACTCAAAACAGATGTGAACGTCATCCAGAAACAGCTGGAAGGTTGATATTTCAAATCTACCAACTGTTTATATTATATCAGCCTTTAAAAATCCACACCAACAGTAGCTCCTCTCTCCCACAGAAAACACTGCTCCTGAAACGCCCCGTCAGTAGTCCTGCCTCTTATTCTGTGACTTTGTGACATCACACTACGTCACCGTGTCACATATTTGCATAATTCATGCCTAGCTGCTAGTTAAGCACATAAGAACCAACTTAACACAGCGGCTGTGTTGTTGTTAAAGATGCTGGGTCAGGCATTTATGAGCTGACCAATCAGAGGAGACTGAGTATTTGGGAGGGGGCCCTTAAAGAGACGGGAGCTAAAACAGAGCATTTCAGACAGCGCTGCATTACTGGACAGAATGAGAAGCTCTACCTCTTCTAGTAGTAACCCAAATTAAAATGATCTACCTGAATATGAGCACGACATGCCACCTTTAATATTTCATTAGGTTTCATCCTAACATCCTGCTGATGACCCCCAAGATATTCTCTAGTCATTAATAAAGTATCCCTGATGATGCGTTGCCTGAAGCTGTTTCCTGTCTGTTAAAGCACTCAAGATCCCGTGTTATCAAAACAGGATAGGGATTGGCTGTGTGACTATCTGCGCTACCTTCCAGTCTGTTAGATAACGTCTTACCTCAGCGCTCCCTGGTGCCAAATCCACTGTAGCACAGATAAGCTGCTCTAATTGGAGGATGCCAACTGCCTTTCAATTAGACAGAGGATGATCTGCATGTGTTTCTGATCACACAAGTACATTAAGCTGGTACATGCAAGGCTAAAAATGCATCACAACAATATTTAAATCAATGAACTATGTGTCTTCCTGTCTTTATTCATACTGATAGTTATATAGTATGCTATTATCACTACAGACTCTAACTCACAAGACATCTGACCTTTTGAATAGAGTCTTCTTCAGCAAACTGTTATAATATTATCATTTCCTTCTGACATTTTAGTCTGAAAGGTTCCCTCACATATATGATGTCTTGTCTCCAGTCGGATGATATCGGCCAGGGTCCAGTGGTGCCCACCTCCGACGGAGATAAGGTGGACCTGGAAGCCTTCAGCGAGTTCACCAAGATCATGACTCCTGCGATCACACGTGTCGTCGACTTCGCCAAGAAATTGCCCATGTTCTCGGAGGTAGGTTCAGCGGGTGGTGTGTGTTTAAATCTGTTCTCACACTCAAACATATCTGTGGGTTTCTGTCTATCATCAGCCTCAGTACAGTGATATAAAAACACTTGTGGATGCTTTCATCCAGAGTGCCTCACAGTGTCATGACTGCTTACATTTTTGGCATGGGTGGTCTTTGAAGGCACTCAGTCCTAAAGCTGGCTTTGCTGTTCCTTACATTTAAATCACACTGTCTCCTCTGCACTGTAGCAGTTAATTCATTAAGGACCTACCAAATCTGAAAAAATTTATCAAATGACCACTCGCTAAACCTCTACCCTGATTGTCCAGTCCTACCTATGTCAGAGCAGTGTGCAGAGGGGTGCAGTAAGAGCGATAAGGTTTCTGGATGGTGGCATCCTTCCCGAAACCACAAGAGAAAAGTATGAGGACGATATTAAACGGTGTGTTTTCTCTAACATTAGCATGCCTGGCTAACTAACTTACCGCAGTAGCCTTACCTAGTGTTACTTCCAGGGAAAGGAGCACATCATAAACTCATTTGCTGCACAGGTCAAGTTAAAAAAACAAACTCCCTGTTAATTATTGGTGCATCCAATTTGTAGTATTTCCTGTTAGTGTGGAAGCTAATCCTGGATGCTACTATATCACAGTGTAGAGTAATACTAACAGCTCTGTCCTGCTTTTCAATAGCCTCTGTCTTGCTTGTCCTGCTATGTAAGCTAACAAGTAATTTTCCATTTATTATACAGTACATGGTGAGGATGTAAATAAAAGACAGAACGTAGTCAGCAGCTTGGGTAGAACAGGTTGTGCCTTTGAACACAGCCTCTTTTTGAAGTTTCACTGACATGTAATTGCTTCTCCTCATTAACTCTAGACCCGTCTCATGAACACTGTTAACCCACTAACGCGCTTATTAACTGTAATGAGGTCTGCTGATTGAGAACTTCCCCTATCTGCAGCCTTTGTCATGCTGCCTGTCATCCTCCCACCTCTCTGTCGCTCTTGAGGATGTGATGACTCACCACTCTCTGATTTCACTCTGCTCTCAACAGAAATGATATGCGTGAGAGTTTGAGTGTCCTTGCCTGAGTTCCACCTTACTGAGCACGGTCGTCATGTATATTGTAGGGGCCTCCCGGTTACATAATGTTTGGCAGCGGATTTGTTTGCGAAAAGAAAACGATAGCCCTTCTCTGCAAGGAAGCACTCCAAGATAATTATTATCAGGGTTGAAGAAAAGCTATGACATAGCATTTTACAGTGCATTTCAAAGGTTGATTCTGACAAATCCATACAGTCCATCAGTGAAAATAAATATTAAAAAAGAAGCCAAAGTACCTTTCTCCAGCATATGTAAATAAATAAATAAAATACATTTCCATCATATATAATATAAGCCATTAACAGGTAAAGTAAAATAACATAGATCATCTTGTTACAAATCAGTGTTCTGCTGGAAACCTTGGGTCCTAGCGTTCATGTGGCTGACACACACCACCCACCAAAACACTGTTGCCCCCGAATAGGACAGTGAGCCATGCCACACTGTAAAAACTGCTCAGGAACGTCCGAAGGAACCTGACAAAGAGCCCAAGACACTGATCCCCCAAATTCTCCATATTCCAACTTGTCAGAACAAGTCAGATCCACAGAGGCCCAACCCCCCAACACACAGGACCTGCCTTGACGGGTCAGAGCTTTTTTGGTGGCACAAGGGGAACCTGCACAATATAATGCAAGTGCAAGCTACATTGATTTTTTTTTTTTTTTATTCATTTCTTAAAATTTGGCCACTTGGGGGCAGGCCAGCCAGTTGTAAATGCAACATTAACATAATATCCCTTATAAAGTTGTTATTGCTAACAAGTTAGCAAACACAGTGTATTTACACATCCAGCAACATTAGCATCTTTTATCTGGGAGCTGTAACACTCTAACCCTAACCTTAAACACTTGTTATATTGTTATATTGTAATATGTTGCCAGCCATTACAATAACTGTGTTGGTTCATACATTCATTCTTACAACACAAACAATTCTGTACTCATCTAGAATACTTCAGAGTTTGTGTTGAATCTAAACGTCTTTTATAAGCCATAATTATAAGAACAGTTTTCATATTATTGTGGCCATTTAGATTGAAACTCTTACATTCATAAAATTTCCTGTCATATCATTCCTTGATGTTTTGCAGCTGCCTTGTGAAGACCAGATCATCTTGCTGAAGGGCTGCTGCATGGAGATCATGTCGCTGCGGGCCGCCGTACGCTACGATCCGGAAAGCGAGACGCTGACACTAAACGGCGAGATGGCTGTGAAACGTGAGCAGCTGAAGAACGGCGGGTTGGGCGTGGTGTCGGACGCCATCTTTGATTTGGGCAAGAGCCTGGCTCAGTTCAACCTGGATGACTCGGAGGTGGCTCTGATGCAGGCTGTGCTGCTCATGAGCTCAGGTGAGGAATAAGTAACGTTGGTGCATGTACACACTTTAAATTCTAAGTGCTGTATTGTCGGCAACTGGACTTGTTTCAAAAGAAGAAGAAGAAGAAGTTTCACTTCTCATCCAAGAGCTTCTTCAGTTCTAACTAACTGGAGGGGAGCTGCAGGCTTTTAAACTCTGTGTGGGAGTGTCCTTACAGAGTCGTTAAGGACACGTGTGGGCTCTGAGTTTCAGAGTCCCGTTAGAATTACCACGACCTGGATGACTGAGAACCTTCATCAACATACACACTTTAAAGTGTACAGATGTGTGATCTTAATATTTAAACTAAGTTTACATCTTCACACTCCTCGACTACTTCTGCTGTTGTTACAGACGGAGTAGTTTTAGATGTAGTGTTTTGTTGTTCTGATTCTCACCTGCCTTCTGTTGCAATGACCAGAGTTTTCATCTCAAAATAAAAGATTCTGGTAAAAACAGAATTAAATATTTAATAACTGGCACATTAATAATACAAGGAGTGAAGGCTTTGCTGCTTCTGAGCTCAGATCATTTAACTGGTTCATAGATTTCACTTTTTAGCTTTTCACTTCAAAACAAGACACTGACATCGTTACTTCTGTAAGAACAAGGAGTCGTGTCTCTCGCTACATCAAAGGAAAGCGTCACCAGTTTCACACACCCAGATGATTGGACTAGTCATTTTGAGTTCATCGCTCTCTCTTTTTTGTGAAAGAACTTTGTCAAGTCTCAGAAAATAACTATAGTTATATATTAGGTAATTATACATAGTTATATAATTAGTTATATAAGTATCACATCAACTTTCAGTCTACTTTGAAAGTTGTTAAAAATTTGGGAATTACCAATACCCACATATCTCGTCATCTCAGCTGAGTTCCCACACCTCCTAAACAATCTGAATAAGAGTAATCTCGTCTGATCTGCCTTCAATCCCATCGCTGACGAGTTTGTAGACAGTCACCGTTTTATGTAAACTGGAGAGAATAGTCTGATGCCTCCTGAGTAATATAGACTCCAGATTTGACATTTAAGAGAAAAATTAATTCCACCGCAAAAAAAGTTACCACATTTTTTTTGCATAAAGTTTAATTATCTCTCTTATCAGTTGGAATAATGCAAGATTTGAGGTCCTATTTGGGTGCATACTATTTTTAGTCTCATCATGGTGGGGTTTCCGTCCTATTGTTGCAGGTCGGGCTCATTGTCACTGCATTAAATGGATCACAGAAACCTCTACCAGCTTTTTGACTGACTGTTACTGCTCTTTACTGGCATGCTGCTGCCAGTATTGTCTGTATATTATTATAAGTTACTCACTCACAGACAGGTTTACCATGGGTCCACTTACAGCTAAGTGTTTCAAAGCTTAACCGCATGAGCATCATGATTTGGATTGTGCCCAATACAGGCATTCGTTAAGGCAATGGCATCAGCTAAATAAAGCCAGATCAATTTAAAAATCAATTTTCCAGATAACCCCATGGCTAAGAGGTTAATATGCTGAATATAATCCAGTTTAGCATAAATTTGAACACCATGAAAATGCAAATGAGTTGGTGAGTTGGTTCATAAATACAGTAGTTGGTTGCACTAGTTCTCTAGTCAGATCCTATTAAACCATTGCAGAAGAACAATGCACAACAAGATGACGTCTGATTGTTTCATGTTGTTTCATTTGAGGAAGGTTACACACAGACCTGTTTTTGTATTGAATACGAGCTTAAAAACAGTTGATAGCGCACTTATGACCTGCATCATCCCCGGGTCCCGTTTGGCTGAACTCCAGCATTTGTTGCATTTGCTTTCTCTCTCCCTCATTTGCTGCCGTCTCTCTTCTCTCTGCCAAACAGTCAGAAAATGCCCAGAAAATGCTATTTTTCATATCTTCTTTTGGCTGTTAGGTGATGTCATCACAAGACTAAAACTTATTCCACTGTTTCGGAAATTTACTTTCTGCTTCAGGATGAGGTGGAAATGTTTCCTGAAAGTAACAAATGTAATTTTTTATCTCTTCCGTATCACCCCAGACCGTTCAGGGCTGACCAGTGTGGAGAAGATCGAGCAGTGCCAAGAGGCTTACCTGCTGGCGTTCGAGCACTACATCAACTACCGCAAGCACAACATTCCCCACTTCTGGCCCAAGCTGCTGATGAAGGTGACGGACCTGCGCATGATCGGAGCTTGCCACGCCAGCCGCTTCCTCCATATGAAGGTGGAGTGTCCTAACGAACTCTTTCCCCCGCTCTTCCTGGAGGTCTTCGAGGATCAGGAAGTGTGACTTATGGAGCGCCTAGTCCCCCTAAAAGAACCCTGGACACAGAAGGAAATAAATGGGGTGGCTTAAGTGGAAGAGGAAGCATGGGGGAAGGACAAGAGGCGAAGAAAGTCTATATTTTTGTTTTTTTCCTTCAGTGGGAACGTGCCCTGTAAATTTATTTTTTTTTTGTCAAACACCCACAAGATCCACCTCCTGCCACCAGCAAACACACCAGAGAAACACACTGACAATCTGGATTTGTGTATTGTCATTTCTTAAAGGTACACACACACACACAAACAGTACAAAGTTGTAAACAGTTAGTTATTCACATATATAAATTCCAGACACACTGCCATGAACGTACAGTACAGAAGACCTTTATGCAAATCTCAGCAATTAACTCCTCTTGCACCTGTTGGACAAACAACTGTACTCTGTTCCTACACTAATGCAAACTGAGGGGCTCCGTCATGTCTCTACTCTCCCCCACAACCACCCCACACCACAGAAACTGTAATATTTTTTATTTTTCTTCGGGACTTGACCATTAGCTTCTCAGACAACCCCCACCCCCCGCCAGACACCCGTCTCCCATGCATCTCCTTAACTGCAATGGCACTCTCTGTCCGCGGGTGCAGCCCACCCCTCAGTCCTCCGAGGCTCTGTGAGTGTTTGTCGGCCTACCTCCCTCACGTACTGACCTCTCTATCTCTCACTGTCTCACGTACACACAGAGACACACACACATGTTGTGAACGTGCACAAAACACACCCCGACACTGTTACCTCATAGCTTATATAATGTATTTCCTCATTTATTATGTGGGTGGTGGTAGTTTATTGAGAAAACATGGAGCCATGCAGTCCTCAGCTACCCATGAACCTGTCTGTTAGTGTTAGGAGAAGTTACAGTGGGAACAATTTGTATGAAGCCCTTATCTATAATGTAATTATTATTTATACATAGAGAGACCTGTGTGACACATAATAATGCATTATAACATTTGCTATTTGCATTATTATGTCTTAAAACTGCAGTCACAACACATTGGTAAGTTTTAATGCATTAAAAGTTGTAATGTGTTATGAACATTTGTCGTTCATCATCGCATCGTGGTGTCCTGAATCAGAATTACAGCAAGATTTTTATCTTGACAACTGTTACATTAATTACAATTAAGGGAATCTCCCCAGAGGATGACTTGTAATGTCTTTTCATCAGGTCAAATTTTCAGAAACGTCGACGCTAATAACATAATAATCATTAGCCTTGGCTGTACTTTGTGTTCCAAACATGTGTTCCAAACATGCTAAACTAAACTAAGATTGTGAGTACAGAAAATAAATAAATATATATTATTATTATTGTTATAGCCTATATATCTATACATATAGGCTATAATCAACATTTCAGCTTTATAGCATATTTCAGCTCATTGGTTTTGTTTTCCATCCTGCAACCAGACTGTTTGGTTTCATAGGAATAAATGGGGTTCTGCCTCCTACGCTGTATCCAGATTTCCTTTAGTAGATCCATGGCATGTCGCATAACAACCACTTCCATTTTTACATGCATCTCTATGGCTATGGATAATTAAAGTGTGATTGCTCGGGATCAGTCGACCCTTACTGTACTTGCTGTAAACAGTGAGGCGTAAGAAAGGCACATTGCCTGCTACAATCATTCAATATGTTTACAGGAAGTACAGTGTCTTTCGTAATACATTAGACCTTTTCATGCTAATTGAGCAGAGACTGGAAAAAATAAGTGTATTGTTATGATACAAAGGTGTATTGTAGCTATAGACTACATGGAAATTGTTTCCACTACTTTATAATACAGTGTTACTTAGGAAACTAAAGAAAATAGTTAGGTAACAAATTTACTTTATTAAAAGAAAACACATTTTAAAATCACAATACATGTAGGTGCAATATGACTTGAAAATACATGTTACTCATTAATACTGACAAGTAATCTACTGTACTTACATACGTATATACATCTATATATATATATATATATATATATATCTAGAATACCTCTCCGACACATACCTCCTGTTTTTGTTACCTCACACACACACACACATTACACACACCCATGCAGTTGTTTTCTGATGTATTACCTCAGTTGTTTTGTTGCTCCTCTCCTCCTCATCCTGAATAACTCCTGGGCTGCACCACACTTCTGTCTCCGTGTGTGTACGTGAGTGCGTTCTAATCGGAGCCCTCCCCCTCTTAATCGCACCACAGCCCCGCCTCCTCACCTCCCCGCTGTCTTGTGATAGGTCCAGCGCTGGCAGATGGTAGTGGTGGCGGTGGCGGTGGTGGGAGGGGATGTTGTCACTTACCTCTGCACACCTGTACCCTTTTCAAGTCCAGCCTGAACCGACAGATTCTACCTCACCTCTCATCTCAGTGCAGCTGCCCCTCTGTCTGCAACACACTGACATGCATGCACACATATATAAATATCTATACAGCGCACAAATGAGTTGCCAACATGGACCCGTTGGGTGTGCTGCTCCACCGACAGTGTACAGCAGGTCTTTCAGCCTCTCCGTGGATCAACATTTGACTTTTTTTCCCATTTTTTTCATTTTTATCACACACCACATGGGACCAACAGTCACTCTGGATTCAGTTTTCATTTCACAACCCAAACCAACACCAAGGGCAGGGGTGAATTTATGACAATACAGTGTGCCGATTGAACTCAAAGGAGACTGTCAGAGGACAACGACTGCTGGAAGCTGAGACTCCAGTGGAAGCCATTTTGGGCCCAATTGGGTCAGGCCAACGGACTTTTGTGGGTGGTGACTGGGAGGTAAATAAGCAGCAAGTGAGTCAGCAGTATTCGCCTGTGGATACGATTTCATCCCAGCCGAGGGGAGGGACACGGTGAGTGAGCGACTTTGGCAGGTAGCGATGTGACTCAGGCCAAGCCAATAGCAGACCGCCACACGAAAATGGACCCTTGTCCTCGCACCTGCAGTACATCTCCAGATCCTTCCCTCGCCGTCGCAGCAGAAATGGACACCAAGCAACTTTAAAGACTTTCTGAGCGACTGTCCTATCCCAGACACTTGGAATATGAATTAAACACTGCTGAAATAAGCTCCACCAACCATATCCCGAATTGCCATCCACTACAAATAACTATCAGGTTTTTTTCTGTTGCACTAAAACCACAATGTCTGTATCCCTTAGTAGCCCTGAACCCCCTTCCTTTCTCCCCTCCCCCCCACATCTCTCCTGTTCCTGCCTGTATTTAGCAGTCTTAACAGTATTCTCTGACACACACATAAGAACACACACAGTTCGTTTTATCTCTCGATTACCTGTTCAAACCAACAAGGACTGTGACATGGCCTTCAGGTGCCGCCACTCTCAGTGTTACTAATCTATGGTGCAGGGTATTAAAATAGAACCGTAAGCGCTGATTATACAGGGATACACACACACAGCAGCAGCAGCACACACACACAGCAATAGGATGATCAAGCAGTACAGTTTCATACCCGCCATCTCCCGGCCTTGTGTGTTTGTACCGTACTTTGCTCACTATCACTGTGAATGAAAGCCATGCTGCAACCGGGTCATGGCTCAGACAGGGAAACCGCTGGCTTAGTAATTCTGATTTCCGATGTTAATGTGCCTCACAGAGGTCGGTAATACAAATATACATTATACAGTATACAGAAGCATATATTTATGGATATATATAGATATATATAAATGTTACAGTTATTGTTTGTGGCATTAGAGCTATCAGTTGGTGAATTTCTGCTGCCAGCTCAAATCAGATCACGAATCTGTCTGACCGGTCATGTAGCATCAGTACTCAGTTTACCCAACTGTATTAATATCTTCAAAGTAATATTTACGCATTGTTTGCAGTTGACGTCATATTGCATTATGATGCTTGTTTGCCTTGTGGTGATCACCAACTAACTCTCATAGTTTACCCGCCTTTCGCATACCTCTAAATCACGTCATTTAGCACAGCGAGTACCTTAAGCAGCTCTGTTTGTTTGTTCCTGCTTCAGGACGACAAACGTGAGATCAGGTCTGGTCCACATAACTCGGCAAATTCAGGTTAGGATTTGAGCTGGCAGCACCGCCGCTCTCGTCTGTCTGTCTCTCTCTTCTCTCTCTGTCTCTCTCAGCCAAATGATCATTGGAGAAATCCTCACCCCGTCCTCTTAAAGAAAAACCACACCAGCACCACAGAGCACACTGCCTTCAGCCATGATCAGTTGCACCAGCATAGCAGAGAGACAGACTAATAGTCAGCGACCATCCTCCTCACCAAAAAGCCATTTTTACCTGGACATCACTGCTCGCTATGGTAGCGCTACGTTCACACAGCAGGCAAATCGATTAGTTGTTCAAATCTGATCTGTTAATAGTATCTCTTTTTTTTTTTGAAAAATCAAATTTGAGTTTGAGCAGTATATTCATTTGTTGTCTGTATGACCTTGGTCGTCATAGTGACAGGGCAGTCAGGCACACAGTGATGAGGAACATGTTTTTGCGCATGACCAACAACTCGAGACGCTGCAACAAACCGATGACACGGGGTGCTTATTCTGACTTTTATGGCTTCATTACCCCCCTTGCAGTGCATTCACAAGGGAAAGGCATGAAGCTTCTGAAAGTTTCATGGATTTGCTCTGCGTGTTTGGACATGGCCAGGGTGGTGGCACACGAGGCAATTTTGCAGGCAAAGCTAAATGAAAAAGCCTTCCATTATAAGAGCCACAGAGTCAGAAATGTGTTTCCCTCTAAGAGTAAAACACAGTTTGACAAAAGCAGCCATGTTAGTTGCCTCAAAAGTTGCACCCTGTATTACTTTCCGCACTTCCTAGCCAAGCTGCAAATCAAAAAAACCTCCGTCTTTTCCGCACAGTGACCACAGAATTGTGTTTTTCTCTCTCTTCTGTCTCTAAGAATAAAGTTAGGGTTCAGTTTAATGTTTGTTTACACTCAACTAAAAATGTGAAGATGTAAAAGCTCTGTCACTGCAGCATGGCGTAAAACTATAACAAACCACTCTGAAACAGTTCAACTCTGATGTCATTTGTTTCCCACAAATAAATACTACTACTTTTATTACTTACCCAGGGAAAACATAAGTAAGTCAATAACATCCTTTCTATCTTCCTAACATCTGTCGTTTCCTGTCCTTCCATCTCCAATACCCAGCGTTCCCATTCAGTAGTTCCTGTTTATCTCAGTCTTCTCCCAAAATCCTCATCCCCGCCCCCTTTCTCTATTTATTTCACTCTGTCCTCTTTCCTTCCCAAGCACACGCGCACTCACATAAACCTACCCCAACTCATACTAGCACTCTGGTTGAGAAAGATGACAATCCCTGCAGGAATATGTCCACATGTGGAATGTAAAATACTGAAATTGTACGATTAAAGACACGGTGTGAAGTCCCACACTCATGTTGTTTTTGATGTTGTTGATGTTGCTTTCGTTGTGCACCAAGTGTTCGTTGTTATGCTTATTCTGGGGTGGATGAGTTCGTAGGTGGGTTTAAAACCTTGATCGTGTGATAGACTGCTACTGATAAGTCCTTTTTTTTTTTTTTTTTTTTTTTTTTAATATAGTATGTTTATAAAAGATTTGGAGTGTTGTAAAGCAAGAGATGAAGTGACTTTATTTTGGATAGAGAAAAAAACCTGTTTTTTATGAGTATTCTTTCATGTTGATATTACTTTGCATCTGATTTTCTTGGTAAGTGAATGTCTGTCTATCTGTGTTGATGCTTTACTGTGAGAAAAATGGCTGTAAATGCACTTTTAGACCATCGTTGGTGCAGTGGTAGCTAGTGCTCGAACATCACCCAAGGGCCAGGGTTCAAATCACCTTCAGTTTAGCTGATTGAAAAAGAAGTTTGCATGGCTCTTCAAAACAGCCTGCTATTCACATGTGTAATCAAATTTAGCATTTATACTTTGTAGTTGCCTTATTTTGGTGTCATAATCTGCAAGTAATGCAGTTACATGTTCAGAATAACAAAACAAAACACATCCATAGGTCCATTGGTCACATTGCACCTTAATATACTCCATTTAATCATAGGTGACTTGTGTTACTCCAAGTATAATCTTTAAGTAACACAAACTTAGTTCTGGTTTGGATTCATAATGATTTTAAGCAGATTCTCAAGTTTTGACGCCCACAAGTGGATTTTCCCGCCTTTTTTGTCACTTACCACCACTGCTGCCATGACAGGCCGAGACACTGTCAAGATACCCGAGTACATAAATTTTTTTATCTTAAAACCCACTTAATGAAGAAATGGTAATCATATTTTTTCATAAGGACACAAGAGTTTTCTTGATTATAGCTTTTGTCAGCCATTAGAGGAGCCACAGCTCGATAGCAAACTAGCTAACGAGTTGCTGGGAGAGCAGACAACCTGAAACACATAAACAGAACTTACACACACTATCATGTGGAGTTTAATGCTCGGGCCACATTGCTCTTGTTATATTATTGGCTGTAACTGAATTAGAAACTAATTGGGAACTGCATGTTTTCTCATATCCCATAATAAAGTAATTACCTATATGACAAGTCAAATACTGTTTCTCAAACCGTTAGCATGCACAGTGGTTAGCTTTAAACCTATCTGGGTCTATTTCCACTCTCATATTGGGTAAGGTGGACCAATGGGCCCAACATAAGAAACTCTAGCTAACATACCAGCTAACAACACACAAGTTCAGTTTCACTTCATACTTCGTACAATTAATGTATTTATATTTCGTAGGGACTGTACAAAACTTATTAGTGAAGGAAAGGGAGTTGAATCCTCACGTTTCAAGACCCTCTTCAGCGGTATTGATATTTTATTAAATGGAAAAGTATTGGTACAACTTTTAAAAGATTTGAAGAATCATTTCCTGCTCTTCCTTTAACAAAAAGAAATAACCCCTTCCTAATAATTTTCATACAGTCCCTTGAAGCTGTTTTGGTAAGATGTTTCATTTGACAGTAAACTTCGGTCATGCCAAATCTTTTACCCAGTTAGCTGAACTGAAAGTGAATGAACCTGAATCCTGCTTTCCACAGTTGCTTGAGCTGTATCACTCGCTAAGCTGAGTATTTGCTAATATCCCTGATCTGGGTCGATTAAAATAAAAAAATAAATAAAAAAAACAACAGCCACATCCTGATCTTAGCCTTTAGATTGCTCAAAATGAATCTGACCTTAGACCAGGGCTCATCTTACAATGTATAAATCTGCTATGTATTAATCTCAATGTTGTGACAAGAATATTGCATTTGATGGAATAAAGCCTCACATACAAAAAAGGAAAGCGACAAAAAAAAAAATCACAAAATACAAACCAAAAAAAACAGAGATTTATACAACTGTTCATACCTCATTGTACTGCCATGTGCCAGAGTAAAGGAGGGGGAGTGATCAGTCTCAAGCAAGGAAAATCACCAGTGGTTGTCAGAATATGAAACCAGACCCAACAGTGGTCTTAAAATGTAGCTCCAAATGTTTTTAAATAAAACTTGGTGGCTTGAATAGTTTTAAGGCAGGACAGTTTAGTTCGGAGCTCCTGGCCACGTCCTGGAAATGTAAGCTAGACTTTAAAAAAGCAACTACTCAAAACGTGTTGAAGAGGGTGAATGAATTTAGTAAAAATGCTTACAGGATCAGTTCGGGTTGTAAGATACACCATTGTGACAATGTTGTGGCTCTAGAAGAAAAAAAAAGTTTGAAAATGACTGCACTTACTTTGTTTTGTTCTTACGGAACTGATAGCATGAGATACGTAGCCATGCTTTGAGTATTTATCTTCAGCTGGCAGATATTTATTCCTTCTGTACGTGTGTTCTGCCCTGACAAACCAAGAGAGGACTGATGTTTTATCAGGACATTGAGTAGTAGGATCTTTAAATGCAAATAGTCAAAAAATAGTCGGCAGGGGCAAAGAAATCAAAGATGCTGCTCCTGTCCCCCCCAAAAAACAGCTTTGAAGGACTGTGTCCTCATCAAGCCTTCAGATCTTCACAAGTGCAAAAATGCAGTTAGACATTTCTATTTGCGACCAGTGAACTTTAATACAGGCCAGTCAATTGTGCCTTGAACGAGAAAAAGGTTTAGGACCCCAAGTCCCAGCCTACTATTCCCATGATAACAATGTCCTCTCTTGTTTTTGTTGGTCGCTCCCTGCAGCTCCCCTTCACAGTGACTTTATGCAGTAGCACACAACCCGGCCCTAATTAGCGTATCTGAGAGACATCATGTGAGGCCATGCACAAGCAGGAGACTATTTCCTGTTAGCGAAGCAGCCATAATTTTTTGGCACAGCACAGTGTTGAATGTAAATCTGAATGAGACGTGGGGTGGGAGCGCCCCAGATGAGAGTTTGCTGGTGTATTTTATAATGCTGGTTGTGGGTTTGTAATGGGCACGGTTGTTGTCTGTCTTGTTTTCTGTGACAAATCATTCATGGCACAATCAGAGAATGGCATCTCAATGGCTCAAAGCTGTTTGTGTTTGTGGCTATGTGACGTTCATTTTCAACATTAAAAATTATTTGATATCAATTTGCCTGCTTTGTCTTTGTCCAGAGGATTACAAAGCTGATGTTTAAAGGGTTTTTCGTTTTGACTAATATGAATGATTGTGAATATACAGTATATATTGTGTTGATAGGGCTGTAGTTTTCCACCCATGAACTTAGACAGTGTTATGAGATCAGTCTTATGTCACTGACCTCTACCAGCTGTCATTGATTTCATTGACCTGTCGAGGCAGATGGCCGCCCCCATTGAGTCCGGTTCTGCTCCGAGGTTTCTGCCTGTTAAGAGGCAGTTTATTTCTCACCACTGTCACCAAGTGCTTGCTCCTGGGGGAAATGTTTGGTGTCTGTAAATTGTATTAATCAAGGAGTGTGGTCTAGACCTGCTCAATTTGGAAAGTGTCATGAGATGATTGACTAATTGATTGATTTCTTTAAAGGGACTTCAAACTTTCCTTTTGGATGACATCATAGGTGCAACAACATCAATGTCTGGTTTCATTAGTAGAAAAAATAAATCAGCACACTGTGTCTGATTGGTCAGAGGAAAGTGGTATTGTTTTTGGTGGGTGTTTTTTAATATATTTATCTTATTACAACGTGTAATGTTTCATTTTATAATGCAAAAACTTTTTACAAACAGACAAGATATTGTTATAACATAAAAAAATGTGTAACTGATACGTTTTATGTTGTAACAACTAGTTATCAAGTCATAGTGTGAAACTTTTGTGCTATAACAAGATCAATAGTATATTGTTTTAACAAAAAAGTGTGTTATGATAAGTTTGTATTTCAGATTAATGTGAAAATATCTTGCTATAATGTGAAACCATCTTGTTATAACAAACATTTGAAATCATAACATATTACTGATCCTTTTTCTTTTTTCCAGTGAGCAACAATACACTTTGATGGTCTTACATTTTCAGTGAATCCCAAAGGTGTTCTGTTAGCCTGAACCAGGGGTCAGCAACCTGCGGCCCTGGAGCCACATGTAGCTGTTTGGCTCCTCTGCAGCAGCTCCCTGTGACTTTGACAAAAACTGCCATGAAAATGAATGATGATGGTTATTTTTATACATACTGCTGCAGGAGTGATTCGTACATTCATTGATTGTGAAAAATGCGTAGCCTACACACAGAATACTATCTGTTCTAGCAAGTTGCGATTTTTGCCCGTGAATTGAATGACCCTGAACTGATCTTGTTGTGCTTTATGCTCAGGCCTGAGGGTTGAATGCTGTCTGTGGCTGTGGAAAAAAGACAAGAGGATTATCTCACATTGAGATGGATTTTAGTCAAAATTAAACAGAAACTAGCCTGTTTTTTGGGGGATGCTGTTTTATGGCTAGGATGCTGCTATATGTTTTATTTATGTTTTTATAATAAAGTATGCTACTTTTTTATTTCATTCATTTTCACAAACACAGGAAGGATTCAAGTTGCGGTGTTCAGTTTTGTGTTTTGTTGGTAATGGCATCCCCCAATATAAAGAACATACATTTGCACCAAAACACCAAAATGTGGTATTATTATATTGGAAATGCCAAGTACGTAATGTGAATAAATAGCCCACTCCAGAGTAGCCACATGTGAAAATATTAATGAATGCTCATTAGGGCCTATTGATAATCTTGATGGGCCAATTTAGACATTTTAAGATTAAGATTTTTTTTGCTGATGTGTTCTGACAGATTTTCTGGCGAGGCAGGTGGCGAGAATGGCTCTTTTGATAGTAAAGTTTGCTGACCCCTGGCCTAAACCATTAAAACCACCCCGCACCAAAAGTAAATGGACACTGTGTCCACAGGATATTTGGTATTATAGTGTATTTGTACAAAAACCTGAGAGTAGTTGATTAATAGTTTAAAGAAACTAAAACAAGGTTTCTGTAATATCTATATGCTATATTCGCTTAAATATATTAGCTAAGTATATCTGCAGTAACTGTGCACAATCAAATCATCTTTGTTAAGTTTAGACATTGTGTTCTGACTAAAAAGTGTCACATTTTTAACTATTTTATAAAACATATTATATTTCTCTGCTGTAGAACCAGAACCGCAAACACAGTTTATTACAGCTTTTCAGAGAGAGTGATGTTAGAAAGCCTAACACGAGCCCCACAGGACAGGACTCTCGCTGTCTATGGACTCTGTCAGGAACAGTATGTCACATTTGACTATCATCAGTCAACCCATTAAAGAGTTCCAGTACTATTGACCCCCGTATTGACAAAAACTTTAAAATCATGCAAGCTAATAAAGTTCTGTTACCAGTCTATGCACTTACACTGACGCAAATGACAGCACACAGCACATGTGTGTCACAGTAAAAACTCTGCACTGAACAGACTCTTACTGTATGTCTCTGTCTATAAATGCAGGTATAACAGCTGCGTCTGACATGTTGAGTTCTGATGAGGCTACTGGTGACCCACAAGTATACAGTATAACATATACTACATACATTAGCACAGACCTACAGTACAATAGTCAACAACACCACAACACCTCAGTCAATAAATGTACAGATCATGGATGCTGACAGCAGTACTGTAGCCTCCAACAGCTGCAGTCTGTCTGATGCAGAGCTCCAAAAAATCCACATTCAGATTCACAGGCCCATGTGTCCCTCCTGACTGAACACCAAACCACTTCCCTCAGCACTAAGGACTATACTACTACTACTATATTGAATTGAAACATAGGAAATCTAAATTTCCATAATAATCATGTATGTTCTTCATCTATAGAATTAAGAGACATGATTGAATGTAATGCTCCCTGTTATTGTGTTGTATATGCACAGCAATTGGTTATCCATGGTGCACCTTCGCTAAATTTGGAAACAGACTACTAAATAATTACAAACTCTGAGACGCATGAGAGTCAGTCGATGTCAAATTTGTTTTAGGGTTGTTGTGGAGGAGATGATGTAACAATGAGCAGCTTTGCGCTCCACCAATCAAAAATCCTTCACTGCCAAAACCCCCAACACACACACACACACACACACACACACACCCAACACCACACCTCCCTCCAAAAAAAACACAGAGGGGCACAGCTGGTACTATCTGTGCAGATTGGCATGGATAGTGTGTACTACTGTGCAGTGCGTGTGTGTGTGTGTGTGTGTGTGTGTGTGTGTGTGTGTAACCCTCTTACACAGACACAGATTGAGAGAGCCGGACATCCATTACAGATTTTTCCCCTCGACCAAGGGAAAAGTGCTTCCAGCAAGGCTCTAAAAATAAAACAGTGTGTTTTGATGATAATTCTCATATTCACTGACTTTGCATGTCATTTTGATAATTTTGCAGATTCTAAGAAAAGCACACGCTCACATTTACGCTCATGCATGCATCTAATTCACGGCTAAACAAAGCACATATGATTGGATTTCATATTTTATCATAATAGTTGGCAAAACCAAAAATAAAAAGATGTGTCCATCATTGGAATTAGATATTTTCTGAGGTCAGATCCATGTTTGAATAACAACCATTATCTACCGAAATGCCACTTGTTTCTACTCAATCTCCAGTTTTCACCCTTTTCTTCCACCTTAAAGGCAGAGTTAGATAAAATAATTGATGCCACTCTCATGTCCACAAGGTAAATATAAAGCCTCAGCAAGAAACTAGATATTTAAGCCATATATAGACCAGAAAGGAGGGAAAACAGCTAGCCTAGCCAAGTCTCCAGTAACAAACTCAAGCTACCAATGTGACTAAAACTCCCTAATTTAGTTGAAGTCTCTGCTGGTTGCTGGGCAACCTCACAAACACAAAACATCAGGAAGTGTGCTTTAACAAACTGTACAACTACACTAAGTGATGGTGTAATTATAGACTAACAGTATCAAGATGGTATACATTATAATTGACGTATTTATTGGTTCCATTTGACTTTAGAAATGTACATGATGAGTGGAGCAGAGGTGGACGAGAAGTCAGATGTGATAAGTTCTTTTAGGTCAACCACTATAAAAAGGCAAAGTCCCGCCCCCTCTGGTGAACCCCATGGGACCTCAATTCGGAAACAATTTGTACAGTAGTCAATGACCAGAGACAAATCAAACGGGCAGGGAATGAGACTCAAAAATCAACATTTCTTACAAATAGGTACTGTTACTGTACTTGATTAGTTTAATGACAATTAAACGTTATTCATGGCACAATTCAAACATGAACAAAAAATGATTTGTCTCTCCATTAACTACTATACATATTTTTTCTGAATGCCCACCAGTTGATCTCTAATAGATCTATCATAAAACCTCCCCAGAGGATAAACTGGAAAATTATTTCCAATAGCCAAAGCCGTGTTTGTTCTGTTCAGTTCAGTTCATTATCTTGACCGCTTTTTCCGTGAGGGTCGCGGAGATGTTGCCGCTTTACCCCCCCCCCCCCCTTTCAGGGGGTTGTGGGGGTTACTGGGGCCAAATCCAGTTTTCATAGGGCGGAGGCCAGGGTATATCCCTGGACGAGTCGCCAGCTCATCGCAGGGCCCGCTGACGGCAGAGGCTGCCACACAAGGTGCCAACTGCGCGTCAGGAGCAGTTTCGGGGTTCAGTATCTTGCTCAAGGATACTTCGGCATGTAGCTCAGTTCCGCCCAGGGGAGCCGGGGTTTGAACCAGCAACCTTCTGGTCACTGGTCACCTGCTCTACCCACTGAACTACAGCCGCCCCTAGCCACAGTGTTTGTTCTGTTTAGTGCTAATTAGCTAATGTTAGCATACTCACCGTCTAAAGTAAGATTATGAACATACATACTTGTTACATTTAAGCATGTTAACATTGTTGTTAGCATGTTAGCATTGAAGGAATATAATAGAAAGACACTGAACTCCATCGCTGTTACTGGTCAGACCATTGCCTTGCATGGTAGCTCACTACCATCAGTGTATAATTGTGTATAAATGCGTGAAAAACCCAACGCTCCATGTTTTTATGGCTGCACAACTGCATCAAATGGAAATATCCTGGATGTGTTGTGCTTCTTTTATGCTAATTGTCTTTTATAAAAAATCAGCCTGGCATATTTGGAATGAAAATTTGGGATCCTCGCTAGAATTTAAAATTAATTTCTGTCAGTTTGAATGAAGTCTGGCTGCACAGCATGACTTTGGGGTCACTTAGGTCTAAGAGGATGAAAATGGATCAACCAGTGAGAAATAAATTGTTTTAAATACCGAGGATCTACATGGTACAGTCACACTTGACTACACACATCCACCTGACTCCTCAAAACACACACACACACACACACACACACACACACACACATACACACACTTAAAAACACATGGCTGCCCCACCCCCATGGATTCATTCATGCAGACTGGTGTTATGTAAGAGAGTTACCATCCTCTCCTAAAAGACATGTCCTTGTGTCAACTCCATGTGTCAGACCAGGACAGAGGAGAGAACGAGAGAGACAGATGCAGAGAGAGAGAGAAAGGAGAAAGAGTGACTAAGCATGTGTGAAAACAGATGAGAGGGCAGAAGAGACAGAAAAAGACAAATAGAAGTGAAGACTAGGGAGGGAGAGAGAGGCCCCACCGTGGAGCTCAACCTACAAAGGCTGTGGAATGCAATAACACACACACATACACACACACACACACACACACACACACACACACACACACTCACACACATAGATGCTTCATAGGAGAGGAGGAGGTGCCCATTAAAAGGCCACTGGCAGGATGATAGGGATTTAGAGGGAAGCAGAAGGAAGCAACAGGGGGTGGAAGAGTACTTGTGAGGGATGTTTGTGTGTGTGTGTGTGTGTGTGTGTGTGTGTGTGTGTGTGTGTGTGTGTGTGTGTGTGTGTGTGCGTGTGTGTGTGTGTGTGTGTGTGTGTGTGTGTGTCATGGTGAACCGTCTACATGTTGAAAATGTCAACAATTTTAAAGAGATTAAGTTGTACATTTTAACAAAATTTGCTTTGTGTATTTCTTGTAGATGACAGTGGTTGTATGGTTTTAGCTTACATGTGCTTTCCATGGCAGCAGCTCAGAAATTTTAATTTTAGAGTGAAATAATTAGTCCAAGTTTATTTTAAGGCTGCAAGGTAAATGTATTGTCATTCTTTAAATCACAAGGATTTAAAAAAACAAAACAATGTTTTAGTCCTTTTTGCTACATCTATTTCAGAAAATTCATCATCAAGATGAAGTCTCACAGCCTGATGAATGAAGCTGCTCTGTAGTCTGGCAGCAGATACTTCTGTATCTGTTGTCAGATGGCAGCAGGGTGAACAGACTGTGGCTGGGTGGGTGCTGACTTTTAGTATCTTTGGGCTCCGTGTGTGCAGACATCTCACTTCACTGATGTCACTGATGTTCTGTCGATGGGTACCAGTGGTGTTTCTGGGCAATTTAAATCACCCACTCCTGGGACCATGCACGATCCATGCCAGATTGTGATGTTTCCAGTCAGCGTTTCAGTCGGGAAGCTTTCTTTTGCTCCTCTGTAAAAGTTGACCAGCATCTTGCTCCAGAATTGATCTTTCCTCAGTTGTCATAGGAAGTAAAGCTCTTTCTGTGCTTTTTTAACCAGGGCGGTGATGTGATGAGTAAGATAGGTTCTCAGTGATGGATGGTAATTCCAAGGAACATACGACTGTTCACCTGCTCCACCTCAGCTCCACTGATGTAGACAGGGTTGCCTGTCTTTGCCTCCTTTTTGCTGATATTGAGCAGTAGACTGTTCCCTGTGCACTACTCAGCAAGACTGTTGATTTCCTCCCGCTATGAACTCTCATCGTTGTTTACAATGTGGCAGGTGATGGTGGTGTCGTCCGCATACGTCACAACAGAGTTCTCTTGATGTCTAGGAGTGCAGTCATGGGTGTACAGTGTGGACTATTTTTCTACAAAATAAATATTCATGGCTAAAGAAGGAACATTAATCCAAAACATCCTCACTTATTACATTTTAACACTCATCTGCTTCATCAGGACTGTGTGTATGTGTGTGTGTGTGTGTGTGTGTGTGTGTGTGTGTGTGTGGTTTGGTTTGATTGACATTTGGCAACAGAAGCAGACAATCTCACATCTGTCATCACATTTTGCCTCAGATGTTGTGAAATGCTGAATGTTGCATGAAATTATGGGACATCGTGTTTTTTCCTAAAGGGCCCTGCCAACAACAGAGAAATCTCTTTTAATCATAACCGTTTAAGCAGAACATAGTTTTTCATGGCCTTTAAAGTTTTTATTGAAATAGATGTTCTAACATTTGTGTAAAGGGCTACTGCAGTGACTTAGTATTGCACTTGCACAGAGGTTGTGACTCTCATTGGATGTAACAGAGGCTGAGATATCCTGACTTTTGGCCCCTTGGGTTAAGCTCTATAAATACAAGCTCATGTGCATCCAATTATGTAAGTGAGGAGCATATCTCTGGACTTACCCTGCCTAGTAAACAGTGTTGGGGGTAATGCATTACAAAAACAATACGTTACAGTAAGATATTTCTTTTAGCGCTAACGGAGCAATAAAACACGTTACTAACAATATTTCAGTAATATATAACTACAGTTATGTCATGTAACACGTTACAATCCATGTTACCGACTGAAGTGAAGAGTTTATTGAACCCATCCACACCAACATGACCATATTAATATAGGCTGTGTGTGTTTAATACAGCCGAGCCTATAAGTTCTTTGTTCAGTCTCTGTGTGACTGAAATGAGCTGTATTTCATGGCCTAATGATGAAGCCTGATCCTCTGAGCGCACTTTAATTTACATTCTTGAATCACACCAGGCATTCCTTGATCGCTGGTCTAAAATAAAGACATAGAAGAAGAGATTTTTGTCTTGTCATGTCATTATAGGCTACATTATAGAAGGTATAGGTCTGTTATGTTTCATGTGACTGAGCCTACAATTAAAATATTTATTCCTGTCTCATAATACATCAGACTGTGATCCTCTGTCTGTCTGCTCATCCCTGTGTCCAAGGACATTCATTTATTTAAAAAGATCTCGGCTATCCAATTGTTCTATACAGGTTATTTAAGCATTTTGTTGAAAGTAACTAAAAAGTAATGTTATAAGTAATATATTACTCTACACAAACAGTAATATTGTAACATAATATATTACTTTAAAATGAAGGTAACTAGTAATTTGCAATATATTGCATTTTGAAAGTAACTTGCCCAACACTGCTAGTAAATTAATCCACACCCTTGTTTGTAATGCAGGTTTTGTGTTATACATGTGTAGTCTTAATGCTCAAGTCAAGACAACCCTGACAATATCATCAGGGAGTTATAATGTTCTAGAAGGAATGTTCACAGACAACATCATACAACTCTTTACTGAAGCATAAACTGACCTTCATGTGCGAAATTGGTTGGACTGCTCCTTTGAATTCTATTTGTGGAGGCTGTTCTTTTCTTTCTTCCAACAAATGTATATTAAATTGTAGTCTAATACAGAAACTACTCCGGTAAAATTGCATCAGTATTAAAATAATGTTTATTCTAAGTGTTGATCAGTTTTTCAGAGCTGTAGCTGTAACAGTTGTTAAAGCTTTCCATAGTTTTACTATAATGTGATGCTGAAATCTTGCAGTATTAGCTGGTGACCCTGTTGATCACTGGCACTGCAACAGTAGTCCTACTGCTCCCTCTACAGGATGCAGTGACTACTAACCAGCAGTCCATCATCTATAGGCCAACATGCAGTGAGTACTAGACTGTACACTTATTTATAGGAAGTGATGGAATGTAACCAAGTACATTTACTCAAGTACTGTACTTAGGAGGCGAGAGGCTGAGCATGAGAGATGGTCACGGCTAGCCTTGACTGATGTTACCTGTACTTAAAAAATATATTTTTTGAGAGACCAATATCTGGCTAATTTAGCTTGATGTCCTTAAGGCATCAGCTAAATGCTGCTATACAGGTAGGCTAACTAGCCTAGCTTAGCATAGTATTACCATCTCAGCTTTTTGAAGTTGAATTCATGATTTGGTTAAGTTACTTTTATTTTTATCAGTATTACATTGTATTACTACAGTGTAAATCTTGTTTATATATTCATTTTATAGTAATTACTAACAAATGGTTAATGTGAAGCAAAAAGAACACATTTAATATCTAAAGATGCATAAAATAAAGATATTGTATTTTAGCCATCTGTTACACTTACAACGGAAAATGTAAAGCCCTTCTAATCTTGTAGTGTCACATCTTCAGAATTACAGAAGTGAACTGCTGTTTAGTGAAATCACATCAGACAGGATAATATAGTAATAGTAATCAACAGTTTGTTATAAGATACTCTTAAAGAAAACCACACGTGTTGTTTTCTGTTTATTACTGAACGTAAGAAAAGAGAGCGACAACAATCACAAGTGTCATTAGATAAAGTGCACTTCATGTAAGCGGTGTCATAATCTGTGAGACTCGATGAAAGCCTACTGACATGACCAATTACATCACATCCTACTCGGTAATGCACATGATGACTCACAAGTTACAGGCTTAATAATGCACATTGTGACGAATAATGTACACTCAATGCACACTATGACTCAATAAATATACACAGATACACGGCTGTGCTAACAAGGGAATATAAACAACACTTTGGCCCACACGTATGAAAGCATGCTGCTGTACAATATAAAACTGCATAAACACACACTAATGTGCAAAAGGTGTTATCTGAGAAGTTATCCGATAATATTTAAGTTACATATCTCACATTCTGGCAGTGTTTAAGTTACAATCAGAGACTTAAGTGGCTTGGTTTCACTCACTGGACCCTTTGGCATAAAGTTACAGGACATACACCCTAAGCAACCAGACAGGGCTTGTGTATAGAATTAATTGTTCGATGTGAGAACGCGAGACACATTATATCCCAAAGCTGACAATGAAGGAATACTTTGGCGTTTTGGGAAATACACATATTTGCTGTTTTGATACCACTCCCATGTCTGTGGAGTAAAAATGAACCTACAGCCAGTAGCTGGTTAGCTTAGCTTAGCACAAAGAAATAGCAAGAAATAGCTGGCTGAGTAGCCATCACCTGTTAAACTCACCAATTCACACGTAATACCTTGTTTCAGTTTCTATAATGACATGGTCTTGGAGGATAACAGAACAGACAATCCAGCATATTTTTGTTTTTGAACATTAATTACTTGCTTAACAGGTGCTGATAGGCAGATTTTGTTACCTTTGGACAGAGCCAGGATAGTTATGCCCCCTTGCTTCCAGTATTGGTGTGAAGCTAAGATAACTGGCTATGGGTGGTCATATTTACCTTACAGACATGATAGTGTTATTACAACATTCATCAAGAAGGTGACAATATATTTCCCAAAATGCTAAACTATCAGCCCAGTCGCCAGGATACATTGTTGGCAGTTAACATTTCTGCAAACCAAAGATACGTTCAAATTTGCACGTTTCATACCATATTGATATTTCTACGATATGTGTCACATCACATTTCATGTATATGAAGTTTCAACATTTGTACGTGTGAAACCACTGAATATTGTTTTAACCAGTCCCCGGGACACTTTCCAGCCGTGTTTCTGGCAACAAAACCCTAACCAAATGGTTTTTGTACCTAAACAAGACAGTAAGCACAGCGTTATCAAGATTTAACCTAAATAAGCAAGAAGTAAAGAAACTTAAAGGTTCAATATCTGTGGTTTGCAGAAACGTACACTGCCAACATTTATTCTGGCAAGTGGGTTGAAACTATTCCTTTGTTCCTTTGTTTCTCCAATAACATCAGACCAGCATTATCTAACTATTAAAAATTGAATTTTCTTGGAGTATGAAACAGTGTCAACAAAGCAGCTATAAAGCACCATAACAGCAAGACAAACTTCTGACTGAGACGTACTTCTGAGGCAGGCTTCTAGAAGTGAGTACAATATAAGTCAAAGATTGTGCAGTTCACTAAGAATATTAGACAAAAACTGCTTTAATATCATCATCTAGTACCCTGAAAATATGATTCAATATGAAAAATCACAGTGTCCGCTTGAAATCCCCTCTGGGAGCTGCTGGGACCGAGACATTTGGCAGTGTTTGTGGAGGAGGACACAATGGCAAGAAAGTGGGAGTGCATTTAAAAGCATATTAACATTCCCTTTATACCTCGATGTTTGTCTCTGGAATAACGAGCAGCAGGAAAGCACAACAAACTGTATGCTATTGCTTAGTATGCTTAGTGGTTAGCCTTTGTCACTGTCACAACCAAGATAAATCTAATATTCAGAATATACATCGGCAAACACAGTGAATGCAGTGAACCTGGATTTACACATTACATCGTATGATCAGCACATGGTATCACTGGTTTTTGTTTGGGCACAATAAGATACTGTACATGTCAAACGTTTGTGTGTAAGTTGTACTATACATACACTCAGTGCTTTCAGCCCTAGTCTAGGGGATCATGTCTGTCATCATCCACTATCCTCACATCTCACAGATCTGCGGCTTGGTAAAGCTGTAGAACAAGTGAAAGAAGGTGATGTGCACTTAAGCAAGCTTTTGTTCTGTCTTACAGACGGTATTTCTACTTTCTTGTCTGCCTCATTTGCTCCAGAACTTTCCCTCAGCATCCAGCCTCTGGTTGAGCCGACAGAGCTGCCGAAGAAAGCCGTCGTTGGGTCCGATCTCTCTTTTCTGACGCACCATGGCCAGAGCGGTGTGGACATCCATGTTTTGGCGAAGCATCAGGTAGGCTATGACTAAGGTAGGCGAGCGGCTGTAGCCTTCCCTACAGTGAACGTACACTTTACCTGCAGAACAAAAGAGGAGTTTAAGTTTGACCGCATTTAAAACAGTACTACCTGAGATAAAGGATAAAAGCACAACTTTGACAATTTATCGCCCTTGAAATCAAGGGCTAATTTGTATCCAAGCACTTATTTACGTCAAACAAACACAGAGCAACATTAGTAATTATTTGGAATTAAGTTTCTGGCCACCTAACATCATTTAACAGCAATATTCACTTTTCCATCAGCTCTGTTTTGGTCTCCACCAACTGGAAACACATTATCAGGATTATCAGAGCTTCTCTATTAGAAACTGCCTCTTGTTGCAGCTGGAAACAAAGTTTTCTTTGGAAACCAAAACAATGAGCTACAACAGGCTAAAAGTGCTGTAGAGCTAAAGAGAACAGCAGGCTCAATAGATAATTATCTGTGGGTTTCTAACCTTGAGTTAATCCTCTCACATTACACAGTCATGTGATCTGTTGTTTATATAATAGTATTGATTAGTGCAGCTTTGATATTGACCATTAATTGCAGCTCCCCATCAAGACTGTAAATGCAATAATCCTAAAAGCCAGAACATGAATTATGTGTCCCAATTCATTTTTGTATTTTTTGTTTCCAAGATCATTGTTGAGCTCTCTCGCAACGACGTCTACCAGTAGCACACTCAAAAGTCTAGGTTTTTTTTCTTTGCATACTGACTTTTTCAAGCCTAGTTCTCTTTCCAGTGTGAACACGTAACATACTCGAAATGTACAGTACAGTATTAGTCCTCTATGATTTGCCAAAGTGGTATTTGACATGACAAACGTTTTTTTTGTGTTGAAGTCTTTAGCTTGTTTTTGCTTCTCAGAAAATCAAAGAATTCAGCAAATGTCAAAGTTTTTCAAATATAAAGAAATATGAGAATAAGCAGTCAGATCCCCACAGCGCCAACGTTTTACACACACAAAAAAACTGCATTTCAGTTTCAGTTAATCTCAGCTCTGTTATCTTCTGACCTTTTCCGTTTTTGTATGCCAGTGCCTTCTCGATGAAGTCTGCAGCCTCCTCAAAGTAAACACTTATGTCGAAGTGGTCCGTGTCACTGGCTGGTATGCCGTGGTAAACGATGCCTGTGTCGGCATAGAACTCAGCGTTGGTGTTGACGTGCATGAAGGAGTTTCCCTCCGCAGCGTTCAGGATGTGGGTGATGCCCGGACGCTTTAGACGCATCACGTTCATCGCCACAAACCTGCATCAGATTGTTAAGCAAAACAAATGAGAAACTGATGAGTAATATTACTGAGTGACTGAGTGAGTTAGTCAGGTAGTCGGTAGGTAGCATGCAGCATGGTTTGGAATACTGTTTCGAAGCCTCAGGTGTGGCATTAGGCTTTTGGCATTGTGATTTCTTTTGTTTGTTTTGGGATTCTCTTGGAGACAGAAATGACCATATTTGGGCATATTTTAGAACTGGGAAGGATATCCCTAATGGATCTGACGGAGAACCTGAGGACACACTGTGATAGTAACTTCTACGAGGTAGCCACGCCCTAAAGCGTACCCTGCTTTATTGTCTATTTTACTCTAAATGGTAGAAGTAGCGCCATTTTCTCATAAGCTTACATACAATCAGACCTCTTTTTGAAACCAGTGGAGTGAACCACCTGCTGGCCATTAGAAAGAATGCAGGTTCAAGCCACTTCCACATTGGCTTCATTTTTCAGACCAAGAAGCTATGCTCACCCACCTCCTGTACTGTCTACGGAAGCATGTGTCACCTTTTTAAGCTAAATCAATCAAAGGTAGATGATTACAGTCTCTGTCTATATACTGTGTTTATTTACAGCAGCAGCCTCAGTGGGTTCAGTATTGTTGTTGCTCTAGCTAACAGGAGCTGACAGGCTAAATCTGGTAGCAGTTTTTGTTTTTGTAGCTTTAGCGGCAGGGGGCAGAGACTGAAAGGTGAGAGGCTGGTAGACACAATTGCAACAAAGAGTGACATTATTGAATAAAGTGTGAAGTACAAAATGGCAAAACATAAAACTGTAATTAATGTCATTATAAAATAAAAACAGACTTTTGAAAACAGTCATTTGCAGTGTTAGTTTTAGTCAGCCATGGACTGACAGAGTTCATTTTTCTTCCTCCCTGCTGCTGCTTCTTGCTGAGAACCTCTGGGATTGCTGTACCACTTGGCACCTCCTGCCTTTTAGATGTAGAGAGCTAAAAATAGACTCGATGCACTCTTGCGCTGTTACTGAAGGCAGCGTCATGCCTCCACACAAAAAACAGTCTGCCATGCTTTCAGATTCCACAGTGGAACCAGGACAGATACATCAAAACAGAAAACACCCACTGAGACAGAACGAAGCGTGGGTGCATGTTCCCTCTTCACTTGGCTTCACAGAGCTGTGTTCATGCATTTGTGTGTTCGAGCCTATATTTGTTAGGACTTTTGCTCCAATAACATGTGTTTCTGCTCTGTCCATTATGGCTCCTTTAGGAGCGCAGGCACAATAAAGGAGCCACTAAAGAGGTTTGCGCTCCTGAAATACACTGGCATGACTCACTGTGTAGGAAGAAAACACATCTAAGAGTTTCTATGTTAAAGCTTTAAGATCAGACTATTTAAAATTTAGAACACATATTTGATTGTAAGCCTGGACTATACTCTTCCCAGCTGATGTACTGTGATATAAAATGAACTTATGTGCAGAAATCTGCATTGCACAACAAGCTTCTGATGATTTTAAGATTGCTATATCATATATATTGCAATATCTCCTCATATTAGAGAATGTGTATCCATATAAAGGTATGTTTTTCTCTTTTCACACATACTGCATATGAAGTGCCATACTTTCCTGTAATGTAAGACAATTTGCACGACCATAGGCAACACATAGATAAATTATTGTATTTTAAAGGTCCAATGTGTAGGATTTAGTGGCATCTAGCGGTGAGGTTGCAGATTGCATCAACTGTAAGCCCCTCACCTCACCATCCTCTATGGAGACTGCTTTATAGTCGGTGTTTGTTTAGTCCATTCTGGGCTACTGTAAAAACATGGCCTTGTAACATGGCAGACCCCACCAAAGGGGCCTTGATGTGAGTAGCTTCCAAGACCCCAGGAAGAGCATCAAGCTTTGAAGCCGATTGAAGCCGTTTGTAGCTGTTATAAAATAATAATTTAAACACTTTAATGGGAGTGCTGTCCTTGATTTTTCTTCTTGCTAATTCACTACAAGGAGGATTCAGCACCCTGCATTCAAGTTTTTACGTGAGTCGAGCGCGTTGTGACTTATTTTTATGCTTTGGCAACATTCTTCTTATGATTTCCACATCACAAAATGGAATTGAATTAAATGAGAATTGATGAGAAGATTGATTCAACTATCATATCTGCGTAACCAATATCAGCAGCTTAGTTTAGAGTAAAGACTACAAACAGGGAGAAACAGCTAGCTTGGCTCTTTCCAAAGGTAACAAAACCCACGTACGTCCACCTCCTCCTCTCACAAATGAACACATCATATATTTTTGGGGTAATCTGTGCAAAAACTGCAATTAACAGCATGTTAAAATAAGCTTGCTTAACCATATTCACCAATTTTGTTAGTTTTAGATAGAGCAAGGCTAGCAGCTTCCCTCTGTTTCCTGTCTTTGAGCTAAGCTAACAGGCTGCTGCTGCTGTTAGAGGTGTGAGTTGTTATTGTTCCATCCTATTCCATCGCACCTCAAAGGCCGGAGACTCGAAATAGACAGAAAGAAATTGTCAAAATTAAAGCATCATAGCCTCAGACATCCTGACTTTTAGTCTTTAGGGGCCAAATACCTTGGATCATACACTTTCCATAATGCAACTTGATATAGTCTTCCACTTAAACTTCTTTTTAACTCCGCATTTCCAGCTTGTAACGCAGGCTTTCAATTGTGTTCTCTGTCTGTACATTGTGAAAAGTTGACTGAAAACATATGACAATTTTTCATCATCAACACAAGGCTGTGTGAATGTGAATTAGTTTAGTTTGACAGTGAAAAGATGAACAGTTGGTATATTGTATGCTCTTGTGTTACAGTATATAGATTCATTAGACTACAGGACTGAGTGTGTGCATTTCCTTCCGAGCTGACCCCAGCAGAGACAGAGAGGTCAGTGATGTTAATTGGAGAGAATGAAGTTCAGAGCAATCTGAACATCTGAATTGAACAGGGGATTAATAGGTTCGGCAGGCAAGCTATTTTCAAACCCTCCTATCCTGCCAGCTCTGGGTCGCTGCTCCATTTTGCCTTTTTATAACACTCCTCCACCTCTTCAAAAATTAAACAAGCTTCTGTCTGATACAGCCCTCATAGCTCTCTGAGCAGACTGTGTGTCTATGACAGGAACATACTGATACATTTTCTACATATAGCCTCAATTAAACACTTAATCCTCATTATAAAAACAGTGACTAATTATGTTACATCCATAGGTACCTCATGACCTGACTGGAATCTAGATTTAACGACAATTCAACTACATTTAAAGCCAACGCATTGTGTCTAACATACAAGAACATCACAGGGTTTTAGATGTGCTGCAGAATACAGATTATTCTGCAGCACATCTGAAACCCTGTGATGGTCTTCTAACAGACACAATGCGTTTGCTTTAATGATTTCCCCTCCTGTAGCTCATTCTATTTTGAACCTTTCTCGTTATAAAATAATAATTTAAATATTCAGACACATAATTGTGCTGCAATTGTGGTATAATAGACCTATTAATACAGCAGAGGGTATCCTGATAAGATGATTAGAGCGATAAGGACTGATTAAATGCCAGTTGATTGATTGGGACTGTTTATACTGTGTGACCTGAATATAAAGGCGACGCGTTCAACGTCATGTATAATCTGTAGGTGGAAGAAACAAAAGAAAAACAAAGCCCTGAGGAGTTCTCCATATGATCACAACAATGACTCACGCATTGCCCACGTAGATCCTCGGGTAGACCTCATGGAAGTGTTTGGTGGGCCAGCTGTAGAAGCCGCTGTCGTCCGTCAGCAGGTCGTTCAGCTGCTGGAGAGTCACCTCGAAGCCCGACATGTCGAGTCGGTCCGGAGCCGCTGTCTTCACCTGTTGGTTGTGTTTATTCTTCATACCCGGGGGATCAGAGGTGGCGCCTCCGCCGGGCACACGCAGAAGGAGGGGGAGCAAGGTGGCGAACGTGGCGGGCAGGTGTCGGTTTACCGGGCCGGTGAGGAGCACGACGCGCCGCCGCTCTCCGCGCGCCTCCAGTGCGGCTCTGCTGTGGAGGCTGCTCGGTGCTGTGGGGACGGAGCGCTCATGCAGGGCCGGCCTCGGGTTTTTGGTGGCCCGAGGTCTGTGGTTCCCAATCAAGGGGCCCCAAGATAATTAAGGTGATACCAAAGAAAAACTTAGACACAAGGCAAAGTGCTTTTCAGAGGCATAACAAATACATTAAAAGACATTCAAAATTAATTTAAAATACATTAAAAACAAGTAGGAAGACATCAAGGAACAAAATATTAAAACAAGTTAAGAAATAGGAAAGTAGGCTAAAATAGAATAGGTTTAAAAGAGACCAGACTAAAGAATAGAAGTGACAGTGCAGTTCAAAGCCTTAAAATGACTTTTTTCAGCCTTGATTTAAAAGAGGTGAGAGTTGGAGCAGACTTGCAGTTTTCTGGGAGTTTGTTCCAGATATGTGGCGCATAATGACTGAACGCTGCTTCTCCATGTTCAGTTTTGACTCTAGGGACTGAAAGCAGATCTTTACCTGAAGACCTCAGAGGTCTGGATGGTTCATAACGTAGCAGCAGATCAGAAATTGTATTTTGGCCCGAAACCATTCAGTGTTTTATAAACCAACAGCAGGATGTAGAAATCTATTCTCTGACAGACAGGAAGCTAGTGTAAAGATCTGAGAACTGGAGTGATGTGATCTACTTTTGTGGTTCTTGTTCAGGTCATTTTATAATAACCATCATCATCAAGGTAAATATATAGTTAATTAAACTTTAATTAGCAGTTATTTCACTGTTAACAAACAATGAAATGCTTTATAAACTATTAGACTAGAATTGCAACTGAATTTTTATAATACAAATAAATAGTTAATAAATACCATGTAGTTCATCTATAAACATGATTTATATGGCCATTATAAAGTTTCAAATGATGTGTTTATAAACCTTCACAATTGCTTAACAAATGTTTTATAAAGCATTTCATTAGCCAAAGTTTAATTATGTATAAAATAAAAAGTGTCACCCCTGATGTTGGCTCCACATGTCACATGCATATGAACTAATACAGGCAAGGGATAAACATTAAGTAGCCTATGCTCATTTATAAAAACGTAAGCAATTTTCTTTCACAGTTCAGAAAAAAACAAGTCAATGGAAAAATGCGATTCATCTCAGGCAGTGTGATTAGAGATGCATCAACGTGAATTTAAAATGTGCATGCATCCTGTGGCATTTTGAATCTGCTCTGTAAACAAGTAGACATGATAAAAAGCGAGAGACGAGTGAGAAGTAACAGAAGGAACTCGAGGTTCAGTCGGAAACTTGGTTGAACACAAACCCACTCCCACGGACACAGTGTGTTAGCTTGCAGCTAACGTCTGTTCAGATTGTACTTTGGCTGTTTGAGGCGAGTAAACACAAATGGCCCAGTGCACAAACGATCACAAGAATTGGTCTGCACCTACCATTAGTATTCAGCATCCCATATAGCGTTTCTCTTGAGATGTCTTTTGATCTCATTGGACAATATGAGCCTCATACATGATGTATCCTGCTGAGAGGAATTCAGTTGTGGGACAGCCAGTGTTCACCGCTCCACAAAAAGCCATCAGCCAGGTACCGTTTACTGTATAGTGTGATTTGAGTTCTTTTGGTCATCTCAAAGTCTGTTGCGGGCCGAAATATATCATCATTTCTTGAGCTCTGTTTAGAGTGACTATCTTATTACTGAGCATATTGGAAAGTCACATTGTGAAATGTTGGTCTCCCACGTTCAAGTCTGATGTTTTACTCTTAATCACATCATGCTTCTTTCTTCCTTTGCTGAAACACTTAATAATGTTTTGTTTTTTGCTTTTCTTGGGGAGACGCTCTTGCTGGATTGCTTAAAAAAATAACCACACAAATAGTTTTATTATGCGAGAAATGATTTTTATTGATTTTAAAGAAATATTTGAAAGTATGGGCGTCACATGCAAAATGCTTTCCATGCAAGTTTATTCAGATCTAAAGTGCAAATGCTGCAGTTTGTCATCAGACAAGCATTAGAAAGAGAGAGAGAAAAAGTATTCTCCATTAAAGCCTTGCAGACGCTGCTGGGGTGATTTGATACATCACACCCTGTCTGCCAATGCAACGCTTCTGCAGCAGCTTGACTTTGAGGATATAAAGCTTTAGTAGAAGGAAAAGACAAGGAGGAGACACAGGAGAGATCTACACACACAGATCTACCTCTGTTTTTTAACCACAATGTGGTCGGATCATAATGCCAGACCAGCTGGAAACATCTGGGGAAGTGTATGAGCCGTGCTTTGTCTTCCAATGGCCCATTAGCAAGACTGGACAACAGTATAAGCCTTCAGGTTTTGTGGGCTGCTCCCCTACTTGAAGTGTTTTAACCTCAAGTAAATAAGGAAACTGATTAAAGTAATACTTTAAATGTTTGTTTCAAAATCAAGAGCCAAAACCATCAATTTGAATGTTTGTAAGTATAAAAGTAGCTTCTTCAGATTTACATTGAGAATTTGGATCATTGAAGTCAATGTTTTGTGCCCATTTATTGCTTAAAGGTATTCTTGTGTGTCGCTCCTCCTTATCTGTACCTTATCTAAGATCGTAATGCCAACATCTTAGCAGTTATTATATTAGCTCAGATAGCAGATTTCTAGTACAAGCTAATCTATAGTTGGTAGACAGTACAATCTTTGAAAGAAATCTCCCCTCGGAGTCAAGCAGGCTGCCTCACTCTTTAGCACATTTCGGGTTGCACTTTTGCAGCCCGGCAGCGGAGGACTTTCAGGAAGCTGTCAATCTTGTGAGAGTCGCGGCGGAAGCAGGACAACAGGAAATGGAAGTTGGTCAGTTGGGAAATCTTGTCCCCGCCGATGTCATTGCCCCCTCTGTAGGGCAGTGAGGAGATGGCCTGAGCTGCTGGACCCATCTGGGACAAAGAGGAGACAAGTAAAGTGAGTGGGGAAAGGGAAAGGGTAAAAAGCTGTTTTTAAAACACATTTTATAGTAACATTTTAAATCAGTGCAAAAGCAAATCATTATTCCTTCAATGGTTTGTCTTCACACCCTGCCAGATAGAATATCCAGGCCATCTCCCAGGTTCTTGGAGTGCTCCTGCAGCTCCCGGATCTTGTTGGAAATGCTGGTTTGGGATGGGTGAAGCAGGCTGTTAGCGGAGGTGGACAGGTCTACCAGGGGGTCTTGCCAGGCTTGGAGCAGGGAGCGAGCCAATGACAACAGGTCTGACTCCTGCAGAAGAAGTAAAAGAGATAATAACATAATAAGTTGAAGGGCAAATGGAAAAAAACAAAAGATCAAAAAGATGTGATATGCAAAAGCTGTAGGGAGATGGTATTTTTACTACACTGGTGTGATCAATTGCAAAAGTCAACTTCCAAAATGTCATTCCCATCGTTCACCTGCAGAGGTCAATAAATAGTCAGATTTGTAAAGTTAATGTCACAGAGAGCTTTTAATGCCTTCCCCGCTGTGAGCTTATTTTCAAGTCATATCTACCAAATAAATGCTAATCTATTTTCCTGTTTTTATCATTAAATCAGGTCAATTTTCCTTTCAAACTACTAATTAATTAAAACAGGTTCTCTTGTGGCTTGTGCCTCTGTTGCAAATTGCTTTGATTAGAACTTTTTAGTGTTTTGTAGGTGAAGGCTGAGACAGCTCATTAAAAACCCAGTGATTTGATGATCATCTTTTAAACAGGACATATTATGCTTATTTTAAGGATCATGTTTTATATAACATGTGTACCAGAATAGGTTTACGTGCTTCAATGTTCAAAAAACACTTTTTTTATTGTACTGCCCATAGATGCAGCACCTCTATTCACCCTCTGTCTGAACTATACGTTTTAGTGCCTGTCTCTTTAAGACCCCTCTTAAAAAGCCTAGTCTGTTCTGATTGGTCAGCTCTCACAGGCCTGAGCAGGCACAGTTTCTGAATAATATACAGTTTAGCACAGTTTCTGAATATGAGCTGTGTGGATTGAGTGTGCTGATACTCTTATAGTTTCTTATCGCACTTCTACCTGCTTTATGATCACAAAAGACATGGAAATCTCACTTTCTATAATATGGGACCTTTAATAAGGACATCTGTGGGGACAAAATGAAAGCAGAAAATACAAAATGAAAGGAAAAAACATAAAGAGACACAGTCACTTACTGATAATTGCAGTGTTTGCTCCTTGTCATTGGGTGTCTGTAGAGAGGAGGTGTGGCACAGTGAGGGGCGAGGCATCATCATCCAGCCTATAGGTGGGACATGATTGTTCTGGAAGGGATGATTATTATATTGTATCAAAATTGACTGATTCCCTGGCAAATAAATGTTTCACTGTGATGGAAACCAAGCTGGAAAAATGCCTACATGAAGGTTTAACATGCAAAAATTAAGAGCTTAAACAAATCTGACATCTCAGATAATTAACAGTAATTGCATTATTTGGCCTCGTGTAGTATTTTTGTTCATTCTGAAGACATGACAATACTAGATTATAATGAGCTCTAAGCATCCCACGCAAAGGCAACCAGCAAGCCAACAGCACAGCTGAGAAGGTTTTTCAACAGAAGGTTAAACATGTGTGTTTGGAAGAGCTCGGACACCCCAAGACAGAGCAGACATACACACACACACAGGCACTGACCAGATCTTGGGTGAGTGTCGTGCTGAGGGAGTGCAGTGTGTCAGAGCGCTGAGAGGCTCGATCAAGCAGGTCATTGATGGGGACAGCACTGCATGCTGCCACTATACACAACACTGAGGATCATGAATCAACATGACAGAAATGATGGAGGTTATTTTTTCTTTTCATGACACTCAATTCAACTGTATTTGCAAAGCCTGATGTCACACCAACAGAACTGAAACACACCGATGAGCTGAGAAAGTCAGAGTTCATTATCCTTTGTTTCAGCAATACCAGCACACATGTTACATTACAAGTGGTCATTTTGTTAAATGTTAACATATGCCTTGATAGTAGGTGAGTCTATTATAAACAGCAGCTGAGACAGCTTTCCAACCTAATATCGTGCATCATGATATTTGGGATCTTTGATACCTTCTCAAAGATACTAAAAGTTTTCCATATGATGTGATGAATTACTGACCATTGATGAAAGAATGAATGATTTTGTACAAAAAAACCCTGAATCGCTTATAATATTTTAAACATATATAGCACTTTAAATGGTACTCAAAGACACATTACATATATTTAAAAGAAAAACATCAACCATACACTCTGCATTAATCCACTTTTGACTGTAAAGCAGCCCGACTGATACTGTATGAGGCTGGTAAAGAAACCATTATTTTAGAGTTCAATGTACAGTATGTCAAAGCAGAACATTTTAAAGTGTAAAAAATAAACGTGTCAGTGCTCTGTAACACAGTTTCTAAATGACCTCAAGCATACACACTTCTGAAGTGCTTCACACTTTTACCAAATACTGAGATCTGTGATGAGCCAATATCCGTAACGGCCCGGGTGATTTATCAGTCTAGTTCTAATTATCACACAGTGTTCTGTGAATCTCTGGTTTTCACTGCAGGACATATCAATTCTGATTAAAAACCTTTTTTTCTTTTTAAGAAGTCTATTAACATTGTGGAATAGATGCATTCTTATTAGTTCAATGCAATACATAGTCTTGTATAGTTCCCAGACAAAAAATGTTTTAAAATGATTTCATAGATAGATCAAATAGCCAAGCGGAGCTCATCTCACCTGTAATGAAGATTTTGCTTCCATTGGTTCCTCTGTGAGCCATCTCTTTTGCTGCCTTTGGCGTCTTTACCTCGTCGCTCTTTCTTTCTCTTTATCTGTGATCCCTCCATTTTATAGTTCCTTGGCTTTCAACTGTTTGGTTATGCAGCAGCTGGGTCAGTGTGTGCTGATTGCTTGAAACCTGTTTGGTCCACTTTATAATGAGAAACATGGTCAAGGAGTCTTGAATGGATGTAACAGGTTGATAAGTGCGTGTGTGTGTGTGTGTGTGTGTGTGTGTGTGTGTGTGTGTGTGTGTGTGTGTGTGAGGGACATGGATGTGGAAAAAGATTCTTCCATCTTAATTGGATGGATGAATAAAACATTGACATTTACTGTGACATGGGTTTTATTTCATTTAATTCATCAGTAAATTAACCATAATTTACTGATGACCATCAAGGTCCATAACTCAACTGATCTTTTTTAATTTACAATCAGTAATGAAAGAACTACTCAGATCATTTACCGAGGTAAAAGCGGCAATAGAAATGTAGAAATCCTCTGGTCCAAGTAAAAAAACCTACATTTGAAATTTTACTTAATGCGGCGACAGACAACTTTTCCACCCTGCTTTCCAAGTGGTTTGTTGGCACCAGTTTTGCAAAGACAACTGGATGATAACATGGATTGTCTGGATAGTAAATACAACACAGGACAAAACGTGAGTTTATTACATCATATAATGGAAGTAGATTGTGTGGCAGTGCCTCGTGGCAGACAAAACTGTTTAGTGAAAGCAAAGTTACAGGGAACCAGTGTAAACGCTGATGGTTTCATTATTCTGAATACATTAAATCATGCAATTAACATTTACTTCAAAATGACACGCTGAAGCAGAAAATGTGTCTATTGCAAGTTTATGTAAAGGTACAAAAAAATCTTTATCAAAAATACAAAAAGTAAAAGTACTCATTCAGCAGGACACAATTTAATACTGCATATTAATTATGGATGTATTCATGTGTACATACTAGTTTTAAGTACATTATATACTTCAGGGTACAGTACAGGAGAACAACCTCTACTGATGTTGATGAAGGTTCTCAGTCATCCAGGTCATGGTAAACCTAAGTGCTGTATCGTCGGCAACTGGACTTGTTTCAATTTCTTGAAGACAGAGGAGTGGAGCAGCAATAACTGGAGGAAGCATGGCCTTGTGTCTATGTAGCGTGTGATGTGGAGTAGGGGTGGGCGATATGATGATAATCAGCAAGCGATGGATTATCGATGGATATTTTTTATTTTTGTGAATCAGTTGTCAATATTCAGACGATCTCTTCTGCACTCAGGCTTCCAAAAACCTCAAGAATCAAACAGAATATTTAAGTTAATGATCAACTGCCTCGTTATAGGTTTCATGGTATGGTGGAATGACTTTCATCAACTTTATTTTAATCCCATGCATACAATTTATATTGTATTTATTGCAGACATCAGTTCTGGTAAAACAAACCGTTTACAGTTGTGCAGAGTGGCGGACAGAGTGAGAAACTCAATGGTGACATCTGAGGGACAGGTTTGGAATAGCAGGTCCAAAATGACTGCAAGACTGATGAAACAGCAAAACAGAGGATGAGGAGGAGACGCAAACTGCACTTGTACATTAATGTGACACTGCACATAGAAAATGTGTTTTTATGGGTCTGATCAATGAAATGAAATAAAACTATCTGGTCAATTTAGCAATAAAAACATTTTTGACTGATACAATCAACAGTTTAAGTGATTACCTGATACCATGTGCTGTATATAATGTGTTGACATAGTGACAGAGACACCGGGTTGAAGCTCATTTGATTATTTAGGGGTTGAATATTTATCTTATTTATCTTATTTATCTTATTAAAGCTAATGGCTGTGAAAAGGGTGATGTATGATGTAGAGAGAAAGAATAAGAGTCAACAAAGAAAGACAGGAGCGTGAACTTGTTTTAACTCTGTTTAAATCCACTGTAGCACATCCTACAGGTTAGACTAACAACTTCATGAGGGTGTTTTCCTCTCCAGGTAGTGAATAAACCAGTGTCACCAGTAATATATTATCCAGTATATCAGTATTTCAGTCAGTATGCACTTTTTTAGAGAAGTAGTTCTGTCTCAACTTTTCCATATTTAATTCTTATATTTTGTTGACATTGGGATTCATTCTTCATTGTCCGGAGGCATGCTGACCCAAATACACATGTGTTTATGTAAAAGAACAGAAAAACATTTTTCACCTTTTTTCTTCTTATGAAGACCTGCTATGATATGTAAGAAAGCACTGAAGCCACAAACTGAACATGGACATTTGATGAAAATACAGTAATGACCAGAAAGCATTCGTATTAAATCAAACAAGGAAATAATTTAAGGTTTTAAATGTTACATGTACATGGACTGTGCATGAAGCAATATATAGATTCCCTTGGTTTGGCCTGATTCACACACAAATGAATATACAGTATAGTCCTCTTGTGAACAAAACATACGGTTAAACAACAATAACACAAATCTAAATAAAGTTTGTTTTTTTTAAAGTTAGGAGATGACCTTTTACAGAAACCGCTTCAGAAAGTTACTTATCAACCCTCATTTCACAGATATTACACAGGACCTATCTACATGTTCCTTCACCCGACTGTGTCAGCCTCCTGCTTCATGCATGGAACCAGCTCTTCATGCTCTGCAGCCAACAGGTGACCTTTACTCTGTATATTTCCGTTCTGCTGTCCTGGAGCCTGCTCAGTTCAACCGACAGCACCACACATGATATATTGTACATGTGTAAACATGCACATGCGCAGCAGGCCTCCCGTGTGTGACCTACAGACTGACTTTGAAGGCTCTGATTTTATCACTTGCAAGGCACCACCTCCAATAACACACACAAACACACACACACACACACACACACATTTTACATACTCAGATCAGCAACTGCTACAGACAAATATTCACTTCACACAACAGGTTTATTGTATTGGCTGTGCACATTGGCTGTGTGTGTGTGTGTGTGTGTGTGTGTGTGTGTGTGTGTGTGTGTGTGTGTGTGTGTGTGTGTGTGTGTGTGTGTGTGTGTGTGTGTGTGTATTTAGAGTGTTTAAACATGTATATGGTGTAAACTGTACCATGTTAGCCTGAGCTTATGATGTCCATGTGTATGTGTGTAATGAACCTGCACATAGTAAGAGATCATAAGGAAATGCAGGCTGAAATGAGGAGAAGACTGTGGAGAAACGTGAGAACCACAGGAGCCATATTTAACTTTATAGTGGATGAGTAGTCGACCTTGCCGCAGTACGCCACAGCCAGGCAGACATAAGTGTATATGTTTCACATGTGCACAGCTCTGCCCCTCCCCTCCCCCTATAGGACTGTTTAACCCTCATAGAATCTCAAACAGGCACATTGTCTCTTTTAGTCCCACAAGCCTCCTTCCAGTTCTTTCTTTTTTTTCTTCCCCCCTCCCCTCCCCACTTTGTCTTTTAGCTCCTGGCAGATACCATGAGCACACACATGCACACACATGCACACACGGTCGCAAAGCAGAGCTACACACCCCCTTTCTGTGAGATCATACAGACTACAGAGCAGTTGCAGCCCCCCGTGGCATTTTCTGCTGCTTCCTGCACACACTAACACACTTTTTGAGCTGTCTAACTCAGGACCAGGACATCCCATCTGCAGATAGGTAGGTATTAATGCCATTGCTTTATGAATTCAATCTGATACGGTGGGTTTCTTCACTAGAAGCCACTTGTGTTACTTAAAGTACACGGTGTACCCAATTGTGTCTCTGCACATGGACTCACAGGGAGGTGTGGTATGAGCCTCACAGTGAAGCACATTTCTACATGCTTCACAGAGGAGCTCAAAAACTTCTATTTTTACAGAACCTATAGGATTTAAAGACTATGTGCTTTGATGAAAATCCAGTGCTTCATAATATAATATTACATAGTTAAAGTATCACTTTTACACTTCTTTTTACCCCTGTTTTGTGGTGAGTTGCATCTGCTTTAACTTGTGTCCTCATGTCAGGGAATTTATGCATGAGAGAGCATTATTTCTGTCAGAGGAGGTGAGGAGAGGAGGTTTTTCCATGCGGGGAGATAATTGGATGACATTTAATGCTAATGTAATTTGGGCACTGCGCTCTTTGTGGAATATGAATGAGTACTGATTCAAGAAACAGCAGAGTTAATGAGGACTGTGCTCAGTGTAACATACATGTTGAGCAGAGGTTAAAATAGTTTTAAAAAGAGAGGGGGGGGGGAGCTCCTGCTGTTCCCCTTTTGCCTTGGCTGCAACTATTCAGCAACATGTCTTTGGAGTAGCCTGAGGCTGTGAAGCTCTGACTACATTTCCCATAATTCATAGGCTTGTTTAAAATTTAAGGGGCTTTGCCAGGTGTGCAGGTCACGAGCAACAAAGAGGTGTAGATACGCGTACGGGCCAGGTGAGACACGAAGGAATGTTTGTTAGATGAACGACACAAAGAAATTAAGACGTGATTTATGTTTTTTAGAATAAGAGAAGACTGATGTGCTTGGTGGAATGCAACTTGCACAGGAGTGACCGAGTTTGCGCGTTTTGCGCACAAAAGCAGTCCTAGCGGTCTTTCTGTAGAGCTGCGCTAGTGCAGGTTGTTGCATAACATCTGAGGAGCGCTGATGTAACATTACACAAGTGTCAGTAATGTGCCGCAGTGATAATGGCTGATAATCTGCGGTCATAATTGGGTCTTTATCCCGTTAAAGGGTCGGTCCCCCTAAATACAAAGAAACACATTTTCACACTTAATTAGTAGTCATGGAGGCGCATAAACTTATGCCATCACCCCGATAACGCGGAGGTAAACTAATTCCACTTGTAAAACATTAAAAAAAAAAATTAATTGTGATATTTGAAACGAATATAAACAGCGCGTCTTTAGCACACAGTGTCAGTTATTCAAGCAACCCTGTGATCATTATAAGTTTTCATAGTAATTTTCATGTGAGGGTAGAAACTGTTGAAAACTGTTCAAAACGGCTGTGTCTGCTCTGAAAGTGGTGGTGAGCTCATATAAAAAATAAAAACCGAACTAGAGCTCAAACATAAGTTGATTGATTTGAAAAAAAAACCCCATAATGATAGGCTGATTGTTTCAGTAGTTTTTCAAGCAAAATGAGTGGAAAAGACTTTCAGTTTCTGATCTTTAAGCTGAATATTTCTGGGGAGACATTTGTAGACTGGTGATTAATCGTTAAATCCCAACACTAGTCTGCAGATGAATTGATAGCCCAGTGAAAATGATCACTAGTTGCAGCCAGAGTTGAAACTTTTCCAGGGGAAGCTCTGACTGTGACCTTGAGAAAACTTGAGTTTGAACAAGGACACTTGACTCAATATGGCCACCGCTCCCACTTAGTGTTGAATAGATGCCAATAGAAAAATAAAATACTTAATATATATAAAACTACATTGACTGTTGATCATAAAATACACTCATTAAAGTCAAGTGTCCTTTCATTTTGTTTAAAACATTTTGCTGCATTACATTCTCTGACCTTTGCAGCATGGCTGCCATGTGCAGTGAAATCTGCAGGAGCAGCAGGATGCTGTAACCTGTTGCACAGATCTGCCACTAGGTGTCACAATTCAATGGACAGACTGGGCTAACATCCTGGACATGTTCCAACAGCACCAACACACACACACACACAGACCAGTTACTGTGCTCCATCACATCTACATGAGATGTGAATTACATTAATGTCTTTTTCTAGAGTTTTTTATCCATTACTATTGACACATTGAGTATTTGTTGATCAGTTTTGAGCTTGTTACTTCAACCATGAGCTGTACAGTTGGGTAGGAACCCCACTGTTCCTCCTGAAGGTATCACACCACATAATGACCCTGTCATCTGTAAGGAACCTCAACGCATCACTTCCCCTTTTGTCCTTGTTGCCCAGTCGTCTGCCTTTGTACTCCACTCGAGGTCACTGCCCCTTCACCCTTGCCCCCTCCCCTTGACTGCTGTGCACACGTGTGCTACCCTCTCACATGTTATCTCCTCCCACCTCCTCTCGTGTGCCCTCCCCTTCCACCAACTCTCTCTCAACCCCACTGTTTCTCTGTCTCTCTCTCTCTCTCTCTCTCTCTCTCTCTGTCTCTCTCTTGGTGGTTCTGGGATCCGTAGGCGTTTGGAGGACAGGAACAGGACAGGACAGGCACCCACGACACCCCACAGCAGCACCACAGACATGTCAGACTCCGAGACCGCCGCTGCCCCCGCCGAGGCCCCCGTCCCCGCTGCTTGCGCCAGCATCAAGGCTGACCTGGACAAATGGTAGGTGATTGTGTGCATGTTGCAGAGATGTATGCTTGAGAAAGTGTAAATGTGTTTCTTCTACCTTCACTGAAGGACAGTCCATCATGACACTAAACTCTGCGAGCACATTGGAAGCTCTTGCTGTCTCTGGTCCACCTCTGAACATACCACAAGTTCTCCACTGGCTGTAAGAATTGCCTTCAAATGTTCATATTTGCTGAAGGTGAAACAACCTTGAGCAAAAACCCGACAATTTGAATAGTTTCAATCGTCGGGCTTGAATGTCGTCTAACAAGCTCTCCGGCGGCTCCACAGAAAGGGAGCATCGCATCCAAGCTCAGAGCAAATATTTCCAGAATTGCAAGCTGATTTTAACGTTGCACAATTCAAACTATTGAATGAGAAGACCGCCGCATCCTAAAATGCGCCATGCTAAAATGGAGTCCCCTCGGAAGAGGCTGTGGTCAGCGGCGAAAAACAACTGAGAGAGAATGAAGCCCTGCACGTTGAAATGTGACTGAATTTGACATCAGGGAGGAAGGGTTATGAAAACGTGGGGTTCCCTCTGTAGGGTGACTGATTTGGGGGTTAATAATGTGTGGCAGCGCATTGATGTTTGATGTTCATCAGCACGCATGGATGAAGGCTGGGAATCTGCTTACGTCACTAGCCTCCCTTTCCCCAGAATACCTTGCGTTGGCTCGTTCCGTTTGTCCCCGTCGTCTCCTTCTGCCACTTGCTGTGTCAACGGTTAGGGGACACCCACTGGGGGATATTTTCTGTTCAATGTGTGAGTGCAATGACATAACACCTTGGTGCACGTCATCTTGGCGTCTGCACATCAACCATCACCCCCCTCCTTCTCTGGAACAGTCCATTTTGACAGTTTTTTGGTGGATGATCGTTAGCTGGAGCTTAAGATCTGATTGAATGGATTATCATCAACAGTGAAGATGTATCTCCGCATTCTGTCACACTCTTACACTTGAAGCATAATTGGATGCTGTAAATTAGCCCTTTTGTGTTCATGTTTGTGCAGAATACACAATTTTTTTTCATAGCAAAGGCTGTCAAGTCTGGTCCAGCCAGACTGTCAGGACTTGATAAGGTGGCAGTGGGTGTGTGAAGTTTTGAGATAAGACAGCAGGTCGAGGTGGTGCAGGGAGGGCCGGCACGGCAAAGTGTTGATAGCTGACTGATCATGTGTAAAAGTTGCTCTTGTGTTGAAGCTGCAGATGTGATTCCTCCCTGTCGTCAGTCCCAGGGTAGTCATGGTTAGGGTCAATGCCATTTACTGCAACTTGTTAAAGTGCAGTGAAGTAAGCTTATAGTGGGAACTCATGTGGGCAAGGTCTGCACTCTATAGGTGTTAAAAGCACAATCCAGTCAGTTTACGGTGATAAGGTGTTCTGTCACTCATGCTTCATAATCATGGTTTTAATAACTATTGTGTGCTAACCATGCAGAACATGACCTTGAAAGGTGAAAGGTCATTAGCACCGGCATTAGCGAGTGGGGCCTTAAGCTGACAGTGTTAATCTGAGGGCTGCAGTGGCCCCTCACAGTATACAACTGGATCCCTGACCCTGCACACACTGCAGATATGTCCCCTCAGGAATTGGTGGAGATCAAGAGCAGAGCTAAAAGAGTGAATATTGGACTAAGATTTGTCAAGTTGCCAGAAACACAATGTGGATGTGTAAATGAGCAGCTGCCTGCTAACAGGTTCTCCATGTCAATGTAAAAGATGATGTGGCTAAATAACCAAGGTTACCTGCTGGCTTGCCACAACTCTACTATTGTCCCTGGAAGCCCAGAGCACCCAAACTGATTTGAAAAGACGTTATTTACACCCCTGATTTGTGGTCGAGCTCATGAACCTACTATAGATGGAGTGCATGCTACCATTTTAGCTATACAGCTTCAGTGGGCATTTCAGTTTAAGAATTGCTGTACCTAACGTCTTCAATTTGGGACTTATCCTTTTTAGGTTTAAAGATTGATGTCGGACCAAATAGGTTCTGGTTGTTTGAAAGAGTTCAATGTAACTGGATGCACAGTTAAAAAAATAATAATGGAGTTCCCTTTTAAGGGTTTTTGAACGCAACCCTTGTCTAATCTGTGAGCTAGAAATACCTTGACTTAAGAACCACTTCTCCACTCAACTTTGCAAGTTAACCATGCTCCCAAGATTCCTCTGTCTCATTGGACATTGAATGTGCTGTCATTGGCCTCTGCTCTGGGCATGGCCATTTTTAGTGCAAATGAGTGTCTTTTGACCTCTGCTGGCACTAGGGTGAGGTAACAGTTTGACATCAATTAAGGTTGAAGGTGGTCTCCATGAAAGTATTTGTGTAACTTGTTTAGAATATTTTAAACCCATAATTTATACTCTATTATTAGATCTACTTGAGGCAAAGTGTATTCCAATATTGAATACTCAGCTTCGCCCTGGACCTGCGCCACCGCTCAGCATGTGGCCACTTATGTGTCAAGTGCTCCTACATATTAATATGTGCTGAATGGGAGTGGAGACGCAGTCCGTCTGGGTCTTTCATTTCACTCCACGCAGCAAGCCTGCTGTAAATTCAACGTGGCTGACTGTGTGTAATAAATACCATAACCCCTATGTATTTATAGACATGTGTACGAGCGAGACTGTGTGTGCAGGATACCTTGACATGTTCCCGGCCATAGATCGCGTTACTGCTCCAACTGACACCTGCTTCTTTTAACTAGGCCAGTCAAATAAGCAAAAGCCTCGCATTCATGCTCAGACACATGGAGGCGGCCATGTTGGATTTCAGCCCTCATGCTAAGGTGTTAAGCATCTTTTTATACAGGCACCCGCTCTGAATTGATGATTTTCCTACAGTTATGGGACAGGGTATTCATGTGGGTTAATAACTCTACTTTTCTGGTCAATAGTAGCAGTAGTCATGACCTTGTAAAGGTCACACAGGCAAAGTCACACAGAGGTGAAGCGTGAGAAAAAGGCTATAAGTATGAGATAATAAAGCATTTATTAAGTTGTATTTTTCTCTTTAAACTTTGGTGACATTCTGTTACTACTTTATTTATGCACTCCTGAAATCTTAATCTTAAGTCATTTTTGTAATTCAGTTTTTAAGTTAAAGAGTGCTGCACAGTCTGAATATTTAACACAAGTCAACTTGTTTTATGTATTTTCAAATGTAATTTTTTTTTCTTGACTAATGCAAAGACTTATTGTTTCATGATACAGACATTTATTTCAACAAAATTCTTAAAAAATACATTCCGATATAAGTAAGATTAAGTATTGTCAATATCAGATTTATTTTGCCGTTATTTGGTAACTTGTGTGTAGGGCCAGGAAAATCAATGTGTGCATTCACACACACAGAGTATAGATCTGTGCTCACATACAGTACAGCATGTGACTTGTTGAGCTGTTATTTCTTGTTAATATTTGTCATGTTCAGTGTGTTACAAGCTCCTGTAGCTAACATGTTGGTTTGTGCTACATGTGTGTACTTTGAGACTTCAGGCTCTTTCACAAGAGTTGGACACAAGAACTTTGCCCTACACACACACACACACACACACACACACACACACTACCTCTCTGTTACTGATTGCCTGCAGTTTTATGTGTAGACATGCATGTACATTCTTGCCAGTGGAAACTGTGCTGGTTTTCATTATGGAATTCGGTGACTCGGCAGAAGTCAGTAATCTGAGTGCTGTGCTATAGGTGTGTCACACCAGTGCCGAATTTGCGTTACATTTAGGGGTGTATTCCCATTACCCATTCTATCCTGTGGTCTTTGAAAAACGTTCTGTGCAATGAGAAATACAACCCCGACTCCCAAAAAATTGGGAAACTATGAAACTTAAATAAAAACAGAATGCAAAGAGATGCAAATGCATTTTGACCTTTTTATTCAATTGAATACCGTTTATAGACAAGACGTTCAGTGTTCTAACTGATGAACTAAATTGTTTTTTTGTAAATGTACACTTTACTGAATTTTAAGACTAGGACACAGAAAGGTAGAACCCGTGTCCCAACTTTTTTTGGAATCAGGGCTGTAAAATTGTCAGTTATATCTATTGTTGTTGCATTTTCTTTTAGTATATTTTCATACAAAACATGTTTATATTTACTTACAGTATTTTATATGTTTTCTTAGAACCTTTGACCAAATCAGAAAGGAGATGGATTAATTCATGTTACTGGATCGGGAAATCCAAGTAACAAACCAAAAAAGCTCATCTCTGTGAATTGAATATAATGGTAACAGTACATGAGAGGAACACACTGGGGTTAGGTAGACATCCGGAGGCGGTGGCTTTCTGTTGACTAATGTTTGGCCTCTACATCATGTCTTCCCACTGCACCTGCTCAGTGATCTATTATGCATGTTTATCCCAGAGGACAGACCACGGCTAGCCCGGTCTAAATAATTCAGCCTTCATTTCCTGATTGTGCAGACGGGCGGACTTCGTCACTCTTGGACCAAGCGGTGATCAGTCTGACCTGGACGTGCTGACATCACTGCATCAGGATGCAGCTACAGTAGTGGCAAAAATAGCATGAAGCTGGTTTATATGAATTCCCTGCAAGATTTTACATCTGAATATTAGAAGCTTTGTTTCATGTAATTTAATAGTCTGTACTAGCCAAAATGTTCAGGCCTAAAATTATTGCTCCATGACCCCGCAACATGACCTCACTCAGTCGCAATTTCTCAGGAGATTGCGTGATGGCTGTGGTTTTGTGATGATGTCATAGGATCCCTCTGCCTCCTCCGCTTGTGCATGTGACCGCCCTGCTCTGATGCTTCTCTAATCCCCCTGTGTGCACTAATATACTTGTATGCATTCATATCAGGACTGTGCAGATTTAAACCTTAAGAATCACACGAGATAATCTGCAACATAGTCAATTAGTGAAGGTAATTGATACTACATTTAAAATTAAGGAAATGAGATGTAAACGGAAGAATCATGCCTTTATTTTGAAAAAAGAGAAGAATTTGAGGAGAGCCCACATTTGCAGCACCTAATGAGCATCTTCTGTTTTTCTTCAGAACTTGATAGTACTGAAACGGGGCTTCTATTTCCAATGTTGCATAATAAAGCATCAGCTGGTTTAGGTGACATTTGAATATCGGTTTCTTTAAACTACTCCAGCGTAGCGACCACTTTGCCAATGTGATTCCTCCATCCACCTCAGTTCAGTCAGCTCCTCTTGTGTATGCGTGCTGTGGTGGACCAATGATGCTGTGGCAGGATTATCTTATGACACACCCCCGAGTTAGACTCTGCCGCACTGATGTTGGGTCATCAGTGCAGTGCGTCAAACATAAGCGCTCATTGACTCTGTCCAGGCATGCACACACACGCACGCACACACACATACTAACACAGCACCAGAAATGCATGCTTGCAGTGACATAAACTCAATGGCTCACATTGCCTCACACACTCCTCCTGGCAAAGTAAAGCACTGAGTGATAATCTGTAGCAGCCAGCTGTGTGTTACATCACTAACAGGCACACAGCCACAATATAAAGAGATAAAGCAGCGGAAATGGCACTGTGTCGCCAGGCTTGTACATTAAAATGGTCGTGAGGCTGTAATGTGAAGGTCTTGGTCTCTATGCTTTTTTAGATTTGCAGAGTAGACTCTGTGGTGTGATTTTAGTTGATCACACAAGGCTCTAGTGTCAGTGCGTGGTATCAAACTTCTCCAACTCTTGGCAAAAACATGAATAACAGTTTGCCCTACAATGTTGAACTATTCCTTTTTAAAGTTGCAGTCCTTTTAAAAGGGGAACTTGAGAGGAAAGGAAAGAGGAATTGTGTTGTGGGTAATGGAGGCGGCAGGTTCTGACAAGGAAGAAGAATGCTAGGAATGAAATGCACAATATCTCTGGTTCTCCTTTTTAACCATTAATGTGTGTTTACAGGTTTTGGGGAGTACTATCGGTGAGGTAACCCTATTAAGGAGTACATAAGTGATTTAGTATTACACTTTCATAAAGTTGGGGGACTCATAAGACCTAATAAGGATTAGTGGCTCAGTTGCATTGTGGATAATGTAGGTGGTAGGTTCTGAAAAGGAAGAAGAATGTGTAGAATGAAAAAGGTGATATCTGTTGGATTAGCATTAGCAGAAACTTGATACAGCTCTACTAGACTGAACAGTAATATCAATGAGATAAAATTAAAAACAGTTATCCTGGATTGCTTGCATCCATTGTTTCCTGTGATGTCCTGTGTGCATACATGTAGCCTAAATCTTTCACAGGACTGGCGGACTCCCCCAGTACACACAGTGCTACAGAGTTAATTGTTTATTTACATATATTTTAATTATTGTGCATAAATAGCTAATGTTAATACCAAAAGGAGCATATCACAAGCATTATTCTTCAAATTAGAATGACTAGATATTGGATCAGTAGCAAAAGTTATTTTATTTTTGCTGCTTTACAGTGAAGTTGAAGCAGAAATTTAGAGATTGATGTGTAGGAGATGAGGATTCTAAACCACTGCTCTCCAATGTGTTGAGTGATTGGACGACTGCAGAACAGAGGGATGATCAGACCTCCATGAAGCGATGGGAGGAGCCAAAGGATGGGTTCACATTCATGTATCATAAAACCCCTCCTCCTCCCCCCGTATGCTCCACCGTCTTACCCCCGTGTCCTGTCATCTCTGCATGATCACGCAACCTCCCTGCCTCCCTCTCTGGTGTCCTATCAAACAGATGGGTTCATCCACATGGCTTTTCTCTCCTCCCTCTACCCCCTCTCTCCCTCCCCTTCCTCTCGCTCCATCACCCTAATGCTTTGTGGCAGTGTCGGCTGCTGTGTTTGCTCCTGCATGGGAGCCTGAAATAATCTGTTAGCCGGCATTCTCTCCCTCTATCTCTCACACGCTCATCCTCTTTTTGTCTCATCCTTCACTCATTCATTCTTGTTTTTTTTCTGTCTTTGTCAGCCATCGCATTTCATATGTAAAGAACAAGTCATTTGGGTAAAATGCCATTGGATATCAATTAATTTTGGTGCTTAAAGTGATTGCGATCGAACTTTGTAAATGAGTTGAGCTTGCATTGGGGGGGGGGGGGCACTTGGCACCACGCAGCATTAGTCACTTTCCATGTCTCATTTCAAGTGATCTCCAAACATCCCCTCTTTTATTTATTGTATCTATCAGCATCCAATGAAGGGACAGCAGTGAGACTGCACTTTTGTCACTGTGACTTGCATGATGTTGTTTCTGCTCTGTTAGCACAAGAAACAAGCAACTGTTTTGTCAACAGATTTAGTTGGACTGGGACTTCGAGTCCACTACTGCTGACAACTCTGTTTCCAACTCACGTAGCATCTGTGAGAAGGTGACATTTCAATGCAGCAACTGTTTGTGAAACGAAATGCTAGGGTATTGAAATGTGTGTTATCTTGATTGTGGTCTAATTGTCATTAATCTTTCTTCCAGTGTGGCAGAGAAAGGAGCCGAGGGCTGCAAAGATCTGATGGAGGCCTTTGCTGCTTGTGTGAAGAGCGCAGCTGAGGGGACGTCATGAGGAGCTGCCCTCCAACCTCAAATGTAAAAATGTTAACTTTGCTGATTCCTTCATAGTAATAGAAAGTAGCTCCAAAAACTGTCAGTGGATTATCCATCAGGGCTGCAGTCTCTTCCTTTTCCAATGCTTTGTGCTCTGTAAATGAAAATCCAGTCACCTCAGTTGTGTTAACACTAAAACTGACTGTGTGGCTGGACCATTGCAGTTGCATTCAATGTTCTTTTTAATGAACTTACCCTTTATTGCTCAATTCTAATCCTGTAATGGCTTGTGAATAGCTCTTGATAAAGATGAGCATTTAAAGGGCTGTAGTGCAACATTTGAGTGGATGAACTCCCTTAAAGGGTAACTCCACCAATTTGACACATGAAGTGTGTTTACAGGTCACAGGGAGTACTACTGCAGATGTAAAAAAAATAATAATAATTAGAAAACAACAATAAAGTAGTATAAAGCCTTTTGTGGCTTCAGAGGAAGCTGTATGTAATCTGCTGTATGTTATCATATTATAAATTGTCTTCAGAGATGTGACTCAGTTGCATTGTGGGTAATCACTGCCACTGAGTGTCATCACTGGAGGCAATGTATCGAGTTACTTGTAGCTTCATACTGCTGCAAACAGCTGTGTTAGAAAAGAAAAAATATTTTAAAAAAATGGTTGAGATTATCCAGATTATTGCTATTTTCAGTATCAATTAATCTAATGATTATTTTATCGATCATTGATTCATCAGCAAATCGCTTTGTCGAAATAAGTATATGATTACATTCTAAAGATTTACTAATCGACCACCTTGGTTTCAGTTGTAATCCAGATTATGAACCACGTACAGATCACATGTTAATATGTTGTGAATGCCTTCCTCAATCTCCTCTCTCTCCTCTCTTCCAGGTCCACTGCACTGAGTCCTCCGAGTTCCCAGCATTCCCTTCTGCACAACAGCACTGGACTGAATGATGACATTTATGATGATGATGATGATGATGATGGCGGCGTGACAAACCTTGTGTTGATTCGGGCTGAGTTTGGGATCTGGCGGCAGTAACCACAGTTCCTCCCCCCTGTCCTCCCCCCCTGTTTTAGCCTTATCTGGTGTCCCTCAGTCTTACCACCATTCCCCTTCTCCCTCTATGGCTGACATACAGCGCATCGACTTGTAGACAATTCCAGAGAGCTGATGGGCTGTGATGTAAATTGTCGACTTGAGATGAATACTTATAAATGGAAATAAAAGTATAAAAATACTTGGTATAAAAGCAAATTGTGATTGTGTGTTTCACCATTTGGTCTGTTTTCTTGCAACATGGATACGTAAACCCTGAACATAGTTTTGCCTTGAATGATAATAATAATTTCAATGTCTTGTTTAATGCAAAGGGTTTTTTTTGTTGTTTTTGTATCATGTTGAGTCAATGTGAATACATTAAATAGCTACTTAATTAACTTAAACTATTGCAGATTTATACATAGATCTTATGTGCTTATTCAATTATTGCATATGAAGTTAAGTAGAACTTCTACATAAAGTGTTTTTAAATTGTATACATAAAGTATAGATGAATATAAAGCATTTCAAATTGTTTGTTCTGTTTTGTGTAATGGATCACACATCTAGTTATTGAATTTATACACATGAACTCAACGTGATAGAAAAACTTTGCATCAATTTTGACCCTTTACATTGAATTAAAGGGCTGGGCTCTCAAGTGATCTCATGGGGAAGCAGACATAAACAAAATGGAGATTGGCATGGTGCAACAACTTTGTAGCAACGTGTTGCAGTGAGAAAAAACAAGCAGGACATTACTATTCTTCAGCGAGAAGTGGAGGTGAGATTTTAAGTTTCTGTCAACAGTAGTATGCCAGCTAGCGTTAGCCTCGGAAGCTAGAATGTTTACTGCTGATATCAAACATGTTGATATTATTAGGATGATGCCGATGACTCTGTGAGCAGTTCAGGAGGCTTAAGATCTGTACACCCCTCACATTACCAGATAATCTGTGCTACACAGCATGTTGTCAACAGGCACTGCATGAGTGCCATTAAAATACTTAGTCACTATTTTAGGCAAATAATTTGCTTGAGTGAATGTACACTCAGGATGTAAATTAAGGAAATCAATACAAAATAACTTAAAAAACATGGTTTTACAAGCTTTGTACATTAATTCCTATAATTTGTTTAGTAAATATTCGGGGTGTCTATTGTAGATAAAGGTCACTGTGGCGGCCCAACACTGACTTACTCACTTAATTATATCTTTTTCCTATTCTCCACTTGATACAGTATTAAACCATAGTGGTATACATCTAATCAGGCTGCTGAAGTTTTTCTCCACTGTAATAATTGACTCAATGGTGGTACCACGCTGTTTAGTTTTTGTTATGACATTTTTAAATAGAGTCTAAGTGTATGTAGAAGTAAATTATTCTATTGGATAACTCGTTCTAACACATTTTCTACTTAACCTATTGCACATACACGATCACAGTGTAAATCAGTCAATTGTAACTTGGGGAAAGACAGGTAATTCCACAGTGTGCACTTCACAGAAACACTGCTGAAAGGTATTAACTGAACACTGCCTAAAGAAACCAAGTAAGAGGCAATGCTCTGGCCTCAAGCACACAAACTCACAGACATCAATACTGTCAGCTGTCTGTTTGGCTGTCCTAATCCAGCCCCATGGGGTAAATTCGAACTCCTTTTGGCATCACACCCACACATTTCCCAGATTAGCTCGCTGTCAGAGCCTCGCTGTCAGGGGTGTAGATTTAAAGACACTGCAGTATATGCATGTTTTGTAATACTTGTACACCTGTAGAGGTGTGTAGGAGAATACTGTGGGTCAACCCAGTCAGAGCGAAAGACTCCCACACACTCTCCGCTTCACTTGCAGTAAGATATATATAATAATGTTTCAGTACACAGACCTTCATCAGGTTTATTAGTTAACATATATCTCCATATTAAAAGCTGTCATGGTTTTAGGTATGATTTCTCTTATTTAATCAAATCAATGAAGGAGTATGGTCTAGACCTGCTCAATTTGGAAAGTGTCATGAGATGACTTCTGTTGGGAATTGGCGCTATACAAATAAAGATAGATAGATTGATTGATTAGTTATTAAATATCCAATAGTAAACAGAGAGGGGGCCCCACCAACAACACTCACTGTGTCGTCTTCTTTTACTGTCAAATTATACAGTTATAATAACATGCGTTGCACAAGATATGACCAGTATGGTGTCCCTTAAACAGTCCAGGTGTGCACATGTGATGTAACCCTGTGCATGTGTGTACACAGCATACAGTATGTAACCTATGTAAACAGGTGTGCTCAGTTTTCCAGGAATGTTCCCCTGGTATCAACATGTGAAAGAACAAACCGACAAATCCGACATTCCAACACATACACACACACACACACACACACACACACACACACACACACACACACACACTTTGACTCAGAACAATTAAATTCCAAGAAACTGTAATCTTCAGTCTTATCTTTATGAGGACTCCTGTTGAACATATGAAACAGTAGCATCAATCGTTGATTGGCACATACAGACACTTTACACGATACTACACATGGCAGCACGTGCTACAGTTACATGAACAGTGACAAACTGCACTACTTTACACTTGACATCAGATATACCATGTCCAACCACTTCAGAGGGGTGTCGGGCTGGATGCCTGAGGGAGATTCCACTGAGGAGGGAGGAGAGACAGCATTTCTGCCTGACTGTGCAAAGAAGCGCCTAAAGAGCAAAGGCTAAGGGGAGGGACAGCAGTGTGTGTTTATCTTTGTGTGTGTGTACGAGGCAGGAGCTGGGCAGACGTTGCACAAATAAATCTGAATGAATGAAAACCACTATGTGTGGAACATTAAGTGATTTCCCACCAATTCTTATTCATGAACAAAACTTTACAAAACTTAAAACAATATGACATTATGAGGCAGGATTCTTATATTAACGGTGCAATATGTAAGAATTTCAGTTGCTGCATTTAAAAAAATGACTAAAATCAGTGCTGCCAAGTTTCACCAAAAGTTTGGAGTGACACTTTGGGGGAAGGGACCTTCTGTCGCTGGCTGGGGTTGTGTGAAGCCAGTCAATTTAAATTAACATTACGATTAGACTGTTGTGATGTCATTATTTGGTCTTAACCATCAATATTTGCTCATTTCTCATTCACCTCCATGCCAGCTACTCTTCCTGCCCTGTTGGCCTCTGCATGCTCTCTGCCTCTCTGTCCTTACTCTGAATATACCAGTGAACATGCAAGAAATATTATCAGTAAATTAGTGACCAGAAAGATGTTCATACACACAGTCTACATTAAGATTAGACTGTTGTGATGTCATTATTCAGTCTTATTCTGTCATTACTCAGGCAGCCCCTCTCCCCCACCCAATAATTTTTGCAAAACAGTTTCCTGCTATTTGACATATTGTTCATAATGGAGCAGCATCGGTAGAAATGAAAATAATTGTAAAATCTGTTAAAGCAAGAAATTCTGACAAATGATCACTGCCCAGAATGAAAGCAGGTCTTTCTTCTTCCTTGACGTCTTTGAAACAGATAAAAAAGAAGTGTAGTGTGTACGACCCACACAGAGTCAAAAACTAGCTGTCCTTGTAAATCCCCTTAGCTCATAGTATCAATAAGCTCACAAGCGAATGAGTGATTTCTGTTTTTAAATCCAATCTGACACTTAAAATGAAAAATAACCAACCCTTTACTTTAGCTATTTTCATTTGGTTTGGAAATATACTGGTTTGGAATGACAAGCTGCAGATGTCTGTTAGTGGTTTTGAAATCCCATTAATAACCCTTTTCACTACTGTCAAGTCTTTTTCATCAAAGTCAGTAGACGTCTTGTTTTTACATTTATTACCAATATCTATAAAAATGATTTCTCTTCCACTGCTGTAAGAAACATAGAGAAGGGATTCCTTTCTATAGAACTATCATTAATTTCTTCAGTTGTCACCGGTGGATCAGTTTGGTGCAACACTCACAAAAATGTATTAAAGCCATTTACCACATCGTCCATATTATGATTTTCATTATCATCATCAATAAAATACTGAGGATAACTTATTTGTTTAGAACCATTTCTAATAACACTATTTAATATATTCCATATTCCTTTAACATTATTTTATCATCATCTAATATGTTACTGTAGTAGTCCTTTCTACATCTCCTTATAATATGAGTTAACTTATTCTTATATTTTTTGCAGTTATTTTCTGCCTCACACCAACATGCACCACTATCCTTGTAAACACCCTGATTACATCCTGTCTGGACCATTGCAATTCTCTCTTCATCCAGCTCTTTGCCCCATCTGCCAACCTAACTACCATGGGGTCAAGAGCTTTCAGCCGATCTTCCCCCCGCCTTTGGAACTCTGTCCCACCACACATTCGCACTTCCGACACTGTCCCCACCTTTAAATCCCGCCTGAAAACACACTTATTCCAAGTTGCATACTCTGTCTTACACTAACTATGCAAATCACATTCTTGTCTATTTTCTGTACTATTCACTATGTAATCGCATTTTTATTTTATTTGATTACTGTTGTGTTATGTGTGTCTTGTAAGGTGTCCTTGAGTGCTTTGAAAGGCGCCTTTAAATAAAATGCATTATTATTATTATTATTATTATTATTATTATTATTATTATTATTATCATTATTATTATTATTATTATTATTATTATTATTATTATTATTATTATTATAAATATCCAATTGTAGTTGAGGTCAAGACAAATGTTAATGACACAATTAAAATGGTCTCATACCAGCCAAAGTCAAAACCAACCACACATGACAGTTTAATGTAATGCTAACACATAAAGAGTTCATTTGAGTTTAAAAATGACACCGGCTGTGACAGGTTGTGTTGTCCTGTTTAATGTCAAATTGTCATCACAAAGATATCTCTATAAGTGACAAATGACACTTAATGACAGCAGTCATAAACAATTATAAAGACTCCTTCATGTTCATGAAGATGTCAGATGTCATGTCGTAATATGATGGTATATCATGTCAGTCTCATGCACACCTTTCAAATGATGTGTTTCCCTTGTTTCTTAAATCTACACAAGCAAAAGAAATCAATTTAAAAAACTTGTGGTTTCAAAGGAAGTTAACAATCTTTAATGTAACTACTGTTTTTTAAACTGTGTGTCAGTCCGTTCTAAAACCCATGGAAACAGTAACAGAACACTTTTATCATTAGAATGTTGAGAGAGAGAAAAACACATTTGAGAGTCGTTTGTAGAAGACAGAGAAAGCGAGAGAGAGGAAAGCATTTGTTGACAACGGTCTCACCATCTTAGTAACAAGCTTGAAGGTTCATTCTCAACCTTGGATTTACTAAACTGAGAAGATTCCACTCTGAAAAATGTCATCGTGGTCCAGCTCGGCCGCCTCTGGTGCAACAGGTAAGAAAACTCACACAAAACTGTACATGATGCTGAATGTATCTGCTTTGAAAACACAGTGGGGACACCAATTTGTTCCCAGCAAGCCTAAACTGGTCCTTAAATGTGATACAGAACAGAGCAGCTCTTTGTTTTAAGGAAGGATACTTCAAATATTGTTATACCATTCTTAGTCAAAGCAAGTGTTGGTTTTGCGAATACTTTTGTTTCAATCATCTTACATCTCTTTATTGAAAGAACCTTACAGACTTAATATAGAGACTTGACATGTTTTCTGTCCTTATTCACCATCTCTCCTCACAGTCACACCGTCAGCACCTGAGGTTCAGGCAGGTCAAACTCTGTTCAGCAGCTCTTCCGGTTACTCTATTCTGGAGTCTATTGGTGAAGGTTGCTTCGGAAAAGTGGTTAAATGTCAAAATCTGGCGACAAAAGAGACGGTGGCTGTGAAGATCCTCAAGGACACCGATTACATCAAGGACATGGAGAAGGAGGTACATTTTAGAATAATTTTCATTTTTAAAAACATACAGTTCCTTCCCTTGCTTAGTTTCTGCAGGCTTCATCAGAGTAACTGTTGTCTTGACTGCTATTTTCTCACCAGGTGTCCATGTTAGGGGTCATCAGTGTCCTGAATCCAGACCGCAGTAACGTGGTGAAGTTCTTTGAGTGCTTTGAACATATGGGACAAACCTGTTTAGCGTTTGAGATGCTGGACGGGTGTCTCTATGATCTGCTCCAAGAACGAGACTAGAAACCACTTTCCCTGAACGAGATACGGCCAATCGCAAAGCAGGTATGTATTATTGTAAGATGAAACCAATTATCTATTGTTCTACAGATCTCATCAATGAAGAAATCCCTAACCCAACACCCTACACAACCACACATAGAAAACTATCTCTCAAACGTATCCTTTCTTCTTTTGTCCCTGCAGTTGTTGGTTGCTTTGGATGCCCTCAAGGCTCTCAGTATCCTGCATGCTGACATAAAACCTGACAACATCATGTGTGTCAACAAGCAGGACCAGCCTTTGAGGGTAAAATTAATTGACTTCGGTGAAGCAATTCAAGCCTCCAAGGTCCGGACTGGGATGGACCTTCAGCCAACTGGATATAGGTGTCTTCATGCTCCACGGCTCAGCTGTTAATCTGAGCTTGTGTCATTCTGCTAAACATTCAAATTCTCTTGGTCCTCACAGCTTGCCAACAGACTTCTCATCTCTTGCTCTTGTCTTCCCTCCTTAGGGCTCCAGAAGTTGCCCTCGGCTTACCCATCACTGAAGCGATCGACGTGTGGGGAGTCGGCTGTGTCCTGGCCTTCCTCTACCTGTCTGAAAACCTCTTCCCTGTCGACTGTGACTATCAGATGGTAGGTCATCTGCCTCAGGCAAATGTATACAACCAAGTGGAGATTTTATGCAGAATGTCAACTGATGTAATTCTGTATTTTTTGTCTGCAGATGAAGTGCATGGTTGAGGTCCTGGGTCAGCCGGAGGACCACCTGCTCCGTGCTGGTGAACACAACCAGTACTTTTTCAGTGAGGAGGAAGCTGCCGATGGTCCAACATGGAGGCTGATGGTAGAATATCCATGCTCTTTTTTGTTTGAGTTGATTCAATAATTTTATTTGAACTCTTGAAATATTCTCATACATATTTTGTTCTTTCAGACGCCAGAAGAATACACAGTGGCCAACAACATGGAGACAGAAGAGCGGAACAGCTTCATGGACCTGCCCAGCTCTCTGGATGACATGGTTAATGTAAGTTTACTCTGTTGTTTAAGTAAAGCCTCAATAAGAACCACTAAATGATCTGTCTCTGAGAGGTATGGGTTGGATCAGCTGAAGTGAATCTTTTTCTGAACACAGATCTATCCAGAAATGGAGCCTGCTGAATTTGCGGACAGGAGGGCTTTTGTGGACCTCATGAAACAGCTGCTGCATCTTGATGGGGATCAGAGAATCTCTCCTTATCAAGCTCTGCAGCGCCCGTTCATCACAATGTCCCACCTGACAGCCACCAGGTATATTCATGGAAATGGAGTCAGTGACGATGGTCCCACCACAGGGTCATCTGATGAAGTTGCAGTCACTTGTTCCTATGACAAAGATCCAGCTGCCTGGTCTTCTGATAGAGAACTACCATCTCCCTGCCATGACAAAGATCCAGCTGCTGATGCCCAAGCCAAAGACTTGCACCAGACAGATGCACCAGCCTGTTGGTCATCTGATGGAGGATTCCTTTATCTGACCTATAATGAAGATCTAGGTTTCTGGTCATTTAATGGAGGACCACCTCAGAGTCCCTATAATGAAGATATAGGTATCTGGTCATTTAATGGAGGACCACCTCAGAGTCCCTATAATGAAGATCCAGCTGCCAGGTCTTCTGATGGAGGTATACCAAAAGACCTCACTGCGGCAGCCTCAGCCTCTTCTGGTCGCACTAAAAAGCTGCTGAGGAGGATTCGTAAATTCTTCACTTCTCTTTGTTGCTGCTGTCATACCAGTGTGGAGGACTGATAACATTTTATTTCTCATTATATTTTTCTGATTTTTGTGTGAACTACATGTGATTACTCTTACTTTGTGAAATGTAATGAATACAATTGATTGCTTGATTGAAGTGGGGTACACTCATTACATAACACAACCCTTTTCAGGTTCTTATTTGTTTCTGCATGTTTCTTACCACAGCTGATTTCTTGACTTGGACTAAGGCGTTGACTTTTGGGCAGTCTAAGAAAACAGATTATGTTTTACAATTATGACTGTAATGGATTACACTGGTAGTGTCTGTAGCCAGAGTGAGACAGTCCTGATGCTCAGTGTATGAACTGACTAAAATGATTTAGTTTAACTGGTCACTGTTATCATTTCTCCTGTACACTCTGCACGCAACTAGACATTTTGTATGGAACTTTTTTGCAAAGGTTTTTTTTTCTTTTTAATCAGTGTGTCGAGTACCAAACTCTCCCTGTCTGTGCTTTCCAAAAGCATTTACGTACTTGCCTGGATGAGAACATGCAGCACATTGCTGCCATGTCTGGTGATTACCGCTGCACATTCATGTGCTGGTGTAGAGAGGAGGGAGGGGATCAATAACTGCAACACAGACAGGAAGTTAGCTAAAACGACAACAGCGCTTGCAGCTGCATTAGGTTAATAAGTTATTTATATAAATTAATAATCACAGAGCACCACCCTGGGATGTAGGGTCAATGATCAAACAATGGATGCAGTCTCAAAAGGGAGGAGTTCACCAAAATTGGCAATATTTCAGAAAATAATTGACATTAAGAAGGGAACAATGAAGGAGTGGATCGGACCACTGATTGTCACAACCAGGTGTGATCACAACACAAAACAGTTTGCTTGTGTTTCTAGCACTGTGGTGTTCTGATGTAGAGAGACCAGCCTGCTAATGACACTCTGAGACACTTGGAGTTCATTAGCAACATCAATTTGCCTACTCCCTGCTGGGATACGGGCCAAAGCCAGGTGGTCAGTCAGCTTCCATCAGTTGACAATGACTATTAGGAATGGCCACAATGAACATTCACTCATTATCCAGTGTCTTTTATAGCCCCCAAACACACATTTTTGAGAGTTTTGAGTTTGACCTCTCATTTGAATTATAGTCCCACAACTGAGCTGAGGCCGTTCCACAAACAAACAAAACTTTTTTTTTAGGATTTGGATACACAGCTCTGAAACCACTGAAGCAACAAATATACTGATATCCCAACATCCCTAACTAATTTTGAGTAGTGTATGTATAGGTGCTTTTTTCTTTTACTTTGCAGTTGCACTTCCATCTGTTTATGTGCTATGACCTATAACATTTTTAACTATTTGTTTTAATCCCACAACGCAAACCCTGACGTACAAAAAAAGGCAAAATCAGTAATACAAAATAACACAAAAATACGTCCTTTCTTGTGTTACACCTGCAGTACAGAAGACAGCAGCTTACAAAACAAAAAGAAGCAAAGCATCACATTACTGGCCAACGGTTTGGTTGCATCATTTATACTGCACATACTAAATAATCTTCTACAATCATCCTGAACTTCAACAACTACAACAGTGTTCGATGGCTGGAAAATACTATTTCATAGTGAAAAGAACTGATAGCTCATGTGAAAGCCTAACAGCACCATCCAGTGGATGAAAATGGATTTACATTAGCAGTTACCACAACCTCACTGATTCATTTGTCTTAGAGATTTTAGCATGTTGCAAACAGAGAGTTCATTTTCTAAGAACGTAAATCATCCATAGATGATATCTTTTGGAGGAGTTGAACTGGACAAGACTATATATACTATGTACTGTATATGTGGGAAACCATCTACCACATAGGGATAAACTCACAGATACGGATTCACATACTAACACTCACCCATGGCACCATTAGATAATCTGAACTACATGGACCTGACTGCATCAAGAGATTAAGATTAAAAGGGATTAAGATTTGGGAGTCAGCGTTATACAGATATCACAATGTGAACTTTAATCACAGCACACCCTGATGCAGCACATGGCGGTTTTGCAAGTGCATATTATGGTCTGTCCCAGGGGTCAGTGTGTGCAGTGGCTGTTCATCTGTTGAATGTCATTTAATCTATTTTTTTCACATTTATTGAAAGATAGTTGAGCACATAAACAGTAGGAACTACAACAAGATCAAGTGTTGTTACATTGGGTGTTGTTACATGTAGCTCAGGCGAATCCCCCGGCTCCCCCAGCTGTATGTCGAAGTGTCCTTGAGCAAGATACTGAACCCCAAATTGCTCCTGATGAGCAGGTTGGCACCTTGCATGGCAGCCTCTGCCATCAGTGTGATAATGGGTGAATGTGACAAGTGTTGTACAGCACTGTGAGTGGTCAGAAGACTGAAATAGCGCTACAGAAATACAAGTCCATTTACCACTCCATTTACATGAATATATAGTGTTTAACTCAGCTTGAAACAGCCACTTTCTTGCTTGCTCTGCTGCTTTCAACCTTACCACTTTGTCTTAAAGTGATTATATGTAATTTCTGAAAGAAGAAATATATAACTTTTAAAAAAAATCAAAGGTTGTGCTGCTACAGCCTTACATGGTCCGGTGAGACCAGTGGCCTATGGCTGCTAATGTTAGCAAACTTTAAATAGACACTGTAATAGAGTAGACATTACTGACAAGGTTCACAGGCTTTGACCCCCTTTCTGCTTGCTATACTGTTAGACCATTTTTTTCACCAATCATTATTATTTTTGACCTCAATGGCACCACCAGCAAAGGTTACATAGTCTCACTTTATTGATGTCATCGGCTCAGGTGCCATGGAGCTGCAGAGGTCTGAACACTTGAAAAGTTGAATCTTTAAGCCAGTGTTTAAATTGAAATGTTTGTCAGTCTGAATATAATTACACAGAAAATGTACAATTACATTTAATAAATCAGTAAGCTTTGTTGGGTGTAGGGAAGCTTGACTCAGGAAGTCCATTATTTTTTGAGAAACACTGACATTTTAGAAGTGTGTTCTCCAGCAGAACTTTCTATATATCAAAGCCCTAAACATTTGATTTAATACACTCTTTTCCCTATTAGTTTGCTTTGTGACATCGTTGCACAAAGATGATGAACTCAGTCGTGTTTAAATTCAGAGATAGTTTGTTAAAATCAACTCTTTCCAAGTTTCGATCCTTTTGCTGCAGCATGCAATAATTTATTGTTGTCTGCAGATAAAGTAAATGTGATTGTTCAGAAACCTACATCAATTATTTATGTACAAAATAAATAATAATGGTCCTGACACTTTGTATTGAGGAACCACTCTAATGCTATATCATTGCAGTCATATACAGTAGTATTACATGCTTTATTGATATCAAGAAAAGGCCCCACTGACAATGACATGGACAGGAAGTCACGCTGCTTTGAATACTGGAAAGCTTGGAAGAATCTACTTTTCTTTTCCCAGTTTAACTGCTGGACACAAGACGTCTCCTACTTCACTGTGAAGCCCAGTCCCAGCGTATGTGCACTGGAAGCTTAAAGTCTCCACATCACATGTGTATGCTGAATATTGGACCAGGGATGCCTTCGAAACTATTTGTGATGTCACAAATCGTGCCCCTTAAAATCAGATTTCCAGTGGACAACTGTCAACTGTAGGAACAAGAAGAAAAAAAACACAATTCTGCCTCAAGGGGGACTTCACACTCATTCACTGATCTATTAAGTGTGAACTAATCACATCAAGTCATAATAACTTGATTATTTTTAATGGTGAGCAACAAGAATGCATCCATTAATTCATGCATTAAATGACAGAGAGTCATCCATTAGGCCTTGTTAAACAATATATAAATAGGCACCTTTACCATGAAGTGTTACTGATATTTCTACAACATTCATATTCATTATCTCTCATGGATTATATTGATCTAATGTTCTTCTGTGATGCTGACTTGGACCATGTTCCTGCTCTCCTGATATTCTCCTGCTCTCGCAGCCAATCACATCATGAGGAACTTTGCTGTAGTAAAACAGGGTGGGGGCGAGAGAGACACTCAGGGAGAGGAGGGGTGCGGAGGGAGAACAGGGACCCGGATGCTGATGCTGACCGATGAAGAGAAGGAAGCTAGAGAGGAGCAGGAGGAGGAGGAGGAGGAGTGTGAGAGGTGGGGAGAAAAAGAGAAAGGGAAACGGGGATATCACGAGTGGAGGAGACCATCCCGTCACTGGTGGACACTACTGTGGATGTGGGAAACTTCTGAAAGATTTTCTTGCCATTTTTTTCCCCTTAAACATTTATTTGATTTTAATCGTCGGTTTCGGGAGGCAACAGCTTGGCGCCTGCTGAGGGAGGAGATGCGGTGATATCATGAGCATAGCCGGTCAGGGAGAGAGAAAGAGAGACAGAGAGAAAGAGGGAGGGAGGGAGGGAGGGAGGAAGAGGGAGCACGGGGAGGAGAGGCGGGGAGTCGGCTACCACCAGTCCAGCTGAGGATGCTTGTTGTTTCTAGAAACAGGATTAATCACCGGGCCGTGCGCTGATCCTCCTCCGGCGCACCGAGCGCACCTCTCTCCGCCGCAGCTGTCCCGACCGAGGGCGCGTACCGCCTGTCTCGCCCGGTCCGCCCCGAAGCTGTTTGCCTTTTTTTGATGCTCCCCCCCCCCTCTTCCTCTATTTCCTGATGCAGGGCCGGGGAGGGGTGAGCCAAAGTGTGCACCGGATATTGGAAAACCCATTCTTCTTGCTGATGCTGTTGTGATAATAGATTATTATCTGGAACAACGCCGCATCTGCACAGAAAAGGCAGATCCTGACCGAAACGAGGCCTGGGCTTGAGGAGAAAAAACGGGAATGTGCGAGCTTGGGAGGATTATGAAAACATTTTTGGACGGTAGCAGCAGCAGCAGCAGCAGCAGCAAGGAGGGGGGTCCCTGATATCGATCAGAGAATGGATTCAATCAGGGCATTCTGACTTGGGATATTTGAGACTTTGCTCTTACAGAAATCAATCTGTGGCAAATGTAGCCTTCCTGTCCAGGTCTGAATGAGATCTTTTTCTTTTTCTGCTCCACTTTTGGCCAGCCGCATAAGCTATACGGGATCAATCAGCTTTAAACTACTGTTATTTATAGCAGGGGGGGTGGGTTTGATGTGACACGTTACTGTGGACCATCACGGGCACCGGTCAAACCTCACACGTCCTCCTCTTTCTCAGCTTTTCTACCTTTCCCTGTGAATGATGCTGCTTTCCGCGCTGTAGTAAAATTTAAAAAAAACCCCGAGGCACAACCCGAGACTTAGAGTTTATTCTAGGCCTTACAGAGTGGAAACTGGGCCGGTTCTCACTCCAAGCACGGACCTGACCGCATGACAAACAAGTGCATGGGAGTAGCCTGCAGGGCCCGGCTTTAGATCACGACCAGTCCTCCGTACCTCTCCTCTCCTTCTCCTCTACTCTCCACCGCCTGTGATGTGCGTTAAGGCATTACGCACGGAGAAGGGGCGAGCGCTATCTTGATCTGCCTTATATCAGGAAGAATATTTCATCTCGGGAAGGATGAGCAGCAAGGAGCTGACGGTGGGCCAGTCCAGCCAGTATGTGGGGCCTTACCGGCTGGAGAAGACACTCGGGAAGGGACAGACAGGTAGGAGCCTCCTGAATGACAGGACGTCTGCGGGGTGCACCATCCTGAATCACAGTGACACATGATAATCATGGTTTAATCCTGACTCCTCCTGTTAGTCTTCTTATCTTCCATGCTTTTATTCTGCTACAACCATCTTAAAGCATCTTCTGAAATACATTGCAGGATGTACATTTCTTTAGTATCTGGAGAGAAGGCACACAAGGCCTCTCAACACGTATTGTAATCAGTCTTTTTGTGAGCTGAGTTTGGTCAATGTTTGGGACAATGTCAGTAAAGGCTTTTTGAATTATTTATGACATCGCCTCCTTCCTGTTTTCACACTGCATGATGATTTCTGATGCTCAAACATTTTCTTCCTCTCTCTGTGTGTCTCTCAGGACTTGTGAAGCTGGGCGTCCACTGTATAACAGGGCAGAAGGTGGCCATAAAGATTGTCAACAGAGAGAAACTCTCCGAATCAGTTCTAATGAAGGTACAGTACCTATATTATCTGTCTGTCTGTCTGTCTTTGTATCTATCTATGGGCTGCATCACGTGTGCCTGTCTGCCTGTGCAATATAGTATCCTGGCAGTTTGTGAAATAGTCACAAAATATAATCTAAAGGATTCACGTACATGGACAACTATTTTCAGATGTTTTCGTGACTATCACCCGTGCCTGCACCACGTTTCTTTGACTGAATGAACCCTGCCGGAGCTGCAGAGAAGTGGTCAGGTGGGACAGCAGAATCCAGGGTTTGCATCAGTTCTGTGGATAGGTTTAGGTCGGGCTGGGTAATACTGCCTTGAAATAATATCACAGTATATTTAGGCTGTAACTCAATACACAATATATATCTCAATATTTTTAAATCTCCTCAAAAGCACTTCATAAATGCTCGGACTGCGCGACAAAATCAAATTTCATACTATTTTTGATCAAATACCTCGATATAGATACTGCAACAATCTTGTGGGGATGACTACACAACACAATGAGATTTTTGATTTATAATCATCAGTAGTGTGGATATAATGACTAAGTGGGCTCCAGGTTAAGGCAACAAAAACATTTTGGTTATGTTTAGGAAAAGATATTGTCAGTTCGTGAAACAGTCATGAAATGTAATCTACTAGAGCCTGTTGAAAACCTGCTGTTCAGCACAGATTATCTGGTAATGTGAGGGGTTCACAGATCCAGGCTCAAGCCTCTCAAACTGCTCCCAAAAAGCTGGGTGATTACATCTGTACTTTCCGAGCTGGGCCACGACAGCCAATGAGAGAGCCGTCCCGGAGCGGCTGACGGTGCTGCCAAGCAGCTATAAACATTGTAGTCCTTGAGGCTAATGTTAGTTAGCATACGACCGTTGACAGAAATGTAAAATCTCACCTCCAGATCTTGCTGAAGAATAAAAAACCCTGTGGACCGGGTCTCCCCACTCATCGAAACTCATCTAACCTCCTGCTTTTGTTTTGTTTTTCACTGCAACGCGTAACTGCAGCAAGTCGTTGCACCAGGCGAATCTCCATTTTGTTTATGTCTGCTTCCCCATGAGACCCTGTGAGAGGGATCAAATGAGGTGGTGCATTGCTCCCTCTGGTACGATTACCTTATTTGTAGTGTGTGTTGGGCCGTTGTTATAAAATCTTGTCGTGTGTGCATGTTTAAGATTAAAGCGAAGCAAATCTGTGGGGTTTCTCCTTATGTGTGTGACACAACCCGATTTCAAAATTGGATGGGATTGTATTGTGAGCCCAGCTTGAGTCTGCAGAGCCGTGATGCCAGTGCAGAAATTGTTGCATGTTCACATTACACCAACCTGCCAAGTGTGAAGTAGATCGGATAAATGGTTCTCGAGATATGTGAAGAACATACGGACGGAAAGACAGCCAGACATTCCTTGCTTTATAGTCAGCTAGGGTGCAGGTTAAGGTTAGGGGAAGATCCTGATATAATTATACATTTTTAACCTTTAGTTCTGACTGTCACAAAATGGACAACTCATGTCCATGCACACTCATCCCATGGATTAAATTTCGTCACTTTTCCACAAACTGCTGTGATGCCGGGTTAGACTTTACGGTAGCTACAGAGCTCAAATCATAAGCTCGCACTCTCCAACCTGCAGAAATAGCAACAGAAATGGAGTCTATATTTTCGTCAAGAAAAGCCCATCTGTGTGTTGTAACTTGGAGCTGCCGAGTGTGTGGGCACTGCTTCTGTATACCGAACAATAGAGATGATTTCATTCTGCTAATTAAGCCCTCTGATGAAAGCTAGTGCAGCTGAAACACACTGGACTGAAATGAAATTGAAATAGGTTTTTTTATGTTGCCGTTTCTAATGTGGCTGATTACTTGCAGCCTTGAGCAGTTTTTAAAACACAGCAGGGTGCACAGGGAATACTTTAGCACAGAAGGAAGTCTGGTGTGGTGTGTTGGTGTGATATATTTTAGAACAAACAAGTATCTCTGTGTCTTTCGCTGAAACACTGATTTTGAATTCAGTCTATAGAACACGAGAGAGCCTTGTTCTGCAGTATATAAGATCAGGCAAATGTGACTAGATCACTTTCTTGAGCCAGATGACAAATACAAGACAAAAAGCCTCCATCCCTTCATCCTCTGCAAATGCCACTGGTCCCCATTCCTCCGGTTTATACAGTATTGCTTTGGACAGCTGCCCATTGCCTCTTCTGTGTGCTAACCATCAGTAACAGCATCACTGGGCTGCTGTCTGCTAGCTTTAGCTGGGCAGGCCGGCACATTTGAATACAAGGAAGTGAAGTAGCTTTTTTTATGGTGACACTCCAAACGTGGCTTTTCACTTTTAGCTTCCTGCTCGAGGGCTCGAGGGCTCAACATGACTCAGAGGCAAGTTTGTTTCTGGCAGTTGATGCCCATTTTGTAGCCTCTCACGTACACTTAGTGTCCACATTATTAGGTTCAGTTCAATGCAATCCAAAATCACTGTGCTGGGTCAAAGTCTACTTTTATCATGCTGTGTTTTAACATTGATATATATAATATTCTGTCCCCCTCATGTAGGGAGGACAAAACATTAGGAACACCTCTTAAAAGCATATAATGCAGTCAACAATGTCAACAGAAACTGAACCTTAAAGACAGATTTTATGGAAGCGCTGATGTGTGGACTACATTAGATTATACAGTTGTACCTTATAAAGTGGCTGCTGAATGTTTTCATATCTTACTACAGATCACGACAATCCCCTTACTTTTAGTATCAAATGAAATGTGTACTTAGTTGTTGGTAAAATAGCGACCAATGGATCGAATATGGCCTTAAATTCATAGAATTTGACCCCATGAAGGGATTCATCAGAACTTTTCAGCATGTTTCAGACTATATGGTCCAAAGTCCAAAGACCTTGAAAGACCTTAAAGGATAGTGGGAACATAAATGTACCATCCAATAATCGATCAATATTGTGCGTCATGTGTCAGACTGTTTAATAGGTCATATAGACAACTGCTGGTGCTGAAATCAGATCTGATAAACTGAGTTCATTCATTCTACAGGATAGATTTGAACATTTTCAAGTCCATCGTAATACAACATTTACATGCCCTTATAGAGTCAGTATGATCTTCCCTCCTCTCCATACTAGGCATGAAGAGACCTTATCCTCACTGTAAAAGATGGGGGACAAAATCCATAGTCCACATTAGACTAACCGCTGTGTGGTCAAACACTGAGATGGAACGCAACTCGCAAAAATCTCCCATTGAGGAGAAATGATTACACTGACTAATCACTTTTTCAATATGGGTATATGAGAATTGTATGAACTATACTTGATCAAATGTAGCTTTTAATGAATCAGTACTATATGATCTTAGTTCATGAGCACACCTTATTCTTCATTGTTAAGATAAGGCCAGAATTTTAGCTTAAAACATAAAAAAAAAATGAACTGACATGATCAATATGTCAATTCAAGTGTGAAATAAACAACAGTGTTGATGTTGTTTCAAAGACTTCTCTGTATTGTGTTGCAGAGATGTCTGAGGTTAGCATGCTAACCAGCTAGCCCAGGACCATCCTGTGTGTTATACCGCTTTGTACCACAAGAGGTGACAGTCTAATATGCAAGTGGCGAGTACTACTAGCTATTTAGTCTAATAAGTCAACAGACTAAACTCAGAAATACATGTCTTCCTCTACGGAGTCGTAGTCCTGATCAGAGCCGTTGTAAATCACCTCATACGTCCATCTCGTAGGCTGTGTTCAGTCCCTTTCTGGTGTCCAGCCATGTTCAGTGGGAGGCAGCTGAGCCCGGTTGAGCTGAGCCCCATTACCCGCAGTGACTCCCCCCGTGATCCGAGGTCATGGTCCAGGCAGACTCCCATCCGCTAATACAGCCACTAGCTCAATGGGTAACTGAGCTAGTTTGCTGATGGCAGCTAGACTTTAACTCACATGTCTTTGTCGCCTTCCACAATTGTGTTGTGGAAAAGACACCGCGACCTGGACAGCCCTCCCTACCGAGTCTTTGGTGAACATCCCCCTGGAAAGGATCTCAATCACAACACAATATAACAGCATCCATATGATTATAAACAATTCGCAGAGACAATTTTAGATTCACAGATGGGCAACTTCGCTTTAAAAAACAAACACAGATCTTAACATTATGATGTGTACCGTCACACCTCCTTTGACTCCGCAACACCGGCATGCTGTATGAAATGACACACTGAAGCAACACAATGCCGGGGCTGCTCGGTCCAGTGTGAACAAACAAAGGCGGTGTAAAGGCCAAGGACGTTAAATTAAATCTAGACACAGCCATGAAAGCGGAGCACTATGAAAGCTGCTCAGTGGTGTTTTAAAGCCAAAAAAGCTTGACTTCCGGGGTATGAAAATACCCAGATCTTCTGTGTTGTGCAGCCCATAGAGCGTGCACACTAGAGACCTCCACTAGCTGAGCCGGCTAACTTCCGGTAGGCACCCTGCTAACTTGAATGGGGATAAGATAATATAATCGTCTTCTAGACTTTCAAAATCTTATTGGACCGAATGGCTCTAATTCTGATAGTGAAACGAGTCACTTTGCAGGGGGTGTGATGCTGAAAAAACATGTATCCACCATTTTACAGACGCTTCTTTTACAATGTTAAATTGTCAAGTTGATGGGAAAAAGTCTGGCGCTCTTCCTAGGGAATTGGTAAAGGCGAGTCTTTGCTGTGGCGCTATTGCAGATATCTGTCTGAAAAGGGCTAGAGGTTACGCTGCCCTCTTTAGTTTTGGAGCTACATTGAAAATCTGTCTTCTACACCTTTAAGTAAAAGAGATATGTTTCTCTCAAATACAAATGTGAAAAGATATGAGATTATCTTTTTTTTGTAGTACTATTTATCCATCTAGATTGTTTTGTGTGAGATGCTGAGAGTCGGAGATATGGTCTGGAGAGATGTCTGCCTTCTCTTGAATATAGTGGAACTAGATGGCACTCTGCTTGTCGTACCTAATGCTGTAAAAATACTGCAATGAAATGAAACGATGACTCGGCTACTCAAAATAATCCCCAGACAGCGCGGGACGTAAACATTAATGGTGTCCTCCTTGACTTGGCCTTAACATTAGCTACCTTAGTTAGCTTGGTTAGCCAGCCTCTCATCAGAGAAAATAATAATTTTCTTATTCTGCCCCCTCAATGTCTACCACTCCTTATGTCAGCACATCTTCAACAACTTGTTTCTGCCCTGAAGTGATTACTAATGAATTTACACTAACATTTCACACTGCCTCAGTCTGCGTCATATTTGACCTAACTCTACCTTCATGCTTGCCTCCTCCCTTCCTCCCTCTCTCTTCCCGCTGACATTTCAATCTCCGTCATTTTTAACTTTCGCTCCGTCTTTTCTTCTCTCTCCCTCTCTCTTAACCTTTCTCCACTTCTCCCCCTCCCTTTTGTCTATGCAGGTGGAGAGAGAAATAGCTATTCTTAAACTAATAGAGCACCCTCACGTTCTGAAGCTGCATGATGTCTATGAAAATAACAAATACCTGTGAGTATCTCTCCATCTTTCTCCTGTCTGCACACTTTTTTTTTTTTAATCTTCTGCCTCTGGATCTTCGCCAGAGCAGAAACAACCTTGAATCTGAAAAGGAAAAAAAAAGGTTCTGTGAGACAAAACTGAGATAAATAACCAGATGACTTGGATGATATAGAGGGCTGTGAGTGTGTGTTTAAGTTAATATGTGTGGAAGAAGCACCCGTGACTTGTGTGCATGAATTTAGATCCTTTGGGGGGGTTGTAATCTTTTGTTTGTTAGCTACTTTTGCTCACCTGTTTTCATCTTTCTGACCTCTCTGCCCTTCTGTCCCCAGTTACCTGGTATTGGAGCATGTGTCCGGCGGAGAGTTATTTGACTACCTAGTGAAGAAGGGCAGGCTGACCCCCAAAGAGGCCAGGAAGTTCTTCAGGCAGATTATATCCGCCCTTGACTTCTGCCACAGTCACTCCATATGGTCTGTTAGGGGCTAATGACCTTATGTGTGTGTGTGTGTGTGTGTGTGTGTGTGTGTGTGTCTGTGTTCAGTGTCTAGTTTTGACTCCTGTCGTTGCTGTGTTGACCTTTGTTGCATGTCACACCCTTCTCTCCCCCTGTCTCCTGCCTTCTCCTTCACTATCAAATTCAATATAATCTTTCTTTAAAAAAAAGCTATAGAGAGCAGCAGGGATGATGTAACGCTGAAGTTGGCAATTACCAGAAGTAAAAAGCTGCTAGCCTTTAAATTCACTTCATTGCGGTCATATGAATTAATGCCACCACCACTAAGCTTCCTACAACACTATACTATGACTTTTCACAACCTTTCACCTAATGATGTCAAATATAATATGTAATAGACCTATATTAATAACATAAAATGGAATAATCAGCTTGTTACACAATAACAACCCTATGTCATGCAAAATGTGACGGATGTTTTATTAAACTACATAAAGTCCAGGTTTATGAGTTGGTATGAGAACAAGCTTTAAACATGTGTTTGGTTTGTTTCATCATAAAAACATCTATATGCATTCATATCAGATCCATCTGAAAATCAAATGACTCCAACAACTGTCTGTCTGAGCACTTTTGAATGCAAAGCAAACTTTCCAGATTTTATTTTTTTGTCAGTATATCCAATGGTTTCAACCCCTCAAAAAGTTAAAAGCTGGTTTAGTATGTAATGTATACACCTTACCTTACATTATCTGAGGGATTCGTGAACTGACATCTCATATTGGTCTGCGGGCTGATGGAATTCTTTTACCTCTTGAGCACAAGCTTGTTCATCAGCTTGTGCAAAAACGTCAAAATGGAATTTATCATCAAGCCGACATAATTCATATTAGAGTTTCCACCTATAGTTGCAAAGTCCTGTAGGAAGTCAACTAAGTGTACAAGTGTGTGTGTGTGTGTGTGTGTGTGTGTGTGTGTGTGTTCAGTCACAGAGACCTGAAGCCAGAGAATCTTCTCCTGGATGAGAAGAATAACATCAGGATAGCAGACTTCGGCATGGCTTCACTACAGGTTGGGGACAGCCTCTTGGAAACTAGTTGCGGGTGAGTACTGGATCAAATGGGTTCAAAGTAACTTGTTAGTATATGTCTGACTTGTTTATTAACTGACTTTGGTCATCTACCTTTTCAAATTTCATCTTAAATTGATAAAATGTGGTGATATACAGTGTGCAGAACACTAGGAACATCCATTTAATGCTCTATTGTGTTTCTGTTTACATAATCGATGGCTTTGTTCATCAAAAGCTTAAACATTTTTAAACCACCTGCCCATCACCCGTCAGGAGGAACGTGGATTTAACAGATAAATTTAGTATGGGATTGTAGCTTTCACCTGGATTCACCTGTTCAGTCTATTCAATGACAAAAGAGCAAGCGTTGTCAGGTTTTTGTATGTTTGTGTCCGGTTCAATCGTTTCATAATTTCCTTTCTTCTTTATTAATAGATCCCCTCACTATGCTTGCCCAGAGGTCATACGGGTAAGTTACTTCCCTCTTAGTGTGCGTGTGTGTGCGTGTGTGTGTGTGTGTGTGTGTCTAATGCCACCCTTTCCCTATATCTGTGTTTCAGGGGGAGAAGTACGATGGTCGCAGGGCAGATGTATGGAGTTGTGGAGTTATCCTCTTTGCTCTTCTTGTGGTAAGAAGATCCTTTTATTTTTCCTTTTCCCAGTATTAATTCGCCCGCCCTAACTCCACTGGGCATAACCTTCAAAATGTGAATTGTAATTTTTGGCTTTAGTTGTTGTACAGATTAAACAAACAATGTATATTTATAATTATTGAGCTTTAGAGGTGCTGGTAGGTTGATTTTGTTCTCTTTGAACAGAGCCAGGCTAGCGGTTTCCCCCTGTTTTCAGTTTCTATGCTAAGCTAGGCTAACTGCTCGTGGTAAGACAGCAAATAAGTGAATTCCCAAAATGTTGAAATATTCCTCCAACTGTGTTGAGTGACAGGTTTTTTTACGCACAAAACAACCAGCCAACAATTTGCATTAATGATGGATAAAAATCATATTTATTTATGTTTTAATCCTCTTCTATCATTTGTCTCTTATTTCTGTTTTCTAATCCTTCTCTATCTCCTTCCATTCCTTCCCAGGGTGCCTTGCCCTTTGACCATGATAACCTGCGGCAGCTTCTAGAGAAAGTGAAGAGCGGGGTATTCCACATGCCCCACTTTATACCTCCTGACTGCCAAGCTCTGCTTAAAGGAATGATAGAAGTCAACGCTGACAAGAGACTCACGGTGAGGTGGTGGGGACCACGGGGCTTGTTAGCAGGAGGGAAAAGACACTTTAAAAAAAGTAAATAGCATTGTTCATTGAAATATATTGCAGCTATATATTTCAGTTGAAAAATAGAAAATGTAATGGTTTCAGAATCATTGTCTGCCAAAAGCTGTTTCACCCCATGTCAGTCACTTGGAGGAAAGGAGAGCAGGTCTGACCCATCAAGACTTGAAAACTGGACACTATAAACATGACTAAGCAAATCAATAAGGATACTCAAGCAAAATTTCCTGACTGTATATTTCTGTCTGCACACATCTCAGATGAAGGACCAGGAAGCTCAGCCAGCATATCCATAACGTGGCTGTAATAAACCTAATTGACCATTTTCTAAAGCCCCAAGCTTTGGATCTTTCCACATGGTGAACATATGTGCAGGGGGCTGTTGTAAGAGTTTAGAAGCCTTTCCAAAAGCATTAAAACAAAATCCTAACTTCAAGTAATGGATTAAACATTGTGTTCATCTGCTGTAGAGTAGCTGCAAACGTTGGCATGTCCTGCTAAGCAGCTAACCACCTACAGCACGTAACTGAGCACTTTTAAGAAAACTTCACAACCAGCACATCAGCCATGTAGTATTTCTTCACAGTGTGGAAGCTGCTCTTCTGTCAAAGTCTGTTCCCTCTCACATATTGTTTCTGAACTCTCTGCTTCGGCTGCACCGTTAGCAGCTCTGTCCTGCTCTTTGTTGGATTCTGTGTTTACGTTACCTTAGAATGAGCCTTTTATATCTACAGAGGGAGCGGGTCCTCTTCCATGGAAGTAGCCCAGAACGGACAAACCAAACACTGGCTCTGAAGAGGGATTTTAGTGTTATTAGCGGCCACCATATGTGAGACAGGGGCTATTCAGTTGGGTGCAATTTGCATCTTCACCTCTAGAGGCCGCTTAATCCTACCCACCGGACTGAAATTTTTTAAACTTGAATGGATAAAACAAGGTTAACAACGGAAGGTGGGGCTCAGTAAGTGGTCAATTGTTGCCACTCCCCAACTGTGTTGCATACTTCCTCTTTACATACCTACAGTACTGCAGCTGCCCTCACAAAGTATGTACTGTTGCGAGCAGTATTCATAAAATTAGGGTACACTACTTCGTCATGACAGCACCTTGAAATTTGACCCTCACGCTCATATATCAGTCGCAATGCGTTGTGCGAAATTTGAAGGAAAACATTTTTTTATGCAGTTTAGAATATCATCTGTCTGTCCTCTATTGGCGACTCAGTCGTTCTGACATTGTGGGTCACAATAGCCGGAACAGCACGCTGGCTTGTATGCTGCGATAGGACCGGATGCAGTAGGACGTCTTGATATTTTTGTCATACAGCATTTGACATACTATGCATTTGGATGTACTCGAACTTCTCTGGCATATGAAATAGTATGGTAGTTCAGGTATTGGACCGACGGAACGCAGGCCCATCGCACCACATCAGCACTCAAAGTATGAAGCAGGCTTTTAGGAGAGAGGAAGGAAAGAAAAGAAAAGACCCAGCCCCGGGCTTTGCTTCAAGATGTGACAGAAATCGTCGCTGACACAAGACCTTACACTGCGATGAGGGAGATGACGAAGGTGGAAAGAACAGAGCAGAGAGATGGGCCTCAGGTATTGCTCAAAGGCAGTAGCAGAGTCAGCCACGACAGGACTGACCTGAGTCTTTATTTCTGTCCTCAAAGGCATTTTATTTGGAGACTGGACAAGAGGTAGGAAGCAAGAGAGGCCTACAGTGTGTATATGCATCTGTTTAGAAGAATGAATGGATGGATCAAGTGGCGTCATCAGTGTAAAGAAGTATGGAGGCATTGAGGTTGAAAAAGAAGAGGACCTCTCTTCCTTTTCACCTAAATGCCAGCTTTCCCTCCCGAAAGCAAGGCTTGAAAAGAATGTGGCGGCTCAGAGGAAGATAGAGACGAGAGGGTGAGTCAATGAATAAATGAATGACTGAGTGAATGGACTGCTAGAGGAAATTCCACTGCACTCAGGTTAGAAAGAAATGAGGAAGCTGGAGGGAGACAGAGACAACTGTGATGATGTGGTTTGCTACGTGCTGCAAAAATAAGACAGGAAGAATATGTCTGGTCAGTTAGTCATTCTGCTACAACAGAGCAGATTTAATCAAAGCTGTGGCTTCGTGTGATGAGCTGTTGATTAATGGAGCCTGAAACCAGGTCAGACTGTCTCTCTCATTCTGTCCGTCTGCTTGTTGCCTCCATGGCAACTACCCACCAAGCAAGGAGACACATTTCAATCCAATTCTAAAGTATCTGTAGCTAGCAAGGACAACATTCGGAAATGAACCCTTTGCCATTTTCATCCTATTCACATCAGTAAGAAAACTGTGCTCTGTGCTGCGTACAGTATATACTGCATGCAGCTGCTTGCTAGTTTTCTCACTGCAGATGTACAAATACAGCGTTCACAGCAAGCCCACTTTGGACTTTTTACATTCTTGCAGAACTGCAGCTGCTCCATTATTCCAGCCCCAAGAGATACCGTGCAGTATTGATGAGATGGCTACCACTGTATGCAGTCCTAATGCAGAGATGGGACTTCTATACAGTGCAAAATATGCTGGAGTATTTAGGACTGGACTGCAGGAAGACTTTCTTGTGTTGTGAAAGTAGAAGCACAATCCATTCAGTAATTGTTGAGATATTTGATGCTGCCAGCATGGCTACAAACAAAATCAGGCTGCATGTGCCATGGTTTATGTGAAACTGCTGTTTTGGTTTTGTTCCTGCAACATTATATTTACTGTTGCTGCTGGCCATCGTTGAATCAGAGCAAAAAGCGACAAAGTCCACAAGTGGAGTAAGCAATTTTGGCCGAGTGGGTTAAAAACAGGACTTTTACCAAGGACACAAGGATCATGTTTAGAAAAAATTGTTAAACTTTTGGGTTATTATTTTTAAATTAATAGGGAACTAAAATACTTTATTATGTTTAGGGAACTAAAATACTTGGTTAGGTTTGGGAACTAAAATACTTGGTTACATTTGGGAACTAAAATACTTTAGTAGGTTTATGGAACTAAAATACTTGATAAGGTTTGGGAATTAAAATACTTTAGTAGGTTTAGGGAACTAAAATACTTAGGTTAGGTTTTAGGTATTTTAGCATAAACTAAAATACTTGGTTATGTTTAGGACATATATCATGGATAGGGTCCTTCACAACGTTAACCGCTTGTTAGAAAGAATATCTTCTTCCATTTGCATACTTTTCACATTGGAGCCTTTTGTGTGTTTCTTGAGTCGCAACGCTATAACATTTGTATTGTATTGTTCCACAAACAACAACATAACAGCTATATCAGATCATGCAGTGGGACATGGAGAAAGTTCACAGGAACACACTGGGACATGTTAATTCCTGAAACACATTGTTACTATATGCCTAACACTGTGCAAAAGAGCAGCTGAATTTAGTACTATGAGTCTATCTGCAGTTTTTTGGACAGCTCACAGCAGATGCTTCACCTTTGTTAACATGTGTGATTTGAGGGTTACCTTAGTTGTAAAAAGGTAAAAAAGACGTGTTTTGAATCAGTGCCTTACTATTGTCTTCTGGTTTTGTTGATTGCAGCTAGAAGCAATACAGAAACACGCCTGGTACCAGTAAGTACTTTGTTATTTTCAAACTTTCTTTGTGTTTTCCCTGTTCCAATCAAGCCAGTCCCACCCACAACTCCCATTTTATAGTTCATAATTACCTCAGAATGTTCCAGCTGTCTATACTGTAATCAACAAAGTGATAACTTTAATATTACACTGCTTTCTCTCAGCTGACAGTCACCCCGTGTGATGTTGGACCTGATTGTCATTGCCTGCTGTAAGCTCTTGAGATGTTTCTAATGTTTGTAATTGCATATGCTAACCACACACACTGACCTTTTTCTGATCAGGAGTGGTCGTAATGAGCCTTGCCCAGAGCAGCCACCCCCTCGCCGGGTGTGTGTGAAGAGGATCCTGTCCTTAACAGACCTGGACCCTGATGTCCTGGAAAGCATGTACTCCTTAGGGTGCTTCAGAGACCGGGTCAAACTCACACAGGACCTTACAAGTGAGGAGTGAGTAAATATAACCCATCATAAATTTCCACTTTGAATAGACGGCAATACATCAATGTGCACCACTGTTTAGAAGTAAATATGCTGTGTATAACGGAAGAACTCAAACATCAATAAACATGTGTCTCCACTGCACCTGTTGATCCCTGAGTGTATGCAATCATCCAAAAAGTTGAGCAGACATGTCGAGTCTCACAAGAAGCCAGCATGCAGTTTGAAGGTGTGCTTGCGTGCATGCTGAAAAAAGAAACTGCATAATTGTGTGTGTAGTTAATTTAATTTCTCTTTCACAACCTCTCTCTCTCTCTCTCTCATTCTCTCATTGTGGCCAGTCAATTACTTACTTCATTAATCTGCCTGGCATGGCAGGAACAAGAGCAACAATGCCTCTTTTATCTCCCTCTCTCCCCGCCCATCCCCTTGTGTCCCCCTTTTCTGTAAAAGTGATTCGGCTTCTCGTTACCCACAATGCAACAGCAGTAGCAGTGCAGTCCTCTTCAACAAAATAAGCCTCTACAGATATTCATATTCAAGCTGCCCTCATCAATGTTTTTTTGTATTAACAATGGATTGACATTCTATAACTGTGATTACTGTTGGAATACAGTTACAGCAGCTTTCAGTATGTAAATACCAGTAAGAAAAGGACAGACCTAGTGTCGAGTGTGACAAAGTTAGGTTAGGGAGGAGGTTAGGATTTTCCATTCAGGAAATTGGGGTTAATTTCCTCTGTGAAACCAATTTGTTTTAACACAAACCATGATTTCCTTCTCTTTCCTGCCATTATTGAATATCCTGCGATATCATTTTTACAGCCACGACCATCGCTCCATTTAAGATCCAGACTTTCCCTTAAGACCTTGAGAAAAGCATAAACAGAGCATAAAAAGGAGAATTAATATTGGTCAGATGGCCACAACTCCAAGAAATATTTATGTTGACCTGTGATTGCTGGATGTGTAAATAAGCAACTGTTTCGCAATTTTAGCTTGTTGGCTAATTAGCTAGTTAAGAGAACTGGAATTTTTGATGACCCTGACAAGCCTCTGTTTTTTCTTGTGTTCTCCAATTTAACTTAACTGTCCGTCTCCTCTGGTCTCTGAGTCTCACTGTGTCTTTTTCTGCAGGGAGAACCAAGAGAAGATGATTTACTACCTCCTGTTAGACAGGAAGGAGCGATACCCCAGCTGTGAAGACGAGGATCTGCCACCCAGAAATGACATAGGTGAGAAGACTTGTGCTGGTGGCTGTGGTCTATCAAAGAGCAAGACAAAAGCTTTATTGTGAAAGGATAATATTCATTTTCAATCTAAGCTTAAAATTTCACCGAAAATGTCTAAATGTCAGAAGAACTTGATGTTAGATGTTAAAAAATATATATACTTAGTATATTTTTTAACTTACATTTTTGTCCTTCAAGACCCACCCAGGAAGCGTGTGGACTCCCCCATGCTGACGCGTCATGGCCGCTGTCGTCCAGAGAGGAAGAGCCTGGAGGTCCTCAGTGTCACAGAACAGGGGTCTCCCACCCCGCCTCGCAGGGCCCTGGACACTAACGCACACAGCCAGAGGTACGAACCAGAGCAGATACTGTATATGTTTTTTATTTTTCAAATGAAAATTGCAAGCGTGAATGACAACCTCGATATCAAGGTCAAATTTAGAACAGATTAGAATGATGAATAACAGAAGAACTGTTCATTTGTTGCTGTCTTCAAAAGGTCTCGTTCAGTCAGTGGAGCGTCCACAGGTCTGTCCTCCAGTCCTCTCAGCAGTCCCAGGGTAAGGACTTCATTCTATTCTTTTCTATTTAATTAAAATCAGCTGCGGTATTGAAGTATTTGTTGTTCTTTTTACTATTTGTTGCCTCTGACCTGTAGCTGCTTCACATGTATAATCATAGTGAAAAAATAGGGTTGGACCTGCTCTCTGGAGACACAGAAACAGACTTTCAATCAGCCATCCCCATGCTGCAAGAACTTGTGAGAAGTTACACAGCTACAAATATTTGCTTTCTCCAAAATAATCTCACCCATTTTAATCTCCCTGTGCCTATGATGGTCCTGGCCGGGTCAGTAAAATGTGCTGTTCTGTACTTTACATGACATAATCTGACTAAATGATTACACTTGTGAGAGTGGGGGATTGGCACAGAAAGCTGCATTAATGTGCACAGTTTTCACTCAGTTTTAGCATCTGTTGATTAAAGCTACATCAGATATCCAACTTCGCAGCAAGAGGGTGAAGTATGTCCACATACAGTATATTGAAATGTATGATGCTCTCTTTGCATTCGCTCTCACAAATTGCAATGAGCAACGTGATCACGCTATGTTTATTGCATAGGGTCAAAAAGTCGAAGCATATATATGATAATACAATCCAAGAGCTTCTTAAACTTGCTTGTTGGCCAAGTTCCCCTAAATTAGCAGTGCTAGTGCACATTCTTATAGACATTACTTATTATGTTTACAAGCAGTAAATGCTCTTATTCCCTTTTTTTGCCAAGAGTTAGATGAGGAGATCAATACCACTCTCATGTATGGTACAAAATTAAGCAGCCACTACCATCTTGTTAGCTGTAGTACAATACTGAAGCACAATAGCTCTGTCTAAAGATAATAAAATTGCTCTTCTAGAACCTCTAAAGGCCACTACATAACACATTATGTCTTGTTTGTTCAATCGCTACAAAAACCTACATGTTGAAACAGCTGTTTGTGGTATTTACCAGTGGATTTTTATCCCACTATTTCTTGGCTGGGAGCAGTAACTTCCTGGACAGCAACCAGCAGAGACCCAGTTGTACAGATTAAACAGATGAAATATTTTTGAATTAGTGAGCTTTGTGAGACAATCTCCGGTCCCAGTGTTAATGCTAAGCTATAAGCTAACAGGCTGCTAGCTATGGCTTTGTATTTACCGCAGAAAAACGAGAGTGGTATCAATCTTATAATCTAAATCTTGGCAAGATAAGCATACTTTCCAAAATGTCAAATTATGCCTTTAACAATATGCACATAATTACATAATTTGGCTTTGGCAGACCCAAGCACACCCTACCCAGACCATAGTCTCTTTTTATAGATACAGTAGTACACATTGATTGCAAAGTATAATAGATAACACTTCTGCTATCTGTTTTGGGCAAGGCTTCCATTCTGTCTGTGTATACAGTAGAAATCACACATCAAATATTGGTATCATTGTTAATTTAGACTTAACCTGTGATATTTAGGCCCTACCTTCCTTAGACTAGGCTGATTATATTTGTATTATTGTCAACAAATCTCCTCGAAAAGACCAAAACAACCAATAAACTGATTGAGCTAATTATTTCCTGTGTAGCCAACAAGTGATATAACTTCTTCCTATGTGCCATAGAGCTCAATCTTTGTCCAGAAACTATTGAGACAAATTGTACAAATTTTTATATAATTATTAGAAAACTACTAGAATAGGCGAAACTGCTTTAATGTTAAAGTAACACGTTGGTTTTCTCATACTGTCTAGTGCAGCAGCACTGTATTCCCCCTCTGTTAGCTTCACTTCTATCGTGTACATAGGCATAAATTATGCAAATGTGGGACATCGTGACATAATTGAAGGCGGGGCTACTGATGAGGCATTTCAGGCACTTCAAGAGCAGTGTTTCCTGTGGAGAGAGAAGCTCCTGTTGGCCTGAACTTTGACCTTTGTAACTTTTAAGAACTTTTTAAATGCACAAGAACCTATATAAAACACTGAAGGGAAAAAAATGAAAAGCATATTAAGTCTCCTTGAAACACATCAGTGAGCCTACAGCTGTAAATGCTAGCTAACGTATCAAACGTGTATTCATCCACAGCTGAAAATAGTCCCTGATACATTCACTATTTCTTCCTGTATATGTAACGTTGGATGTAACTACCATGCCTAGTTGTTTAACCAAAATACTGAGCCTTGAAACTATATATTTGTGACCAGTTTTTAATCATTAACATCTTCAGTAGGAACCAGTGAGGTTGGAGCTGTGTGCCAAAGAAAGAAAGAGCAGGGAAATCAGCCACAGAGAGATGATCTCATATGTTGATTTCAGTCTTTCTTTGTACTTTACTATAGAAAAGTTCAAGCCTTATCCTTTCGTTTGCAATAATTTTGATATTTAGGGTTCCTGCAGGCAACATACTGTAGTGATTGTTGCACTAGCAGTCAGTCAGTCAGTCTTTGTCAGCTCTCTGCAGTGCTGTTGACTAAAAGTAGTCCTAGATGTCAAATGTATCAGGAAGCTGCCACATCTGTCTTTCCAATCTTTTCCTATTGAACACACAGTATATATAGTCTACAATATCTGCTGCTACTAATATGTATTATCAGCAGCTTCAATAAATAAATATCAGTTTTGGCCATCAAAAGCACAAAACCAAATTTCCTGTTAGGCTGTTTTTTCTTTGATAACTGTTACTCAGACTGTCACTGCCAGCCTTCCCTTGCCATCATATTGTCACATTCAGTCATACATGTTCCCATTTCATAGACACATCATGCTTCCTCATACATAAGTCTGTGCGCACATGCTAACATGGACAAAAAGGGACTTACACACACACACAATTATACTCAGGAGTAGAGATCATCAAGTCCATCTTCCATTTGGTGATTCTGATCGCGACTTATTGAAGAATCGTTTCCAGAACCATAATTCATGACCATTGCCTTCTCTCATCTGTTCATCCCTGTTTCCCTCCTTCTCCATCTCTCTCTGTCTGCCCATCAGAGCCCGGTCTTCACTTTCAGCCAATCAGAAGTCACTTCCACCTCTGCTTCCTCCTCCAAAGACCCCAAACCAGGAAGTGCCACCAACTCTCAGCCTACCCGCCCAGCGCCTGACCCAAAAACCCAAACACTGCCCTCAAAGGGCCCCACTGAACGGCACCGCCTCCACTCCATGAAGTCCCTCCCACTCCAGACTCCACGCTCCCCTTCTCCGTCCCCCTCTCCACTCCTCTCCCCCATTCCACGCTTCTTCAACTTCCCTTCACCATCTGTATTCAAGTCCAAGAATGTCCACTCGTCCTCTAACTCCTCTGCCACCCCTCCTCCTGTGTCACAGGTCACGCCACAGGGCTCACCGCTGCCCACCCCGCTGGGCACGCCTGTGCACCAAATCCAACACCCTTCCTCCACCACCCCTCCCTCCTCTTCCTCCTCGTCTTCTTCTTCCAGAGCGGACGGAGCCGGCGGGGCCTCGCTGTCGCTGACCCCGCCCTCCAGTCCGGGAGGCAGTGGCGGTCTGGCCGCCTCAAGCTCCGCCCACTGGAGAACAAGGCTCAACTCATTCAAAAACAACCTTCTGGGCTCGCCGCGCTTCCATCGGCGCAAACTGCAAGGTGAGTGAAGCTGAAGAATTTAAACAAACGCAAAGTGAATGATGACTCCACTGATTAGTTAAGATAGTACATCCTGAAAACGTGTTTTCTAAACAATCTCCTACTCTTCATTTGCATCAAAGATAGAATCTATTATTACCAAGACACTTATGCGTGCCTCAGCCTGCAGCCTGCGGCTGTGTTGAGTAATGTCTGATTCTGTGATAATGTGTAATTAGGGCAATTAAATTAGGGCCCGTCATCAAGATTCACTGCCCTTTTCCATGTTCCTTCTTCTCTCTCCCTCTCTGACTCTGTCTCTGTCTTTTTTCAGTCCCTACATCAGAGGACATGTCCAGTTTGACTCCTGAGTCGAGTCCAGAGTAAGTCCATACATGCGTCAGCTTGTCTTTCTCTATTTTCTGTTTGGGTGCAAGAAAGTTTCTTGCGAGGGTTGACAAAACAATCTCACCACAAGGAACTTTAAAAAGGTCATATTATGCTTTTTGGGTTTTCACCTTCCCTTTATTGTGTCATGTAGCATTTTTGTGCATGTAAAAGGTCTGCATAGTGAAAAAGCCCAAAGTCCACACCAAAGGGAGTTTATCTTGTCCACAGAAAACACTGCTGCAACGCCTGGTTTGGAGTCGAGCCTTAACTTCCGTAACTTATGTGCGTCACAATGTAACAGGCGTTGTATAAATATATACATTTATATATATATATTATGAAATATATACCGCAGCCATGGTTACCAGCTATAGCAGCGTTATTTTAGATCAAACTACCTTGCTCAGCATGGCCCGCCCTACTCTGCATCTGATTGGCTACATCCTTCCCGCTAAGTAATGCCCATGTGCAACTCTCACCAAAGATTAACCAGAGATGAGATGTCTCACTCTGTAGCTAAATCTTTTTTTTTTTTTTTTTTTTTTTGTGTCGTCAACTGATGTTTCCAGGGTTGAGAAAGAACTTTCAATTTTAATTTGATAACTTGTTAAATTTACGTTTTGGAATGTTTTGAATTGTTTTGAATTGTTTTAGTTTCATGATCCTAGCAGTAGGATGAACTTCCGCTTCTGCTTTGCTTTTTTTTTTTGCTTTTGCAAAAATACAACAACAAATCAATGCTAATGTTGCTGTGTATCTGCAGGATGTGTAAATAAGCTACTTTAGCATTGTTTGCTAGTACAGATTGTTTTCTCCAACCACAACAGGCAAAAAATAATCATAAAAATAATAATAATAATGATGATAATAATAAAAATCTGTGACTGCAAATGAAATGACTGAATATGAAATGAAATGACTTGAGAATCAATATTCAGAAAGTGCCAGTTTTTATAGAATTTTAATTGATCTGTCCTTTATTTGTTGTCGATCCAAAGGCTAAGTGTTCTCTACCAGACTGGTCAAGTTGTATTTCTGTAGCAAAGGAGTATCACACTTAATGCATTTTCGTCAATTTTCTATAACATCAATGGGCATCAGTGCACTGACATCTGCATTAACTGATCACTCACCAGCTGATTGTCAACCAGCTGACAAGTAACCTCCAATCATATCCACACCAGTGCAGTGTGTGGACAAACCTGGTACTTTCACTACTCATTTATCTGTTACCCAGTTGGCTGCAGTTCATTCCATCACCCCGGCCTCCTGGATGATTTTAGTTATTTAATGTTCATGTATGTGTTTGTTAAGGCGGGGTTAGATCTCCAATGCAGCAGAATTCTTGTCGCTGCTTGTTGTTTTTCTGCCGAATTTAACAGAATGACCAAAATCCTATAAATACTCCATTCCTTGACCAGACGTCTCTGACTGAACGCTCAGTCATTATTGGCCAGTTAAAAATAACACATCAAATATGTCTCACACCAAATATTTTGTATTATTCATTTGTACTCGTGTGAAAAGTTTGAATGGAACTAATCTGTCTCATAATCACTTTGCAGACTTGCTAAGAGGTCCTGGTTCGGTAACTTCATCAGCCTGGAGAAAGAGGAGCAGATCTTTGTTATGATTCGAGACAAGCCGCTCAGCTCTATCAAGGCTGACATCGTCCATGCCTTTCTCTCTGTGAGTACGGTCTAGAGCTTAGATAAGCCTCCATAACTTACAGCAATAATGTATGACACCATTTGTGGTGATAAAGACACATATTTAAGATGTTATCTCTTTTACTGAGCATCACCCTTTTTTCTCTTGCCTCTCTAGATCCCATCCCTCAGCCACAGTGTGGTGTCTCAGAACAGTTTTCGGGCAGAGTACAAGTCCTCCGGCGGCCCCTCTGTCTTCCAGAAGCCTGTCAAGTTCCAAGTAATATATATTTCAATGTTTTTTTTACCTTTTCAGTCCTGAGAGACTCAAATCTTAATATTTACATATTCATGTTGGCAGCTCAGTGCTCCTTGTGAAGGAGTGTGTTTGTAATGTAATGTAATTACCTGATACATGCTGACTCAGTAACACAGATACACAATTTACATTTAAAGCTGGCATACAATATACACTGACCAATAATCACAAAAAGGCTGTAATAATAAATCGCTACAATTTCTGATGTTTGTCTGTGAGAAAGCCCTGTTGATTCAATGATCATGCTTGTGAACTCAAGGATGTGTGGTCCTTTGCTCCCGTAGGTGGACATTGCTTTCAGTGAAGGAGACAGGGAGCGAGAGAGGGAACGAGCAGAGAGGGAAGGAAGAAGAGAGATGGGCATCTACAGCGTCACCTTCACTCTAATAACAGGTGCGGATGTGTTATTGGCTGTTGGACATGGCTGTTGGTCATGTACATGTATAAAACATGTATCTACAAAGTTAGTAATGTGATTTAAGTTTAGAAAATTGGACTGTTAAACAAAGGGGAAGGATAAAATTACCTATTGTGATGTGACATTTCACGCTCATTTACTGTACAGACCTCACAAAATGACACTTGTGTTTTTAGATTGAGTCCTGCAGAAAATGTTATGGCTAGGACCTCTGGGGTTGGATTGGGGGTTTGTGTTCTGCCTTTGATAACCCATTCAAAAAAGTTGTGGTCATGCTAAAATGTGTTGACCCATGAAGGTAATTTGCTGTAGATTTAGTTAATATCCCCACGTAGACTTCCCTTATAGATTAATCATACTTACAGCTTTACATGCATCAAAGCAATTCTAGGCTAAAGGTATGGATTATTTAAATGTCTTTAAAGACACAGACGCAGTTTGCAACTTGCTGGTGAACTCAATGGAGCATTTGGCAGCTAAAGCCAGATATTCCACTCAGGTGACAAAAACAGAGCTAAAAGAAAGTGAATACTGGACTTATATTTGCATGTTGCAAATGAATGCTAATGTCTCTTCCCTGTCTGCTGGTTAGTGACAAAATGTAGGTAACTGTTGGCCAACAAGTTTGCATCGACTCTAAAGGTGATAGTATGTGTTGTGTTTACAACTTGTTTCTGCTGCCCCCAAGTGGCCAAAGTAATCAGTTCTCGCAGGTTTAAAAAAAAAAAGGAATATATGGAAAATTAGGCTAAAACCGGTCTTCACATTCATGCTCATTTAAGTTTTAGCATGTATTTGCAATCTATATCCTTGAGGCTACTCTGTTTTAGTATGTAAAATTAGAGTTTCAAGTTTCACAGTGTTTGACTTTAAAATTGCTCTCTGAGCCAGAGCAGCCTGGAATGAGTGATGAGTTGATCCTCCTTCCTCTCAGGTCCCAGTCGCAGATTCAAAAGAGTGGTGGAAACAATTCAGGCTCAGCTCCTGAGTACTCATGATCAGCCTTCTGTGCAGGCACTGGCTGGTAAGTATCACACACGTGTGCATACAGATATATAGTCGTGTTTTTATCCCTTTTGGGGACATTACACAGCCTTGCATTCATTCATGAAGACTTAGCTTAACCATAACCACTACTTGCCTAACCTCTACCCTAAACTTAAACCAAGTCTTCACCTTATAATGTAATTATTTATGTAATGGGGATTTTTCTTCTTTCTGGGCACATTTTTCTCCCCCATAAGGAAGGTCCCCACAATGTCACATGTTAACTATGTCCCCACAATGTGAGTAATACATGTCTGCACACACACAACCTGTTAGTTCAGTTATTTGTTTCACGTCTTTTCTCCCTGATTTTACCCCTGGCCCCTCAGATGAGAAGAACGGTCAGCTTTCCCGCCAGCCCAGCACGCCTTCGCGTCAGAATTCCCGGCGTTCCGAAAGCGGATCCGAGCGGGAACGGGAGCGGGAGCGGGGAGAGAAGGAGCGTGCAGCAGATGGAGGGAGCAGTAGTGGGAGCAGCAGCGGGACCGTCTTACAGAGGCGAGGGTCGGGGAAAGACAAGACCAGACTCCTCTCTTCGTCCAACGGGACGCAGTCTCATCCCTGAAAAGAATGTTGTGGAAGAGAGGCGAGGGTCATCTGCCTGGCCTTTTTCTCTTCCTTCCCTCAGTCCTTCCCACATTCTACTCCATTTCCTTACTTCCTGCCTTGCTTCCTACCATTACTCCAAAGCAATGGAATATCCGAGGGGGAAGTTTTTCGTTGAAGCTGGTCTTGGGATATGACGGAGAACTCCCCACAAATGGCTGGCTTCAGCAGAAATGTATACTGGAGGAGGCAGGTTGAGCTGATCTCTAGTCAGCCTTCAAGGGCAGCTTCACCCCGGAGGGATGAATTCAAAGACAGGTTGTCCAAAAAGCCCCACCTTACCAGAGAAATACAGGAAAAGTTTCACAGACAGGGAAACACACAGTTCACCTGCTCCGATGAATCAAGAAAGCACATACCCTTCCCAACAACCAATCACATACAAGACAGGTTTCAAATGCAACAGGAAATCTCCCATCAGTCAGTCAGTCAAAATGGAAGACACTAGCCACCAACAGAGCCCCTTCAGTCATTCTCTTTTATCATTTTCTGACCAGCCATCTGTCACCTGGATCGTCAAGTCTCTTCAACACCACCTGACGAAATACGATGAGTCACATGACGGAAGGCTTGCTCTCCTCTCTTCCCTTCACTTCAAAAAAGAAGAAAAAATGTCATCTCGAGCAAAATGACACAATTAGGTTGTCTTTTGAGAAAAGAATAAGAATTATAGGAGGAGTCTAGTTTTGATTGTTAAAGTGGATATTATTTCTGAATAATTAGCAAACTAAATGCTGTACTTTAACAACCAAGCAGTCTGAGAGCAGAGGGAAAAACACGACGAAATGATCGAGAATAGATCTGACATGGTCTACGTAATTTAGCCCCAGGTGAATATCAAAACATGACAGACAAAACACAACTTTTCCTTGAGTGTATGAGCAGCATTAAGTCCCACAATTATTTCTGAACTACACTGATAAAGCTATGATACCGTAATTGCCTTTAACGGAGGAGAAAAAGTGGATAGCAAATTACATTTAGCCACATTTTGAGGACACTAGTCACGCCACAGGTAGAATGTCTCACAAGTGTAAACTCCCACTAGAAGAGAGGGGGCTGAATAGATAGAGACAAAACAAAGGATAGCTAGCAACAGGTATCTATTTGGTAGCAAAGGAAGGACAAAAGAAAAACTAGTAGCCAAAAACATAAACTCACTTAAACATGACAATGAAAGTCAGTTGTGTTAAATAATAGGTAGTCTATTTCAGTACAACATATACCATATGTACATTTAAAGTTATTGTTGCTGTAGTTTTTCCTCTTTTACATAATGGCTGTGAATCAATCCCTTACAAGTGTTGCCCCGCTGCGAAAGATAGTGGGCGAAACCCGTAGTCGGCGCGTGTGTTTAGCTGAAGCCAACCCAAGGCTTCAGCAGTCTGAGTGAGCCTAGCGTGACTCACAGGATGTAGACTGGTGGTGTTAGCTGGCCATTGGACGCCTATTTCAGGTGGCAATTTCCTCCCTTCCGCTAGCAGCATGTTAGCGTTGTCAAACAACTTCTGAGCTTGCAACCTACATGCTAAAAATGGCCCTAACACTAACCTGGTTCCTAATAGTACAAACTAAACAAGCTAGCAGCTCTTACCTTTTGACTTGCAGGAATGTAGCCATTTTAATGACAGGACTCACCTGTACATACATACATACATATATATATATTTACAGCTGATTTTTATGGTCAGTTGACCACAGAGACAACAGATAGACAATAATGTGCCCGCTTTTGTCTGCCATTTTGTCAAAAATTCAATATCACATTTTTTCTTACTTGTTTGTAAGTCCGTCTGTTTAAGGCTGTATTCAGACCAAAGCTGGAGGTGCAACAATACGCTGCAGGGTTGTGCGGCGGTGTGAGAGTGTCACTCCATGGCCCGTATGTGTGACGTGATGTGATCAGATTGCTGAAAGCAGAGGCTGCTGTCTTGTTGTGCTACTGGCATTCTGGTCCTACATGGACGGATTAAAAATAAAAGTAAACAACAAGGGTGTGACACATGTCCATACGCTGTGTTTTAAACTGGGGCAGAAGACCAAACCGACTGATCACAAGTGAAACATAATGCTACACAGAAAATTGTCCTCTGTAGCATTTAGCCATGCTAAATAGCATGCCCTGCTACTGACCCGTTCCACTCTACTTATGATTTCTAGTCATGCCTCTGCCAGAATAGGTTAAGCATGCCAGTCCTACAGTGATCATTGGCATCCACAGATGAAAAAAAAAAAAACGTTTTAAACTGGTGCACAATGCCAAATTGAGTGAATACACATGACACATTACGCTTTACTTCACAGTCATTCATGCTGCTGGTCTGATCGCTCTGAAAATGCATAACCCTCATTAAAATGAATGGGAAGATCTGAGTTTTTGCTGCTGGACTTGGTCTGGATACAGCCTAATGATGGCCTACATATGATTGCTAGGACAAAGATAGGGCCTACCAAATTAGTTTGGCTAGCTCAGACTGCTAAGTCCTTATATTAGCTTCAGCCAAACTTTAAGAATGCATTTTGGTGGTTTTGTATTTTGTCATCTCTCTTTCATTAGAGCCGCTTCACTTTAGGCAGGGATCACTTCACGGCCAGTGTGAACAGCAGGGAGCGATTACAGTGACCAATAACTCTTCTATTGTAGGTCTACACATGGGCATGTCAATTTTGTTTAAAGGAAAAAAGTCCAAATCTATCCTCACTGAGAAGAGGATTAAATCCCATGATACTACAGTAACTGGAGATGGGTGATGATGGAAAGAGGCTGGTCAAACAGGACGACCAAGTGTTTAAGCTTTTTAGACCCACAATTAGGCAATCAAAACCCTTCCTATGTTCCTTGACAATAGATGCATAATGATGCAGGGTGACTCAAAGCCCCAACAAAAGCCTCAGTTCTTTCTGCCTGTCTGAAGGAGAAATGGAGGGAGGACAGAGAGAGGCAGGTGGAGATGAACAAATAATGTACTTTACACAAGAATGAAAACTAAAAAGAAGGAAGAGAAAGGACTCGGGTGTGTCTGTTGTCATAAAAATGCACACGCACTGCCTGGAGGGGGGAAAGGAAAACTGAAGCCACACATAAAGAATGAAATATTGCTTGTTTTATTTTTCTGTTCATTTTTTTCAAATGTGCTCCGGTCTTTCTGTTTTCTTTTTTTAAAAATGTTTACGTGTTTGCCACCAACAAAATAGAAGGCGGCACTAACCATGTGAATGTCAAAAACTTTTTTGAAATTATTGCAAGTGTTCACATATTTTTGTTCCATATGTTTATTGAAAATGTATTTATTTATTCATCTATTTATTCAGTTATTTATTCATTTATTTATTTGCCATGTATTTGTTAAGTGTGATTTTATTTCATGAAAAGCAGGAGATGGGGGAAGACAAGGAAATGTTTTCAAGACGCAGAGCAAAACCAGCTTTCCCTGACAGAAACTGAAAAACAACTCCTCTCCTTTTTCTTTACCATTAAGAAAATTGATGCTGCAAAAATACCTCCCATCATTATATTGTGTTTTTAGCTGCTGGAATCTCACATAATTAGCTGACAGACATCTGTGTGTGCATTAAAGACACACACACGTGCACACAGACACTGAAAACACACACATACACTCACAAACACACAGGCCTTTCAAATAAGAAGTCTTTTTCTAGGCAGGCTATTATGTCGCTCTAGGATTGGCAATGTCGGTTTGTTGGATGGTCCACCACTCTGGTGCAAACTGAAACCACCACTTGATGGACTGCCGTGAAATTCTACAGACATTCATGAATCCTAATGACTTTGTAGCTCGTTTGGACAGACGTTAATGATGTGTGCTACTATCCCTCTGGCTTTGGTGATCACTTGACTTGGAAGTCTTGGACAAATTCTAAATTTGTCCAAGACTTTGGTTTACAAAGAATACCGGCATGAATGACATCTCCACTAGCCTCAGCTACACTTTTATGTTTGGAGCTAACTATCAGATGTTAGCATGCTTACAAGTTAAACTAAGAAGGTGAAGATGGCAAACACACCTGTTACACTTCAGCATGTTTACATTGGCTCCGAGTGCTGAATAATTCGTTAACCGTCAGAACACAAGTGTTTTTTCTTATCATATTCATTCCCTGTGACACACTCTTGTGTTTATTCGTGCAAACCGACACTCTGAAGCCGTTACACATTCCTAATTGACTTCCTATGGTCTCTTCTCACACTGTGCACACCAAACAGCTGAACCAGAATGGAAAAAAACAACATTAATTTGCATTTTTATCAGCCATTTTCTGTACTTTTTTTAGTCTCTTACAAATTCCTTGAAATGTGGTTAGCAATCTAGAATTTTTTCACGAGAATAGCATCCAAGTGCAAACTGAACCTTTTCACAATATCCTGTCTGCAGGGGAGATTTTGTCATTGTGTCAGAATAGTTTTAGGAAGCTTTGGGGAAACTATATGCCTGTTCCTCTTGACAGTGGACTCGTAAGTGGCACTGCAATCTCAATGGAGATACGCAGGAAAGATGATTAGTCTTCACTGGTTTAACATTAGATTTAAACGTGTTTCCCCCTCTTAAGTGATCAGGCTTTCCTTTCTCATCACTGCTGCTCAAAGTGGGCCCCCAAAGTGGAATCCAGCACAGAGGCGAAACATGTAAAAGGTCAAAGGCTAGAGAGGCTTTCAGTTACACACTCACAAACACGGAAGAGAGTGTTATGTCATAGTCTTTTTTTTAAAAACACATGGTCAGAGTCAAGTTCACCTTGCATTCATTTCTAGGAAGAAAGAAGGGTAGAAATGGGAAGAGTTAAGACAGGAAGGAAGGCTGCTCCAGATTGTGCTGCACTCTGAGCAAACTCTGCATCAAAATCTATTCAAACACACAACGGGACCCTCGGCACGTATGTGGCTGAGAGGCTCCCGCGCTCGCGAAACTCCCCTATTGAAAGTAATCTCACCCCTCCCTCCCTCCCTCATTCCTCCTTTAACCCCCCCATCCCATTCACCCATCCACTTTACATTTTCTACTCCCCCCCATTCATCCTCTTTGTATCTCTTGAATCCTGCTCCACGCCTATCCTTGCCCAAACTGCACATATGTCCCCCCTTATATAATCACCCCCTTCTCCCCTGCCCTTGTATACATTTTATACACTGTATACTTCAACGCAGATGCTGTATACATTTGTATACACTGTATGCCTGTCTCTGTCTCCATTGTATGCAATCCATATCTATGTAGCATTCACTATCTTTTATCGACACTGTAGTCACTGTACAACTCTTCCACTCATCATTATTGCTCATTCTTCTTCCGCAGTAAGAATTGTACGACTATAATCTCTTGTCTCGCTCCCATATTCACCTCCACTCCCACCCTACTCTGCCACGCCACACCCATGATCGCTCCCCCCCCCCATCTTGTAAACCTCCACTCCACCCAGTAGAAAAAGTTTTTTTTTTTCACTCTGGAGAAATTTGTGAAGTCAGAGAAAAAACTCGAGAGGAAGAGGTGTGTGGGGGAGGGTGGGTCGAGAAAACTGCTAAAACGATTCATGATGATGATGATGACGACAACGACGAAGAGAAATGTCTGTAGTATAATTACAAAAAAGGAAAAGTGCACTATTATGACAATGATTATTATTGCCTGTGAGAAATACTGACCAATAAACAACAATGGAAATATCTGTGGGTTTTGTGTTTACATTCAACTAGTAACAGAAAATACACATTGTGTTCTCAAGGCTGATCTGGCATTACTTTGACTATACACCTCTTAATAGCTCAACATTTTAAGACATGTACTTTGTTGTTAGCTAGTTAGCTAGATACCACCCTCATATCTGTACAGTAGCCTAAACATAAAGCTACCGCTAGTTACCACTTAACTTACATTAGCACAAAGACTGGAAACAGGGAAACAACTAGCCCGACTCACAAGGAAATCCTTTAACCATAAAAAGAAGGTAACTGTACTCTGGTAAAGTTCCAGAAAAAAAAGATGTAATTAGATTACAGATACATTCAGTTCAGTGTTTGTTTTAAAGATTTTTTAAAGATTAATTAAACTTAATCTTTAGTCTTTATTTGCGTGTTCTGTATTGAGCTAATCTAAAAGTAATGGAAAATAATCAGGTTACATTACTTGAATATTGTGATACTTGGATTACATTATTGACTACATTTTTTAACAGGTAATTAGTAACTATTGGAATACATTTTTAAAGTAACCCTCTCGGTTTGTACACTGCCCGGCCTAAAGAAAAGTCACACACTCTAATATTTCGTTGGACCACCTTACACACATAGGTTCACACAGGCTTGTACGGTAGGCACTAGGCATGATGGGTAATCACTTGATCGGCCTCTCTTCTTACCCTGATGTGCCCATCACTCTGGAACAGGGTCCAATCTTTATGTTCCCTAGCAAATTGAAGCCTTTTCTCCCGATGAGCCTCACTGATAAGTGGTTTTGTTAAAGCTACACAGCTGTTTAGTCCCAATCCCTTGAGTTCTCTTCACACTGTGCAAGTGAAAAATGTTCTTACTTTCACTATTAAACATAGCCGTGAGTTCTACTGTTGATCTTTTACAATTTGATTTCACCAAACGTTTAAGTGATCTCCGATCACGATCATTCAAGACTTTTTTCCAACCACATTTCTTCCTCGAAGAATGGTTCATCACTGTCCTTCCAGGTTTTAATTTTGCATTGGACAGTTCTTAACCCAATTTCAGTAGTTTCAGCAATCTCAGTTGTTTTCTTTGCTTGATGCAGGCCAATAATCTGACCCTTCTGAAACAGAGTAACATCTTTTCCACTACCGCAAGATATGTCTTCTGACATGGTTGTTTAAGAAATGAGAAGCTACTCACTACATCAGTTAGGGTTAAATAACTTGTTGCCAGCTGAAACATTTTAATCACTGCAGTAATTATCCACTGGAAGGCTCTTACCTATTTGCTTGTTAAATCCAGGTGGTGACTTTTTTTGTTTGTGGCCAGGCAGTGTATAAGGAGTTCCTGGAGTCTCCACTGGTTTCTTTGCAACTTCACGTGGATACCTGACTCCAGGAAGTCACTATGCCCAGCCAAGAACTAGCCTGGCATATGAAACAAAAGACATGTTGTACTTTTGTACAGATGAAATAAACAATATTGTGTTAGTGAGCACAAGAGGTGCTGGTAGGAAGATTTTGTTACCTTTGGACAGAGCCAGGAGAGCTGTTCACCCCATTCTCTGTGCTGGGGGGCAGGCAGTATTCAGCTTCAGGGAGGATTTATCTTCTTATCTAACACTCAAGAAGAAAAAAAATCAAACAAAAGCACATTTTGTGAAATGACAAACTTTGAATTAACATTATTTGCAATGCTATCAAAACACTGAAACAGCATTTACAGAGAACTTACAGAATATATGAAAAGGCGGTAATGCATATGGATAGTGATATTATAGCGACAATTTCCAAGCTAAGGATAAATTAAGGGTAGCTTTTGATTATGTGGGTTAAATGTTATTGTAATTTCACAGTGTTTATTTAGGTTTCTCTAGTTTGGGAAACAAGTAGGTCAAGTGTTAATGTAAATGTAAATGGGAAACAGAGAGCTTTGCAGTGATATTTGCCAAACATCAAATGTTAAAGAGAGGAAACCCATCCAAAAACTGTGAAGGCTTTAACTTGAATAAAATGATATAAAATAAAATAAAAGCAGCTGTATGTGTCAGTCACAGCGCGACCTATTTACCCTACATGCCCCTCATTTTTGTAAAATGAAGAAAGTATCCTCCATGTGTCAGAAGTGGGCTTGTCTCTGGCTGGCGTCATGTATAGCTTGCTGAAGAGTGACGTATAGTGAAGAGCTCTCACTCTGACAGTAGTAAAGTGTCCAGAGATCCTTATATCTAAAAATGAACACATAAAATTCACTCAGGCTATTTCGTCTTTTTTACATCTTGTAGTTTTTTATCACACCGGCCACAATCCATGCTGATGGCATCAGCATGCGTCAAAGTTACCGCCTACATTCACACAGCGACAACGCAGCCCCCTATATTAATGACTGAGAGTGCGTCATCCTCTCGTGCTCGCACTATCTTTGTCCGCTGGCCCTCGCAGTGATCGCCCCGCTGCTGGTGGAAAGCTCTGAGTGTCGCTCTGTCGCTGGCTTGAGAAGAAGGGAGGGGTGCAGACAGACGCTTCCGTATCAACCTTCTCACCGAGAAAGCTCTTCGAAAAAAGACGCTTCAGGTACATTTATAATCGCATTTGATAAATTCGCATCGAACTGTTGGCCTAATTTTTTATCAATGTAATGCAAACGTGCCTTTTCTCTCTCTCTCTCTCTGTTGGCGTTTGTGCATCGCACAGGGTGGGAGATGGTGCTGAGCATGAATGGACCACTGTGTTTTGAACAATGTTGATATTACGCTGGGCTACAGTGCATTTATGCTAATACACTGTACTTTCACTTAAGGCTAACCGTTGGGAGTCACAGTTACATGTGTTTGTTGAATTTCTGGTGTTATTTGTTGTGTCGGTAGCTGTGGGTGTAGCCTGACATCATGCAGTGATGATGGAGAGCGGCATGGTTGCGTCGCACAGAAACTATTTTCTTAAAGTGGTTTGGTCTCAGGCACATTCAAACAAGTCCCAGTTGGTGGCTTCACTTTACTTTGCATCGCTGTTAACGCTAACATTAGTTACTGAAATGGCGACTTTTGAGGTATTTAGAGGTAAATGATAGTGTCATGTAGCCTGACATAACAGATAAGAACATTTCTCGAACATGAAATGTTTATCTTATGGCAGATAGGCATATTAGCTCTAGCACTGTACACGCTAGCTGAGATGATGATGTTAGCCGGATATTTAAGCTAGGTTAACTCGAAGTTTTTTTTGTGTTAGCTAGGAAAATAATACAAAACAAGCAACAAACTCCTTCAAGAGAGAACGTGTTGGGTGTTTGTACGGTCCACAGTTTACTCTGAGATGAACACTGTCAACGCTTCGTGCAAACAGAAGCCTGCAGACTGTACATCAGGTAAAACAATATACTAACAGGTTAGTGTGTACAAGTGCGTGCACGCGCGTCTCTTCCCGCCGTACTCCCGTGCGCGTGCTGAGGCTGTTAGACTTGAATGGTCTGGTTGCTGTTATGGCCGCATGCCTTCTCTCACCCCGGCAGGTAAAACCTGTTAGTCGACATTATTTTGGACAAAATTAAACACCATTTTGCAGCCTTAGTGAGCTCTACTCTACTCGCGATTAATCACAAAATAATCGCACATTTTTTATCTGTTCTAAATGAACCTTAAAGGGATATTTTTCAAGTTTTTAATACTCTTATCAACATGGGAGTGGACAAATACGCTTGCTTTATGCAAATGTATGTTTATTATTATTGCAACAATCCAAACAATGACAAATACTGTACCAGAATATTCTCCTGAATAACCTCAAAGGTACTGCATGCTCAAAAAATATGCTGAAAGCATAACATTACAAACTCAAGCCCAACAAGCAACAACAGATGGGCATTGACCTGAATGTAACATTCCTTAGTAATACTAACACAATGTAGCGTCCAGCTTTACACTTGTAAAGGTTAACTAAACAATTTTAATCAGCCTGCAAGCTGTAGCCACCCATTTAGCTATCGCTGTTGGAAGTTTGTCACATGTAGAGTTGTCCAGGTGTCTCTGTTGCAGACTCTACAGCGTGACCTGTGAGGGGGAAGGATGGCTCTCTGCATCAGCTGTGTCTGTTAAGAGGAATTTGCGTTAACGCGTTAACTTTGACAGTCCTACTTCTTATTGCTGCTTACTCTTGCAAACAGTGAGGTAAACAGCATAATTTTAAGCAAAATCAAATGCTAATGTATTTCCAAGGTAAAGATTTAGGTTGTATGATGCATGTTTAAAGTGTTAGCAGTTTGTCTTGAATTAACTACTGCTTCTTTGTTTTTTATTTTTCTTGTGTCATAAAAAAGGAGGCAGTTAGGAAATATAGCCGGAGGCGCACTGTCAGGAGAGGCAAACCAGGCAAATGTTTGGGGCCCGCAAGAGAAATTTGGGAAAAGGAGCCCTTGATGGCCATTCATATTGGCACATTTTTCAATTACAACTATAAACTCCCTTAAACCTCCCATTAGACACTATACTGTGAACTGCTGCAGCCTCAAAATGCTTTATGTGTTGTTTATCACTGGTCTTATAATGTGGATTGTTTAGAATGTTACCACATTGAAGTTTTGTAGTTATAAATTTAGGTTTTTCAATTGTTCTGGTTTTTAATGTTATTCTGAAAATTCTACTGATGTGAACATTGGAAATTGAAAAAAAAGGTTTGGATTGCATAAATTTTTTGTTGGTGTTACGCTTGAGGGGCCACAAGGGAGTTTTTGCCTTGGCCACCAACAGACTCATGATTCACCACTGAATATAGACACAACCGAAGAAACGGGTCATAAATCTTTTTTATTATTGTGCAGCAGGTTGTATATTTGTTTACTCCTTCAGCTGGTTTGAAGATTCTTGAAATGCCTTCAGAACAGTGGTAATTAAGTGTTGTTAAATGACCGTAACAAATATTTCCGGGTATTAGGGGTGTATCAATTTACCGATATGAGTCAGAAATCAGTTTTAAAGTTAAAGATATGATACATGGACCTCTGGATTGATCTAAATGTACTGTGAACTGGTTGATGGCCCGATTTTAAAGTTATGCATCGGTTGAGTGAAGCTGCTCTGCTGCTACTTCCTCACAGCGTCTTCAAACTCTTGGAAAAGTTTAAAGGTCAGCGCGAGACTCCACCCTGAGGACACCACCACCCCGAGGACAAAAAGCAGGCCATTCTGCTCTGTAGAACAGCGTATAAGTACAGTGGCAGCATGTGTCTTAAGGTTCACCTGGTGAAACAGCATGGTGAATCCTTTGCAGACGATGAGGATGCTAATAAAGCTAGCACTAGCAAGAACACGCAAGACAAAGACACGGAGATTAAACACTTTTCCAGCCACAACTGAGCCACAAGTCGGCGAGGTCTAAGGTAGTCATGGCATCTATAGCCCGTTTTATTGCTTTATAATAGAAAATGAATGTCTACATGAAACAAAGAATTGTATCGCATGAAATTGAATCGTTCGGAATCGGAATCGTATCAATTTGTTCCATAATAAAAAGTACCGTCCCTGAATTGTATCGTAGCCCATGTATCTAGATACGTACTGGATCGTCTTATAAGGGAGAGATGCACACCTCTACCGGGTATCGTATACATAAAGCTTTTATTCAAATGTGCTAGTTTAAGTAAGATGTAGAGGAGGGTTTAAATTGTTTTGGGTCAGGTAAAGGTTAGGGTCTTGTTTTTGGGTTAAGACTTGTTCATGTTTAGGGAAACAATAATGTTAAGGTGTAAATGTGATTTGGAGGTCCTCTTAAGCATACAAACATGGTCTGTGTCCATCTGCGTAGCAGCAACTACACAGTGTGTGCCAGATACCATGCCCACACTTTTCCTCCCACCTTCATTCTCTCCCTTGTCTCTCTCTGTCTTTTTCCCTTCTCTCTCACTTTCATTCAGTTATACACACACACACATAAATGGCTGTGTGAAATGGCTGTGGGAAGTGAGAAATATGCAGCAATCAATTGCTTGGCTGGTTAGAGAGAAGGGGAAGAGATGACAGAGGTTTGCTCTGCACACACAAATGTGACCTTGCAGTGATTATATGTTGACCTACTTTCTATGTACTGTAACTGTAGAGTTGTCATGTCATCATCCAGTATGTACCACAGGCCTCAGCGACAGCTGTGCATTACTCTGCCTTTTAACAGTATGGGACTTAGGAGCTCTCTGGCTTCACACACACAAACACACACGCACACACACACACACACACACACACACTGCTGCAGACGGTCTTTGGTGAAATTAAGCTTTTGGACCTGACAGATATGTTTCCATCCAAGTTGTTACTGTCGGTTTGCCAGCAGAATCAAGCAGCACAGCACTGACTAGAAGTTTCCTTACGTTTGCATCCATGTGTCTACATTCTGACAAGGTTACACAGGAAGTGAAGGAGTAAAGGAATGAAAAACTCACCAAGCCAGCCGTGACAGATTTCTGTCCAACAGTGGCTAATTGTTTTGGTAACACCCTGTCTGTCTGCTGCTGAAGGCTGAATGATGAATCTTCCTGTCCAACCTTTTCTAAATATCGACAAGAAACTCAAAGAGGGAGGATCAGTTAAAAAAATGGTGTCCAATTAGTTAAAGTGAGAAAACACCCTAAAGTAAAGATGAAGACAGGTCTTTCAAAGCATTGAATATTGGTTCAGAATATCATGAGGAATTATTGTTAATTACTGCTTGGGAGTACTGGAAAAATATAATTTATTAATGAATAATGGATGATTAATAATTAGTGGCTGGATTTGCCTGGCTTCCAGCTATGCCCTTGTGTTTGAACCACAGTGGCCCCAACCAGTCAGCATCCTATGAGGAACTACTGGCAGCCAAGGGCATGGATTAGGGGTGATGACCAGAGAGAGAAGCAACTGCTTGAAAAATGGTGGCTCCTCCAAGAGGTTAGCTTAGATGCTGCTATATCATCAGTTATATCAGAGAGAGTACATTTCATTGATAGAGGAGTGAAGAATGGCACTGAAGGCTTTTTTTGTCTATAGAAAACATGTGGGAAGAGTTTGCTATCACTTCTGATGGTTGGCTGTCTTACTGTTGATCTGATTGGTTGAAGTTAGCTCATTATAGACAGTGGTGGACAGGTAGTTCATCCAATCACTTCGCGTCTGCGTACTTCCTAGATGGTTCTGTCCATGAAACCATCTGGCGCATAGGGTTCTTAAAAAGGACTGTTTTAAAGTGTTAAATTTAACTGGTTGAGCAACACTGAAACCCTGTATAGTGTTGATTCACAAGGCTTTGCTTGTATGCTATTTGGTCAAAGAGAAAGTGATTGCCTAACCCATCATAAGTTTATGGAGGACATGACCTACATCCTGCTTTTTAATGTGCGCACAAACCTGTTAACGTGCCTTGCTTCAGGGTGAGAAGTAGCGCAGGGAATGTTAATTGTTCACATTCTGCACACAGACTTTTGCATTTCACTCTTTGCCTCACAAGCATGGGTGAGCAAGAACAATACGGAGCCTGACACTGAAGCAGCTAAATCAGCCGTTGTTATTTAGATTATTTACACCTATGCTTTTCTTACAGTGAGATGTTTTTTATGGAAAGAGAGCTATTCTTAGCTTGCCTTCAAAAGCTGTTGACAACTTGGAAGAAAACATTTATTTATTGAGAAATAGGATGCTAGGAATGGACTCAGTGGCTTTTGAGGTGTACAGTATTATATTTTGCACTTGTGAACATTTTTGCTCATGAAAAAAAACTGGGTAAAGGTAACTGGATTGCCTGTTTTTGATTGAAGTTATTTTGGGGGATGTTTTCTGCTCACACAACCTGACAGGAACAGTTTTGACATCTGCTGACCTGCTGTTTGTTTAAACTGTTGTATGAACCTGTAGTATGGATGTATATTTGCATGTGCAGCTTTTAGTAAAAGAGAATAGTCTCACACCTTTTTGTGTCTTATTAACAGTTAGTGTATTGAATCTGCTGTTACCAATCGTTGACTTGCATTATCCATGCTGTTAAGTTGCCAGTATGATGCCAGGGCTAATAGCTCTGTGGGAGTTAATAATTTATAATGTCAGACTGACGCTGATGGTTTGCTAACAACTGACTGCACATGAAGGATAATTACTCTATATTATCTGCAGGCAGTGCTGTGTTTCCTGAGCTGAACAGTCACTATTTTTCTATCCATAAATCGTGCATCAAAGAGGAGAGAGGTTGTAGTTGAATTCGCTGGTTCGAATCCCCGGCTCCCCCAGCTGCATGTCTAAGTATCCTTGAGCAAGATACTGAACCCCAAATTGCTCCTGATGAGCAGTTGGCACCTTGCATGGCAGCCTCTGCCATCAGTGAATGAATGTGTGTGTGAATGGGTGAAAGTGACAAGTGTTGAAAAGCACTATAGAAAGGTAAGTCCATTTACAAATAAGAATAGAATAGAACTTATTCAATATCAAATAGAAGAGAAAGAGAAAATAAATCTCACAGAAGTTAAAAAAAAAAAAAAAATGTCATTGACATGTCAGAAATACATATAAACCTGGCGATTCGAAGAGATTGTTGTATATGTCAGTGTATGACACCTCCGGCCACTCGGTGGGTTGTTCATCCACTTTAATGGAGGCAGACTGAAAGAACACTCATCAACCCCTATTTCTGTCATATTTTGTATGTAACGATACTGATTGTTGATCGGCAACAACATGATATAATTATTTGCCTGACTGGCCGTAGTATTTCAGATCCTAATACCTTAAAAAGACATATGGGTTTTCTTATTTCATGCTGTTAATTTAGCAAAGTCCTTGGATTGTTTTTACACAAAAGGGGGTGGGGACGTGACGCATGGCAAAGTAACCAGATGGGTTGCAATGAGCTATTACTCAAACAACCGTTAGCCAATGTGGACACACGCCTGTATACTAAGAGAGTCGACTATAAACAAAAGGACATGCCATCAAAAAAGTAAAAGCACTAGTTTTACAATTATGCAAATACGAGAGAGATTTATATTCTCTCAAATTCTTATTTTTATTTGATATTGAATACTTTTTATTTGATTCTTATTGACACATATCTAATTCCATAGCAGAGTCACTTGCACATTAAAAGTTGAGGTCAAGTCAAACAACTGCCAGTCAACAATATAAAGACATACCGTATTCTAGGGATGTAACGGTTACCGGTGTCACGGTAAACCACGGTAAAATTCCCGACGGTGAAGGTTACCGTTTAAGTTTTAATTACCATGGTAACCGCCGCGGTCGATAACCACGGTGTGGAAAACTCGCAAGATACTTTATCCAAGTCTCCCTACGCAGGCGCAGCGTGCAATGTGCGCTTGTTATGTAGTGAAGAAGACATGGCGGAGGGAGGACGTGATAGTAGCGGCCCTCAAGGCATTTTTCCGCCTTCAAAGAGAACCAAATCTGAAGTCTGGGCGTATTTTGGTTATTATAAGAATGCTCAGGGACAGCTGGTCGAGGATGGCAGCCGTATCTGCAGGAGCTGCAAGAAGAGAGTTGTTGTGAGGGGTGGCAACACATCCAATTTACTTACTCATTTGCGCGACCATCGCCCTCAACTGTTCAGCGAATGCAAGGTAAATTAACCTTAAGCTCAGGTGAATGATGTGTGTATGTCGAGTTTTCTCTGTCTAATTTGCTGTTGTCACTAATGTAAACTGACCAGATAGTGGTATAACTGAACGAAGTTGATCCGTGATTTGACACGTTATCTGAAACGCTTATTAATTGTAGATTTCACTTTTTAAAGTCGACCTAATAATTCCCCAAACATTGATGCAGAGCTGCAGTGAGGAGGATTTGAGACAAACACGTACTGAGTGGACTGAGTTAATGAATGCAAACTGACTGAGATGACTGACTTTCATCTCAGCTCCGTTCACCGGAGCAGCGTCTACCTGTGGCTCAGCAGCCATTAGACCAATCAGATTGACCGAGTCCATTGACAACAGACGAGCAAGCAGACAGAGACAGACAGCCAATATATACAAGTAATATCAGAAATATATAATACTTGTGGATTATTTGTAGAATAGACTATATATAAAGAATAATCTGAAATGGTGAATATAACAAGTGTCTAGATAGAGATAAGAGCCAAAATAGTGTTCATAATTAATTCAACAATAATCCTTTTTGTTTTGATCTAAAAAAATATCCAACCTGTTTCTCACAAAAGTGATATGATCTAGATTGTGAGTTTTGTGATCTGTTGGTTGCACCCTTAGTATTAAGTAACAATGACAGTAATAATTAATAATGACATTTTCTATTAATTTTTTTCACAGAGAGGGTCTGCTGGCCAATCGAGTGCTACTGCCAGTACATCTCATTCTACCTCTGTAACACAGACATTACAGGACGCGTTTCAAAAACAGGCTGCTTATACCCTAAGCCTTTTAATATATAATAAATCTATTTAAATATACATCTTGGTGAAATTATTTCAATTTATCAGTGTATCAGTGTTTTTTCAACATTTTGAAGACATTTTAAAAATACCGCGGTATACCGATAACCGTGATAATTTTGGTCACTATTACCGTGGTGTGAAATTTTCATACTGTTACATCCCTACCGTATTCACACAACAGTGTAGGACATGTTGGCTGTTTTCAAAACAAGGTTTTTAAAGGCTACAGGCTAAGATTATCCATGTGATGATCTTTCTGTTTCAAGGCACAGTGCACCTCATATTACCCTAATAATAATAATTGTTTAATGATATTTGTATGATAATGATGAAGCTTTGTGTTATGATATTGACTTAAGTTGTATGTTTACTGATGAAACCTACTGTATAACAGAGGGCTTTAAATACTTAGTATCACTTAACAGCAGAGCGTACTGTGAGCAGTTTTTACTCTGTGTTCTTGGTGCTGCAGCAGGACTCAGTGAGACAACAACATTCCACTGACACATTAAATTACTCAAGTATTGTCCACACAGAGCTTTCATACAAGAGAGACAGCAAACACTGAGCCATCTGCTGGCGTAAAAAACATGCCTAGTTTATGTCATAAAACTAACTATAGAAGTTTATTTTAACATTTTGCCAGAGTCCCAGTGATGTATTGAATATTATCAATTCAATATCAATTATTTCAAATAAAAAACAAGAAAATAAGCAAAAATAAATTGTTGAAAATCTAGACTACATTTGCAATGATGAATTGTATGTACTGTCTTCACTCTAATAATTCATTGTTCATTAATAAAAGAAATCGTTCTAAATGTTTTGTTCATTTGTGTTTCCATAGCGATGGCGGAGGCCCACCAGGCAGTGGCGTTCCAGTTCACCATAACACCAGAGGGGATTGACCTGCAGCTGTCCTATCAGGCCCTGAACCAGATCTACCTGTCCGGAGTGCGTTCATGGAAGAAACGAGTCAGCCGCATGAGGGTGAGGATGATGGGAAATTCTTGTGTGCGTTTGACAGTGTGTGGTGCTTGTCCTCATATTTTACATTTATGCATGCTGTCATATTGTTCGAAACAAAATGTATTTGACTACTATCTTTCTATCACTTAAATTTTCCCAATTTATAGTGTAGGCATCTGTTAGTTAAATCTGATATCTTAAATTTGAAAGTTTGATAGTCAGCATAGTGAGGAGAGTTGTGCCTCATTAGAAAAACGGCTATCTGTGATGCATATCTTGTCCGGTCTTTGTTCTATTTTGTTGTCATGTGTAAATGGACACATAAAAAATATGCCATGTATCTCTAGCCCAATGGAATTTGTAATTAATGGTTATTTATTTTTTAAATGTAAATGAAACGTGTTTTTGCACAAAAAAGTGTCACGGAGGATTTTACAATCTGCACAACATACGATGCCTGCTGTCCTGACTCCCCTGGTATGGACGGTTGACTCACTGGTGCAGTGGGGAGCTTAGTGCAGAAGGCCTTATTACAGGGTGTGCATTCCCATGTGTATAGGTGAGGAATGCTAAGCCTTTCCTAACATGTACTGACATGCATGTTTGCCACTGCTGTGGTGACAAAAACATGATTTACAGTACACATCATGTACTGTACCTGTGTTCAATGAAGTGGATACGATGTGAAATGTACAAAAAAAATTCTAACTTCAAAGGTACTTAAAGGGAGCATCAGCTTTTTAAATGTTGAAGTTAACTGCAATAACTTCCAGTTGGTCCTGAATGGAGCCTCTGTTTTCTGTGGCCCAGTCAGTGTAACAGAGAGGGAACAGTTTAAACCAATCACAATGCTCACTGTTTCTTCTTTTGTGGTTACAGAACAGTTTGATCAAGGGAGTGTACCCTGCCAGCCCTTCCTCCTGGCTCTTTGTCGTCATAGCAATCCTGGCCACCATGTACATGCGCTCCGATCCCAGCATGGGGCTGATCACCATGATACAGCAACACCTGCCACTAAGGTACACAGAAACACACAAAGACCTCTGTCTTTAGTTTCTTGGACAGACAATACAACTGTCCTTTTATCTTTTGCATATTGAACCATATTTTTATGGACATCAGTTGTAATGTCTGCAACAGCCCCTTGGCATTACCACGTGGAAACACCTTAACTCCAGTTTAGAGCTGATTTAACTATTATGACTTTATCCCTCCTATATTAGCCCACCATATAAATTCAAACATTAAAAACTGGCTCATCTTTTTGGTATTTTGAGAAGTTTACAGTGTAAAAAAAGTTGTGACAATTATGATGCCACCTCTGACATTCAAACACTATGATGCTGCGATGGATAAATAGATGTAGATAAGTACAGGGGAACACATTCACTGTTTCTATCGATAATGCAAATCAATTATTAGCTTAAGTAACTGTCTAAAAGAATGATTTATGTATGCTTATGCTTATTGGCATTGACATTGACAGTATGTATATAGGTAACAAGAAATTGCTGTTTGTCCACTAGAGAGCACCAACAAGTTTATTTTTACACTGTAAAAGGTCCCACTTAGTATATATGTTGGTCACATATAAAGACAATTTACAAATCTAAGGGATCTTCATCAATTTAAAAAGATGCTATCAGCTCGAATATCGTTATCATTATCAGCCTCACAAATCCTTTGTTTGTTGAGCTATTCTTGTGCTGCCAGCTGAAAGTGACAGTTTCACTTCATAGTGCAGTCTGCCATAGACACTGAGGAGGAAAAGGGATTTCTGCTGATCCAAGCAAACATCACTTAATAGTAAATAAAGCCAGTGAGTCATTATGGATCAGTGTGGGTGTGGTGCCTGGTGCCACTTGAACTCTCACCTACTACTCACCTCCCAGTCTATTCACTAATTGTAGCTTCACATACTTACAACATCGCTGACTCACTACACACACACACGCACACATGCACACACACACACATGCTACATTCCACCCTGATAATGTTTGTTCTGCAATGAGAGGCTGCAAATGGGATTTATGAGCAACACTGTATGTAAAATATGTAAAAATGGATAGGATGGAGGCTGTAAACCTGCTAGACTACTATTAGCTCAATTTTAAAGGTCATTCTGATGAGCAGCAACCTGACAACTACTATACACATAGGATTTTCTATAAATTTATAGCAATATAAATGTCTCACTGCATTAAATAGCACTTATACTATTGCCACTTATAACAGGATAAAAGTACAGTGTTTAATCTTCAGCTATTTTAAAAAGTTTGTTTGTAGCCTGTCTAAGTCCCGGGCCACGTCCCTTTCACCATTGAGTCAGCTGGTAACGAAAGTGTTGCTGCTGTGTTAACTGCATGACATGTTTTTCGTTGTTATGCCTTACGGTGGAGAGTATGTTTTCCTCCTATTCCCATATTTGTCTTGATTTTATTGATTATATGTATTTATTAATTTTATGTTGATTACATTCTTAATGCATTTCATACCTTTTATTTTTGATTGTATTGTCTCATTCTGTTCTGCTGCTCATACTGCATATTACTATACTCAATTTACAAAAAAACAAACAAGAAAACCCCCCAAAAAACCTAGATGAAAAAACTTCTTGTCTGAAATATTTCTGATTCACTTTCTGATTGACCCAGCAGATGTTGCTGTTGTACCTTCATAGATTTTACTTGCAATCGTGACCATTTAGAGACTATTGTTCCAGCATCTCCTTTGAAGAAAAATATAAATGTAACGTTCGTTGACTTTTTCTGTTCACACCCTAGGCTTGACCCTCTTTAATCTTGTTCACAAATTTGTTTTAATTAATTCTTATTTGCTTCTTTGTTAAGATAATCCATCCACCTGGAAGGTGTAGCATATCAAGATACTTATTAAACAGTGTGATTATTACACAAGTGTGCCTTGTAGTCCTTGAGTAACCTAATGAAATGTGTGACATGTTACATATGTTTTTGTACTTCATATGAGCTTTACTCACAACTTGTGCCTGCCAATTAGTTTGCCTCATTCCCTTTGTCTTAAACTACCAATTTCTGGTTTAAGAATGTTCTTAAGCTACCATCAGTCAAAAATAACATACTGTCATAATTTTTCAAATATTTCTGTTTTTTGTGTTTATTTTATTCCTACTTTTCACCTCCAGGTAACATGACAAAAGTGCTAAATTGAAGTTTTTCTTTTACCACTAACGGACATATTGCTGTACATAACCAGTAACTGTTGTGTCCCCCTCCCTCTGTCCAGTCTCCATGTGTCGCTCAGTTCTCAGGGTCAGACCATGGTGTCAGCGCTGGTCTTCAGCACTCTGCTGTGGCTCTCTCTCATCCTGGCGCTCAGATTCTGCCTCAAACTGCTGCTCTCCTACCACCAATGGATGTTCGAGCAGCACGGCCGAGTTTCTAACGTCACCAAAGTCTGGGTGGTAAGATGTCCTCCTACTTTGTATGACAGCACCCTCGTGTGGCTGTTGTGCAGATGTTGCCACTGACACAAAATTGATTTAAATGATTTTTTTGTATATTGGTAGTTGTCACAGCATGGTATCAAATCTTAAACAAATGCTTTGTAATATAAGTATAGGTTCTATGATCCCCACATTTAAAAAAAAACATTTTGTTGTGAATTTATTGTTTATACCAATAAACTATGTTGAAATGTTAATTGAAAAGTGTCACAAATCTTCCTCTGTGTGTTTCAGACCCTGCTGAGGTTATTATCGAGCAGGAAGCCTCTGCTGTACAGTTATCAAACCTCTCTACCTCACCTGCCTGTACCTGCCATCAAAGAAACCCTGAGCAGGGTGAGTGGACAAACACATTATCTTTACATACACTATCGATGTATATATTGTGCATATATTGGTGACTAAATTATGACAATGGAACAGCAGAAAAGAAATTAATAATTATTTAGTAACCAGGAAGCAGGTTGTAACTGATGCTCTGTGTTCTCTCTGTCTCAGTACCTGGAGTCAGTACGTCCTCTACTGACAGATCCAGAGTATAAACGAATGACCGAACTGGCCAATCACTTTGAGTTTAACCTGGGAAACCGCCTGCAGCGTTACCTGAAACTCAAAGCTCTGTGGGCAACCAACTATGTAAGTGTACACAGTCACACGCCAGAGCTGAAACAATTAATTGAATAATTAATTAGTTGATCCACCTAAAATACACTTGTAACAATATGTCCTAAACTTCCAGAGCTCCTTAAAGTATTTTAGCCAACTTCTTTTTTGCTTTTTGTTGCAACACTGTTGGTCACACCTTTACATTAATGGTGTGTTCATGGGGGTAGCAAGCATGCTCACTGGGTGGTGCATTAAATCAGTAATTATATAAGCAACATTAGAAGAAATTGGTATTTTGTGCGATTTTGCGTGCCCCACAGTTTCTGAGTGCAACACCACTGTTGTAAATACAAATCCCAGTTCTGTAAAAACTTGTCAGATGTAATGTAGGTGCTAAGTACAAACATGCCTCGTTACGTCATAACAATGTTACGTCTTGAAACTTCTTATAGTCAACATGTATGTAATGCTGTGATCCTACCCTCTCACTAAAGTTACATAGTGCAGAAACAAGTGATAGGTTGGCAGAGTGGCTGTGACAGACACCATTCATCCTATTACAAGACACTGCACCATCAAAATGATTTTGAAACTGTTATTCTATGGTAAAACATGTACATAATTTAGCTTAAAGTAAAGGTTAATACAACTTTTTCTATGCAGAGGTATAATAATGTTATCTCTTACCATAAAACTGTTGGAAAGTAGGTTTTCCAACAGACCAGTAGTAAAGATGGAGGAGAGCTGAACCAACAATCTGATGCACCACCAATATCTCTCAGCTTTAAAAGAGAGAGACTATTATTATATATAAAGTGACAAGCTGTGTCCTTTTCATGTAAATTAATGATCATTTTTCTGGTTTATATGTGACTGATAGTTCCTGAAAGATGCCAAATTTTATATTGTAAACACTCCATTTCATATTAACAGTAATGTGTCCTGTTTTGGTTCCAGGTGAGCGACTGGTGGGAGGAATACATCTACTTGAGGAGCCGAGGTCCCATTATGGTCAACAGTAACTACTATGGCATGGTAACCAGCTGCCTTTCACTGTAGTACAGCTACTGCATTAGAAAAAGACTGGGCTGAATCTTGAAATATTTTTCGATATCTTTTTGCACCCTTTGAGATAAAGTTGAGCCAAAATGAACAGACATTCTTTCTTTATTTTTCTGAACCTCTTTTCTTGCTTACGTCTTTCCTACATTTTACTCTTTTTTTCCATTTGAACTTATGTCTTTGTTTTTGTTTACATTCTGTTGTTCTGTGTGTGTGTGTGTGTGTGTGCCATCAAGGACTTTCTATATGTGACGCCGACGCCATTGCAGGCGGCCAGGGCAGGCAACACCATTACTGCCCTGCTGCTTTATCGTCGCAAGGTCAATAGGGAGGAACTCAAACCGGTAAGACCACAAACCCTTTTTGCAGAGTTGGCTTGTGCGTGTGTGTGTGTGTGTGTGTGTGCGTGTATTTTTGTATATTATACGAAAATACACGTATACACAAAGCTGTATTCCTACTATATTTATTTGATTTCCTTTAAAGTCAATATAAAACTTGGACTATGAAACTATGAAACTTGGCCTACTATAAAAAAATAATTAAACCACAATAAAATGTAATCAAGCAAAAAAAAAGCATCAGCTCTTTTTTCTCTTAATTTCTCCTCAGCCCTCTAAACATTTGGCCTACCATAGCGTAATAATGAAAATACAATAAAAATGAAAATAAACATTTCTCAAAACAGCATCTGTCCTTTTCTTTTTAATGTTGCCAAACCTTTTATGCCTCTCTGTAATATGATGGAATCATTTACATGCAGTGAGAAGGATGAAGCAGCAGACATCTGTGGGCCTGTTATCTTTTTCTTATTTTTTAAATTTTCATAGATTAGGCTAAATTATAGACTACACAGTGCATGGGTAATTCTAAGTGCATTTCCAAATGTTTCTAAACAACTCAATATCTCATTAGAAACAAATCTAAAATGTCAATAAATAATAATAATATAATAAATTTTATTTGGAAGGCGCCTTTCTAGACACTCAAGGACACCGTACACAAATGAGATAAAAGAATACATCAAGAATAAACATCAATATCAATAAATGAAAAAAAATAAATAAAAAAACACACAAAATAAGAATAATTACAATAGATTGAAGGGATGGGACAGGGCAAGTGGCATCAGAGGGAATAGGCAGTTTTAAACAGGTGTGTTTTGAGTTGTTATTTGAAGTGGGGGAGTGATTCAATGTTTCTGAGTTGGGGTGGAAGTGAGTTCCAGAGGTGGGGGGCAGAGCGGCTGAATGCTCTGCTCCCCATGGTGGTGAGACGGGCGGAGGGGACAGACAGCTGTATGGAGGAGGAGGATCTGAGGGAGCGGGAGGGAGTGGGAACATGGAGGAGGTCTGACAGATATGGACATTTTTTGGGGCGTCATAACCCCGACTTGTTTTACTGTCATAACTTGAGCTATTTGGTCCAATAACATTTGGAAAGTCTAGATGATGGATTAATATTTCATTTATAACTTCTATTTATAATTCCTCTTTTTATTACCAATTAAAATATCAATAATGAATTACTTTGTAATTAAGTCTATTTTTTCATAGACGAATAAATTAATTAATTTGTAAACTCATTTATTAATGCCTGTTTTTGTATAGTTGGTTGCTGAACAACTTGCCACTGTTGAATATCAATATACAGTACATGGGTAACTTGTGTTGTATTGTAAATATAAAGAGCCAAACAAGAATTTGTGTCTTTTTATGTTGTTACTATGTGGTAGCAAATACATTTCTGCTGCTAATTTTGCACCTTAAATTTAGTGACAACACAGACAGGGACATTCCTAGACAAAGGGAATTAGTCAGCATTAATTGCCTGCATATTTCTGCGCTTACTCTCTCTGAATTTCAAAACCAACAACATATTACGGTCTGTATTCGCCAGAATGAACAGCACGGCTCTGTGGGTGTTCTGTTGATCAGTTTGTTGGTCCATCACTTTGGTCCAGACTAAAATATCTTAACACTTATTGGATGGATTGACACACGCACATGAATGTGTTCCCTCGGGATGAATTGTAATTACTTTGGTGATCTTATGACCTACATTTAGCACCGTCATCAAACTTATAAATTGGCAAATACTTTTGTTTATGAGCAATTACCTGCAAAATTAATGAAATTCTCATAAGCCTCATTGGGGCTGTTTGATATAAAAACTGTCACATCAAAGCAGGGGAAAGAAGACGTAGAGGCAGAGACAGTTAAACTAACCAATAGGAGCACTAGCTTGTTTGTTTGACAGCAGAATCAACCAATGGAAGGATCTAAACTGCTTCTACCATTCAGCCTCAGTTTCAGCCTTCACCCTGGTGAAGTTTCTGTCTGGGTTAATTTCTTAATTTCCCATAGTATTAATTAATACATTTGTCACTCGATGTATTTAATCACATATTCATATATATCTATAAAGACATGTTCAATATTAATAAACCTCGGCAAAACAAGTGTCCCTATCATGTTAAAAATGGTTATACCAATGATGTAATGTTACGTTTTGATAACCCTATCCAGAGTGTGAAGTACTTTGAATGAGCACTTCTTGATAAAGCTGTAAGCAGCATTACCTAACTCCAAGGTCATGCATGTGTAACTGTTCTCCTTTTTAGTCCAAAAAATGATACTACCAAAGTGAAACCAGCATTAAGCTGAGAGGATGTTACACTAAACAGTAAGTTTTAGTAACAAATGTTTGTGTGTCTCTGTGTGTCAGAGTCGTGTTCCAGGCACTGTCATCCCTCTGTGTGCCGCTCAGTGTGAGAGGATGTTCAACACAACACGCACACCAGGAGACCAGACCGGTAACAGACATACACATACATACATATACACACACACGCTGCACACACTCTACTGCCACAGATGCATCCTATAGTTTCATGTTTATTCAATTGTGTAAACTGATGTTTGTACACTGAGCTTGTCTCCCTGGGATGTCTCATCTGAAATTGACGAACAAAGTACATTCATGAAGTGAACACAAACACATAAATAGCTTCACCCTTACACTAAATAGCACAAATCAAATGGGAATGGGAAAGTACTGTCAGACATCTGACTGAATTGGCAGGCTATAATAAATAACGTGTTATTGATAGAGAAGCTTACGTAAATGATTGTTGAGCCAGGGGAGTAATCCTCTCTTCCTCGTCAGATGTGCTCCAGCACTGGCAGGACAGTGAGTTTGTGGCGGTGTACCACAAGGGACGCTTTTTCCGCCTGTGGGTGTACCGGGCAGGCCGACTACTGTCCCCCAGGGAGATCGAGTACCAGATCCAGAGGATTCTGGATGACCCTTCACCTCCGCAGCCTGGAGAGGAAAAACTGGGAGCTCTCACTGCTGGAGACAGGTAGGAAACAATCTGATGTGTTTTCAAGAGGTCCTATTATGCTACTTTTCAGGTTTATACTTTATTTGGGGGTCCTAGAAGAATAGGTTTACATACTTTAATTTTCAAAAAACACATATGGTGCATTTTTGCAGCATCCTTTCTCAAACTGTATCTTGAACGCTTCGTTTTAACTACGGAGTGGGACATCTCGCCTCTGTTCAATCCTTGATAAGAGTTGCACATGCACATTACTTAACAGGCAGGATGTAGCTAATCAGTGGCAGAGTAGGGCAGGTCATGCCGAGCAAGATAGTGTGATCCAAAATAATGCCGCTACAGCAGTAGCAACTGTATGTCTGCTGACTGACTGGAATGTTAAATAATATATTTATATAACGGCTGTTACATAGTGACGCAAATCAGTTACGGAAGTAAAGGCTCGACTCCAAACCAGCCATTTCAGGCAGTGCAGGAGCAGCTTTTTTCCATGGGAGACAGTAACTCTCTTTGGCGTTATATGACCTCTTGATGTTTGGATGTTGTTTTGGCTCCACTTGTACATTACTGTCTCTGATCTCCATCACCACTGTATTTCAGATCACATTACACAAAAGCAAATTACAGTAATGGAAGCCTATCTCACTGACTACAGTTGCACTGTAAATGACAAAAAACATAAGTGCTCTTCATGCTTCTTTGTTTTAATTTGAGATTAGAACAAAGGCAAGACAGGGTTGGAGCTAATGACTTGATAAAAGCTGGAAGTTGTAGATTTCAGGAGCCATCTCTTGGCATCACTTGGAAATAGAGGAAAGAATATTTTGCTGCCACAAGCTGTATTTAAATCAGTGCAAGTTGATATTCACACTATCAAAGTTAATTCTGATGTAGGAAATAGTTTAGAGGAGAAGAAAAGCACATGAACTGAGCAGAAGAATGACTAGGACCATGAAATCAGGGTGTGTAATTATGTGTGTGTTTGGGTCTTTGTGTGTGTCTTTGTGCTAACTGCAAAGTGCATAATTGGTGCCAAAGTGTGTTTGTGCTGATGGACAGCACAGATAAGAGAGCAGTTGAAAGGTTTGCCTGCATTCTCAAAGAAGAACAAGTGACACACAGCACAGCTACAAACATTTACCACATCCTGTGGCCCACCTCCTGTTGCTTTGATGGTCTGCATATCTTGAAGAGGTAAAACTATCTGTCTCAGAAGTTCAGAGTTAAGTCATATTCAGTGATCAGTGAAAAGCTGCCACAGATCTAACTAAAAACAGACGAAACAATGACAGCTAGAAATAAAAAGTTCAACACTGTGTACTGCCAAATATGAATCACAGCACTTTTGTTTTTTAAACGTCAGCAATCAATTTTGAAATGTCAGTGCTTAAAGTCTTCTGACGTGGGGTAGTATGAGGTACTTATTCCTAGTCAAGTCCCTGACTAGGGATAAGTACCTCTTACAACGTCACATCAAAACACCTGAACCATCCCTTTAACTTGTTAATCAGACAAAAGCAGTTTGTATAAAGTTCAGATTTAAAATCAGTCCCTAGTATACCGTCTTTCCAAGCAAATCAATCAAGGATCTTCACAATGTTATTAGTTCCATTCACTTCATTATTGATGAGTAAACTGTCTTCTCAAATAAATCAATCAAGGATCTCTGAAACATTTCTGACGCTGTTGGAGCTACTTTCATATGAGGCAGTTGTTTGTCTTTGTTTTTTTGTTTCCTTTGGACATGCACTGGATGTGCAGAAGTTGGCAGGGGGGTCGCTAATACTGCGGATTTATCTTCTGGGGATCATGAATGTCTATACAAAATCACATGACAATAATTGTTGAGATATTTCATTCTTGACCTAGTGGTGATTGACCAGCTGACTGACTTTCAGACATTGGGTCATGCAGCTGGCTTTCCTAATAATGTACAATCTTAGCCTGGTTTCTGTCCAAGAGTTTCAATGCAAATGCTGGTGTGTGTTTAAAATTGTGCTACGCTAAGTGTCTCTTTTTTCCTTGAATGTTTTTTGACATTCATGACTCCAGTAGCTTAAAACATTAATCGTACTTTATATTTTATATATCAACACTTCCAGTCCTTGTAGATTGTCCTGACAATTGTCTAGAAACATAATTTATGAGAATATGACAGAGGGAGGATACAGTGTTGTAGCAAGTATCACCAAATAAATCTTGTTCTCAGAGTTAAATGTGTCTTTGTCATAATTTGACATCTGCAGTTTCCTCTGTCATGAACTTTCTGTGCTCTTTGGACTCTTTCCGCTGCCTGTGCTCTTTTCTTTTTCATGAGCATTTGTAATTAATCACACATGCGTGTGTGTCTGTCGGCAATGTATGAGGACCGATGCTAATAATAATATTGATCTTTAGTCTTGAGTGTTTTATTGTTTGTGTGTCACCCTCTCCCAGGATGCCTTGGTCTCGGATGAGGAAGCAGTACTTCAGCTCCGGCATCAACAAACGATCACTGGATGCCATCGAGAGAGCAGCCTTCTTCATAACCTTGGACGATGAAGAGCAAGGCATGAGGGGAGAAGACCCGGCAGGAAACTTGGACCGCTACGCCAAGTCCCTGCTCCATGGGAAATGTTACGATAGGTGAGGAGGACGCAGAGGAAAGAAATTAGATGGATATTGAGGAACAAAGTGGGGCCTTGAGATTTCAAACAGAGATTTGTTATCTCGTACTCAACTTTGTGCTTTTTAGCTGCTTGAATTCATACTTTGTCAGTCTCCAAAACTGTGAAACACCCTATGATACTTTGTTTTTTAAATACTCTGGATTTCTTAGTAATTAAAGTACAACTCCTTTGTATGCCTTGAGTAACTTTAATAAATAAAATCAATCTTTAAGCTGAATTAAAGTGTCAGCAGACAGACAGTGTACCTTTTCTAAAGTTGTACCAACAAAAGGTTCTTAAAATCATCCCAGACCATGACAAAGAATTATTTTACTCAATCTTGAGAACCTGTAAAGCACAGCGACATTCGCAGAATCATCCCTGTTGCAATCACATCAGGATTCCTCTTAAACATGAGTGATGAGTTGTGGACAGGACAGAGGCAGGAAGATGAAGATGAAGTAAAACCTTTTGCTCATTGTGCACATGTTAGCATTGTTGAGCTGTAGTACAGTCTCACTAGCACTGGTGTGGACTCTTAGTCATGTTAAAAAAATCCATTGTTGGAATAAACTGGAGCTGATACTCGCAAGGCCTGATCCTCCTACTCTGCCTATAGGAAGCACAGCTTATCCCCTCTGTGTTTGTAGCAGTGTTACATTATAATAATTTTTAATTACCTGGGAAAATACATGAAAGAGTAGTTCTTCTCGGCTCAAATTTGCATTAATATTATTTGCACATAAAGTATATTTTTAATTTCAAAGAGAAGAGTGTTTGAATATATAAGTCATACCTTTGATTATTCATATCTCTTTAATTCATAGCTGTTTTCTCTATTTCTCTCTGACCCCTCAGGTGGTTTGATAAATCCTTCTCCATTGTGATCTACAAGAATGGGAAGAGTGGACTGAATGCAGAGCATTCCTGGGCTGATGCACCAACAGTGGCTCACCTTTGGGAGGTGTGTGTTTGTATTTGTTGGCTTTTGTTTCACTAATTACACAGTTGACCCTACTAACGGACTTCCTCTTTGGAGAACATCTGACAGCTGACTTGAAAGACAAAGTCAATGTCACATCATTAAGTTCTTTACTGTGGTGTCATAAACGGACAAATGAATTAGTTCAGGTTTAGTACAAGTACTAAGGATCTGTATTTTCTATGCTATATAGTTATAAAAAGTAAGACATTCAAGTACAGATGTCAAAACATAATCATCATCAGAGCTACAGCCTCTCATACTCAGCAGCAGCTGGTCACAGTAATTGGGTTAACTAGCTTCAGCTAATAATGTTATTGTGTTTAATACATAATAAATACTATTTAACACACCAATGCTTTATGCTACAGTAAGAGAGTCAACAGATCAGAGGGAACACAAAAACAGTTGATATTACAAGTTCCACCGTGACCTTTTGGGATGTCTGTATCAAAGTAAAAACAAGCAAGAGATTTAAAAGTAATGGATAGAGTAGTAATCTCAATTTCTAGTTGGACTGTATATTATTTAGTGTCTGGATGTGAATTTAGCATGCATCTTCCCTTCTCCAGTATACCCTGGCCACTGATGCCTTCCAGCTGGGCTACACTGAGGACGGACATTGTAAAGGCGACGTGGACCGCACGCTACCCATGCCCCAGAGGCTCGTCTGGGACATCCCCTCAGAGGTACATGCAGGAAGTGTGTGTCTATTTAAACATTCTGCCCTTCCTCACTCAGCTATTTCCAACCCACACTTAGACCCAGGGAGAGGGAGGCACGCCTTGTGTGACGTTATCATGTTATTATGATCATGCCTGAATATTTTCATTTTTTTATTTGTACCTACTTGTACAAGCAGGTACAAGTCCTGGAACATAGAGGACTTATACATGTTGTTGTGATGACATCCTCAACACTTGAGCAGTCAGATTCTTTCACTCTGTTTCCATTAGTTTAAGAGCATGTGTTCTTCAGACCATGCTGACTTTTAAGACTCTCCTGAGCAGTTCAGATTCATCTAAATTTAAGTGTATTATGTCATAGTAGCGGAAAAGATTAAAATTATATTTTTTTGTCTTTGTGATGAGAAAATGAAAAACTCTTTGCTAACTTCATCCTGTGCACAGAGCAATGGCCAGTTTCCTGTTGTCATTCTATTGCTGACAAAACCCTACATGCAGTCCCAGATGACTTTTCTGACAACACATGAATAGTTCTTTCTAAGAAGTCACCTGAGGATAAAAACACACCTCTAAAAACCAATCAAATCAAATCATTCTGCTTCGGTTTTATTTTTTTTATTTCACATTTACCTTCCATTCTATTTCCATCCTATTTTATACAATACCACATACAATTATGCTGCATGTGGTGCTAAACTATACAAAATGTTGTGCATGGCAAGAGTTTTCCAAGTATTTAATGTTCATACACAAAGCATCTCAACTCCACATTAAGAATTCTAATAGATGAGTATATTCATGCTTATTCCTTAAAGTTTGACTTGATTTACACTGAAATATCAGTGTTTATAGAACTTGCTCATATTGTGTGCTGTGAGCAGGAACAAAGCAAGACTGACTAATAACATTTATCATGGCTCCCTTTCATTTGTGTATGCATTGCTAACTGCCGTGGCCTGCTAACAAAGGAGTCCACAAACTGTCACACCTTAATGGATGCTGATAATATCACCTTTAAACAGATCTGCACATTGTGAAAGGATCAGATTGAAAGATAAGCAGCTTTGTTGGCGACTTTCCTGTATTGTGCTCTACCTAAGATAGATCATTAATATTTTTTCGATGTCAGAACATGGAGTCAAATTAATTTCCTTAGTGATCAGTCATTTTCCATCCATTAGTTGAATCCAGTCCTTCAGTTCAATTTTCACATTGCATTTAAAAACAAAAAGTTCAGCTGTGGGACAAAGCACCTACGGTATGTCATTAAAATTCTAGTTATGAAATCAGTGAACCAAAAGTGGACTTCCCCTGCTAAAGTGACTGCTGAAATTCTACTTGTTGGCTTAATGGCTGTCCAGATGAGGAAGGGAGGAACACACATTCCAGCTGCGATGGATCAGGGACAACATTAAGGAAAGCATTTAGCCAACAACATTCTGTGACCTTTAGTTTTAAGTTCAGTTGATTACGTGGGCTTTCACACTTTCACAATATAACAGGCCAGTAAGTGAGTATGTAAGTGTGTTCTTTGACTAATGAACTCATATGAAATACGAGTAGGGGTTAACAGCTTTGTCAACTGAGAACTTAATGCTCCAGTGCGTTTGTGTTTGTAGAGAAAGAGGAGGATTACAGTACTGTGACTGTGCCAAAGAGCCTCTACATGACATGAAGATGGAGGATCAGTTTCGGTTTAAACGAGGACAGATTCAATCGTGGTGACTAAAGTGCTGTGTTGCCCATTAATTAATGAGAGTCTGGTGGCCCGACATAGTCTAATTAGTCTCATATTGATCCAAAAAAATGTTTCATCTCACGATAGCGCAGAAGATCTGTAGCGTTTTGTGCCGTTGCTTCAGCAAAGCGTCTCTCACTTGCAGTCAGTCGACTCCCCCACCCCCTGCTGTACCAGCACACATGCTCTCTCTCTCCCACACACAATTACACTGTCTCCCCCTCGTATCAAAGCGGTGCCAGTGATTAGCTATATCTTATGGTCATGGAAAGAAAAAAACATAATAATAAGAAACACTTACAGGAACAGCTGTCAGGTAAACATGTGGTCTCTAATAACAGTAATTTTTAAATTGCTGTGCATACATAACCTATATCTCTCTTACTGCTTTTCCACCAAAATTAGGTTTTTTCAACACAGGTTGAACTGCTAAAAATCAACTATTGACCCCATTCCCACTTCCAAGGCAGCCCATTTGTGATTTTTATCTGAAGTGGTACATTGTACGTCACTGACGTCATGTTTCACGTTACGAATGTGCCGGAAACAGTTGTAACAGAAAAGAAAACAACAGTACACCCATTGTGAAAGATGCGTCTGTAAGTTAGCCAGGGTCGCTAAACCAGAAGTTAGCCGGCTCTGTCGGTGATCCAGGTATTTTCACAGTCAGGAAGTCAAGCTTTTTTGGTTTCAAAACACCACTGAGCAGCTTTCATAGGAATGAACGGGGCTCCACCTCCAACACTGTCTCCATTAATAAAACATCCTTAATAGACTGCATCCCAAATTCCTTCCTTATTTACGCGCCACCACCAGATGTTAAATTTAGCGTGTTCAACCGGGTCTTACGTTTTAGATCAAAGCCCATGTCTACTGCAGAGTCAATTGACCATGGTGTAAATGCAGAGTGTACACTTTCCCATTGAACACAAAAGCCTGATCCTAGCGGGTTTAAGTGGGATTTTTGACAAGTGGAAAAGGGGTATTAGTCTGTGTTTAATTTACCATCCACTTCCAGCACTGTTCTGTGACTCTGTGCCTGAAACACGTGAGACTGAAATACAACTCACAATATTTATTATGTTTGATAAATGCAAATGGGCAGCAGTGTTACTAAACCACTGCTCAGAAAGATAACCCCATTGCAACCCAATTGTACACGTGCAATGGGCAGGAGCAGAGCAGAGCAGGAGCAGAGCAGAGTGAGAGGACTGATGCCCCCATAAAGGGTCCATGTCCACCAACGATAGTCTCAAGAAATCCTGTGGGAAACACTGGAGAAAAGTGGTTTGTTCTCTTTGGCCTAATAACTCCTCTGGACCAAATGATTAAATATATATTATCAGAATATGTCATTATTAACGTTATTATTCCAGCAAATTATTGCTGTTAAATAGAGCTTATCATCACTGATCGATTTGATTTTGATTTCCAGTTTGATCCAATTTAATTTAATAAAAAAGTACATAACAGTATTATAACATAACAATTATTCATTCATAACTTTTTTTCAGAATTAACTTGCATCACCAAATTTACCTAACCATTTATCTAACAGTGTTAATTTACTTAAATGTAATGACATTTTCGATGATGAAATAACTTAAATTTATCCCGTTTATTTAAGGGAATCCTATCCAAATAATATGTAGGCTAACGTTGATATCTCTGTGAAGTAATCTGTCAGTAACTGAGATTGACAGCTTTCACGCGTCACAGTGGCCCTCGCGCATAGTAATGCTGCGTTCGAGACAGGAGGAGTTTTCCGACCTCCTACTAGAAAAAGTACACTGGAACGCCACTCAAAGTCGGAGTTGTGAACTCGGCACAAATCCGTCTACCCCGACTTCACGGAGAATCAGTTATCTGACGCCACACAACAATGGGAATGGTATGCATCTGGAAAGCTTGGAGGTCGGAAATCGGAAATTTCAACTGGGAAATTCCGACCTGTGATTTTGTCTGGAACGCAGCATAAGGCCCGCTCCAAGAAAAAGTATTTTTTTTACAGATAAGCCTATAGGCCTATGTGTTTCCTTGCTAAAAATAATAATAATTCAGCAGCGGCTGTCATATTTCAGCAGTGGCGGTCCGCTACTGCTAGGTGCATATAGGGGAAATGCTGCTAATTATTAAAGATGCTCTGGTCAAAGAACAAGAAAGTAATGACAGATGTAGGCTCCATTATGTCCCTATTGGCCTCCAGGAAAGTAGATTTCAGACTTTAGGGGGTGCAACTGAATGCACCAGATCTGTCATTTCTGCTTGGCAGGTGTTAATTTCGGACCATCGTGGGAAAAGGAATATATTAAGAGATTGATCTCGGGAAATCAATATCTGGATAATTCAAATGAAGATGCATTTGAATTGAAATATTAAGGTAAAGATTTTTAAACCCAGCCCTCCAGTTACATCAGATAAAATAGTGTTGTTATAGCAATACAGTAACTTGCACGGGTGACCAGGGGTTCGTACTTTGTTGCCTCCTGCTGCAGTCACACACTGGTGAATGCACTCTGCTGTGGGTTTGTGAGAGAGTGGTGGAGCTTTTGAGTTAAGCTGACATGTAGTTGCTAAAACTTTCTGCTGCAATTCATTTACCTACATGACATGTTTCTGTGTTGTGTTTCTGCTGGTCAACTCCCATGACTTCTTGAAGCTTAATCCTAACGTTACAGTTTCCAGGCTAGATATATACACCACATAATATTGCGCCAGGGTGTGAAAGAAAAAAGACCGCAGAGAATGCGGGTTCATAGGAGAGAGATTGAGCGCTACACAAGAAATCTATGTGAGGCTAACAAAGTATATTTGTAGATAACTATCCAGCTGGAAAGTAGACTTTCTGCCATCCTGTAGTACATGTTGTAACAAAACAGACTCATTTTTAGAAAAGAATGTTCTTCTTTTGTGGTTTTATGGCATTAGTGGTTATCATTGTAATAATAATGTAGGCAGTAAACAGGCTGTGACATTAAACAAGGATACTTTTGCACATATTTAAATTGCTGGCAAATTTACATTATTGCCTTATACTGTAAAATTACAACGAAGGCTCATGGTAGTTAAGGCTGGGGCAATACTGCCTTAAAATAATGTCACAATATTTCACAAAGGAAGAAAGAAAAAGAGGAATTGTAACCCCCCTATCACTCCAAACAATAGTGATACACAATATATATCTCAATAGTATGAAATCTCCTCAAAATCTCCTACTTCATTAATTCTAGGACTGGGCAACAGAATGAAATCTCACAATATTGTTTTATAGTAGAACAGTCTGGTAAGTTTAGAAAATGACATCACTTTACTGTAATGCAGCAAAACTTGATATGCCATATCATGATATAACAATATCCAAAATCTAATATGATATATAGTCTCATATCACAATAATCATATTAGATATATTGCCCAGCCCCACTAGTAATGTTAAATAAGATAGATAAAAATCCTTGCTAGTCCTAGCTTTAATAGGTATTTACTATTGCTCTCCCTTAAATGTGGAGCTTTATAATGTTTCTAATGTGGGCAAAATATGTTATTTGATATTGTTTGTATGCTACGTTTATATATACTTCTTCAAAGAGGCAACAGACAAAGGGTGAAAGAATGGAGGACGGCAGCAAAGGGAAGTATTGCTTTGGTAAGCAGCCAACAGAAATATTTAACATCCCCTTTCTATACACTATCTCAACTAGAGCATGTTTATCTACAGATCTTTTTTCAAAGTTGGAAATGGTCATCAATTAAAAGGATCTATATATAACTATTTTCATATCGATTCTTATCAAACAACTTTTATGTAGATACCGACATATCATATCTGCCTTTTGGCAATATTTGCTGTTTTGAATGTAAATATATAACACTCTTGTGATTTGTGTAGATCTGATGATTGTTTTATTTGAGGGAAGGAGGTACCTGCGCAGTCACATTTCATTTAAGGGATATCTACACTCGCAAATTCTGCTAGAACCCAGCATATTTAGGAAATACAGCAGAGAGGAATTTAGGGAGAAGCGACTGAGAATGTCTGTGCCTGTTCTTGACGATCAGAAGTAGCCAACAGTTTGTTATCTGGCATAAGTGGATAGAAGAAACAATTGAAGGATTTAAACATTCTTTCTTGCTTTGAAGCCACCCTGGGGCCCACAGGGGCTGGAGTGCTAACAAACTAATGGGAGGAGTAGGCATCCAAAAGTAGGTCAGCATGGGACATGGACTCAGCAGATGTTAGATTTTTTTGTTTGACAAAAGACTATATTTGTGGGTTTAAAATGTTGATATTTATATTGGTTTAGTGTATTTTTACTTAATTTTAAAGAATGATACCAAATTGGGAAGAATCATTTTCTGCTATTTTTTTCCTTTTCCTTCTTTCCTTTTTTTAAATTTCCTTATCAGAACCTCCAGCTCATAATGTACTTAATCATAGACAGGCATAAAGTTGGTACCCTGTCAAAATCCTCACTGGCATGTGTCATGTCTTTGATGAGCCTAGAGGTGATACAACCAGCCTGTATACCTGTCTTATACACTGCCTGGCCACAAAAAAAAGTCACCACCTGGATTTAACTAAGCAAATAGGTAAGAGCCTTCCATTGGATAATTACGGCAGTGATAAATATGTTTCAGCTGGCAACAAGTTGTTAAACCCTAACTGATGCAGTGAGTAGTAGGGCTGAACGATTTATTGTTTTCTGATCGAAATTGCGATTTCAGACAACGCGATCATGTGATCGCCAAAGCTGCGGTTTTGCAGCGCTCCTGACTGACCCAGGATCTGTTGTGTCAACTATTTTACACATACATGCCGTCTCTTTACCATCCTGCCAAGCTCACCGATCAGAAGCGGCATGCTACTCGTGGACAGGTCACGCTAACCAATCAGTATTAACGTGCTCCTTAACCTGTTCTGAAATGGCTCCAGCTGGACCAGAAGCGGAGTTAGGGGATTTAATCCCCAAGAAAAACAGCACGTTGGTCATTTGGGAGTATTTCAGGTTTGAGCCTGCAGACGTGCACCAGGTACTGTGCAAAACCTGTCGCGCTAAAGTTGCAACATCCAGCGGAAACACAACCAATTTATACCGGCACTTGAAAAATCACCACAGGTATTTGCATGACGAGTGCATAACGAAAAAGTCCGGTGAAAATGATACTCAGGCCCACTGTAGCAAACAGACTACAATTACAGCATCTTTTGCCAACTTGGGAACTTGGGGCAGGAACAAGAAATAAGACTCAATAGTGACACGACGGCCGTTGCGGCCGTTAGGGTAACTGCAGCCATCAGCCGTGCATGCTTCTTGTTAATAAATACATTTGGAAGCAATTTTTAACTTTAGTTTTCATCCTTGCATTAGAGTAATAGCATTTAATGTTTTAATGTTACTGTACATTGTGAATATTGCACTGAAGATTGATTTGAAGGAAATCGTAAATCAAATTGAAATCGCAATATCTGCCAGAAAAATCGCAATTAGATCTTTTCCTAAAATCGTTCAGCCCTAGTGAGTAGCTTCTCATTCCTCAAACAACCATGTCAGAAGACATATCCTGCGGTAGTGGAAAAGATGTTACTCTGTGGTCATAAAGGTCATGTGGTCTGATGAGTCCAGATTTACTCCAGAGTCCAACTTCCAGAGTGATGGGCACATCAGAGTAAGAAGAAAGGCAGATGAAATGATGCACCCATCATGCCTAGTGCTTACTGTACAAGCCTGTGGGGGCAGTGTTATGATCTGGGGTTGATTCAGTTAGTCAGGTCTAGGTTCAGCTACGTTATGTGCCCAGAACATGGGGTCAGCTGACTACCTGAATATACTGAATGACCAGAGTCCAAACCTTAACCCCATTGAGGATCTTTGGGATGTGCTGGAGAAGACTTTACGTAGCAGCCTGACACTCCCATCATCAATACAAGATCTTGACAGGGAAAAAAAATGCCACTATGGACGGAAATAAATATTGTGACATTGCATAAGCTTATCAAAACGATACTGCAGTGACATGCTGTAATCAAAGCTAAAGGCGGTCCAACGAAATATTAAGAGTATGTGACTTTTTTTGGGCCAGGCAGTGCACAACGCTGTTGTGACTTTAATGCAGTGCAGTATTTGTCTGACTTCATTAAGTACGTTGATTTTGGACTGGCTAATTTGAGCCATTGGGAAACACCTTATCTATTTCCTCTGGTGTAGGCCACCTTCCTCAGACATCCTGGACTATGTTAACAAATACAGGAGACCTCTCACACTTTCACGTTCAACGGTATCACATGCTGCATGTTATGCCCCCCTCATTTCCAGTTTTTTTAATACTGTTCACCTTTTAATGAGGTGAAAATCGCAACAAAAAAAATATGAATGAATCATCATATGCTATTTGAGATCACTCTTGATAAATTATGCTCCTGGGGCCTCATTTCTAAAACCAGATCCATTCTAAAAGTTTAAAATGAAGAATGTCAAAAATAACAATGACAATTGTGTGAAACTTTACCATGAAACTGTGATATCTTCTAATTGATAGTACTCCACTTGATGATTTCTCAACAATAGTCAATTAACCATAGACCATCAACAATTTTTTTAAGTCCTTTTCATATTCTTTTCAAACAGTATTAAGTTCCATACACACAGTCTAAACTCTGTCTTTTCAAATATATTATCTAAATGATACAGAGTGATGTTTCTTTCCCAAAAACAGAAGCAGAAATTTGGATGATTAAACTTTCGAAACAATTAGTTAATTATTGATTTTTATTTTTAAATGATTAATTGTTCATTGGTATCTCCTGCATAATGGGCCATAAAGTGAACACTATCAAAAGAACATGCCTTACTTACAAAAGTAAGGCATGAATAATGGAATACAGAATAATGGAATAAATTAGACATAGTGGTAGAAATACAGCAACCTTTAAAACGTGTTTAACTTAGTCTTTATGGCGCCCCATTTGTGCTCACTAGTACAGGATGCTGCTGACTAATCAAGCAGTGGATAAGGCCAAAATTGACACATGTAAGAGCAAGTTATAACACTGATTTTGGACTTACATTTATGTTTAACATAGCAACATATAAAGGAAAATGCATGATGTCAGTGTAGTACCGATATCTAAAAACCTGGTTCCGAAAAAGTAAGAACACTGTGTAAAACATAAATAAAACATAATGTGATAATGTGCTAATACTTTTCGACATATACTCAATTGAAAGCTGTACAAAAACAATGCATATAATGTGTAATGTTAATCACGCAACTTGATCTTTTTTAAATATGCTTATTCTGAATTTGATGCTACATACAATTTAGGATGGGGTGAGGTTCACCAGTTTGTAAAACAGAAATTATTGAACTGAACACAGCATGTGGCCCCTAAGACTGGAAATGTTTTACTCTATCCAACCAACTGTTTTGGACCACATGGAACTCCAGACAGGACCTTGTTATATGCAGCTTTGAATCCAGGCCCAGACCTCAAAAGCTGAGGCCTCTTTCAGCTGTTAAATGTTTCTGCTGTTTGCATGAGTGGCTGGTGGTAGGAGGCATAATAGGGTCAGTCAGTCATTCAGAACACACACAAATTCAACATGCCTTCACTCTCCACCTGCCAGCGCCCGCCTCTCATTCCCAACTCTGCTAGTTACTGAAGCCAATAATAGCCAAGATGTGTATCCTCTAGCTTGCCTAATGTACTTGCATCGTCACTTGACATGATCCACGAAAGGGTAACTATGGTCTGTTATCTCACTATATCTCTGTGTGTGTGTGTGTGTGTGTGTGTGTGTGTGTGTGTGTGTGTGTGTGTGTGTGTGTGTGTGTGTGTGTGTGTGTGTGTGTGTGTGTGTGTGTGTGTGTGTGTGTGTGTGTGTGTGTGTGTGTGTCTGTGTGTCTGTGTCTGTGTCTGTGTGTAACAGTTCAATAAGCTAATGTTTGTGAAACTCAGTTGGGAGGAATGTCTGCAGTTCAGTGAGAGTGTGGGTCAGTGTAAATGCCGATCGATGCCATAACTAACTGAAGAGATTGTGCTCTGTGTCAACTGTGAGGTGGATTTCTATGGCAAAAGTCCCTTGGTTGAGAAGAGAAAACATTAGCTTTGCTGAGGGGGCAGTCAGGGTTTTTCCCAAAGCACTATCTCTGAATTGACTTGCTATGGGTTTGGTATTTGAAACACCCACTAACTAAACAAATGGAAAAGGTAACAGGCAGACAACCTTTGAAACCTTTAAGACTAGTTTCACATTATTTCATGGTCCAACAACTGCACTCTGTTTAAAATTTACCCTCATCATGTTGTGGTGTACGTACTTCATGTAACCTTTTTAAATGTGTTCTCATCCTCTTGCCTTTTTACTGGGGGTGTCATGATTTTTATTATAAATCAAAAATAGATCAGAACTAGAATGGCACCCTAACTACACCTAATATTTTCATCAAGATCCATGCATTATTGAGAAATTAACGAAAACATTCAAGGTACCCAGAGGATGAATCCCAATGACCTTGTTTGAATATTTTTTAGGAGTTCTTTATTGTTTTAGGCCTCTTTAGTACTCATACCAGTTAAGATAATCTGACTGGATTGCTTACTATTGAGGAAGTCCATTCTTCTTGGGTGGCACCTAAATGTGATGTGTCCCAAACTTTAATGGAGAAGTAAATGCTCTGTTCTAAATGAAACTGCACTGAACTGATGGTAGGAACAAAGCCTTTTTTTGTTGTATCATTAGTAATACATCAGGTTTGTTTCATTTAGTGAATGAGTCACTTTCTGTGTATTGAGCTGCTTCACATATAAAAATAGTACCGGAACAGGATGATGTGAATGATGCCATATCAAAACCACATGACTGAGGTTCTTTGATGAGCCTCAACAGAGTAGACTCAGTTTGTATTTGTTCACATTTCAACTGTCAGTGTTGTCGTAATGTGTCATCAGATTTCTTTAAATTGTTCATCTGTTGTGTTCATTAGATAATAAAAAGGATATATCTAATTTGCTAGATGTAAAGGTTAACTTTACTCAGAAACAAACACACGTGTGCATGCGTCTGAAAGTGAACAGGCAAAGTGAGCTCAGAGAGCGTGCAGCAGAGGACAATGGGCTCCCTTCCTCCGCGTGCAGTTCAGTCCTTATCAGGACATCTGACGGTTTATTTCCATGCAACACTTTCTCTGGGTTATTCCAAGTGCAAGTCCAACAAACCAGGTCTCATGTCAGGGTGTGTGCATCAATCACAAAGAGCTGAGAAAGGAGTCGATGTACTCTGCATTTCCTGTTTGTTTTACTATTTCTGGGCTCCACCTTCTTCTTTTGATCACAGCATCCCTTTTGCCAATCTTTCAGTCAGTCAGATATTTAAAAAAAAAAAAAAAGGAAGCAAGATAAAGTTTTTCTTGTTTATGCTGCAAGTTAAATGCTGCTTTCTGGATGTAGAAGTCAGATCAGATATACAGTAGACAACAGTATTACACTCTTGATTCTTCACTGGCCTCACAATTCCGTTCAATTACAATTGACAATTGCACATGGCTACACGACAAGCAGTCAGAGAACTTTAAAGTCCGATTTTAATGGAGAAAGTCCTTTTTAAAAAATGTGACTACAAAATGTTGAAAAACTTATTATCTTGCAATGTTAAAGAAAGTGAGAAAATATTCCTGGATCCGTCCCTTTATCTGAATCCCCACCAAAAGTTAATGGGGTCTATTCTAGGCCAAGACCAATCCTCTATCCAAGTTTAGTGAAAATCTGTTTGGTAGTTTTTGTTTAACCCAAACCAACCAACAAACTCACATGGGCGACAACATAACCTCCTTGGTGGCAAGAGATAAATCCGTCTGCAAGTGTTCTGTAATAGACAAAAGTAATGTTTTCACATAACAGCTGTAAGACAGGGAACTTCCTGAATGTGTCACAAACATCTGATTATGTTTTTCTATGAATCGAGAATTTTCCACACCTCTTCTGTTTATGTGTGTGTCATGATTCAGTTGGTAAATGTAAGTAGAATTTTGCGCCACAAAGCGTGAATTAACTTTTAAGTTAGCCACAGTAGCTGGCATTGGATGAGGATCATGCTGATTCAGGCGATGCTTCATCAGAAATGACATGACATGCTGTTGGTAGTCTCAACGATGAGGAAATAGAAACCACCTGGAGCCAACATTAATACCACTTAGAAATGCCACTTGAAATTTGGATTTCCCTTATTCATTTTGCTGAAGGCATAGAAAAGGAGTTGTACATTAATTACTTAGAAATTTGGATTGGGTGCTGTATAGTTTAAGATAAAGCCATACTTTGAAATCAAAGTATGACTTAAGTTTTCATTTTATCTCTTTTTCATTTTCTTTCAAGTTCATGAATAGGGTCTTGTGTTGAAAGCAACACAAAAATCTCATCCCCGAACTGTGTTTACTTCATTTGCACACAGATCCACTCAAATACCAAAGGGGTCGTGCTTCATGGGAGGAAACATCTGTGAAACATAAGGGTTTATGGCATTAGAGAATTGTTCTCAATCAAATTATCCCTTTTGTTCCTGATTTTAAGTCTCCTTTTTTCTGTCTGTCCGTCAGGTTCAGGCTCAGGTGTGTACCTCCCTGGCTGTTGCCCAGTCACTGGCAGATGATGTGGACTGCCACGTGTTTCCCTTCAGCGTGTTTGGAAAAGGACGTATCAAGAAGCTGCGCGTCAGCCCCGACGCATTCATACAGATCGGCTTACAGCTGGCATACTACAGGGTAACACACTCACACATACACACACACGTACACACAGACACACACACACACACACACACACACATACACACACAATGCTCAAATAATAGATTGGAGTTGGACAGGTGGAGCAGGGATAATGGAAGAAGTGAACATGTATGGCACTTAAGAAACTTAATGAGTTAGTTTGTGGCTGGTGCTGATGAGCCAGTCCTGAAGCAAAGTGAAAATGAAACCATTTGGTTCAAAATACTCCAGCACCAACATATTTAAACATTATTCCCTGTGGAAATGACGAGCCAGTGTGAAAATAGATGGTTGACTGAGTGTGCACATTAATTTAGTCCTTGTAAGAATTGGTCTTAAAAGTGCACTGAGTAGGATTTAAGGGGATTATGGGCAGAAATGATATGTTCATTAGTGGATATTCCTTTGAAACTAAGAATTGGCGTGTTTTTGTTACCTTAGAATGAGGTTCTTTTTATGTGCACAGAGGGAGCATCTCTTCCATGGAGTCTGCCATGTTGCGTCGGCAATGGAGGGTGAGACGAGGGGTATTATTTTGGTTGCTATCTGAAACCTCACTGCTAAATGCCACTGAATCCAACACAATGAACCTTTTAAGATGTTCACAGTAATAAGCAGATTTGTTATTTAAAGAAACTAAAAGTAACTTTTAATGAGGTCTAAGTGCCCTTTTTAGATGGTCTATAGTAGGGTTGGGTGATATGTTAAAATTTTCCAACTGGCCACCATCGGCCCATCAATCGGCAATTGCCAACATAATGCAGCACGTGCAGTGGATGGGGCATACACCATCCTGCTGTGTATGCTACACTTACACAGAGAGGCACTCAGTTGTTGGTGCTGTTTATACTATTATCATTAGCCTACGGGATTGCTGTGTGATTTTTGTGGACCAAATATTTATTCTGTTTAAATAAATTTGCCTTTACCTTACCCTCTGATATGGTCTTTAAGATAATTTCACTCAAACATTACAGCCCAAAGTTTAAGGCTGCACTTTTTAATAAATCAAAATACATCTCCTTAAGATCTTTTTGAGGTGTAGGCTATTTTGTCAAGACAGCTTAAATTTTAACTTTGTTTTGTTTATGGAACAGGTTGGTTTAGTTTTGGTTTTAGTTTTGAAGGTTTATTCCACCCAAATACTACTTTCTGATTCATTAGAAAGCAAAAGCTTCTGTCCGTCTGTCTTCAATTGTTTGTCCATTCTTTAGTTGCCCCCTGGGGACAAATTAAGTTTTTTTTTTTTTAAATTGAATTGAATTGTTTATAGTTTTAAAGGAAATTCCGAGGAACAATACAAAATAAAACAATGTGAACAGAAATTAAAAGTCGGTTGAATCCAACGTCCAGTCCATCAGGCCTCAAGAACTCTGAGAGAGAGGGAGAGAGAGAGAGAGGGAGACTTCAATATTCAAACCTCAGATTGTGAACAGAGCTACTTCCCCCTTGAATGGTCGTCCTTCTGTCTTCAATTGTTTGTCCATCAAATCAAACTTTATTCACTTTCAGTACTCACACTTGTCCCCGCGTACATACATCTTACTCTCTTATAAATATTGGCTTAGCTACCAGCCAATAAGAGTGATTTCTTCTCTCTAATGAGCCGCCTCTGATTCTATATGTTCAATTGGCCAAAATGCCGCCGACAAGAGCTTGCAAGTGCTGACTGTGCGGGACACACTACAGCCTTAGACGCTCACCAGAGCTTGTCAGAGCCTTGACCTTTAAGGAGCCAAGAAAACATATACTAAATGTTGACAGTTGTAGTATCGTCTCAACACTAATGCATGTGAATGAATCTTGTATGAAAGGTTGAGCTTTAATACTGCCATTGTAAGAACAAAAATCTAAAATCATCAAATCATCAGTCAGTCTTGTGCCCTGATGTACTGACTGTTGAGATAATGATCTGTGTTGTAAAGATAAACAGAGTGAAGAACTGCACCAGAATCTGGTGTCTATAAAGGAAAAAGAGTTTAATATTGATTGAGGTGCTGGATGGGAACCTTTTTGTTTTTAGACCAGCATAGTTCTACAATTGACCTTAGTCGCTCCGAGATTCTGCCTTCTTGCCGATTATCTTCCTGGAGGCCTGCCTGTTTTTAAACCTCCTTTCCTGAACAGAGTGTGATCACGTTCTCGCCTTTCCTGTTTATCTTTCCTTCATAAACAGTCTGTCTCTTCACTGGTATTGGCATTTAACCCTTTTGGTCCTTTTATCTGGGATTTATTTATCTTACATTAAAAATGGCTCTTCTCTGTGTGTTAACTCTGTTGTCTGACCATGTGGACCCTGACTGCAGCACATTTAATGTATCCATTATGTTGGACAGTAAAGTAAGAGTAGATGGCCATTTTTTGTTGCTTTTATCGTTTTTATTAATTTTGCAATATTCAGATGTTTATACAACAAAATGACCACATGTTTGCATCTCTTTATTGTTGTACCATCTTCCTCTCAAACCTCTTCTCTCCCCCTCTTCCTCTCTTCTTCCTCCAGGATCGTGGTAGTTTCTGCCTGACTTACGAGGCGTCAATGACCCGTCTATTCAGAGAGGGCCGGACAGAGACTGTGAGATCCTGCTCCAACGAGAGCTCTGCCTTTGTCAAAGCTCTGGAGAATGGAGAGGTACTGATAGATTACTTGTTTCGGTTGTCTTTGAAGGAAAGACACAACATTTTAAACTCCTGCTGACCCAAATGCCAATCCAAGCTTAAGTAAAAAATCACCATATATTCACAGAAAATAAACATGGAATATTTGCTCAGATTTATATTTTATAGATACTTTTTTGGTTATTTTATAGATGTCAGTGAAAGTGTGGTTTGGTTTGACAGGCAGAGGAACAGTGCAGGCGTCTTTTCCGACTGGCTTCAGAAAGGCACCAGAACCTTTATCGATTGGCTATGACTGGAGCTGGAATTGACAGACACCTCTTCTGCCTCTATGTGGTCTCCAAATACTTGGGGGTGGAGTCACCTTTCCTCAAAGAGGTAAGCTTTTCAATGTTACATTGCTGTTGTAGTTCTTTCTCAGTGACACAGACAGAATATGCACACTGAAAACTTTTCAAAGCAACACTTACAACAGTATAAGTGCACTTTACGTATGTTTCCTCTTTTTTATTATTCATCCCTATTGGCTCAGCCTCATCATAGAAATGTTGCTGATTTATGTTGGCAATGATTCATGGTCTTAGTACAGCATGTACTGTTGTCTCTGAGGGCAGACAAGACTGTTGACATGGTTCCTTGATGTCTAAATGGAATGATAGTAACATGCTTTGGTCGAAAAAACCGAAGGATTGAGCACAGCAGGGGTGTTTACACACCAGTTTCACAGCCCTGTTTTAAGCGGCTGGTTTGAGTGCCTTTCCCTTTTATGCTAATGAGCTACTGCGTGCGCCGCCCACCTCTTCCTGCCGGGCGGAAGACGTGAGAACGGCATCGCGTGACCATGGCAACGAGCTATACACATTTGCAAAGCAACTTTTCTGTGTCCATGCCTGCATATAACTGATAGTAGCACAGCAGACATGTAGCAGCTAACCCCTGTCTCCGGCTCCAAAACAAAGTAGTGACTGCTTTACTGCAGGTGACGTGCAGGTCACTGTCCTTTAGCACAACATGCTAATGAATTGTAGCTCACCGTCCGCGAACAACCGAGACATTTCACCCCGTCTCCTCTGCGTGTTCACGGAGGAACAGCAGCTCACCGTCCGCTAACAACCGAGACATTTCACCCCGTCTCCTCTGCGTGTTCACGGAGGAACAGTACCTCACCGTCCGCGAACAACTCAGACGATTTCATACAATCTCCTCTGCTTGTTCACGGCCGAGCAGTGGTTCACCGGCCGGTTAGAAGCGATAAAATCTCAATATCCTAATTCATTTTCTCAATTCACTGTCATGTTTTAAAAGAGTGCTGATATGACAAATTAACGTTTGGTAACATTAACATTATCTTGAATACTACGGCCAGTAAGCACAATGTTGATAACTTCGCGTTAGTTCAGCCTCATATTTACATCGACGTTAGCGTTAGCGTTAGCTCATGTGCTAAACGGCCAAAGTAACACAAACTACACTGTTTTTTAAACACTTACAGCTCCATCATTGACAGTGGGTATGGATCCATCTTTTAAGGGGCAATCTTGTTGCCAGTCCAGCGTCCAGTCCTGACCTGGTTGCTGAAGCAGTCCGGCGTGAAGTGACTGGCACAGACCATAACGTTTTGCTCACTGAAGCTGGGACGTTTCCTTGATAAATAAAATGTAGCCACTTCGCTCTGATATCCTCTTTGGTAGGGAGGCCATGTAGTGAAACAGGAGGATCCGTGCATCCGACGACAGAGCAGCAGTGCTCGGCTTTCGGGTTGTACATGGTAGCGGTCAGGCTGTCGCGTACAAGTTAAGCGAGAACGAGAAAATGGCGGATCCTCGCCCAGGTAGCTGGCGACGTGTGGGAGGAGATAGCCAGCGCCAGGACTGGAGTATGCAAAAGACCGGATTGTGACGTCACAATCCGGTCGAAATCCAAACGGCTCGTTTAGAGACCCAATCCCTGACTCCGGTAGTTTACGAAATATTGACTTAGTTGTCGAAAAATCATGCTTAAGGGGTGGGGAGGCACTCCGGATACGCAAATATACATACTAAAGCAAGGAAAAAGTGAGTTTTGCATAATATGTCCCCTTTAACCTCAAGCATCATGTCATGGTCACGCTTCAACACTGAGGACAAAGTGGGCTTTTTTCATCTTTAGCCTACATTACATAACCATAGAAGACTGTTTGCAAAAGCAATTTGTCTGTCATAGTTGTGAAAAATTTTAATATTATCATATCCTTTTGTTTTGCAGTAGTCTCAATTTTAGAAAGCCTTCTGTTAAATACATTGTTTATTTGCTGATTTAGTGATTGATGGACAGCACCAGCTGTAAACATAAGAAGAGCACTCGCTCTGTTGCTACAACTACACTTGAATATCTATCAACCAAAAAGATGGGAACAGAAATGCACTGGGTGTGTTTTGTACTCAGTCATTGTTGCTGGCAAAACCAATATATGTAGTCATCAGTCAGCTTGTGTCACAACACAAAAGACAGTAATGTAATCAGCCCTTCAGTGAACCGTAAATGATTTCAAATACAGTTGTATTATCAAGAGAACATGGAGGAAGCTGGTGACAGCTGTTTGAATCAACCTGATTATCCCAAGAACATACAAACTACAATCTTTTTGATTTATCAATCCTAAAGAGCATCTGTAGATGTTAATGTATCATCAGCAGGGATGACAAGTCAACATCCACCAACAGTTAAACAAGTGTTGAAATGATGTGTGTGGTGTACAGAGTCACGCAGTTATGTGCAATTTATTGTTATGACTGACACAGCTGGTGCTGTTTTGTATTATGTAGTTTATTCTGCTGTAACTTTTTGTGTCCAAATGTCCAAAAGTCTCTCTTCTCACTCACTTTCCAGGTTTTGTCGGAGCCTTGGCGTCTCTCCACCAGTCAGACACCAATTCAGCAGATGGAACTGTTCGACCTGAAGAACAATCCAGAGTTCATATCATTGGGCGGAGGGTTCGGACCTGTGAGTGACACTCACTTTCCTCTTGTTGTGACTGCCAATGTGAATGACAAGAACATACTGGGCTCATGTAAATAGAGTGGTGTAGGGATAACATATTTTTGTAGGCCTACCCGGAAGTTGGCATCGCCCTGGTTCCCTCGACAAAAAAAACTCTGGGATTTTTGAATTGGATTTTGGATTATCTCTGAAAATAAACTCAATTTAGCAAACACAATCTTATTTTTGTTTTGTTCAGCAGGATAATCTTCACAGATGAACACCTAAATTATATCGTTAGAAGTAAAAAGCTAATGTTAGGCCATAAACAGGCTACATTACGGTCATATGACTTAAACGCCACCACCACTAAGCGTCTTACTACACAATTGCTTTACACAGTTACTATAAAATGATCAATCTACAAGTTGTTGTTAAGTTAGAGTCAGACAACTTAAGTCGATCTTGTTAGCAACAGCCATTTTAAAGACACGTAAGCGCTTTCTAATTCAATTGTAGGACATTTAGTGATGTATTTTATGTTGTAGAACAAAACATGTAAATATCTTAAGCTTGTGGTGACCACAGACCTTATTTCAGACATTTAACCAATAACTAATAAAAAATTTAAAAAAACCCATTGACTTTGAGACGAGGGAAGAGAAAGTGCAAAAATGTTAACTGATTTCCGGGTTGCAGGACTCAATACTATAACACTCTGTTATAGCCAGAAGTTGGAGATATGGCTGTAAACACACACACACTATGGTGTATTTGTATAGTGGGTGGTATATGAAACATTACGGCTGATCTCATATGATCTCTGTCATGCCAGGTTGCTGATGATGGTTATGGGGTCTCATACATCATTGTGGGTGAGGATATGATCAACTTCCATGTGTCCTCCAAACACTCCTTCAGTGAGACTGTAAGTAATACCTTTGTTACTTTCATCAGTGTTTAGTTAAGTTCTTCATTGTTACATTAAAATACAGTTGGCTTGATGTTGCACTGAGATATTTTCAGTTCAGTTTTAATAGGAAATGTTTGAAGGTTTTGGTGTCCAATAACAAGCAGAGTTTTCCATTTTGCACAAAGTTTAATGCCTTTCATTTTGTACGGATTAAGTGTCTTTGTTGTATTCTAGTGTTCTACTTATTTATGTCATATACTTGTACATTTGCTTATGATGCATTGTCCTGCTTGTAGGGATTACGCACGTAGCTTGATCATTTTACTCAGAAATCTCAATGAATTATGACATAATAGATATGAGATTTTTTCAAAAACCAGTCACACAAAGCACATGACAGGAAAGAACTGTCTGTTTTCACTTCCCTTTTCAAATGCTCATTTTTATTGTGGATTCCAGTAACAGCCTGAAATGGGGTGAAGTGGCAGCTGAGCTAGGTTTGGGATCATTGAGAAACAGTGTCTCCATTAAAGTTAGATTGCCAAAGAGCACTGAAGTTGATTTTCACCCTGTAAAATGTCCCCCTCAGTATGTATCCTGGATACAATTATTTTTTAAAAACAAACAAACACAAAACATTAATATTGGCATATATATCTTGATTTTTAAATCAAAAATCCAGTATTGGCACAGCTATAGTATTTAAAGCAGAAATAGGAGACTTCACAACTCCCCCTCCCCCCATTGACATTCTCTCCCCCTTCATCTTCTCTTTTTTTCAGCTTTTTTAGAGTGTAGAGTTGCCATAATTATTGCATGTGCACCATTACCTGGGAAAACACTGCTTCTTCCTGTTGTGGTTGCACAATGGCATAGGCACTTCCTTTGTGCCATAACTAGACCTTCATCGCCAGGAAAAGTCCAGCACGGTGACAGATCAAATAGCATAGTGTTGTGTTATTTTTCTACAGCCATTACACTGTGCAATCAGTAATTACTTCAGAATGATCAGTTGAAGCAAAAACGTGCCAGTTTAATTTATACAACTCATAATCTACATCCTGTAATCTCCTCCTCTCCTCCTCTCCCTGTGGTTTTGATTGTCTATCCACAATCATCTCCACACTTTCCTTTTCATACCCTCTTTCTAATGCTTGATTTTCTCCTTTTTAGGACTCCCACAGGTTCGGACCTCAGATAAGTAAAGCTCTCCAAGACATCATGACTCTCCTCTCTGCTGACACCAAAACCTCCTCCAAAGGCACAGCCCAGCCTCAGGCCAAGAAGCTCTTGTGAATAAAACAGGAAGCATCTCACCATGTTGACAAATATTACCCTCAAGTCATCTAAGCTGAGTGTAAAACCATGAAGAACCCATTCATCTAAATCTGTCACGTTAAATGCGCATCCTAAGGCATTCATTAAACTGATGAAATTGAATTTGATGAGTGAAATAAAAGGGAGATCCTCGCCTAATTCTAGAGGGCAGGTGTTTTTGTTTAGGTCAACAGTAATAAAATTGCTTTTAGGCCCCGTTCAGACAGTGAAAAACTGTGGCTGTGATCTGTGGCACTTTTTTCAGCTCCTGCTCAAATAAAAAAAATTTAAAAAACACACCTGTATCAGGACACTGCCACACCTCACCTCAATGTCATGATTGGCGTTCTTCCAATAAAAAATGTCCCAGAGCCTCCCTCTATGAGCAGGATTTAACATATTTGACAGCTATTTAGCATTAATACGTGTACATACACTACTTGTTTATTTTTGTTATTTTATAAGCCTTTTCTGTCAGATTCAGCTAGACAGCTCGTGAGAATGCAAAACACTTCCACTCCCTACTTTCTCAGAGAATATGAAACCTTCAAAGGGTGATTTTTAAGAAAGAGGGAGGCAAAGGTCATCATTTAAGAATGAAGTCTTTAGTAGGCAAGTGAGAAGCATTGAAGTGGGACAAATCTCCCTTACAATAGGGAGAAAGCATTAAGAGACACTAAATCTCAATACAAGTGAAGGGAAATTTATGGAGTTTGTCCTCAGTGTGCAATGATACTTAACCAGTTGACACAATTCGCGCCAATTCTAGAGTACATTTTGTTCTCATTGCTAGTCAAGTCAGAGTGATGCAGAGAAAAGTGTCACTGAAGGGAAAGCCCTATTTTGAGACTACTGACCTAAATGCCCCCATTTTAAATCCATGTTTGTTGGCTCCCAGGCTTCTTTACTGCCTTTGCTGGCTACACTTCTTTGTGCTTTATCAACACCTCAATGATCAGTGTAGTGGATCAAGTTAGCAGCAGGAACGTTCGTTGCATCCATGGCTGCATGCACAATGCAAAAATTAATTACAATTAAAGCACCTCTTCAGCCTACTCATATTACTTTGATGAAAGCTGTGGTTGCTGTGGTTACTGTGATCACTGAGCATTTATTGAGAACTGAAAATCCGATGTTTCTTTATGAGGTATGATGTGATTTGAATGCAGTGTCTCGAAACTGGAAGTGGTTACTGATCTTTGAACTATTGTTTCACATGTTGGGTTATCGGTTGTGATTCAGGATGCCTGTGTGCCAGCTGGACGGCTGCCAACTATTCTGCGCTTTGTATCGCAACATCTTATAAAGGAAATGAGCTATGGGAACAACAAATAACACATGAAAGTTGAAAGTCACTATTTGACCTCAAAAGTGATAAGATCTCTTTTGACTGAGATCAGGTGATAACTAAGAATGTAACTCTAGTAGTCATGTGTAGAAGGAACAAGGGAGGACGGGGGAAGAAAAAGATAACAGATAATTTAATGGATACGCTTCAGCTTACCAGTCACAGTTGTGTTTTGCTACTGTTGAATGAAATGCACCTCAAGTTTTCGAGATGATCAGTAGTCGACTCACTCGCTGTGTTGTATTCAGTTGTATTGCCTTGTCATTTTTCTGAACCAGTTGTTTTTATTTTTTCGAGGGAACCTTTTTTCAAACATTTGGGAAGTGAAAGGGGTAGTGATCTCTTCCACTTTTCATTTTTGAAGTAAGCACACTTAGTAGGGCAAAGACATACAGAAGTAAGTATTCTATTTGATCAGGATTTAGATTCACAAATGGTACAAAATAATACAGTCCACCTCTGGTCCAGTGGTACTTTTTGCCGGGGGAGGAGATGACTGAGGTGTCCCTCTCCTCACTCACTCTGTTTTTTAAGCTATTGCGTGCCAGAAACACAAATGTGCCTAATTTCAAGTATTCATTCAGTAAAAACAGTTTCAATGCAATTTTGAAATCAATGCAATTCCCGAGGGAAACCTTGTAATATTTCTTGTTTAACTGTCTTCTCTGTGTGTGAATTAGAATGTACTACAGTCGCTCAGTTAGTTACTGTTTGCATGGTCAGCATATGTTCACATGTGCAGTGATGTAGTGGTGAAGAAGAAAAGCAAGTCAGCTAATAACTCCAACACGTGTTACACATAGACTGTATAACATGTGTATTTCATAGTCTTGTTTTGCAAAATATTCATGGACTTATATAAATAGAAACACTGACTAAAAAGTGATTTTGTTGAGGTAGCGTTAACCTTCCACTACATCTCTGCGCATGTTTTCTAACTGTACTCTAACTTTATGATATCTCTTTTTAGAGAAACTTTTGGCATAATATTTTATAAACCTCAGACCACAGTGGCTTCAGTTCCTGTCTCAGGTTCAGCATTTAGCAACTCATTTCCTAAACTGTTGGCTGCCTGAGCAGCCTTTTGTGTTTTACACAGCCACCTGTATCTCTTTTTGTACAATAGTGATGAAGACAATGTCTATAGCTGCAGCAATGTACACAGTCAGCTTATCCTCTTCACTCTACTCTTGACTTTTTCTAACAGTTTCAATATGTGGAAGTCCTGGAAGAAGCTTTCTATTATTCCTGGTTCTCTTTTCCTGTCACAGTATACAGAACAGATTTATCTGTGCTCAGAAAGAAAGTGCTCAAACGAGCTCGACAAAAAAAGAACGAAACCAGTTTAACCATTTAGTAATGATCAAATGATTGAGGTCGTCAAATACAACTAAATGTTTTATTCTGATCACAAAAAAAAAACGTGAATGTGAACATCAAAAACATTTGTCACAAATACACAAAGTTAAATGCATTTTTAAAGTCCTCTCGTCCCTTCCGTACCTATATGATGTATATTTTTGTAAGTCTTAATACGAAATGCTGTAAAGAGCCTCCTGACCTCTTTAACAAGGGCTTCTCATAATGTTTGTTCAGTTCAGATGAATCTGTTTCGACAGGAGCTTCAGATAAATGCATCAAATATGATGATGATCGTGATCACTTCATGCCTCAGCCTGCCTATAAAGCCAGTCAAACCAATTATGTGCCTCAGATTTCTCTGTAAACGTCATGGAATCAACGTCTTAAGGCTGTCAACAGTTTACAAAATGAGCCTCTCACACAGAAGCAGCACAGCTAGCAGCAGTTTTACAATTTGTTTTATGTTCGAACTAAAAGTTAAACAGAATAAGATTAGCACTGTCTTTTCTTACTTAATTGATTTTGGATACATTTTTATTGTTTATTTCTATGTAACCTGTAAAACTACTGTTCTTACTCTTGGTAATGGTGATGCTTGAATATTTTTAATGAGTTTGTGGGTATTGTAGTTTTGAATTATATCCCATGTTTACTGATTTTACACTCCAAAAGATGCTTATTATTGCTCTGTATTTGTCTGGTTTTCATTCTCAAGCCTATTTAAATGTTAATTGTGGACTTTGTGAAGAAGGCCTTTTATAGATGGTAATGGTGTGTTATGTGAAATAAAATACTTACCTACAGTGCATCTGCATTTGGTTGGTTCTTTACTTAACTGTCAAGCAAAAACAAATAGGGCTGTTTGCCAACATTGCTCACCACAGAAAAATTATGATCTTTAGTATTCCTGTAATATTTTTATAATCATGGTCCCATTGGGCCACCTCTCATTGTAACATTCATAAACTCACTGTATTCCAAAACCTTTCCTCAAAAAATCCTTTATTTGCAGCAGTTACAGCCTGCATACCTGTTGCATTGTAGCCGTCAATTCCTGAAGCAACTTCCACAGGTTGGATTGGCTTTAACTGGAACTTCTTACGTTCCATAAGGTCAAACTGCTCCTACTACAACTCAGTAGGGTTGAGATCTGGTGACTGCACTGGCCAGTCCATTAAAGACAGAGTACCAGCTGACTGCTTCTTCCTTAAATAGTTCTTCATGATTTGGGGCTGTGCTTTGGTTCTTTATCCTGCTGTAGGATGCGCTGTTCACAGGGTATGGCATGGTGTTACAAAATGGAGTAAAAGCTTTTCTAATGAAGCTTCCATTTGTGGCCCTGCATGTCTGTTTCTCAGACTATATAAAAGTGATACGTCGGGGCCTCCCACTTCTTTTTCTATTGTGGGTAGAGCCAGTTTGTGCTGCTCTTTGAAGGTCTGAGAGCTTTAGTTTCTCAGTAATTTCTTGCATGGAATAGTCTTCTTTCCTCAGAACACAATACATAGAATGGAAGCAGTTTATTCTGGGCATCAAACCCACAAATGCTGATTCTCCAGATTTTCAAACAGCTTAAGGAAGCCCAGTTTTTGCTATGCTAACAGTTTCTGCTAGTGATCAAACAGCCCTTCAAACATGACAGTAACCAGTAAATATTTACACATTCTCAGAATGTTCTTGGGAAGTGGCTGTTCCGAAAGCCCCATTTTTTAAGTGAGCCTGAAAAATGGCTGCTTTTGTTTGGAATGTTGAATGCAATGAAGTTCATCCTGCGAGTGTGGAAAGCCAAACAAATTACTTCTGGAGAGACTGAAGATGGAGATGTCTTGATAGGATCTGAGACCTTGTAAGGAAATTTCAAAACATACACTTAAAATAAGATGGTCAAATTGTATCCTTCATGCCATTAGGACTCGTTTCGCTGGTGTAATGGATAGCAACGATGCACTTGTTGCACTTGCCAGTTGTCTGAGGTTCAAACTCCAGTGGCTGAGAGTGAATGAAAGCTTGTGAGGGAGCTTCTGACATCAGATGACCAGCCTCTGTATCCACAGCATCAGACAGCCATTAAGTAATGGACTACGTGAGGTCAGAAGGGTGAAGTTGAAGCTCTGGACCAGTTCTCAAATCACAAAAGCACTTACATGAAGTGCTCACCCGCTGAAGAGATATGATCATTGTTTCACTTCTGAACATTGGGATCTTGCTTAATATATCAGGACAGAGGTAACCAAACAATGGTGTTATGCAATTGAAGCGTCTGCAAAACATTTGTCAGGGGCCGTGCCAACTTTTCAGGAAAAGACTTGAATTATGGTCATCAAGAAACAACCACAGGCGACAAGGAAACCTGAGCAAGTTCTTACTGGGCTCCACTGGCACAGAACACACACACAACTCCACATACTGTATTTGGACCTAAAATGACCTCTAAAGGAAATTTCACTGTGGCCAGTATTGATCCTTAATGATTTACATGCTTAAGTGCTCAAAAACACGTCAGTTTTCTCATACTGTCGAGTGCTGCAGCCCTCTGTCTGAGATGTTAATTTGCTCCTGTCTCCTTAAGGCCCGCCCCCCCTGAATGTCTAGTCTGCTCTGATTGGTCCGCTCACACACACCTGAGCCAGGAACTGCTAACAACAGAGCAGCTGTCCTACATCAATTCGTACGTGCCAAACTAGCTACTATGCATAAGTTATGTGTGACGTGGCGATGTATTGTGATGTCACAGAGACACGGAATTAAAGCGAGAATACTGACGAGGCGTTTCAGGCACTTCAGGAGCAGTGTTTTCTGTGGGAGAGAGTTGCTCCTTTCACTTTCAAGACATTTTACATGCACAAGAAACCATATGAGAAAAACTACAGGAAACACATCAAGACTTTAAAAAAAAGTGACAAACACTCAATCGAAAGCCTGCACAACCTGCAAACCAAACAATGAGTGCCGAGCTGAACTATGAGGATTTGCCCTTTTAATTAGGATTTTAAAAACAGCAGTTCAATTCTATAAATACCTGCAGGCAGGTTGTGTGAGCTCTTTTCACAGAGAGAGGTTGAGACAGAGCAACACTTCCTGCGACAATGTAGCACATAGGAAGACAGCAGAACAAAAATGAAATGATGATGCACCCTGACTGGACTACTTGGAGAGCATACTGTCAGCTAGGTAGCACAGAGCTTCTCAAATGGTGTTCCCAGCAGGGGGGGAATCATTCATTTTACTTACCATCAATAAGTAACACAATTACACAGTGCATGACTGTTTGGGTCAAAGGTTTCCAATACTTTCTGTGGTAAAACATCTCAAAGTAAAAATGTTATCAGATGGTGGACCCTGCTACAAAAATCTTGACCAAAAGTCAGTTTAATTTTCGTAGCCTACAAAACATCCCTGGGTCTCACCGCTGCAGCATTCTCCTAGAAGAAAATGGAAAAAGGAAATGAAATGAAAAGCTCTGCCAGCATAATCAAAATGTCCGGAAGCCCTGAGAACCCAAACTGATGAAACTGATTGAAAAGAAGTTATTTACTGCTGTAACACTGTTTCACTGTGACGCTCCGGAATTGTTTTGTGGACTCCTGTATTTATTAAAAAAAAAAGAAAAAAAAAGTTGTATTGTTTGGTAACATTCATGCCAGTAAAGAACGCTGAATTGAGATAGTATCATAACGACTAAATGAACTTACTTTTGATAAGTGATAAGCAAAGTAATATCATTACTTTTTAAGTCAGAAGTAATTTATTACCCTATCTGAGTGACATGCCCAACGTTGAATGGTAATAAGGTTCACACAGGTGAGGCTCCACTCAGGCGCCCACCCATTACGCACAGCAGAAAGTGGCTCGATTAGTCCCCAACTTTCCAGCCGAGGCTCTGTGGTGAGGAGTGCGGTTATTTAAGTGTCTTTGTTTAGATGTTTAGCCTTCGTTCGGAAACTCCGGGAGTGATATCACTTGTGAGGGCCGAGAGGGGGGGGGGAGTATGGGGGAGTATGTAAAGTAGAAAGCGAAAGTAAATTGAGAGAAAGAGAATGCGAGCCTCGGGAGCAGACTAACGCCAGCGACGACAGCACGGTAGGAACATTGCAAAAGGTACGGGGTGTGACTGAACTGACTTCATTCCTCTGAGACATATTCAACAATCCAAAACCACAAAACTCGTGTGGCTATTGTGACAGAGTAGATATCGATCAGGCCTCGCCTAATGTTCTCTGCTAATACTTTAAACTGAGGTGATCTGACATCTGCAGGGTGACCGGCTGCGCACTGCGTGGCGTCTGAGCCCCGCGCCGCTGCGAGGGCTGCTGAGTGCACCAGGCAAGTACGCAGACAAGGTTTGGTTTGCGACGGCAGCGACAGAAATGTTCGAGCTTTCTCACAGGCTCCACCTGAATCTCGAGGAGAGCTAAATATTGTGTGTGCCTGCCTACGTGTGTGTGTGTGTGTGTGTGTTCGTGTGCTCTCTGGGCCATGTGACAGATAATGCTCTCCAAATGCGTCGCATGGAGAGGGAGACGGATCCCCAATTGGCCCCTCAGCCATCAGCTATCTGCTGTCTATTGTTTTTGTATTGGGGTCATGTGTTTTCCTTTCCTTCCTTCCTTCCTTCCTTCCTTCCTCAAATACTTAATTGGTTTCCCATGAATGTGGGGGTATTTGCATTGAGGTCAAGTGCTTGTAAACCAATATGTTCTCCAGAAATATCCAATGCAAAATATTTCATTTAAATGGTATTTTGCTGGATATGTTTGATAGTTTACAGTTAGAATTGTCAAGTGTCAATATTTTTGACAGTCTAATTTTTATTTTCTTAAATGATTATTGCTCCATTATTGATCTTTAAAAATAATTTCAGTTATAAATGTGTATTTACATTGTCAAGTGATGACGATTAATGCATGTATGTCAAGACCGGCAACACTGCAGATCTGTCCGGTCTCATCCAGCAAATACCAGCTGATTTGTTGGTATTGTGACTGTAGAAATAATCTGAATTTTAAAAAATCGTATCATCACCAGTTAATCGTTTGAATCACTTTTCAAGCACAAATGCAAAGCGGTTTCTGGTTCCGACTTCTTAAGCGTGAGGATTTGCTGCTTTCCTCTGGTTGTATCAGTGTAAACCTTTGGGTTTTGCACCATTGCACAGGCATAAGAAATCATTTGTGGACATCACTTTGGAGGAAATTGTGGTGGACACTCATGTTTAATGAATACCTTCAGCATCTGGAGTCTGGGCAGACATTGACCGCAACTTGACTGGTTTGGAGAGGCAAACAAGTGTGATGTGTTTTCAGTGTAAGGCAGAGTCATTTAACATCTCACTCTCAAAGCATGACCTCCACACAAATCCTAAAACTGAAAAAGTCACAATGATATGGGAATGTTTTGTGACAATTTGGCTTAAGATGAATCATATCATATAAAAATAATATTTAAAACTTCACAGTCACAACGTCACATGTTTGTTTGGATGCATTTAACTTAAAGGGGGACTCAGGTCTTGGGGGAGTATATTACTGCATATGTGATAAAATTAGGCTGGTTCAAAGCCTTTTGTGTTGCCAGATGCAGCTGCATGTAATCAGATCAATTACCTCCAGTGATGTCACTCTAAGCTGCATTGTGGGTCATGTAGGAAAGAAGAAGAAGAATGTGTGGAATAGAAAACATGATATCTCTGTTTCTGCTGTGTTGAGTTCGATCAGTTGATCATCAACTGTTTGTAACGACTTCAACATTGTCATAGGAGAGCTATTTGTGAGTCACAGTAGACTCAGTGTTGTTGCATCATAGACAGAGACAGGATGATTTATATGATACAGATGTTAGCTGGAATGTCAGTAGATGTTAGGAAATGCCCCAGGCCTTGTGTTAATTTTAACTTAAAAACTTTCTTTAGTCTGTGGCCCAACAGTCTCCTAATAACGTTTGTGAAAGTGTTATTAATGAAATATGAAAGCGTCATGATGATGACGTATGTGTTTTTTTTCAAGGTGTTTCCCCGGTGTCCTCCTATTAATCCTATTAATGTACCCGCTGACTGTTTATAATCATATGGATGCTGTTATAATGTGTTGTGATTGAGATCCTGACACACCAAACATCCTGGAAAGTGACAAAGTTACGTTTTTCTATAATTTACATAATTACATAATCGCCATCAGTAAACTGGACGCTGTCTGACTATTTCACTCTCGGGGTTCACTGAGTTCACTGAGTCTTGTCGGGAGGGCTGACCGTCACCATGACAACAGTAACTGACCGTCGCAGGTAACACTTGGTGAGTTAAAGATTTTTGCCGGGGACAGACGCTGTTTTTCAGGCAGAAATGTGACGAAGAGTCGGTCAGACCGACAGGCTGACAGACACTTCTCCACGAATAACTGCGGTATTTTTTTCCTCACATAAGTTGCCAAAGACACGACCAGTTACTACGTTCCTGTTGTTTGGTCCTGTAACGTTGCTTTGTGGGCCATTTATTTTTATTTTGTTGAGTGAAGGATCTGTAGAGTTATCAGATACCAACACCATCAGATCAAACGGCAGTGTGAATGGGGCTAGTGACTGACAAGAGGGTTCTAGTGAGAGACACGAGGAAAACAAACAAGCATGCAAATGGAAATTATCGAGGCCCGCAAAATTATCGAGCTCATTTTAATTTATCGTATGATTAATTGATTTATTGATTATCGTGACAGGCCTACTTATCAAATATATTAAAATATAATACAAAATACTGGTAAGAAAAATGCATTTCATTGAAAAAAATGTAATTTGTAATTTAAAAAATATGAAACTGATGTTATGTTTTTCATTTACCCTTCAAGTAACTTGGTGTTTACTTTATCTCTTCTTTTAAGGTACAATATGTGCGAATTTTAGTTGAAAACATTCAAAAAAATCATTTAAATTATCAACAGAATATGAAGAAATAACAGTCTCAACATTATGACATCTATATATTGTGTTGTAAACATATCTACTAAAGTTAGCATGCTAACCAGCTAACTCTCAGTCCGGTCGGCTAGCCAAACGACTAACTGAGCTAACTAGTTAATGGCAGCTACAGTTAACGGCAGTTACAGTTACTCTGGTGATATGCTGCCCCCCTAATCCTTACACATTACATTTACATTTACATTTAGGGCGTTTAGCGGACGCTTTTGTCCAAAGCGACTTACAATACGTACATTTGTCACAGGAAAGAAACCACAACAAATCACCGTTGATGAAGTAGAAAAGATAGAAACAATATTCAAGCCCTCATCAGAGCAAAGTAGCTGCTATTTAACAAGGATACCTTTCATAAGTGCTATGATGTAAGTGCTAAAGGTAGGAACATACAAGTGCAGGAGTTAGTTCCACCACTGAGGTGCCAGAACAGAGAAGAGTCAGGATTTCGCTGTGCCGTCTTTGTTTGCTCTTAGCGATGGCGGTACCAGACAGTCAGCTGATGTAGTGGCGCGAAGTGCTCGTGCAGGGGCGTGTGGTCTGATCAGTGTTTGAAGGTAGATGGGTGCAGTTTGGCTGACGGCCTTGAAGGCCAGCACCATGGTCTTGAATCTGATGGGGGCTGCAACAGGAAGCCAGTGGAGGTCACGGAGGAGGGGGGTCACATGGGAGAGTTTGGGTAGATTGAAAACGCTGCAGCGTTCTGGATACGTTGCAACAGTTTAGCCAAGAGCGAGTTGCAGTAGTCGAGGCGGGAGACCTTTAACTCCCAATGTACAGTAGCTTAGTCAAATTTTACATCGAACATAGATCATGTCAACACTTTTCTAACAGAAAAACATCCAACATATTTACATATGTTACTAATCAGTAACCAAATAATAAATTAAGGTTTGACTGTGGATTAAAGAAATTGCTTAAAATGTTAACATATCATCGTAAAAAAACACACTAATTAAAGCTATAGTTGGTAATCCTGTTCAGAAACACTTTTTGTTATACTGGGTGAAATCGTCCCTCCATCCTGAGAGTAGTCAATACATAATGTGTTCAGAAAAAGGAAGGAAAAAAATCAGACCTCTGTGGCAGCTGCAGGCCTGTAAAAACTCTGACCAATCCCTGCCTCTCGGTCCGAGTGGAAAGAACCAATCAGATGCCTTCATGTCTCGTCCTGCCCGCGCCCCCCTCCTCCCTGCGTGCACTCATCACGTGTCACTGTTGCCGGAAATATTCAGCATAGGGGGTGGAGCTTAGAGGAGGTGCCACTTTCAAATCTTGCTAGCTCTTAGTGATGTTCGATACCACCGATTTCCTTTCCGATCCGATACCGAGTAAAATTCAGGCTGGTATCGGCGATACTAATCCGATACCGATACTTTGTGCAAATACACCTAATGTGTCTGGTAGATCTAAAAAAAGTAGTGTATTTCAAATCATAGCTTCATAAAGAGTACATCAGAGTAATTTATTTATTTATTTATTTATTTTAAACTCGGAAGTATATTGAGGTAGTGGCCACATTTTTAGAAATTGACAGTAAAATATTTAATTAAATAAATAAATGCCACAATAATTGCACAAGTTTGTCAATACCTACATTTTAAAATATTCATTTGTGAGAGACCCGGCGTGGCCTCCTCACGTAAAGGGGATCCGGGCAGACTAGATCCAGGTAAATGTAGATGAAACCACGAGCCAACGAAGCTTCAGATGCCAGAAAAAGGCTTTTTATTAATTAATTAACAATAATGACAAGAAACACACATACTCTGAAGGCACAGAAAGGCAAACAATGGCGTTAACATAGCCTCACACCAGGCTACTTCCTCTCAGAGTCTCAGGTAGCTGAATGAAGCTCCCTTAAATATGGCAGCATGCTAAGCCCAATTGGGGCAAACCATTAATGAGGGGGAACACCAAAACCATAATGGTCCACATCTGCCATTATACACATAAATATCCCCCAGAATAAACAATACAAAATCCCCTTTCGACTCACACAATATTTCACCTGTCACCATAAAACCTCTGCATGATAATCACCCACACCACAATGCAATATCAAAACTAACACCTCTGAGTGCCCTGGGATGTGCCCCCCTTGCCCCGCGCTCGATAAAGACCGCCCCTGCAACGGCGCTCGCTCCGCAGAGGAGCAGTGGAGCCGGACTGTGAGTGTATGTGAGTGTATGTGAGTGTATGTGAGTGTATGTGAGTGTATGCAGGACCAGAGTCTTTACCAGTGAACAGATGAAGAGTGGGACGAGTAGTGGGTACCTCACTACACGCCAGGATGATAGAAAGGAGTGAAAACTGTCACAGGTGAGTTGTGGGTGTGGTGAGTGTGAGCCGCGGCGCACCACGCTCCCGACGCCGGTGCACGGCTCACGCCACCCACGTTAACAAAACATGGCACAATACCCACATATCATAAACAAAACCATCAAAATAACCTATTCATCGAGTCCTTAGAATAATATGTGTGTGTGTGTGTGTGTGTGTGTGTGTGTGTGTGTGTGTGTGTGTACAAATGTCTGAGTCCAGTCTCTCTTCGCTCCCTCGTGGGCCACGCCACGCACTGGCATTCACCCGAGGAGACTGTGAGAAGGGGGGGAAGGTTGCTCACCTTCCCACATCATTTAATAGTTAAAGCAAATTAGACTGATTGTAAGTAATATTAGATATATTTTATTGATAATATGTTATTTTTTATCCATCTTTTCTAGTATATATTTTTCTAGTTCACCATGGCTGTTTTATCGCAATTCCTTTGTATAATTTAATGACACCTAGTCTTTGTAATTCACTTTAAATGATCAATTCTTTAGGAAACCTTACCTGAATAAATCTAGGCTTTTTTGTGACATTATCTCAGTGATACACATATTATTACTCCAAGCGGAATTCATCGTTGCTTATTTCATAACCGTGTTTATTAATTTGAACAACTCCAACAGCAACAGTGCTTAGCGCCGCTTAAAGCTCCACATTTTCTTCCTCTGTACCTGGAGAGTGCCTGCCTGCAGCACTGAAGGACTCCGCCAGAGACATCTGTCTTGCCCTAGCAGCAGCACCTGACACTGTGCACTCCTCTTCTGTCCGCCTCATCATAAATGCCTCGGAGGTATCGATATTTCATTATCGATCCGCACATCACTACTAGCTCTCCAACATTACCAACTATAGCTTTAAATAGTACGTAAGCTGGTCTATGATGCAGCAGTTTTCTACCTGGAAGTTAACTTTATTCTGGATCTTAAATTTTAGTGAATATTTGTGAAAGTTCGTGGAATTTGGACTGTTGTTGGATAGAACGAGATAACTTAGCCGGCAGCAAAACTGTGTTGTACAGGCATTGTGTAAGCAGAGCATGCTCTGATGCAAGTGTGTCAACCCAGCTTTGGTTTGGCAAGGTGGAATCCTGTCCTGCTCTGTGCACGCAGGTATAAACATGACACCCTGGCATTGTTACAATAGCTTTCACATTCACTCAGAGCATCAAATCAGTGAGCTGGAAAGTGACTGGTTGAAGTGGCTGTTTAGTCGAGGTCAAAAGTTTCTATCCGCTTTTAAAGAACATGTATTTTATGTCAGTCTTCAGTTCAGATGGTTTCTACAGCTCTCATGTTTCTTTGATGGAATGAGTCGAACACAAACTATTTTCTCACAGCAACATTCGTGAAGTATGGTTCAGTGATGAATTCATTATAGGTCTTCTGAAAATGTGACCAAATCTGCTGGCTCATAACTATACATACAGTAATTCTAATATTTGGTTAAGTGTCTCTCAGCCAATTTCACCTCAGTCAGGTGCTTTTGATAGTCATCCTCAAGCTTCTGGCCGTCCTCTGGCTGAATTTTTAACCACTCCTCTTGAAAGAATCTGCCAAGTTCAACTAAATGTGTTTCCTTCCTGGCAAAGACGTGTTTCTTCAGCACAGTCCACTTTCTGATGGGGTTCAAACCAGGACTTTGGGAAGGCAAGAATATTTTCCTCCAGAAAGTTATATTTTTTCCCTCTGATCAGCAGAAAACTGTCGAGATTTAAGACAGGTGCTGCATCTGGAACAAGGACTTCTTTGTTGCACAGCAGCCTTTCAGCTCATGTGGTTACAAAACACATTGACACCTTTCTTCCAGCTGCTTCTAATTCATTGCAGTTTCTACAAAGCAAATGTGTCTGCTACCTTGAGGCAGCAGAAAGTGACAATAGACAAACAAGAAGCTGGTCTGAAGCCAAAGGCGCAGTCTGTTTCTTCAAGGACACATTCTTCAGACAGTAAGATGCACCTACACAGGCAGGTGGTTGCCACTGGTTACTATGTGTCAGGTGCTGGCACACCTGGCTCTGAAAGGGAATGGTAGACGACACTCAGATTGGTTTTGATTTATGTTCCACACCTCACTTCATGCCTTTGTTTCCTGTCTGGAGAAGTGACAGTTTGTTGACAGTCTCTCTCTCTCTCTCTCTCTCTCTCTCTCTCTCTCTTTCTCTTTCTCTTTCCCTGATCTCTCCTTTAGTGTGAGTCTGGATGGTCACAGCAGCAGCATGACATCGTGGAAACCCAAAGCCCAACTTCTTCTCCTTGTAAGTGACACCTACGCAGCATGACTTGTGAATTTAGCAGCTTGTTGCTCTGACTTTTAGCTTGGAGTTAAAATCTAAAATAATGACATTCAGAGCATGGAGATGATGCGTAATGTGCAGTCTAATACAAACGAGAGCTGAGTGATGTGCACTCAAGTCATTTGAAAAGGGTTATGAATAATATATATAAATTCATCTGCATATCTGACATGCTTTCTACCAATCTATAAACGATTTAAAACAAACTTTGAACACTGCTCTTTCACTTTTGTCTGCTAGGTGTTCGTGTGCACGATCTACCTGTCACACGGGGGATGTCATGATTACTTAAAGGTGGAAAAATGGGTACGTGTTTTTTCTTTCTTTATTTTTTTTTTTCAATTCTATGACCAGTTGCTTCATTTTTTTCTTTTTTTGCAAGACACTGGCAAAATGAAAAAGTGGTGGCAATAAAGTATCTTTCTCTGACTTTTCAGAGGTTCGGCTGTAATGTCTGAATAGCTGAATATAACATGACTTGCTGTTTGATGCTGCTAGTGCTAGTGCTGCTACATTGTCAAAATGATGATTCATAAAAGGAGCTTTCAATGTAATAGTTTTTCAAATATCAAAGACCCAAACCAAGACATTGTCACTGCGTCTCACAATACTTCCCAAGCTAATTTATCTCTACTGAAGGCCTACCTCCAAGAAAGACCCAACAATCAGAGTAAATCTACATGTAGATGTACTGAGTTCTCTCCCCAGACAGCTGAACAACCATTAACACCTGCGCTCACCTAGCACTAGCAAACCACATGAAGATCGACAATTTCTATATAGTTCCTATAATTATTCTTAATGCCGGGTTACCAGGTCGGAATCCAAACGTTAGAATAGTTAGGAGAGGTATTAAGGCTGAACTGATGAATCTCTGAGCTTGACGAAAGAAGTTGCTCTGCAGTCTGGTGGTATGGCAGCGGGATAACTAGTTTATAAGGTAATATTTAAAGTTGGCCTTGCTACAAAGCTATAGCTCGTTGTTGACTTTTTGTTATGAAAAAGTAATGTTAGGGAATGTTGACAAACTTAAAAAAAGACAAAATTATTATAACCAAGTAACTGAATCTGGTAGCCATAGGCTTACATGTAAACCGGACACATAATAGCTAATGGCTAATAGCTAATAGGTAATGTTGCTAAAACAAAGTTTGCTTTGTTTCACCGTCGTCATATTACAATTATGAATCTTACATAGCCCCAAATAGGTACATTACCTCAGCACTGTGTATTCTGCAACCAGCTGTGTCTGAAAAGAAAAACATAAAAAAAGAAGAATTTATAGGAAATAGGGATAAAAAAGAAGTTGCCTTGCTTTCATATCAAATGTATGCACAAGCCAGATCACAGTCTTAGTGACAGGAGGTAGGAGGAGGTGGTGCTCATGGCATTTTTGTCCACAGGTGCAGCCAGAATCAACACAAAATGAAAGTTGTTTGTTGCTGCTTTAAGTAATAATGATCTAGAGATTAATAATCTGCTTGTCTTCTGTTTCACTTTCAAGAAGCAACACCTTATAGAAACCCTCCCCCTCGTGAATTCAACGAAATCCGAGGTAACTTATTCATGAGCTTATTTTTATGAGCAAAAGTGATCTGTTGAGATTCATTGTAAATGCATTTTGTTTAATAGGAACTGTACTGTGTTGAATTTGACTAAGTTTTCACTTTCCAATGCAGGACATGATGGAGTGTAGTCTGGAGAGAGCAGTTATAAATCAAAATCAAAATACCATGTTACTGAACATACTAAACCTCTGCTTCGACAGGAAGGTGAGTAACAGTCCGAGGTTCTATGTCTCACGTTTCATCCCTTGTTAAAGGTTCTATTTGTAAGAAAAGTTTTGAGTCTCATTCTCAACTCGTCAAATACTGACGCATTGGGATGGTGGCCGACCCGCCCTGCAATCCCAATGCGTCAGTATTTGACGAGTTGAGAATGAGACTAAAAAATCAACTGTTTTTTTTAATTAATTTTTTTACAAATAGGACCTTTTTAAAGTGAAGGCGATTTGAATGAATGTATATGACAAACCAGTTGTTTCCTTTTCCACCACAGGGTGAACCACAGAGTATTAGTGAAAAGTGTCAAGGGGACACTTCTGAGACTGTCCCTTTCTATCACTTCATGTGCTTGACAGCTGAAGCTTTCAACAAACATAAAGGTATCACTCATACTGATGCAAAGCAAGCAGCTAAAACACTCACATTTTTATAAACTGAGATTCCACTACAACTGTTATAAGTCTGTCTAAGAACTCCTGCTGTAATTATTTTTCATATTGCAATAAAACCATTACTGTGTTGTTTGCTATTCTTTCATTAGCAGTCGAAGAAGACGACAAAATCATAATTGAAGGATGCAAATATGGTGAGTATGTATGCTGCATTGTGAGTGTTGGGTTGTGGTATGTGATGTATTTGTTGAAAAGGTGAGTGTGTGTGTGTGTGTGTGTGTGTGTGTGTATTTTCCCTATGTACACCTGTGATTGCCTGCAACAAAACACAGTCAACTGTGTCTGTTGTATCAAGCATATGTTTGAGTTATTTAACAGTACATTGCTTTTACAGTTCATGCTCCTTCACTAATGTAATCTTGATTATTAAATCTTTTGTTTAGATACTGTATGCAGGATCTTTTCAGGAGGACCATTGACAGGTAAGTCACACCTTTCATTTAGAAGTGCTTGAGGTGCATGTTGGTGCTTTGCATTTGAAATCCTGCTTCAAGAGTAGTTCTCCATATCCCCAACCAGCTACATATTCCAAATGTACAGAGAACCATGGATACATATGTAAAAATACATATGTAGACATATGTATTTTTATGAATAATAATAATAATAATAATAATAATAATAATAATAATAATGATAATAATAATAATAATACACGTACAGAGCATGTTGAAATGTGCAGAATAAAAATATCTCTTTTCCTTAAAGACATTATTGTAATTCTGAATTAATGATTTTAAAGCATTTGTAGGGTCCAAAATGATTGTGTTGTTTACCTACCAACTGAAACATGTCCAGTTGCCTACAACTGCCAGTTGCTAAAATGTAATGTGGATAGATGAGTTTATGTGAGAGTTGGGTTTTTTTATATGGACCCAAAATGCAGAGACCGGAGGAATGAGACAACTTATGTGACACACACAACAATGCGATTCAATAGCCACATGAATGGCAAACAAACTTTTTTATTTCACTGGATGGATCAATTAATCATGCTGACAAGCTGTACAGCACCACAAGCTGCAGCTTTACAACAGTAAAATATGAGTAAAATAAGTCAAATATGCTTATATCTCCACCGCTTTACATTGTATTCTGAAAAGAAACTCACCCGTTGCTAAGCTTCACAAAATCTTTTCCGCACTGAACTGTTTACCAATCCATTTTTGTGGTGTCCAGAATATATTTTCCATGTTATTTAAAATGAGCTCTTTAGATTTGTTTTTCTTTAGTAACAAATTCAACATGATTTAGTTTCCTGTACCTTTGAATACTGCCTTTCAAAGTCTACTAATATTAATAATATCATAGTATTTCTGCATCAGTCCATACTGTAAGATTTATTACTAACTGACTGACTGCCTGCTTGCAGGGTCACATCAGACAACAATGTTGCCCCCCACAACGATAACAACAGCACTTCCACTAAAAGTGACATCAACACCAACAACACCAACAACACCAACAACACCAACACCAACAACAGCAGCAACAACAACAACAATAACACCACCACCACCACCAACAACAACAACAGCAACACCAACAACAACAACAACAGCACCAACAACAGCAACACCAACAACAACAACAACACCACCACCAACAACAACAACAACAACAACAGCAGCAACAACAACAACACCACCACCAACAACAACAAACTCCTCACAGACGGATGGTAAGCTAAATTGAAGTTTATATGGGCATATTAAAATATTATTGTTATGGTTTACTGATATTTTATACTGATATAATATACTCAAACATAGCTTCTGTCTTTAGTTGAACTCAGTGGCTCTCAAACCTTTTTTAAGTGACTGACCCCAATCCCAACCCGGAGCTATATGATTGTGCCAGTGTGAATGCTTTCTTCCTAATGTTAACGCAGGGCCATACAATTCACACTAAACATGTGGTGGCCTTGGTGTTATGTTAACTCTAGCCCCGTTTCACACTGGCACTTTTTAGCCCCATGTTTAGCACATTTTCAGGGGACAACCCCGCAAACTCACGGTTAACCACGCTAACAGCTTTCTTAGGGCGCACTCACACTTGGCCCAGTTGCTCCGTACCGTGCCAAAGCAGGATTGTCCCTCCTCCCCAGTCCCCCGCTGGCCTTCACTCACAAAGCTCCAGCCGCAACCGGGCCTGAGCACGGTTACCTCTTGTACATACGTCATCACACCGTAGCGCAGCCGCAGCACAATGTAGAACAACACAGATAACATGACTAACTTCTTGTGGCCTATTTTGTGTTGTTTTGGTCATAGATGGCCCTCTCACATTCCCGGATTTCTTGATTATCCAAGGCAGCGTAATATGCATGATTTTACTTCATGTTCACATTGCGCACCAGTGCTTGTGCTCGTGCATGAACAACCGTACCGTGCCGAAGCACACCTCTTCCAACCGTGCCAGGGCCAAGGAAGCGTACCTAATAAACTGGATTTTACGCAGGTTGCCTAGTGTGAGTGCGCCCTTAGCCTGGGGCTAAGTGCAGTGTGAAAAGCAATGTTGTGTTACTAATGGATGGAATTGTGAAATTCCTTCCCTTTGGTTTGTTGTCATAACCCATTTACATTCATTTATCACTATTCTGTTTGCATGCCCTGCATCTAACACTGTGTGCATGTACAGTATGAATCCATGGTTTTCCAGTGGTCGAAAAAAAGGGATTTGGAACCCATAGCTGCATGGCGCTGCCTTGTGCAAAAGGTGCTGCAGCTTTGATTTATTCTCTTGCACTGAAAGAAATGCACAAACTGTAGTTTACTTGTAATAATTGTAATCATTCAAGTTTTTTTTTCATCTTTCCAAAGCCGAACGAGTTATCGCCGAAAAAGGTAAGCCTTTTCCTTTAATTAAATTGTATATTTGGATTGATACAAATATATCACTTTATGATATGTTGAGTGTGTAAAGTGTCAGAAAGCAGTGAAAAAGGTGAAAAGGTCAAACTGCACGATGATGCTTGATCAACAATCGGAGGTTTTCGGTTAAAAAGAGAAGAAACTTTTGCACGATTTCCCCTAATAAATTATTTGTTGTTAATGTTGGCAATTTATTTTGTTGTCATGTGATTAAGTTGAAGAGTTTACAAGATTGAAAACTATTATTTTCTTATGTCAGTGCTTTACTAGAACACCCGCATCCGTGTGTAGCTATAACTTATTTTTTTACTGCTTTTCATTATTTTTTATTTGTTGAAAAGTAAATGAACAACAGTTCACACCTGCTGATCGACATGCTTCATATTGATGAAGATGAAGTTATTTAACATAACAGGAGCGTCTTCTGCTGTGCATTGTACAAACAGGCAGGATATTGAAAGGAATAACTGGTTACACTTTATTTGAAGGGGTGTATGTAAGACTGACCGTTACGCCATCATAACCATCAAATGACACCTGTCGTGAATCTGGTTATGAATTTTTATGATAGTCAGTTATGTAATTTTCAATGTAAAGTTGAAACTGAGATGTCTTTGTAATGACAACTTGACATCAACAAGGACAATATAAGCTGTCATAAACACACTTGACCTCAAAAACAGTGGTATAATGGGACATGTCATTAATATGTCTGTAGCAAGTAGAGAGTTTTTATTAGAGCAAGCTAACCGCTAACTGTAGCTAGCAGCTGTTATTGCTCTTATTCTATTAGTCGTAGAGCTAGAGCCCCTTTTAGCTGAACCGGCCCCTGAGTGCCAGGAGCCCAACCCGGAAAGAAAACCATCTCCATACTATTATGTAAGGTAAATGTCAAGTTGTCATAACAAAATCATCTTAAACAGTGTCAGCCTATTGCACTGTCATGTTCATGACAGGCATATGTTTTGTACATATGCAAATAAAGCGTTGGGGAATGATTAAACATCTTTGCCTTACACAGTAAGATTGCAATTGTACTAATATATATATTTTTCTCCCCATTTTCTCCCCATTCATCATAACTCAGTGGCCACCGGTAAGTTTTTTTTCCTTCATTATAATTTGAGCATTTGGGTTTATATGAATATTTCAGAGAAACAGAGCTGCTCAGATTCAGAAATGAGCAGGTACATTGAGTTAAAGTAGTATTTTGAAGCAGTATTTACTGTAGCACAGGTCCAGACTTACTCATTTGTTTTCCCTGTTTGCTTAATGTCAAATGTGGTAAGCATACAAACAAAATGGATTCCTCAAAAGTATTATGTTAGAAAGGTTATTGTTAAACATACATTAAACAGTGATGGGAATGTTTTTGTTAAAATGTCTTGTTCTTTCTGCTCATTGTGTTGGATTCTGGATCAATTCATCTATCTGTAGATGTAATGTGGTACTGTAGAGGTAGTTTTGATGTTCTTTGTTTGGTAACATTAATGTTGTCTCTGATCTCTCCTTCACCAGAAAACTTAGCCCTGAAGATATTCTCAGTGGTATCCGCAGCCTTCAATATGGTCCTGTTCATGGTGATGCTTTATCGTTGCAAGCGCAACCAGAGGAAGCATGACTGCGACTTGTCTGTGAGTATGAGCAAATTCTTGTTTGTTGTTTCTTCACGGTCCATGTAGGCCAGACGACCAGTTTCACAGCCATGTATGGTGTTTGCCCAAAAGGATGTAGGCACGTTTACAGCAGAGTATGATAAGCAGAAAAAACAAAGACATTCAAGTGGTATTTATTGTAATCAGTAAGAGGGATCTTAAGCCTGTTTACACGTGTGTCTTGAGTGACCACTTGTGATAAAACCTGGTTTTACCGCCTGACTTTGATGAATTTACTGTTCATCAGACCACAAATGAGGCAAGAATTAGTTTGGAAAAATGAGTGTTTCAGGGGGCCTCACTGATTCCTGTATAATTGTTCCACTTTGAGTCAACGATTTCCCTGAAACTGAATCATATTTTATGGTGAAAATAAATTCTGTTAATCCTCCGGCTCTTCTGCCTCGACTGAGTGACTTGGTTAGCCTCGTAGCTATCACAGCTATTAACTTTAGAGCTTTAATAAATTTTATTAGCTTTATGAAACCTCCTCCTTCAAAGTTTAAAGTTCAAAACTCCCAACACTTCTCCAGTGCTCTGAGCAGAGGCAGTTAAGAGGACCACTGGCTGCACAGCAAATTGAAGTAACAACAGTTAGTGGTTAGCGCTACACTGTACTATACATTCTAGGTGCTGTATTGTAGGCAACTGGACGTGTTTCAGTTTCTTGAAGACGTTTCACCTCTCATCCAAGAGGCTTCTTCAATTCTAACTAACTGGAGGGGAGTTGCAGGCTTTTAAACTCTGTGTGGGAGAGTCCTTACAGAGTTGTTAAGGACACTGTGAGCTCTGAGTTTCAGAGTCGTTAGGGCCACTTGTGGGTCGTTGACTAAACCAGCCTTCATGTGGCTGGTTGGATGAGAGGTGAAATGTCTTTAAGAAACTGAAACATGTCCAGTCGCCTACGATACAGCACTTAGAATTACCATGACCTGGATGACTGAGAACCTTCATCAACTATAGTATACACATGTTACTATAAATTGATGAATCTACAAGTTGTTAGGTTAGAGTTAGAATAGTTTGCTACAGGCAGACTAGTGAGCAGATGAGTCTCTGTGTTCAGTGTTATATGTTTAACGTCCCCGACAACTTATGTGTTCTCATTTAGCCACTTGTTAGCAACCAACTTTTTTAAGACACGTACGTAAACCCTTTAATTCAAACATGGGGTATTGATTGATGGGTTTTATGTTGTAGAACCAAAGGTAAAAATCTTTTATGCATTTATTTACCACAGACCTTATTTAAGGCATCTAACCGAAAACCCATTAAGGGGAACTGCTAGTGCAGAAATGCTTACTTATATCCATGTTTTAGGACTCATACATGCAGCACTCAGCACATTGTGATCAGATCCCCAAAGTTGCATGTGAATGCCAGGTATTAACAGGGCCACAGAGCACATTCTCAATGAAAAGCGAGTCAATAGTTTATATCGTAACTTAATACCAACTGAAAATCTTGTCTTCGCTGGCTGTCCAGTGGTTTAACTCCTCACCTTGCTGCGTTGTGTTGTACTGGTGTAATATAGGACCAGTGATATCACTGCTTTTCAGCCTGGTATTAAGTTCCTCTTTAAGGAAAATGTTTTCGATCTAATCAGAACAAAAGACGTTTAATGTTGATGAATGAACCCTTGCTCATGCTGCAAATAGCAAATCAACCTAACGCAGAATCAGAAACATTTTAAGTGTCATTTCTTTCCCAGATTACAACCCATGCATTGGATGAAGCCTCATTAGAAGCTCGGCCAATGGCAGAGTTGAAGGTATTGTAGTAGACATATGCTGTGCTAGTGTTTTTCAAAACTGACTCACACTCCTGTTTCCTGAGTCCAGAACCTCCTCATACTCCCCCACGGCTGATATTATAATATCAGATGTAATATTCTAGATTCACTTTTGCTTAGTCATGCTATTGTAATTGATGATTTATAGAACTGTTCTGTATCTGATCACCATTTTTATGTTTTAGTCCTGAAACTTGGACAGTCAGGGTGGTTTATCTTAACACATGGGCTAAAGATGAAACTATCGAGGAGTGATGTTTAACCAACAGACAAGTCAAACTCACATTAACTGCAATCAACTATTAATAGACAGGAAGGGAAGAGGTCTACACTGCAGCATTCTTTCCCACGATCAGAGAAATAATAGCTTTTGTTAGCATTCCAGAGCTGCATATCTCATGAATATTAGCCATTTGCTACACTGTTAGAGCTTTATGTTACCAATCTCTAACACATTAAAGTGTGATGACAGGTCTTGGGCAGTACTACTACATATGTAAAAAAGTTCTCCAGTTAATCAGTGATTAGCCACTCGGTGTATAGTTGCATTGTGGGTAATGTAGGTACCGAATTTTGAAAAACAGTCCACTAGTCTATCATTACACCCGATAACACTGCTGGACTCATTGTGGACTGGTTAAAAACAAATGATCAAAATCAATACAGCAATATGGCACCTCCATTACCCACAATGCATCGTAGCCACTGAGTGACATTAGGGGTTATTTATTAGCTTACATGCAGCTTTCTCTTGAGCCACAGAAGGCTTCATACTACACTGCAGATACTATGGACCTGTAAACACACTTTAATGTGTGGAGTTGCCCTTTAAGACAGAAACTCTGTTGTATGAAAAATGAATGTCAAGTAGTACACTAAGTAACTCTGTGACTGACCAAGTGGTCATGATAAGAACATAGAAACATATCTGACAAAATTGTATTTTCCTTGAAAGTAGGGAGATGTAATCTGTGCCTGGCTTTCCTTAGGGATTTCAACCCACAACCCCTGTTTCAAGCTGCTGCTAGCATTAACAACGCATCCACCTGTAGTAAAAAAACACATTCAACAGAATCGATGTGTATGTTTAACACTAATTTCTCTCTTTCAGTCGTGCACAATGCGGGTAACTCTAAATGAGGATGGAGAGGTGACTAAACATTTAATGCAGGTAATTATGAGTTCACAACGAGTTTCACACACAGATGTTATGCTTTTATCCATGATTCGGCCCAGCAGTTTCAGAAAGCTGAGCCGGTAGCGTAGAGTTTTCTTGTCTGAGCTTGTTTGCATTTTTTATTGATGGGTTGATAAGAACGTTTTCCTGAGTTTGTTTCTACATGCAATGGTCATTATTCTGTTATGTTATGCTTATTTGGTTATTAATTGTGTTTTTTGAGTCTTTATTGTGCGTTTTGATTGTGAGTCATCAGTGCAGCCTGAAGATTTTGAAGAAGAAATTATACATCAACCAGTTGAGCGGTAATATTTACTCTGGATAATGATGCTCTGCTGTGTGCATCTGCTGTTCGCTGTAAGAAAGTCAGTCAGTGATCTTTATCTTCAAGTGCCTCCCATTTTTTTTCCCAGTCACTGTTGATGATTTATGTGTTATAATGTGTCCAAGTGAATTGTGAGTTTTGTGGCTTCACCAGCAAGTTGACGTTCTGGTTCAGAGTGAAATGTTTTGACAACCTTTGGACAGCAAGTTCTAACACATTTACATGGTGAAAACGTTACTTGCTACACATCGGCATGTTAACACTGTCATGGTGAGCATGTTGAGACTTAGCTCAAAGCACTTAGGCTGTGCCTATGACTGTACACTCTTATGCTGAGTTCCAATCAAAGTTGAAAGGCACTATTTCCCTGGTGAAATGTCCCACTTCTAACCTCGAGGCGCTCAAGGTGCACAACACCAAACATTGCAAGTGTACACACAACTGAAATATCAGCAGTGCAGCCTCTGAGCAATAAATGAGTCAGAGGAGGATAAACAACACATGAGGCAACGGACATCATTATACATTTTATTTTATGGCCCTTTTTCTTGGAAATGTATCTACATGTTCCAATCACTAGCCTCATTATACAAATATTGTAATCTACAAATACATCCTAGCCTAGATGGATTTGCCCGGATTCCCCCATTGTTCTGAGTTGTCTGGAATGCAGCCTTGTTTTTATGGACAGACATTCATCTCTCTCCCTCTCTTTGTCATACAGTCCCGTGATCCTGATTCCATCTCCACACAAGCAGAGCTAACGTCGAATGAAGAGTAGGGGTTTCTGGCACAACTGAACCTACTTCCAAGGTGTATGAAAGAGAAAATGAAAAACCCTCATTGACTCTCCTCAAAACATTGCCTCCATATATCATTGATGCAACAAAGCTATTGAATGTGTGAAAGCTTCAGGGTGCCAGGAGGATCAGCTCTACACAGGCTGGCAACAGGACAGGAGACCTGAATGACTGTGGTTTGCAGTGACTTGGGGCCAGCGTTAAAGGAGGATAAACTCTTAAGTGAAGCTTCACTTCAGATGTGAAGAGGGGTGAGAGGGATCACGCTGCAGCATGCCTTCACTTAGGCGTGCTGCATTCTCATCTCCTCAGATTGGAGTAGTTGATTACCCCTGCACAACGTCAACATCAAGTGCAGCGTCAGCCCACTGAATCAAGAGTGGGCTACTTTGGTATTTGCTTCCCTCCCCTGCTTGTTTTCACCAACCCAAAAGAGTTACTCGGACAGAAAAGTTGATTGTTAAAGAGGGTTTCTGTCTTATCCATAAGGTTTAAAACAATTATGGTGTGATATAATTGTTTGATATATAGAGGTGGCATTAGCAGTCAGGACAGACGACACCTGACTGGTGTTGGGATCCACAGAACATCAAAACTTCTCAACATGGAGGGAGTCTGTAAATTTGCATGCACTTATTGTGTTACAGTGAATGAATTACTTTTACTATTGTGTCATGCATACTTGTATGCCCAGCCCGCATGAGCTTATAAGACACCAAGAAAACAAACTGTTTTCTTACTTCTTTGATGTGCTGATGATGTGCTCTGGATCCAAACAGGGGTTCAAAAACCATTATCTAAAAAAATGTACCTGTCTTACATTTCTTATACAGCATGATGTATGAGCTATGAATAACAAACGTCCACATTGGTTGTGTCCGTGTAGTCATTAACTTCTTCTGGGACTCAACCGTCCACATTCACAATAAAATGTATGCATGTAAATGTAAGCTGCACAAGCGAGGAAGGAAATGCCCAAGGCTTCTTCAGCTTTCTAAATCGCTGTCAGTTTTAATTTTCTCGTCAGTGAGCCATACGCAGCTTTTTTTTGCACGTGTTTGTATGTTGGTGAAAAAAATGCTGACTGTATGACTTCCAGTTTCCTGTCTGTAACAGCTAGACAGAGCAGCTGTTTCTCAAGTTCTGTCGGCACTGGACCCCCAAAGAACACTGGTGTTTATTGGTAGCTCAGTTTTTGGTATTTTTTTCATTGCATGCACTGAGTTTGATGAAGATAAAATTGACATGCTAGTCATGCACCTAGGAAATGGATTTTGAAATGCATCTTTGGTAGAGTTTTACAGACATATTATATTTTTTTACTGTATTTGTCTATTAGAGTATAAGCCTTAGGGAGTGAGCTAGCCTGCTATGTTAAGATACTCGCCAGTATTAAAATGTGTGTCCGTTCAAAATTATAACCAGTTTTTCTGAAGCTGAGAAACATAACGAAAGTTGATGTGAAAAGGTATTTAAAACTTAGTTATCTTGGAAAGGTTCTCCTTTAGAGAAGCGTCATAAAAGGAAGTTCTATGTTATATTGTAAATAGAGGATCCACTATAATGTACTTATATTTTGTGGACATGTTTTAAATGGCTCTTAAATACACCCAATCTAACACACATTAACTTTTTTGTGACTTCCAGATGCATTTCAACATTCTAAAGACCTGTTTCCACAGTCCAAAGACATTATATAATAACATAATAACATTTAAAGGTCCAGTTTGTGGGATTTAGGGGAAACCATGGGCAGAAATGGAATATATTCATAATTAGGTTTTTAAAGGTTTTACCTTTGAAGGAGCCTTTTACATCTACAGAAGGAGCAGGTCCTCTCTGGTGCAACATGGCGAAGTCTGCCATTTTACACAGCCAGATTCTACAGTAGCCCAGAACAGACAAACCAAACCCTGGCCCCAGAGTTTTTCCAAAACAATTCGTGAGACAAGATGTATTCATTTGGTCATAATCTGTAACCTCACCCCTAGATGCCACTCAATCCTACACACTTGTCCTTTAATAATCCTAAAATAACAGCATTTCATTTTGTGTTACGTCCCATTTGCTCCTCATTATACTTGGAAAAATGTTGGATTTACAGTCCTGCCCTGCTTGTCTTGTACTCTTTACGGTGTTTGAATGTAACCAGAAACAAGTGTGATGCCTTGCTTTTATATTTTTTTAAATCACACAGTTTATTTATGTTGTTTTTTTTACTGAAAGGATTGCCACAGTGTGTTTCGCTCTCTGTGTATAGAAGGATTGTTTTATACACATAGCTAGGATTAATGTACCTATGCATACTGCTTAGTTGTGGATAAGATAATGACTTAAGTATGAGAGGCAGAGCTGCCCTGGTGACAGCACTAATCTCATTGGTTGAGATTAATCTCAATGGGTGGAGCCTGTAGGTAAGAATTAAGGTTATAAATTACTAAAAGAAACACTCAATTTCAAAAAGTCACTTCATTTAAAATTGGCCAATTAGCTAGCTTCCACTCTCTGCGTTGATCCACTGAAGTTTAACTGTGTTAACTGTTAACATCTGTTGTAATTGTTCCATTTGACTAATTCTGCATATCAAGAGTACCTGCATATATCCACATGAAAGACGAAATGCTTTCCTACTCATAAAGATTCAGAATTAACTTTGGGAAGAAAGATTTGTGCATATTTTATCATTTGGCAGCATACTGTATGTTTTAAATAGTACACTGAACATCTGAGCTGTGCTTGGGGTCTGTTTGCATTATTTAATGTATGCTGCATTTTTTAAATGTTTGTATTTTGTAATGTGAAGAAATATCCAGATGTTAAAACGTGTTGTGTGTACAATGTTATGTGATTATTGCTTTTTAAAACTATTCTGACAGCACAGAATTTGGTTCGTAAAAATATTAGACACTCCACGTAATTGTTAGTGTAGCTTACAGTATGTTAACCTTAGCATCAAAAAATGACATTAGAGCACAGAGCAATGGACTCCACCCAGTCCCTCGTTGCTCTCTGCTGTTGTGTCTTTTTTGATACTACCACAGGGGGCACCAAAGTTGTGCATTTTTAGCTAAAAAACAGAACCTTTAAAATGTGAATAAGGCCTGACATGTTCAGATGTTTGGCTGGTTGTTAGTTTATGTTAGTGGAGTCAATTTCTAAACTTTAAACAAATCATCCACAGGCTTGTATAGGCAACTTAGAGACGGGGAAGGTCTCAATTTTCACATCATGCTACAATCTGCTCAAATACTGTATGGTCAATAAAGAAATGTGATCAATACATGTGTATTTCTACAAACTGTTACATGGAGCCCATGTAAGGGACAGTAGCTGGTAAAGTTTCAATTTAAATTCATAATTCACATAATTAGTTTATAATTGGAAAAACTAGTTCATGCATTTATTCTTAGTAGGTTAGATTATTGTAACGGTGTCTTTACAGATCTCAGTAAAAAATCAATCAAGCAGCTGCAGCTCATCCAGAATGCTGCTGCCACCAGAGTCCTGACAAACAGCAGGAAAATGGACCACATCACACCTGTCCTTAAATCCCTGCACTGGCTCCCTGTGAGCCAAAGGATTGAGTTTAAAATCCCGTTACTGGCCTACAAATCACTAAATGGTCTTTAACCTAAATACATGTCAGAGCTGCTGGTGGGATATGAAGCATCCAGAGCCCTCAGGTCATCAGGGACAGGTCTACTCAGTGTCCCCAGGGTCAGAACCAAGCAGGGTGAAGCTGCATTTAGCTTCCATGGTCCTCACATGTGGAACAAACTCCCTGAACGCCTGAGGTGTGCACAAACTGTCAGCTCATTTAAATCAGGGCTGAAAACATTACTGTTTACTGCAGCTTTCGTATAGTGTCAGCTTCTCCTTTGATATCTACTGTTATGTTAATTTTAACTGTTTTAATGATTTTAAATTACATTTCAATTTTTATTGTTTTTAAGTTGAGAAATTCTTCGTCTGTTCCGTGTTTCTCAGGGGAATCTCTTTTTTAATTTCCAACATATTTCCTTGCATCTGTAAAGCACTATGAATTGCCTTGTGTATGAATGGTGCTATACAAATAAATGTACCTTGCCCATAATTTGAATGTCCTGTACCTGTACAAATGAATGGATTGACTTTATCTGAAAAGATACAATGTCTTTGAATAATGTTTTTTTCACTTTTTTAAATAGTAAAAAAGTGAGCAATCACATATTCCTTCACAGCCCTGTAAAATTTCATATAAGCTTTAAAACATTAAACATGAAGAGCATACAGCAGAGCAAAGCCTAGTAATCCTCAAGCAAGTCTCACTGATGAATGCCTTCCAGGCTGGGAGCCAGGTCCGGCCCTCAGGATATCTTCTGAGACCACACAAGTTCAATATTATTTCCTGAGAGCAACCAACTGCTTGGCACATCACATGGAGACAGTGACCTGCGGCTCGGCAGCGTCAGCCAGAGGTAAAAAATAATACTGACCTGAAGTCATTGACACGTGACATTCCCATCAGCCTCAGCTGTACTTTATGTTTAGAGCTAATTAACAAATGTTTGCATTGCTAATATGTTAAATCCAACATGCACATGGTGAATGTTACACGTTTACCATCAACATGCTAGCATTGTCATTGTTAGCATGGTGATGTGAGCATTTAGCTCCGATACAGATGTTACAGAGAGACTCTTAGTTTTGTTTAAAAAATGACTGGCAAACATTGTTGGAGAAACATCAGTTTGATTTATATCAGACAATTCAGAAATTATTGAATTATATAAGTTTTATATCTAATTCTATCATGACTAGAAGGCTCCAACAGGTATGGTCTACTAATGAATTTTGAAATGTTCTCATTGGTGAACGCAACAAGTTCTCTTGAAACACTTTTAAAGGTACATGGTACAACATTTATTTATCATATTAAAACACAGGGTTGTAAAATGAAATGCTGATTGTAGTCCCTACAAAACAGAACAATTATTTAAATGGATTAATAAATAAAAAGTCCTAAGAATAACATCACAGCCTGAGAAAAGAAGCTGCTCGGTGGTCTGGTGGTATGGCAGCGGATACATCTGTATCTTTTGCAGAATGGCAGCAGGGTAAACAGACCGAGGTGGGCATTGTCTTTTAGTATCCGCTCTGCACAGGTGCCTCACCTCAACAATATCACTGTTAGGCTTGAAAAAATGGGTGTACCAATGACGTTCTGGGTGGTTTTAATCAACAACTGGCATGGGATGTGCACGGGCCAGGACAGGAAGGCTCTTCAGCCTGGCCCTGGCCCGTGCACATTCCATGCCAGTTGGTGATGTTAACAGTTGACAAGAACTTGGCACAGAAATTTTACCTTCATAACAGTCATTTCTGAGCTTTAGACTTGACATGGATGTTTTCCAGAGGAGCATTTACGTATGAGGGGTTCTTGCACAATGCCCAAAGTCTATGATCTCGGAAAAGGCAAGTCAAAACAAAGGACATCTGTTTCATTCAATCGCCCTTTAACTGATAACGATAATGATGCAGTTGCCAAATGCAGTTATGTAACCATAACTTTGGTGATGATTAACAGACTGCATTCTGTGCACATGAATTAACCTAAATACAAGCTTTGTAGCCTTAGATATAGGAAAAGGTAGAGCAGATTGAAACATTTATTGGCATTCAAGAGCGAAGAGCAGTTCAAGATCGTACTAAACATCACACACAAGTTCCCTCTAACATATGAAAGTGTTTTAGATCTCTTTATCTTTTAAAACCTTTTCTGTTGCCACCTGCAAATAAGGAAATTGATGGCAAGCTGGACGTTTTGAGAGGTTTGTGTCAGTGAGAGGTTTGCTATTTTTTATCATCTCTACAATGCAATGGCAGCTGCAAATACTGATCTTGGCAAGTGTGAGCTTTTCCTTTAGACCCCAAAACTTTTGCTTTACCACAAAATATAAATCTATGCTGAATGCTTTGGCTAAGACAGTTTTATTTGAAGGGGATGCACTTTTCCCTAATACCGTTATGATGGAGTATACTTCCAGATTCCTATTACTTATGCAGTAATGTGAAGAAATTGCTGTGGAATCACAGAAGTCAAATTAGTCAAATTAGTACGATGACAACTCGTGGTTGTAGAATTCCTGAGAATTATTGTGTAATTATAGAGTACAGTTAAAGCAGAATACAGATGTTTGGTCAGTAATTATATGGGAATGAAGCCGACATAATAGTTTGGTAATTACTGAGTATTTAGCATTTGTATTGCTTGTTGCATCAAACCAAATATTAGTTCACAGAGTAATTATGGATGTCGTGTCTTTTTATAGATGACAGAACATGTGTTGTAATGTGTTCATTACAAGCTATTGTATTTCCATGCCTATCTTTGTTCATAGTTGATGGCTAACTGTGTTTGGATGATCACAATTTCAGCATTTTTCTGAATTTGAATGTCTTGAAGATTGAACTTGTCTTGTGGAAAACCCCAATTTGAAGCACAATAATGTAGTTAATGCCTGATTAATGACACTGTGTGCTGCCAAATACAAAGACATATTTAACTCTTGCCGAGATCTAACTCAGGGTGTGGACATTCAGCGGAGCTACAAGCAGAGGGCTTGTAAGTGCAGGGGTAGTTGTCAGGCTCACAACAGAGCCTTTATTATTATCGAATAATAAATCATACATGAAAAGAGCTGACACAAAAGCCTGCATTTATCACATGTTAGAAAACATACCCCACTAAAGTGTGGAATTAGCATATGATTTGGGGTGAAATTAGTGGTGTCAATAGAGTCAGATGCCTCAAGACAGAACAGGCCAGAGCTTTTGCCATTTGCGTGCCAGTGGGAAAATGCAAGAGGTGCAGGGCACTATATGTGCATTGTGTGTCTATCTGCGGGGCTTTTGGACATGACTTTACCAAGCTTTGGATCTGCTGCTCCAGGCTGGAAGAGGAGGTTGCTTTGTCATCAATCACAGTCATAGTTATGGATTGCAACATCCCACTGCCAATATCTGACACTGGAGACCACACACTGCCATCCATGTCAGACGCAAGCAAATTCCGGAGTTACACAAGCCCCCTGTCAGAGGGACCACTGCAGGATTGGCACAAAAGGATCCACAACACCAAATGACGCACATCAGGCTGTCAAATGTGCAAGGAAGAGACACAGAAAGAAGAAATGAAGACAATATAACACATTATTTCACTTCAAATTAATACAATTTATGGGATTTTTATTTCCTCCAGATCTTCAAACCATGTTAGTGTTACCACAGCTTTGTCTTCTGTGAGTAATCCTGCAGTTAATTACTGCAATGCACACCAGGCATTCAAAGTATGACGGGCACAGCTGTTCAGTGAATGAAAGTCAGCCAATACAGCAGCAACACGCTCAAAGCACGTGTTGTCATAACTGATAGATAAAGCTTTTATTCTGAAAGTCCCGTGCCGGAAGTGTTGGCGCAGCGCAGATTTCCAGCGTGACGTCTCAAAACAGAAACCAGCTCGGATCCAAAGGTAAACACAGGTTTATTCATAACGTGTTGAGAGAACGGATGCAGTAAACACACAATAGCCACAGCAGCGAGCAGTATTATCGGATAGAGAGCGGAGCCAGTCGACTACTATTCACCGCTAGGAAGCTAGTTAGCTAGCGCTATGCTAACATGTAACCAAGACGACGGAAGTTTTCCTAGCCTTAGCTGGTAGCTAGTTTTTGCTAGCATGTTTGAGTTGTGATAGAAAGAGTGTGCACCCACGCATATTTCTGTAACATAACTCCAAACACCCGGACATAGGCTATGTAGTCAATGAGGGCTAACAGGTAACATCTCAGTTCACATCACAGGTGCTCCATTTCAAACATATCAAAGTCCAAGTACATATAAAACACATCCTGCTACTCAGTTTCCTTAGTCCTGAGTTAATGTTAGCTACTACTACTCCACTAACCGTGTGTTGTTCATTTGTACAGACACACAGCAGGCTGCACACAGAAACACTCATGTCCTTTCATACAGTACAGTAGTAAAAGTCTTTGCTGTTCGTAATGAAGCTTTATGTTGTATCCATTGCCAGCAGCAGGTGATACAAGTTATTTGCTGTTTTCACTTACAAACAGTGAAGATTCTGATTTTACACATCAAGTTCAGTGTACTTGTCATGATGAGTGTCCCTCAGCCTGCGACAACTGTCTGACACAGCTGTGTAGGTCCTTGTTAAGGTCTGATAATAAATAAATGAATAACCCTGACAGTGTTATCATCATCATCATACTGTAGAAGTGTGAATTATTTTGAATCTCATGATTTGATTTTGATTGTGAAGCCTAACCTGCACTTGACCTCTGCAGCCAATCACACAGTGGAGTTTATGCCTCCATTAGAGCCACCAGTGTCTCTTTTTAATGGTCTTGTGTATGGAGTTATAGGATGCTGAGGGCTGTAAATGATATACTGGTTGTGTCCGTCAAATTTAAGCAACCTTCTTTTGCTTAAATTTGGAGGACACGACCAGTATATCCTCTGAAGCCTAAGTGGAGGAGCTTATGTAATGGGACAGGCCTTATCAGCCCCTCATGACCTTTAAGGCTTCATGTCCAGCTAACAGCGTAATTTGTCAGTATGAGGTTATCACTGAAAGGACTGATTGCTGGACAAAGGGTGATTGTGACATGCTTTAAGACATAAAAGGTCACTTAAAGTCACCAGTTGAACAGGGGGAAGTGCTGGCGCAGTTATTCCGGTTAAATGATATAACACCAGTTGTCCAAACTAGTTTTGGTTGATGGAATGTAAGGCTGCAACAATTGATTATTTTCATTGTCAATTAATCAGTTGATTATTTTCTCAATGAATCTATTAGATGTTTGGTCTATGAAATGTTGATCAGTGTTTCCCAAAGAAGTGTCAGAGAGGAGTAAAGTTAGTTTTTTGTCTATGTATGGTTGGAGAGTCATAAAGGCAGTGCAAGCAGCCCTTCACATTACAGGGGGGGATTTATCTTATCATTATTAAAAACAAGTTATTAATTGTTAAATTGTGTGTATGAAAGTTGGATTCATTGACTATTTTTTGCCCATAGCCACGATGACAGATTCTTCACTCCTCAACTCTGAGCTGGAGTTACAGCAGCAAGAGGAGCTCTACCAGCAGCTGCTGCTACAGGTAATATTCTTCGATGTTAACTGGGTTTAGGCGAGACTCCCTATCTTCACTGTGACAACAAGTGACACTTAAAGGATGGTTAATGGTAAAACAAAGTGTAACAGAAGCAAAAATCAAAAATAGTCAAAGTAATCCAGCATTATCCTTCAGAACGTTAGCTACCATACGCTACTGGTTGGTCATACCCAACCGTACAAAGACTTGAGCAGCAAAACCCCAAGAGTGTATAGAATTGAGAAGGGCTTAATTTATTACTAATGAATTCAAAGTTGTCCTTTTATAAATGAGCAATGTGTTATTTCTTATTTCAAAGGTAAGTTCAACATGTTGGGTGCTTATTTGCTTTTTTGCAGAGAGTTAAATGAGAAGATCAACACCAATAGGGCTGAACAATGAATATACATATTATCAAAATAGGAACATATATTGTACATGGGAAAACCTCTTATCTCCCTCTTGGAAACAAAGCGAATAAGCATATATCTTAAAATGTTAAGGAGAGAAATAGAGGGTTGTTTCATTACTGATAGTACAAAATTTAAAACTATAGTTTTGGTGTTGGGAAAAATGATGTACAAAACCAGTAATGAGGCTGTGCTATTGGTCTTGCAAGTGAAGAAATTGTTTTTCTTTCCCTGCCATGGGACATACGTCTGGGTTTTAGTTTTGTTTTGATAACTCTGGCCCAGATTTATAGGGGTTGAGATTCCCCTTCGAACACAGAGGGCCAGTAACATTCTGCAGCAAAAGCCCCTCAAGTGAAAACAAGTATGTTGTATGTTAACAGCTTCTAATTGTGATTTGATGCCAACAAAAAGCTCAATGTAGTGAAACACTGGCATACACAGCTGTTTGTCCTGCCATGTCAGCAACATATTGGTATACATACACAGAAGCATTTTCTCAACAATAGTATTTTTCCTTCTGAATATGTGTAAAACTATAAGTAAAATGGGTCTGCAAACCATTACCAAAATAACATCACTGCTTGCTATCTATTTAGACAATGGGAAAGATGTCGACTGAAAATTCAGACTCCAAAGTAATTCGACCACAACCTGGTAAGTAGCTCCACTATTCAAGTTATGTGAAATCTTCATATATGGAAGACAGTGCCTTGAATTGACCAAGCATTTATTGTGTTTGTATTTTTCCCTGTTTGCTATTCCTCTCTCTTTTTTCTTTTGCTCCTGTTCCCTCTTTTTTTCTGTCTTTCTCATCTATCCCTCCTAGGCATGTGTGTGAAGACTCTCTCAGAGCCTGGCAAGCAGAAGGTTTTTGTCAACATCTGTCAGTCCAACTCAGTCCCACCACCACCAGAACTCTCCAGAGACGAGCTAGTGGAGCTACTTCAATCAGAAGATCCCAGCGGTTTCAGAGTTCCTATGAGCCTTGGGGAGCCACACACAGAAATAGACAACAGTATGTAATTAAAGCCAATAATTATCTTTTTGTTCGGTGTGTGTGTACTGTTTTATCTTTATTCATTTTATGATGACTTAATTGATAGTTTGGAGAAAGAGGGGTAGAATTCCACAGAAATGAGTCCTAAAACCCAGAAATAAGTTAGCATTTTTGCCCTTCTGGTTCCCTTGTCTTTTTATGAATGGATTTTCAGGAAAATGCCTAAAATAAGGTCTGTGGTTAACACAAGAGTTTTTACATTTTGTTCTACAACTTAAACTCTATCAGTTAATACCCCACGTCTGAATTTAAAATGTTAACGTGTCTTAAAAAAGGCCGTTGCTATCAAGTGGCTAAATGAGACTACAGAGGTTTTCGCCCCCCTTTTATAGATAACAATATTCTCAAACCCCCCACCCACACACATACATTTGGACTTTTGCTTGAAAACTCCTGTAGAATTTATTTTAAACATTGTCTGAAATTAAAGCAACATTATGTAACTTTTTGACCTCCAAAGAACTTCAAAAGCTTCAAAATCATTTCGATGGTGCGGTGTCTTGTAAAAAGGTGAATGGTGTCTCTGCTACAGCCACTCTGCCCCCCCATCACTTGTTTTTGCACTATGTACACTTGTGTTTGCTACAGATGTTATTGTCTGCAATAATCCAGAATCCAATAAAAAAAATCCCATAGACTTTTTGTTGAGGGAACCAGTGTGATGCTATGTGGGAGGTAAGCACTCTATTTCTATCAGTAATTTAAATAAGATAATAATCAGTTAAAAATTAAAAATCCTCCATTTCGTTTTTATTAAATTAAACTCGCACCCTATTTCCACCAAAGCAGAACTGGTTCCGCTTCAGTTGACGCATCTAATTTTAAATACGAGCATTTTTGACCAAAGAGAAATTGGAACCTTAAGCACTGGTTCACAGCAAGAACCACTCAATAGCAGATTTTCCATGACCTGAAGTGCAAACCGAATTGTTTGTGTCAGAGTCTACAGGTCACTGTGCATCATGCATTGGGAAATCCCCCCTGTTGATGAAGCATTCCTTAATTATAATGGTTCTGTTCAAAGGTGGTAGAAACACAGGCTGATTTCCTAGATGGCACCGAGGTTTCAAAGAAAACACTATTTTTCTGGAAAAGGGCCCATAGTTATTGTATCAGTTTCCCTCTGACTGAGAACAGACCCGGGCAACAGGCAATGAGTCATTTCCAAAACCTTCCAGATCTTATAAATTCTACAAAAATAAATAGTGAGTCTAATGACATATCCCTATAAAAGTTAGGCACTTTGTTTTATTAGTATGCCACTGTCGGCACCAGCAACTGTTACAATGGTTTGATTAATAACACCAACAAATAGATTACATATAATTTAATAGTGGTGTTGTCTCCCTTCCTTGTTTAAGCCTGCGGGTTCAAATACTTAGTTGTGACTTTGAATTCCTGGCACAGGCTAAGATAGCTCTCAGTCACACAGTCATGTTGGGACGTATTGCTCCAGTGTTTCCCACAAGATTTCATGAGAATGTGGTGTGTTGCCAAGGAACCTTGAGGGCGGTCCGTTGGCATGCTATCCTGGAAGAACATTTAGCACAAAATACAAAAGTCTTTGAGAGAAAAATTAAGAGGCTATATCATAAATAACATAACATGAATAAGAAATTGTAGAAGCTCTGCTGCCTGGTGATTAGTCTAGTACAATTCCCTATACTATACAGCCGTGGCTATACAATGTTAACACAAGCCTAGATGCTATAGTCAACAGTTAAAATCAGTCAGTTGCTTTGGCATTCATCCAGAGTTGTAACTAAACATTCACTGAGAGACTAGTTAATGTCATTGTCTTGATTAAAAACTATGAGCCCCTGTAAGGAGTACCATTTTATTACACTACTCAAAATTAGTTGTATTAAATATTCACAAAAACAAAAAATAACAATTCAGATATGTCACAGGATAAACAATCAAGTGAAACACTAAAATATCCCAATAACCCAAACTAATTTTGAGTAGTGTATATTGTCTGGTCTGTCTGGTTGAGGTTGCTGCTAGAAAACACGAGTTACGTTTCGTGCACGTGCATATGAACACATGTTCACATGCCGACGCAGTTATCTCTTCCGAGCTGCGGCTCACAAACGCTGTCACTTGTTGACCTTTATCAAACATAATAATTGATGCAAGTTGTTGTCTCACCTTTGTCAGGCACAAAGTCACAGAACAGCGCAGGAAGTGGCTGCTAAGTAGAACAAAGGCCGAGGAATACAGTGCCGAGGTTAGCAAGAAAGACTTTAGAGAGACGCCCTGTCTGTGTATGTTTGTGCATGTGTTTGTGTGTGTGAGTGAGAGAGAGCGAGTGTGTGTGTGGGCGTACAGCAGGAGCAGGGGGCATTTTGCTGAAGCAAGAGGCACAGAATATCACAGATCTTTAATGGTATTGTGAGTCTCGGTAATTAATAGAAAACATGGTTCCTATGTAGTCACTGTAATCTTCATTGGAATTAATGCTCCAAGACGGCCCTGCAACAGGAAAGATCAACTTATTCTTTCTTCCCTTGCTGACATTATTGGGAGGTCTTTGCAGCTTTAGACTGATCACGTCAAGCAAAATTGACCAAACAGATGTCAGAGACCATGCATCCTGCAAGCAGACAGTTCAGTTAAGGGCAAATGGTTGATGTGAACTTCCTGTAACATTAAGTTTTCTTGAGGGGACCTGAGAGGTTACTCAGAAAGCTGGAACACATCAAATTCATGACTCTCTAAGGCCTTTGGGTGTTCTTATGTGTAAAGGAAGTGGAGGGAGACAGGAGACTTGACCAGTCACAACAGCTGCGTCCCCAGTTTGTCTTTACAGCACTTTTTTAACAAAAACATGAATCACATTCAGAGCTCTCCATTATACCTTTGTCAGAGGATTTATATATCTAGTGGTTTCAAGGTCTTTAATAACTTGGTGTAACCTGGTGTTTAATTCACACGCTGCACATTGGACAGCTTGAACTCTGCTATTCTATTTTTTGTTGGTTCCCATGTTTTATATCTCGTCATGGTGCTAACAGAAGGGATTTTTTCTATTTTAGAACTCTTCAAACAGTAACAGACTGTTTATGAAACAAACAAAAAATGTTTTCATTCATAATATTTTTTCTCCCTGTTTTAGACTCTCAGGGTTGCACAGCGTATGATGTGGTCATCAACCAGGAGTTCTTCCAAAAGTGCCAGGTGTGTTTTCTTGTGTTTGGTCTTGTTTTTTTTTTTTAAGTATACAACAATCTAATTCTGTAATTATTATTAAAGGTGAGATAAAACGATATAGATGTTATACTTGCTTGGGATGATGTATGTTAATGTGGAGGTTTACTGTTCATTTCACGTCTGTATAATGTAGTTTAAGTTGGTTAAAAGTTTTATGTAATATTTTGATGCATAACGTTTTGCAATGTTTTAAAGATATGTTCTTTTATTAATCAAGAATTGATTTAATTTGGTGCACTCTACCTTTGCTGAGGGAAATGTGAGACAGTGACCGCTGCTATGTTGCGTTCCTTTGACTCCTCTGTGTTGTGCTGATCTTCTGTAGTTTTCCACACTTGACCAACAGAGGGCCTCCCAGTGCCACAGTTACATTCTTTAAGCTTCCTTTGACTGCAATTTAAATGCTGCATGAAAACAAGCAGAAGTACGGGAGCACTAAAGGGCCATGCATTCATACTTTTTATTTCCTCCGTTTTCCCGTTATAAGGAGTTAATGTCATTTGTTTTCTCGAGATCTCGAGTTATTATGTCGAAATAACAACTTCCGTTTTCCCGAGATAACGGGATTATTTTCTCAAGATCTCGAGATAACAAAACTTTGTTTTCCCGAGATAACGGGATTATTTTCTCAAGATCTCGAGATAACAAAACTTTGTTTTCCCGAGATAACGATATAATTAATTCGAGATCTTGAGAAAACAAAACGATAGTGTAGTATATTAAATCATTGCAGGAAACATCATTCAGTGTAGCAATGTCAGAGGAGCAGGAGCATATCGATCACCGCGTCACATATCTTTTCAATCAAGGCCTGACACAGGCTGAAATAGCATTATGCCTTGCTATTACAGATAATATACATATTAGTGTGCGTAATCTAAAAAGACGGTTAGCAAGGCTTCAGCTATATCGGCGGCGCAATCTAAGTGAGCCTGATGTCATCGTTAACTACATAGCTGACCAGCTACGAGGTCCCGGGCGTCCCCATAATCTCAGGCCTATCATATCACAGTCATTATCTCGAGATCTCGAATTAATTATATCGTTATCTCGGGAAAAAAAAGTTTCGTTATCTCGAGATCTCGAATTAATTATATCATTATCTCGGGAAAACAAAGTTTCGTTATCTCGAGATCTCGAGAAAATTATCCCGTTATCTCGGGAAAATGACTCAAGATAATAACTCAAGATCTCGAGAAAACAAATGAAATTAACTTGTTATCACAGTAAAACGGAGGAAATAAAATGTATGAATGCATGGCCCTTTAGGGCTTCCGTACAGAAGTCCTCATGTAACAGTATGAAATGTGTTTGTATGTCCATGTCTTGTAGAAGGATCCCTTATTCCAGCAGTTTGTTATTCTGGTGTCTATGGAGGGTTTAGAGAACAAATACAATCTGGAGCTAAGTAGAGGTAAGTGTATTATTTTGTCTGTGTATGTGTGTGTGATCTTCATGTTGGTAGCAGTTGTTGAGATTTGTTTTTATTTTTTTGCAGACTGGAAAGTGTTGAAGAACCGAAAGTTCTTGGGTTCTGTCAGTGAGCAGAACATCCGGACGAAGAGCAGGCCGGTGATACAGGAGCTTCAGCCTCAGTAGGTTCCTCTGAATGTCTCTGTCTGAATGGACTGCTTAACAGAAAACATGGTTGACATTTGTAGCTTCTTGCAGGATTCTAATTTAACAAAAATATTGAAAAATGCCCTATCCTGCCAGACCCATCCTCCATCCAAATTTCATAGAAATCTGTCCAGTAGTTTTTGTGTAATACTGTTAACAAACCAACCAACCAACCAACTATTGACAGGGGTGAAAAAACACAACCTCCTTGACGGGGTAAAATATGCACACTGACATCTTTAGGTATATTAAAGTTTTGCTGAATATAGAAAGTAAACTGTAACTTTTCAGAAATTAAACTGGAGAAACCAGAGTGGAATTTCCTTGTCTTGGAAACCAACTTTGGACAGAGTAAATGGGACACACAAGCTTAGAGAGTGCTTTCCTTAGTAAAAAGCTTGGCTTAATTGACTACAGCTGATAAAATATCCCTCCTGGACTCCACCAGTGATTCTTGCATTAGTTTGGTGGTAGTTTACTCCAATGCAGATCACAAAAATTCTACAACATTACCATATCATGTACCATATCATTATTAGTGTATTATGATTCGATGATCTGTTCCTTTTCCTACAGAGAGAGCTCCACTGCTACAGCCAAAAGGTGAAGCCCTTCTTATCCCCCTGTTGTGTTATGTTAAGTCAGAGCAACTCACCACTTTTCTATGTTTTTTCACTTTTATTGTTGGGCCCACTTTTTCTCCTTTGTTTCTCATTCCTGCTTTTTTAATGTCACCAAATATCCTCAATAATTGTGTCTCTCTTGTCTCGAGGTATTAACTCCTCACTCTCCTTGTCACCTCTTATTTCTTCACTGTCTTCAGACCAGAGTTCACATTGCTTGTGGAGCCATCTGTTGGAGACCCTGAATACCTAATTGCAGAAATAAAACTACCTGGGGTGGTGAGACATATACTACACTTACACATAAACACACATATCATGGCCACACAATTTGGAAGATACTTGGTGATGCTGATCATTTTATATCTTTCTGCAGACAAATCACAAGTTGTGTTTTTGTTACACGGTTAAGATAAAGGGCATTGCATTTGTGTAAAACGCAGTCAATGCTCAAGTAGTGAAGTAATTGTTGGCTGTGCTGGAGGGCTTAACTGTGAAGCAAACATATGACATACACACACACACACACACACACACACACACACACAGTCCAGTCTGTGGGAACAGACCCTGGAGTCCATTGCAAGTCTGAGGTCAGTAGTTCTGAGGCATTATTCCCAACTTCCAATCTAAATGTGTCCCAGTGCATCTGCTCGGCAAAACAAGGACGCTAGCTGCAAGTATATTTGTATGGCAAGTCTCTGAACTTTATTAGCAACAAAAACAGTTGATTTAGCAGATAAGCACACCCAGAAAAGACACAGGAGAAGTACGGTCTTGCCGCATCCTTAATTTCTATCAAGCACAAATCAACTAAATAGAAATGGCAAGTACCAAGTTGTTACAGAACATTTCACAAACAGAAACTCACTCACAGTTTTAGTTTTAGCTTTAGCGTATGTTAGCTAGCTACATCTAACATCATGTCAAGGTCATCACATCTTAAACAGTACATCATTGATAAGTGCATATACAAAAGCTCAGTGTCAGCCGGGTGATTTTATCTCCTGTGCAGACGTCTTCTCGCTCTCTGGTTCTTGATGTTGGTGAGGACCGACTGGTGTTGACGGCTCGGCCCTCCCTTTTCCATCTCGACATCTTCCATCCCTTCCTTGTTGACCAGGAGAGCAGTGTGGCACAGTACAACAACAACAGTCGGGTACAAAACTTGCACACAGACAATATATTCTCCACACGACAATTGTGTTCTGTAGCACCAACACACTGCATGCAGCACTACTAAAAAATGGCACCAACAACATCTGCTGCATTTACAACCCTAACATTCATGATACATTCAAATGTATTAACATAGTTTGTTCCTTTTTATCTTTCACAGATCCTGACAGTCACCATGCCTGTCGTGTCTTCATGAAACTAAAGATCATAACTGTCCAGTTATTTATTTTTTGTTCAAAAAACGATGCTGTGATAATAAAAGTGTTTTTTATAAAGTCAGATGTATTTGTGTTTTTCACTGTTAAATGTTTTTTTGAGTGGTGCAAATCTGCTCTCAGATTACTGTACTAAATATCCCCCCAAATCCCTCATCCTTTTTCTGTTTGGTTCTGCTTTTGAAACAGGTATCGGATGCACTGTCAGGTAGCATTAGAAACAGGTCTTTGAACATCTGTAAGCAGTGATTTCAATCACTGCAATAGATTGTTCTGGGAATGGACATATCCAAATATGTAATCCGAGGGTAAAAAACAGAACAAGGACAGTGAAATATACCCCTAAATTTCATTGAAGTTATATTTTATCATTGAAGTTAATGATTAATCACCACCTTTTTTCATTACCTTTGATGAGGAAATTTGAAGTAAAACATTCTGATAATTATGGCCACAAACAACAATCCCTTGCCTAGTGTGTTATGACATGAGTGACATTTGTTTTCCCTCATCTGCGTTTGGCCAGCTGTCGACCGAGCAGCTCAGCAGAAGCCCTGCTCAATCTCAATAATGTTGTTGAGGGTCTCTCTTCCATGAACCGCACCCACATTTTTCACCAGCTCCAGCCTTCAGCAGCCAGAATCAGCAGACGCTGAGTCTTTCAGTTACATCTTATGTCAACAGGCTGAGTTAAAAAATAAAAATCACATTCACCATATTGTTTTTTGCAAAACGAACCTGAACCCTCCGAAATATAGCCAGTTGTACTAATAAGCATTGTATTGTCTTCAGTAAATACAGTACAGTCATATATGTAATAAGAGGAACACCTCTTTAACATTTATTTAGCCACCACAGTGACCTCCGCTACATGGAGATCAGATGTTATCTGGTTACTTTTTGTGTGGGCTGTTCCTGTGAGCTGGAAACCTCCCCTTTCATGGAAAAAGCGAACGAGTGAAGCGATCACTCTTCTATTTATGGATTGGCTCTGGTCATCCCTCTGTCTGGCGCTGACCCTCCCTCTCTCCTCTTTTATCTCTCTTCCTCCTGTTGCTGACCATCCACATCTGTTCGCCTCACTCTGCCCTCATAGAGGGAGAGAGTGGGAGGGTCTACAAGTAAAAATGCCATCAATTTTTTCCATAGGCATTGTTAACAACTGTCTGCTTTCAAATGGCATTTACAAAAAGAATGGTAATCAAGCTTGCCATTTTCCACTTAAGTGGAAATGAATCATAATGTAATGCTTTAAAGGTCCATTGTATAGGATTTCATCAGAGAAAGGGTCTTCAGTTGGTTGCATTAAACCCTACACAGGCCTTTAAGTGTAGGGTGTTGTTTTTTCCCCGATTTCATTGGAAGTACGTTTTAAAGAAATCGTTAAAAGTTTTTTGTATCCACTTTCTTTCAATAAAATGTTCATGTCTGGATGGTGAAGCTATTGCCCACAGCTGGTGAGTTAAGTTGGTTTTCCCCAGTTTCCAGTCTTTGTGGAAAAGGAACCTGGCTCTATCCCAAACTAACAAAATCTGCCAGTTTTGACACTGCTTTGTATGGATTATACTAATGAATGTTGATGATTGAACTTAAAAGGTCTAGTTAAGCCTAGTTACCGTTGGATAGAGCCAGGCTAGCTGTTTTCCACCGTTTCCAGACTTTGTGCTTAGCTATGGAAGCTGGCTGCTGCTGGCTGTATTTATCACAGACATGAGAGTTTTATCAATCTCCTCATCAAGGAAGCAAATATGCATAATGTCCAAAACATGAAGCCTTTCTTTTGAAGATGTGAGAACTCTAATGTGGTAGCTGTGAATGATAACTTCTTTATAGGTGCTGAAGGCAAATGGCTCCTGTAGTATTTAGTATGATATTCCTTTATATTTGTCTGTATTCCTTTTCTCCTCAGTCCTCTGTTAAAACTACACACAGATGCACCTTCTGCTTCCTCATCTCTGTCTGAGCTGACAGTGCTCTAGCTAACTCTAGTTAGCACAACTTGTTGGGTCAGTTTTAATGACCCAGAGTATAATAACCATTGTCTTTTAACAGACTGCTTCTCCTCTGTCGCCACTCCCCCTGCTAGCATTCTCTCCCTCCATCTGTCACACCCTCCCTCTTCATTTTGTCATCCCCCTCTCCACCTGTGGCACCCCTCCATTTGTCCAGTGAGGTCATCCCTCTATTCTCCCTAATCCTGCGAGGTGCTCATCTTTCTGCCTCTGCTTAATCTGCCTGTGGCCCCCAGCCCTGATCACACCGCACACACACACACACACACACCAATCTGCACATTTGTGCACACAGACTCACAGTTATTCTTGTATTGAACACTTGGACACTCGGTAATTCTCACAGCATGCAAACACGCATAGTGATTCAGACAACACGCACGCACACATACTCACTGCCCCTCCACCTCTCTGTATAAAACGCCCTCTGTCTGTACAATAGCCATTCTGTCTGTCTCTCTCTGTCTGTCTCTTGTGTCTGGTGATACCACACCTTCATACAGGTATGTCTATCTGTCTGCCTGCTTGTCTGTTTGTCCTTTTACATGTCCTCTCAAGGTTATGTTCTCATAGGATGACAGTAGAATGAAATTTAACCAAACATTTAAAGATGGATGTCTCAGTGGACATGGACAAAGTATCAGTGGACACCTTGTTGCATGTATTCAGTTTTATTAGTACTTTAAAAACTCTTACTTGTTTGTGTGTTTAAGGATGATATCAGGATTCCCAACATAATGTGTCTGCTCAACTTGATTATGCAATTGTGTGGCTTGTCAGTACACTGCCTCTCAGCAGCAGTCTCGAGTCTTGGGTGTCCGACGTCCCCTAAATGCACCATCAAGGAAGGCATTCTTTTAAAAAAGACCTCAATTGCCATGAAACCATGATGTCATAAATCTATCTCAAGCAATGTTAAGTTCATATTTATGTGAAATGAATGGAGATCAGTGGCTAATTTTAACATTTTTTAACAACAATTTTCAAAATGAAGAGTCTTTTGAAACTTCTGCAGCTAAACCGGCATAATGGAGGTGAATGGAATTTAAGACAATTGCAGCTGATGACACTTTCAAATTACATTTTACCTGCTTTAAGCGGCACAACAAAAAAAAAAAAATCCATTTACTTCCATTGTATTAGAGTGATAGCAAATGCATTGATGGATATTTTAAAAAAAATGTCTGCAAACATCCCCCAAAAACAGCAATAGTTGCTCCTAAAAAAGTACAAAGATAGCAAGTCAAGACAACTTTAGTTATATAGCTCAAAATCAAAGTTACAATGCCTCACGGGGTTTTGCAATTTGTACTGTGTATACCATCTGTCCTTAGTACGGAAAAACTCCCCCCATAAGAGCCCATTTAGCAGGGGAAAAAGTGGTAAGTGACAAAATATTAAAATATTTTAAACTTAACTATTTTCTAAGTTACTGTTAAAAAAACAGCATAAAAACATCTTTGCTTGTAAGTGTTGACCATGGCCTTATGTGAACTGTCACCTCCACTTCTACAGTGTCTGAGTTACTGTAGCAGACACTCAGACTGATATTTACAATTTCAAACTCTTAGGTAGGTGTGGAGTATTTACATGTACTGTGTTTTATACTGTATGTAGAGTGTGGTCTTGTAGCGGTTGGGGGTTTCATTCTGGAGCTCAGTCACTGGATGACAACTAACACTGACCTAACAATAAGTCGCCACTTGTGCCAAACAATGTCTGTATCCCGAGTCCAAAAAGGCCTCATAAAAGTATTGGTCGAAATCTACACCACAGCACTGCTAGCTAGCTTGCATTACTTTCTTTAGACCCATCTGTCATAGGTCTGACAGCTAATTAGGCTTTTGTGAGGAGACTACAGTATGTGTGTGTGAGTGTGTGTGAATAGCCAGCTACCACCCTTCACATTGTTGCTTTGCTTTTAGCACGGTCAAACACTAACCACTTACACAAATGCTAACAGTCTGAGGTCAGACTAACTAACTTTAGCACTCTGAGAAAAGGGAAAGGATATTAAACAGCTGTCTGCATAAACAAATGTAATCTATGCAGTCGGTAGTGTGTGTATGTGTGTGTGTGTGTGTGTGCAGAACATTTACAACGTCCAGTTCAGGTCAGCGCCTGGTCTCCTTTTTTGTCTCGTCTGGTTAGCGACTCCTCTTGTGTTGCCATGTTGAGTGATATCTAAAGAGATTATGGTCGAGACACATAGTGGCTATTTTCTCTAATTGTATTTTTTAAATGATAAAAAGACATCACGTCACTTAAACACTGACTTCACTGGAACAAGATAGCAGCACCAAAACATTGTGCAGTACAACCCAGCTTCTCATACAGTGCGGTGGAGTTTTATCAGAGCTGGATTCTCTTTCAAAAGGATTTTACCGTCATGTTTGCTTCTCCCCTCCTCTCTAAAATATATTAATAGCCTACAATAGCCTCTCATTAACACTAATGAGGTATTGTTGCACCCCCTTACTTCACACACACACACACTGCCCTTGACTAAAATTAACCCTGCTAAGGCCCGAGCCTGTTGCCCATTGGAACTTGACTCTTTGACTCTTCTCCCCCCTCACCCCTCCATTTAGCGGGCGGTTCCTGACTGTTCCAGCAGAGGTGTTGAAATGTGCACCTCTCATTCATCCATCGGTCATTTCTCCCTGCTGGCCCTCTCTCATCCCTCACATACTTATTCAAAGGTTTTACCTTCACGTACCTTTCAATTCTTCGATCAGCAGACAGAGCCTTTGAGCAAGGCACTTGAACTCCAAGTAATTCTTGTGGTAAAGGTTTGATGTTGGTACTTTGTGTCCCTAAATGCATTTCTCTGTTGTTAGTACCAATAAAATATAATAACCTAAATATTTTATATGAAAATCATACTTTTTCTCTCCTAACAGTGAACATTAGGCTATCAAAAAAGCAAAAAGTGCAAAAACTGGAGACAGCTTGCTTGGCTCTGTTCAAATATTACATAAACCCATCTTCCAGGCCCTTTAAAGCTCACTACGTGTTATCTTGATTGTTTCAGCCTGCTGTAGCTACTTGTTTTGGCAGTTTGAGAGAAGTGGAAACAAGTTGTTAACACAAGATTGACATATTATCACCTTTAACAGTTTCTTCTTTGCACATCAACTTTATCGTTTGCTTGGTGATGCGCAATGTGACAGAATAAGTCCAATATTCATTTGTCCAATATTCACATGGTCTCCGCCTGCTCCTGAGTGTCATAGCCAGCTCTTTAGCTATGAAATGCTCAACTCTGTTTACCAGCTGGTGGCTAACTTTGTCTGTTGTATGATTACTGAGCAGGTATTGTGCAGTGAGTTAATTACAGCCTTTTAAAAAAAAAAACAGGTGCCTGCTGCAGCCAAAAATGAAACTATGAGAGTGTTGAGAGTGAAGCCAAAACGGTAAATAGCCAACAACTAAACCATGAGCTAAAAAGCTCTGTAAAACTGAGAGGAGCTGCAGATCGGAGAGATAACCCCCTGTAGGTTTGTCACTATGTAAGACCCCGTTCACATTATCATGTGAGTTATACAAATATCGATGACCTTTGGACAGAGCCAAGCTCGCCGATTCCACTTCTTAACAGTCTTTGCTAAGCTAGGCATACTGGCTGCCTGCTGTAGCTTCATATTTACCATACACACAGTATACAGTAAATGTTCTCATTTAACTCTCTGCGAAAAAGGGAAAAGGTGTTTTTCCCAAAATGTTGAACTATTCTTTTAAGACTTTAATTTCCTGTTTATTAAGATAATGATAATAAAAAACAAATGAAGGCTGTGGAGCAAGTAAACAATTTTTAATAAACTGTGACCGGAGCTGATTGCCTTATAGATCCCTCCGTATCCATGTAAACACAAGCAAGATGGATGATAGGAGACTTATTGAGTTGTCGTTGACAGTACTGATGGTGTCCGGTTATGCCAGGCTGCTCCGCTGGCACGGCAATGGCACGACAACAGACAAAGGAGAGAGAAGACAGAGCTTTCGACGACAGTTACCACCTCTATAAATTCAACCGCAGAGTCACGGGGCCACTATAAATTGAGGACAGAAAGATGGAGAGTGGAGGAGAAGATGGGAGGGCATGACGGTGGGGAGAAGGATCGCAGAAGGAAATGGGGATGTTTGATGAATTTTGTGTTTTCTTAAAATCAGATTTTAACAAGGACGGAACGAGGATTTGAATAATGTCCACCAGAGTGTAGAAATCTATCTAGATAGGCACATAAAAGAGTGAAGGGACCTTCGACCTGCGTCAAAGTGCTGATGACACATTTTTGTTTCCCGTTGAACATGTCAAACTGTGAACAGAGCTGTTAAGGTGAAGGTGTTAAGTTTCAGTACACTTAAAATGTCAAATCTAAATAGGCTGTCTGTTATTTTTCATTACTGATGTTGCTCACCTGCTCAGTGTTTCAAAGTAAATCATCCCATAATTTGTCAGGGGCACCAGGAGAGAGGGAGAAAGGGTGAGTAAGGACAAAAGTGAAAAGACAGAGATGGATGAAAGGAGATAGAAAGTGAGAGAAACTCTATCTCTCTCGGACTCTCTGTGTTTAACCCTTGTCACATTCTCACCTGTTGACGCTCCATCAATCTGCCTGCCTCCTCCTGCCAGGAAGGTGTCAGCACACACCCACTGTGTGCGTCTGTCTGTGTGTGGTTTTGTGCCAGGAAAATGGCAGCTCAGAGGGACAATTTATAGCCAAAACCATCCGAGCATGCAATGTGCTTGTACTGTCTGTGTTTTCTGTCTCCAAAGTGATTAATCACAGGAAAATATGGACTGTGGCCACCTGTGATTAAGCTATGATGACTCACTCCTGTACTTTTGTGCAGCCAGGTCTTCAAGCCTGCATTTACATAATATTTGTTGCTCAGTATTTTAAAATGAACTTTCAATTATTATATTTTTTTTTTTATCCAGGTAGATAGTATCTTTTTTTTAAATAATCATTTACAACCCCATTCCAAAAAAAGTTAAGAAGCTGTAAAAACACAAATAAAAGAGAATGTGATCATTTGCTAATGCTTCTGGACATGTTCTCAATTGAAAACAGCTAAAAGACAATATATTTAGTGTTTGACTGTATCAGCTTCATTGTCTTTTGTATATATCTGCTTATTCTGTGTTTGATACCTGTGACACAAGTCAAACAAGTTGAGACAGGGATAACCAAAGACTGGGGAAGTTGTGAAATGCTGAAAAAACATGTGATTCCAATGAACAGGTTCATTGGAATCAGTTACCAAACACACCTATTATGTCACTAAGACTATCTTTTATGCACGTTTACTTTTAATCATCTGAGTATTTCCTTGCATCTGTTATCCTCTCCTAATGGGTTTCTCTTTATTGCAGCCATGTCAGACGTAGAGGAGGAGTACGAGTGAGTAGAGCAGCATCCCTCACAGCTTTTTATTTTACATCACTTGTTTATGTCAATTACTGATTAACTCCTTCATTATTAATTCTCTCATTTCTCCAGGGAGCAGGCAGAGGGTGAGTATAGTTTTCCATATTTGTCACACATTTTGTGTCCGTCACAAATCCAATGAACAACATCGATAAAGATTTTTATGAGACATGAAACAATATTCATGTCTCTGGTTCTCCTTCCTTTCTCCCAGAAGCTGAGGAGGAGCAGGAGGCTGAGCCTGAAGAGGAGGAGACTGAGCAGGTCGAGGAGGATGCAGAAGGTAGGGTTTAGGAAAACTCCCAGAATGCAAAGCAGATGTATAGGACAACTGCATTGTAGAGGAAGTCTCCTGGTCAAATATGTTGAAAAGATGATACAAAAAATGTAAAAACAGTGAGGCAGATAAAAGAGTTGTGATCATGATAAAATGTCTGAGGAGATGAATATGTTACTGAAGAAGGTCAGCAATTATTCTCTCTCTTCTTTATAATTGTGAGTTATGGGTGACACTGCACTAACTCTCACCTATCAACTTCCCCTCCATTCTGCTTCCCCATTGGCTGATGCTGCTGGTTCGGACCATCAGAGCAGCAAGAGTATCAAGGTAAGGTGACTGCATGCCCATCCTCAGTCACATTTATGGCTAGCCCTAAAAGCCAGAGCAAATTTGTTTTTAGATACAGTATGTTTTTAACGTTTATTTGTTAAAAAGAAGAAGAAGAGGTTGTTTATTTTTAGCCTACCTGATATTGAATCACACCTGGAACACTGTTAAGACAGATTGTAGATAGATATTTTTACCTGCATTGTATTTTGGTACCAAATGTGAGTTAAGACATCAAACCATCACAATGCTTTTCCAAACGAATATGAATATATGAATGTGGACAAAATCACGTCATACCTGAGCATATTTCCAGTGACATGTTCATCATGCCTTAGTTAGTGTTATGAACATTTGACTGCTTTTTCCATTGCCTGCTGTTGCAGTCAGTGTTTTAAAGGTAAAAACAACCAAAACAGAAATAAAATGTAATATTTCTGTAATCTTGTCTGCTTTAGTAACCATGTTTAATTCAAAAATCAATACATTTCTAAAGATCTAAAGTTGCACATATTTTTATAAGTTGACAGTGGATCAAACAATAATATGTAATATGTGTAATATAAAAAGGAAAGATTGATTGACTAGCATATTTAGAACAACAACAACAAAAACAAAAACATATTTTAACTGTGGAGCTCATTCTACTGCTCCCAACAAACCATACCATCACTTAATGTAGCTTTAAGAGCTCCAAGTAATACTGAACCATTATGTTATGGCGCTGTAAATACTAGATGTCTTATTCTTTCACAGATTTTTTAAAATTATTTCATTGTGAACAGAATTAAATCTCAGAGATAGTAGGTCGCCCCCAGCCTGGAGATCATCCACACCCTGTGCATTGTGGGTGAATTTGTTAGATAGCTGACTGTTTCCTTGCTCTGTAGCTTAACACTTTCTGTGGAGCAACATCTGGATCTCAAAGATATCAGCAAGTTACAGCTGTCTTGGCTAAATTTTGGAGAAACGTATTCATGTTCACCAAAAGTGGCCATGCAGTCCAAGACGAAAGTTGTGAAATGTTTCTACTGCTGCAACCATTGTATGTATTCTGACATTCATAATTATACACATGCACATAACAGATGTGAGTTTTAGTCCTCTGAGGATTTAAACCTTGATGAGCAGGACCAAAGTTGGACCATCACACGTTAGGGCAAAACAGCTGGACTGTGATTCTTTGACCACGCCCATTAAGGTTTAACTCAACCAATGAGAATATTATAACTCAGAGAAATGTTTAAATCAGTAAAACTCCAATCTGATTGTACACAATGATCAGTATGTGCATTATATAATAATGAATGTTCACAGAATGTTCCACAAAACTACATTTCCCTACAGCCACAGTGAGTGGTAAATATTACCGGCAGTGAATGGCTCTCAGTGCATGATGGGAAATGATAGTTTTAAAGTAATAGTTAAACATTTTGGGAAATACGCTCATTTACTGTCTTTCTGTGAGTTATGAGAACAGTTTGATGCCACTCTCATGTCTTAATGGTCAATATTAAGCTACAGCCAGCAGTTAGCTTAGCATAAAGGCTGGAAACAGGAGAAAACAGCTTGCTTGCTACCAGCAACTCTAAACTCATGTTAATTAGTGATCTTTAGAGTTGCTTGTTGGCAGATTTTGTTAACTTAATTGGACAGAGACAGGATAGCTGTTTCCTCCAATTTCTAAAGCTAAGCTAACTGGCGCTAGCTTCATGTGAACTACACAAGTGCAAGAGTAGTGTCATCTTATTCTCTGCAAAAAGCCAGTAAGCATGTTTTCTAAAATGTCTAACTATTTCTTGAAGCTTGCTGCCTCTGCAGTTACAGATATGAACTTGGGACTTTCGATCCTTCCAAACCTTTTCCCTCCATATGTCCACATGTTGGACATATGGAGGCTGTAGCTCGGCTGTAGCTCAGTGGCGGCTGTAGCTCAGTGGGTAGAGCAGGTGACCAGTGACCAGAAGGTCGCTGGTTCAAACCCCGGCTCCCCTGGGCGGAACTGAGCTACATGCCGAAGTATCCTTGAGCAAGATACTGAACCCCAAAACTGCTCCTGGCGCGCAGTTGGCACCTTGTGTGGCAGCCTCTGCCGTCAGAGGGCTCTGCTATGAGCTGGCGACTCATCCAGGGATATACCCTGAACTGATGTCCACATGTTTTTCCACCATCTTTGATTTGACATTTTGTCTTTCCATTATTTTCTTGTTTTATGTGTGCCTCTATCATCTGATGTGTTAATTTCCTCCTTCCCTCCTGTGGTTCTTTACATTTTCATGTCTTTTGTATGTATGACATCCTCCATCCAACTGTCTTTTCTTCCCTCCTTCATACCTCCTGTTTATCCATTTTTCCTTCATTCCTTCCCTACTCCTGTTCCTCATCTCATCCTTTTTTCCTTGCTTCCTCCCCTCCGCCTTGCCTTTTCTATTCCATTGCCCTCCTCATGTACTTTTTGCCCATCATTAATGACTCCTTTGTTGCACCATCTGCTCTTTTTGTTACCCTCCATCCACCTTTCAATCTGTCTTTTTGTGGCTGGTCCATCAGATCAAGATGCCCAGGAGGAAGGTGAGAAATAGTAGACGTGTGGTTCCCAAAGGGTTAAAAACACCTTTAAAAACTCTCCTCTCCTCAGGCTCAACACCATGTTGGCTAACTAAGATTAGTTTGACCTCAAATGAATTATCTAACATATTAAAATTAGATCTACTCCTTTAAATCCCGCCGGACTCAACTGTCTTCCAAAGCACATATGTAGTAATATATAAGTAAGTAATTTGGTCTCCTAAGTTCAAAAAGCTGTATGATCCAGACCATAATCACCCAAAATGCAACAGTGTAGAAGTTCAGTGTAACTCTGGATTTGTAAAGCGAGTGTTTTGGATTAAAACAAACAAACAACCAGAAAAAACTTTTTGTCTTTGCTGTTTTGTTTTATCACAACTAATAAAAATGCTTAATTGTATGTTGCCTTTTATTTTCTCAGTCCCACGCTTGCAGTGCTTTCAGTCACATTAACAGCTTTATTAACAAGTTTCAGATGTTTAAATCCGTCTTTTCACACATTTGAGCCTCACACTTTTATTCACTTGTGTGATCTTTTTTCTCGTCTTTCTCTCTTTCGACAGAGGAACGCCCCAAACCCAAGTATGTTCACTCAATTCTTTTCTTTTTTTTTTGTTCTCAGTCCAATATCATAGCACTGTCTCAAAAAATTGGGCATTTTGTGTTTCCTTATATTTTCCAGACCCATGGTGCCTCAACTTGCGCCTCCAAAGATTCCTGAGGGGGACAGGGTAGATTTCGATGTAAGTTATGAACAAAGGATTAAACCAGATCAGTTTAATTTTCTTTGTTTTTTGACTTTGCAGCTACGACATAAATTATCTGTGAACCACAGCTGTTATAACTTGGGAAAAGTCAGCTAACTCCAGATTGGCTTCTGTTTCAATAGCTTGCCTGTTATCGCTCATATCTGAGTGGCTGAACACCATGTGTTCCCAATAACACAATTACAGATCTTTCTAAGGTCAAATTTGGCGTTCCACATAAATCCCTACTGGGACGACTTTTATTCTGTGTTTGCCATTTGGTCACAGCTTAAAAAAATACTGCCTAAATGTATTGTTTCTATGCAGATGACACATATCTTAATTTAAGAGCAAATAACCCCTCCCAGCATGTGAAACTACACAGCTTCTTGTCAGAAGGTCATCAACTTTTCTGTTTTTGCGTAACCAGAAGACTGAAATGCTTCTTGTTGGTCCAGCCAGGCATCAGTTCTCATGGAGGTTTACGTCGTCTCAGCGTCAAGAAATACAGGAAACTATAGTTTTGAATCTTTCTTTTTAGCAACATATCAAGAATATCAAAACCTACCTCTTTTCTTCAGTTGTCCAACAAACAAGCTCCCAGAGTCCTTACAAGATCAAAGAAGTTTGATTGTAGATGATTTTAGCTGTTTTTCATCCTTCTGACTCACAGGGATTTAAATCATGTGGCTCTTTCCTACATCTACAGTCGTATTACTCCATACTGACTCACATCTTTATGCTCCCTTGTTTGAAGATTTTCATTGGTGTACACTTCCTCATATTAGCCTCATTTAATAATCAATTCCTTGTTCCATCAGGACATCCACAGGAAGCGTATGGAGAAGGACTTACTCGAGCTGCATACTCTGATCGACGTCCACTTCGAGCAGAGGAAGAAGGATGAAGAAGAACTTATCAGCCTCAAGGATCGAATTGTAAGTTGACCTAGATACTAACACTCCCTAGCTAGATCTGTGTAGAAAGATGAATGGGACAGTAAATACCTGATCCAGTGAATATCATATTAATTAATTGATGAATCACAAGGGCCACCGGTACGAATACTAGTCCTAGTATCTGATAATATTTTTGTACTTGTATGGATGTGTTATTGATGGTACTTGACTTAAATACCGCTGATGCACAGTATGAACGTGAGGGGTGATGTTGCTAAATAAAAAAACATCTTTTGCCTTTGTCTTTGAATGAGTTCAAAAATAGTAGTGTAATGAGATGGACTTTTTTTTTTTTATCCAAATGATGCTTAAATCTTTAAATTTGCTTCATGTCTTATTTGCTCTGCTTTCCATCAGGAGCGCCGCCGGTCAGAGCGAGCTGAGATCCAGAGGGTCAGAACAGAGAAGGAGAAGGACAGACAGAACAGGATTGCGGTAACACAAACACTCCTACTCACACAGAAAGTGTACAAAAGTATCACCTGGTTCCACTCAGTGATATACTTGCCTAGACTGTAAGAGGCTTTGTATGTTGTATCTCAATAATACAATTGCCTGGTATGTGACAACTATTACCCAAATCATAAAATGTTACTATCTGATGACTAAATATTCTGTACTACAATTATTTCTCTATTTTTGCAAACTATGTGACACCATATTGATACAATATGTATACAAAGCGGCTCAACACTGTATCAAATCTCCCCACCAAGGGGCGCAGAAATCCAATTCAACATGTAAATATGGTTTTCCTGTCGTCTTCATCTGACAGGAGGAACGTCACAGAAAAGAGGAAGAGGAGGCCAAGAAGAAGGCTGATGATGATGCCAAGAAAAAGAAAGTGCTCTCTGGCATGGGAGCCAACTTCGGAGGCTTCCTGGCCAAGGTCAGACAGCAGTGGAGGTGATGGTAAGAATGACGATGAGTCGATGAAGATACAGAGGATGACTGTGGACTGTGTGTGTTCTGTTCCAGGCTGAGTCGAGGAGGGGCAAGCGTCTTACAGGCAAAGAGATCAAGAGGAAGACTCTGGGTGAGAGAAGGCAGCCGCTGGGCATCGACAATTTAAGGGAGGATGCGCTCAAGTGAGTCTCCTCCAACTGTATTTCAGACATCCAAACAATGTTGCACCATTACTTGCAGCTTTAAACTGTGTTGTTATCCTGAAAGGTGATAGAATTTATTTACCTGTATGCTATTGTAGATTTTTGACACAAAGAACAAGGATATTTTTGTTTTCAAGATTGGGGCTTAGCGTAGAGTCAGTTACTCACTTACAGCTTTAACATTTCAAACAAGACATACTAGCCAAATGATATGCATGGATTAGTGACAGTTGCCTTAAGGGCAAGCTGTGGAGACCTAGGTGAACATTAAAAAACATGAATTAAGGAATTACAGGGTCATATCCTTACAAATTGTGTCTGTTTTACCAAGGCAACGGGCCCAAGAGATGTGGAACTGTATCTACCAGCTGGAGTCAGAGAAGTTTGACTTCATGGAGCACATGAAGCACCAGAGATATGAGGTACGACTGGGATTGCAAACAGAAATGGACAGGAATGTAACAGTGCTGACTGACAGAAAACTGATTAACAAAAATCTTGAACACTAATTAAAAATTAATAAATACATTTTTCCCTGCTACCTCTGAAGTCTTTTTATTTGCCTCCTGCAGATCATTGTGCTGCTGAACAGAATCCAACATGCTCAGAAATTGTGAGTAGTTACTTGTACGTAAAATAATGATAAACTGCATATCTGCTGTCACTGTTACACCCTCTCTTACTTTCTTTCTCCTCCCTCCTCTTCCCCTGCTACAGTAAAAAGGTCCATGGCAAAGGGAAGGTTGGCGGCCGCTGGAAGTAAAGAGGGAAATCCGGAGAAAGAATGAACAAAAACACATTGATAACAAAAAAGAGGAAGTGGTATAGGAATGGAGGAATCATATGTTTCCTCTCCCAGTCCTCTCTGTAGACCTGCCCTGTGATTGACAGATATTGAATGTTTCATGATAAGAAACTCAGCTGTGATTTAACTTTGTCACAACCCATTTCTTTTGGCCAGGATTTTAAAGTTGTGCACTTGCATTAAAAAAAACAACAATTTTCATCAATCTAATGTGTGTGGATCACAACACCAAGATTGGTCATTGGTCTGCTTTTAGCTGCTCTGCTCTGGTTTAGATGCATTATGTGATGACATCAGGGAATTCAATCAGGGTTAGTATGAAAAGAATCACTCTGAAAGAATAAATGTTGAACAAGAAAATGTCTGAAATCAGCGTCTTCATTCTGGTCTGGTTTTATTGCTCCAAAGTTCCTGAGTGTGTGCAAAAAGTCCCCACCTGTAATACCTGGTTCAACCAATTAGGTCTTAACAAAGAGTCAGTTCTGTCCTGTGTCTTTCCTTTAGGCATATTTTTTGACTGTTATGGAGCCCCGGAGTGGACATGGAGAAAATCTATATATCTATATATCAAGGCCACCTTTTAGCGCTCAAAATGCTTTTGTGTATGGAGAGATTCAATTCATTACACTTTTTGTTTTATTTGTTCCCATGTTTTGATTCATTCGCTTTTTTTAATATCTTTGCACAAGATAAGTGTATAGCCAACAGAGAGCCAGCACAAAAGAGTAGCGTTGTTTATCATAGTGTAATGCTAATTTGGTCAATGTTTAACCAAAATCCATGTATGGTACTTTATTTTTAGAATTTGGGATGCCATACAATTATAACTGTTTATATTGATAATATTTCTACTGTATTTTTTGTTTTACACTGAAATGCTTTGTAACAGTAGCACTGGTGCAGCTCAGTACTGTAGGTTATATTAAAGTTTGCTAGCTTTGCAGAAAAAAACCCAGAGTCTCAAAGATTGAGCAAGAGGTTTTTTTTATTTACCTATAAATCCAACTTATTATTTGTAATTTTAAAAAATTGTGGGTTTTTTTTCTTTTAAAACGTACATAGTCTGCCTTTAAAGGCCGTAACATAAAGCTTGCCCTTTAATACCACTTTATAATACATTTTTACCACCTTATGAATGATGCGTACGTGTCTGAACCAGACATATTCAAACGTACAGTGTCACACTGCAACTGGCCAACATCAAGTCTAAAGTTGATCTGTGTGTTGGTGTTCATGCGGAGACAGATGCTAATCTCTGCATAGCAGCCTATCTGAAAATGTTGCATGACACCCACAACAGGGACAGTGGTTATGAGGCTTTTAGTGCTAGCAGTGGATTTCAGTGTTCATCTCACCTGCTGCAGGAATTCTGCTTGAGTGCTCTCTCAGAGATATGAGGAGATAACAGAGGGTGTGGATGAATGAGCATGAGTAAGCAAACAGATGTGTAGAGATGGGAATGTGGAGTGCGTCCCGTAGTTTAAATTGCTCTTTGTAGCACAGTATTAATAATTCTTCTCATAATATTTTCATTTAGTTCATTCAGTTGAGTACAACTGAGCTTCTCAATGTATTTTTGAATATGATGAAGGATAGATGTAATATTTTAATATGATGAAGGATCTGTGTTAGGTCTTTCCATCTAGGCGAGGGAGATTAAAAAAGCTGGGAGCAATAGGTCCATAAATTTCAGTGTGGGTATGGCTCCTCCCAACAGTACCAAGTTCATTTCTGAAGTAAGCTTACAGCGTCAACAGCAGCTCAAACTCATAGTGATGCGCTCCCCCGTGTGGGTGAACACTGTCACTGCATCAGAATGAAGCTGGGAACACATCAGTTGGGTAAAAGGATCTTAGACACTCCACACTATATCATGGCAGCCTTGAGTTTTAATGATTTCTACAACTCTCATTTTTCTCTGTGGAATGAGTGGAACACATACTACTTTGTGACAAAAAACATTTATGAAGTTTGATGTTTCAAGAAGGAGTTTACTATAGGTCTTCTGAAAAATGTGACCAGAGCTGCTGGGTGAAAAAATATACATACAACAAATTGAATGACCAATTTTGGTGATGTAGAAAGTTGTGTCAATCGAATTTTCTTTCTGACATGGCCTCTTTAACTTCTTCTGAGTATAATGACTGATTGATAACGGCTGGTGACTGTTCTTGGCCCATTTAAATAGGGCTTGTTTGAAAAGCCTGTTTTGCTGCCAGTGGATCTGGTGCTCTACGGAAAGTAAATAATATAATGAATAATGAAAGAATAATATCCAAAATCATCAATATCCAAAATCATCAGCCAGAAGATTGGCTCTTGTGTGCAGTTGGGCGTTCCAACAGGAATATGACCCCGAACATAACTTAAAGTTATTATGTTATGTAACTACATGTTTTATTATTACAGGCAGTTTCTTTCTGTTTCTTTTCCCCTCCTGTCTGTGGTAATTATATTTCCTGTACCCCACCCCCTCCCCCTATCTCTAATTCCTGCCTCACATGTTTGGCTCACTGCATGAGACAAGGACTAAAGAGGACACACTGTTAATCCAGTCTGTCACTCACTGCATCAAATCAGGGCACACACACACACACATACGCACACTGACCTCACGGAAATAAAATGTATCAAGGAGGCCTGCAGTGCCTTTTGAAAGTGAGGACCACAGTTTGTCCAGAAAAGCCTCCACATTCATACTGTAATTGGATTACTGGGACGAATGTCAGCAATAATCACAGGGTGAAGGATTAGTTCCCCTCAGAAAATTACAGTTATTGGTTGAGTTCTTCTGACCGCAGCTGTAACAATACCGCTGAGGATATAATCCCTTTCTGAAACATGATATGTCACAAATATTTTATGGCTCAGACGGATTTCTCTAAAGATTGTGGCATCTTTAATCCTAAATGATGCATTTAACTGTGTGTGTGTGTGTGTGTGTGTGTGTGTGTGTGTGTGTGTGTGCATGTGTGTGTGACATTCTGCTTGTGTGCAAATGAAAGGATATCATGTTCGCACATGAGGGGTATTATAGCGTGAGTGTGCAAATGTAAATCCATCCATCCATCCGCCGCCGAACCATCTGTTGTTGTTTGGAAACGTTTTATTTATTCAGCTATTTATTTACAATCACATGGTACGTATCGAAAGTGAAACCACAAACAGTTTTCCATTGTTTTACGATGTACAACACACGCACACACACTCACACACATCAACGTGCGCACTCACCAGACACTCCAAGCAGGATCTCCTTCAAACACAAGCACAGAAGGAGCCACAACATGACAGAACAATAATCAGTAAAAACATGTAACTAAATACAACACATTTTACAGGAAAAATCAAATGAGAGAGTTGTCAGGTAAATGAGAGGGAAACATAACAGGAAAGGAAAAATAAAAAGATGCACGCTTCAGCTCTGCAACAGCAGTTCCAGAATTACAGAGAGAATATGTCTGTTTCTATTGATTAATACTGTAGTGCAGTTAAATAAAAATTAAATCTTACCAAATGAATGATGGTGTGAAACTGAAGCACATTGAAGATTAATATTCAAGTTAGAGGTCTTTTCATAAAACCTGCAGTTGTTTGGTTTCAAAGGAAAAAATATCCCCTCTATGCAGATGATGTTGTATAAATACAGCATGTGTGTGTTTAGCGGATGGGGGCCTTCAGTGCAGCATCCACCTCCTCCTCTGGCTGCAGCGTGTGCCACTGGGCCACTGGACGCCTGGGATTGGCCAGCATGTCTGACCAGTGGCGCAGCCCGACCCCTGAGGCGCCATAGCCGATCCAGGCCTTGCCGATGGCGTCGTTGCTGCCCAGCTTGTCGTAATCGTACACAGTGATCAGCACCTGGACTTTCTACACGTGGAGACAGCAGAAGAGGAGAAGGCCAAGGTTAGAACAAATTCTTATGTATGTATATATTTCAACTCAGGGAGGAAAATGGAGGTTTTGAAGCATCATGCATCTCACAGCAACTAACCTTAATATACCCTTCAGCAAGGTATTTATCCCAAAATGGTGAAGATTTGTGAGAAGTGAGCATTTACAAGGCAGTAAGGGTCTAATGCAAGACATTAAGTTGCATTTTGGAAAAAGTAGTCTTCAGGGGTATTGGGTTATGGACAGCCATTTTGGAGCCCCCAGTTCGGTACGACGGCTGTCACCATCTTGGTTTTTTGGAGCCAGAAGTGACCATATTTGTACGAGAGGGTGGAGCTGTTGAGGACTCACATTGCTACAACTCTATTCTGATTGGCTTCACTGTTCAGACCTGGAAGCTCCGTCTATATTTTATACAATGAAGCTTGAACCATACTATCGACTAAGACAGGCCTATTCAATTAGCGGCTTGCGGGCCACATGCGGCCCAGAACCAACCCCCGAGTGGCTACTGAATATGTGGATAGACTACGATAAAAATGTTAATGAAACAGTCGGCAGCCATGCTAGCAGATGCTAGCATATCAACATGCTCAAAATGACAATGCTAACATACTGATACTGTTTAGCAGGTATACCATTTAATATGTTCACCATCTTAGTTTAATGTGTAAGCTTGGTACCATTTAATTTACATTAAAATCAGCCTGCTGGTGGTCCTGAAGGAAATGTCAGGGAATTATCCAAAGCCAGTAGGATTCATCCTCTGGGGACCCTGAAAGCATGTGCAAAGCCTCATGGCACTGTGTCCTTCAGTTGCTTCGATAGCTAGCACGGTTAATGATTCGGCCCTAAAAAATGGCATCTTAAGTTTAAATACTAAATGTAAGCTCATACAACTTAAACGATTAACTAGAACCAGTAGATGTCAAAGTCGATGTGTGTTATGTTTAACGCTGAGCTGTAAATGTCAAAGGAAAATGGAAGTGGTCCAACTGAGAAGTGTCCAAACCTGGATCTGGGAGAAGGGGATCTCAAAGCTGAAGCTCTCATTGAAGTAAGGATTCAGAGTGTTCTGTTTGACTGATGTCTTCTTCTTCTTCAGTCGCTTCCCGTTGTGCTGCAGCACCACCTTAACAAATGGATCTGAGAGAGAGGAATGATATCAGAACATAAATCAGAGTTGCCAGCATGAAAACCATATCTGCCATCCACTGCCAGTCTCAGCATGTACACAAGTATGTGTGTGTTCACCTGACAGTCCTCCGACGTCCATCTTCTTCAGGTTCTTGGCTTCCATGATGTTAACCGTTAGCTTACCGGCCGTGGGGACGTAACGAAGGGAAATACAGACATCACCCAGCTTCTCTTGCTGTCGGGGACAAAACATTGACGAGTTGTCATGTTGCACATGGCTTTGGTTGCTTTAGCTGTTGGTATTGACTTTACATTCATTATACGTTTCAATGGATGCCCATATAATCACATACCTCTTCTTTCTCTCCTCCAACCAGATCCTTCCATTCGTGTATTGGCTGTCCAAGGTCTATAGAGTTCATGGGGATCTTGATCTCGCCGATGACGTCGTGCTTACCGAAACGATCAAAGTCAAACACCTGCAGCACCAGAGTCTGACCAGCCAGGTCATTAAACGGTATCTGGAGAGGGAAAGAATAAAAAAGTGGATGTTCATGCTGACTAGTTTAAACATGCAACTGATAATATGCTCAAAACAATTTCATTTTGATGTTTAATGTTCAACGTGGTCTCAACTTTTGTACAGATGTACAGACCTTGAAGGTGAAGGTCTCATTGAAGACAGGACAGAGGTTCTTGCGCTGGACTTTTGTCTCAAACTTCTTCTTCTTGTCCGGCAAGAAGTAGACTTTGACGTAGGGATCTGAGGTCCCGCCCATGTCCATGGCTGGAAGGTCCTGAGCCTGGATGATGCCAACTATCAGCTGGAGAAGAAGAGGAGATACGTTTAACTGAAGGGTCACATATCCTGTAACTAGCTTTACTGGGGTAAAGGGCACCATCTTTGCTGAATCCTTGTAGATTGAGCTCATTAATCATTTCTGTGTTTGGAAGGTTGAATACTGGTGTGCATTGCAAATGTGCAGGTGTGTGTGTACCTGGTTATCAGTAAAGTTATAGTCCAGTGAGTACTCCAGTTTGCCAAGGGACTCCTTCTCCTCCTCTTCCTTCCCTTCTTCTCCCTCCTGGAAGTCATGCAGCACAGTTAGCAGTTAACAGACAATGTTTAAAAGTCACACATTCTGAATTCAAAGTCTTGTGATACGCTGCAGCCTCTGCAAAGCACTATGATTTCTGCTGCAAAGCAAAATAAGTCAACATTTAAAGGTGCTGTAAGCTCTATATTCCAAGAGTCGTCACTTATAGAGTGTTTGGTCAGTAACCCATGTCTCCCCCCAACATCTACCAATGTCTTTCAGCAACAAACGTCCAATTTTTTCAGCCTTATAAGATTCTGAAGCGTGCGTCTACTCATGGACGAAAGGCATAGATGACATGCTCCTAAGCTGGGCTGTTACGTTAGCATGCTCAGTGATACTATGTGAGTTTCCTTCTGTGTTGTGGTATAGTTAACAGGTGTAGTTCCTGCATGAAAGTGCTCACATCAAGGCCCAGTGGATTGTCTTAACACACAGTTCAGTTTTTCAAATGTGTCTTTTAGGCGCTTTGAGCACCACAAGCTGAGTTTCTTCTATTTCCATTATATTCGAGAGAAGGCAGCCATCTCTACAGCAGAAAGTTCCAAAACTTGGCAAATAAAGCTGCAGGTAACAACAAAAATATGTAGTTTTTGATTATAGGGTGAACTGTTTCTTTAATGCTTTGAAAAAAGCATCCCTTTAGACTGCCCAGTTTAAGCTGTCAATTCATACATAACTGGTCGGAATCTGGAAAAAAGCCAAACAGCTGTGAACAGTGAAGCAGTGAGTACAATCAGATAAAAGACAGCGCAGCTATTGCTGCTGCTAACTCCATCTGTTGTACTGTGGAGGGTGTATGGATGCTTGTCAGCCATGTTCCCAGTACCATGAGATGAGAAGATTGAAGCTAAACTACTGCGCAGCAGCTGGCTATCTTACCATAGAGACTATGAAGATAACAGTATCTATCATTAGCACCAGCATGTTGTTACCTTTGGGTAGAGCTTGCTCACCATTTCCAGCCTTAAGCTAAGCTAATCAGCTGTCAACTCCAGCTACGTATTTAGCTTTTTTTTTCAGACCAGCTCTACAATCTGCTAACTTGGGGAAAGCTGTGTTGTAGAAACTTTGGACAACATTCTTCCATAATCACATTGATAGTGTCACCATGTGAAAACTAAGTGTAAACCCACCTTGACATCACCCCGGGTAAAACCTGACTGAGAACCCAAGCACACATAATGGTTATCCATTAGTATGAATGCAGGTTTAAGGCAATTTCACTCTGGCTTCACTACTAGGAAGCTGCATCCATATATTATTCAGCCAGTTGTGATGACTCAGGAAGACACGGGACAAAACCTGTTTACCACGTCTTTTCTTACCTTCTTATCGTCTCCATCCTCTCCCTCCTTGTCCTTCTTCCTGCGCCCTCGTCCTCCCTTCCTCTCTCGGACCTTCTTGGGCTTGCTGCCTTTGTTGAAGCACTTCTTGTAGATGCAGAATCCCATACAGGCAATAAGGGCAAGGACGACGACCACAATGGCTCCTATGGCCCACATGGGCACTGGAGAAAGGAGGGAGAGAGAGAGTGTTAAAGGCAGGTTGTTGCTTGCGTAGTTTGATAGGAAACAGTGGTGACACTACTTGGTTGAGGGGCTCAATTCCTACTGAGGTGAGGTGGTCTTGTGAGGTGTTTGGAAAAGCACAGTAAGACTGGTGGGGTTTTTTATACATCTTTAGAAGACTTGACATGTATTTTTTTTTTTACTTACTCTTGAGTTTATGATCTTCAAGAGCAGAGCAGAGTATTCACATGAAGAAATGAGAGAGGACAGAATAAAATGAAACACATGAAAGTTGAAAATGAAATGAAAAGATGGTTAGATGATGGTATGTAGGTAATAGACTATTTACTATTAGTTTCTGTGTCTGTTTGTCTCTGAATGCACATGTTAATCAGCTGAAGTGGCTTCAGTTTTTGACTGCCTAGAACAACACTGAAATCACTGTCGCCACACAAGTACTCTAGGCCTCATTTCTCTTTCTGTCATATATCCAACAGGACATGGATGCAGATGTTATGTTTACTTTTTGTCAAGCCATATCGACTTCCACTGTGATCTTTAAGCTGTTCTGGTCTGGCACCAATATCATTGGAGGGCTACGTAAGTTACATAAGGGTGAAAAATCACTAAAATCAAAGGCGTTTTTGTTAAAAAAATTGTAGACTTCAAATAAAATCAACAGGGTTATTTTCTAAGACTTAACAACACCCTTCCAGAGACATTTTACAGCTGTTTTTACAGGCTGAGTAGTTGTCATAATAACTAGTAAACTGATCTTTATGTGTAAAATTGGTTGACTTCCCCCCCTTAATTTGAACATGTGCACATGTGTATTAACAACTATGCATGCTGTAAGTGTGTTTGCTCTGTCCTTATGTGTGTATTTTGGGTATATTTTTTGTGTATGTGCTCACTTGGCAGGTGTGTGAGCTCATTGAAGAACTTGTTCTTCATGCTGGCGAACTGGTGGTTGGAGTGGTGTGATGGGGGCGGGGGAGGTGGGGGCTCCCTCTCCTCCTCCTCGGCCGCCCTGCGGAGCCGGGCCCCCGCCACGCTGACCAATCGCATCGCTGCTCTGCGAAATCAGAGGAGAGTAGACGACAACCGGTCAGTGATTTTTTATTTTTTCATTAAAACCCACCACGAAACACATTCACTCTGTCTTCAGATGTGTCCTTCTGTTAAACTTCATCCTGTTTGACCTTTCACCTGCCAGTAATCTCTTTAATCCTCTCTCACTCCTTTCACTCTCCTGCCTCTCACCATTTATTCACTTTTTGGTTTCAAGAAAATTGCTTTTTTTTTAACAAGGTTTCACTGAAACAGATGTAGTATTACATAATATTGCAATATTACAATGTGAAACGACTGGTCTCGTTGGTCTTGCATTCAAATTTCAATGTCTAAGCCACTTTATATTATATTGTCATGAGTTGAGGTGAAGCTAATTTGAACTGCTTTATGTAATCTTAGGTAGGTTAATGTGAAACAGATGTTATTCTGAAGTTTAAGAGTTAATATAATATATAACATACTAACTATAGCTGTATGATATTTCCCCCAGAAATGTAATAGAGAAGATTCACATTTAAACCATCATTGCCAAGCATATGACAGGGAAAAACTTTTCACTCTGACTTAGCCTAATTCTAAGTCGAAAATATTTGGACATTTCAACACCATCTTTATCTCCCACTTTGTGATACGAACAACAGACATGTCAACTGGCTGTTGGCGGATTGGCTGCAAATGCACTATCGCTATGACATCAAAATAAAAATCCATCTGATTGTATCTGATTTCACTTAACAAACTGCTACAGATACTGCTAATGCTAACCAAGTTGAAATAATGGCTCCTCCTATTCTGTCAACATTGTTTGAATGCAGCATGATAGCTACTTGGCAGGCTTGCTCATTAGCAAATTGTCTAACAAACAACCAGTCAATGGCTGCTTTTTGGTTAACTTCATATTGTAAGAGGTTTAAGAATATATTAAATACAGAAGTTCAGTGCACTTTAAAGTTTTTGTACTTTCCTTGAGTGTTGCATCTAGCCCATTTACCATTAATGAAATATATTTATGTATTTTCCACTACATACAACAGCAAACATACACAGAACATAGCCTACACAAGGTTTGCTCCAAAAATGATAGGATTTTAATTGCCTATATGTAAGTATGAGTTGGACTCACTCATTAATTTTCAGTTTATAGGAACAATTTGTAAGATAGTTGATTGTTCAGTCTCATTCCCGAAACATCAAATACTGACTGTTTGGTTCGGCCTGACCCAACAACCCAGAGCATCATTATTTGACTACCTACCTCAAAAGCAAACCGTCAGCCTCCAGATTTTTTTTCCCACACCTTTAATTTATTATATTTTTCTTTTACATAAACACAAGACCGTATTTCATTGTCTCTACTGCAACCTTTCTCCATTTGTCCTTTGTCCCCTTCTAATGTGTATCCTCCCTCCTCTCTTCCTTCTTTACCTTCCCTTCCTGTCTGCTTTCTTTCCGTGATGGCAGTGTGTCAAGAAGACAGAGTAAAATAAAGCTCTGCAGCTCATTGCTTGCACATAATAATCCCCCTGACTTTGTAACAACAAGGCTAGTTGATGCACACATGCAGACACTCATACCACCACCATTGCTCTCAGAGCTTTAGCGCAGCAGATATTTTCACATGACTTTGACATAGGTGTTATTAATAACAATAATGATGTCTCTCTTCTATTCAAGTGTCTATACACTGAGCCAGCATGAACAATAACAGGACCCGAAATACCAGAAAGACCTGAAAATATCAATGTCTGATTTTCATGCCACTCTCTTAAGGAATTTTGTGCCATGTAAAGAGTTAAACATGTCAGCGCACTCATACACACACTGACATTTAAACACACATACACAGGCCCCACCCATGGTAGACATCCCTCTGTCGCTGTGCAGCGACGTAACAAGATTAATTGCCAAAGGTAATCCAAAAATCCCTCGGCTTAAACAAATTAAGGACAGTTTGCCTCTCTGGGTCTCCTCCCCTTTCACCTCCCATCCTGCTATCATCTCTCCTTTACTCCTCCCCTCTGTTGTCCCCCTCTGTCTGGCATTTATCCTCCCCATGACAGCTGAAATAGAGATGTACACACACAAATGTAAATACACATCATATTTTTAAACTGAGATCTAATTTAGACAGTGAGCTCCGTTACATTAACCCTTTCATCTCCCTGGAATTGCATAATCAGAGGATTAGAGAGGGACACCTCTGCGTGTGTGTGTCTGTGTGTGTATGTGTGTGTGTGTGTGTATGTGATTGTTAGATCTGTTAATACACCACTGTCTTTGACCTCCAACTGAATGAAAAGTCATTCATGTTTGTAAGGTAAATCTGAAGCTGTAGCCAGCAGCCTGTTTGCTTAGCACAAACACAGGAAACGGGAAATAAGATAGCCTGACTCTGTCAAAAGGTAACAAAGCCAGACAACACACCAGGAACATTTATTTGCCAGGAATAGTAACTTCCTGTGGACTTTGCAAGTTGCCTGGAAACTGTTCAGAGCCAAGAAATAGTCTGTCATTTAAGCCACCATCAAACAGCATCTTAATGTTTTTACAATTACATTAAGATTAAACGACTGAGATATAACAAGTTGATTTGTTTTAGATATGCCGGATTGCAGTTTTCTTTATCCTTTGGACAGAGCTAGGCTAGCTGAGCTAAGCTAATGGATAACCACTGCTAGCTAAGGGCCAGTGTCCATATAGTTTTTTTTTTCGGGGCAGAAAAGCGCTTGCTGTGCGCTCAGGAGTGTTGCGATGATGCGTTGAGATAAAAAAACGCTGCACGTGCACCTTGTCTCTATGACAACAATATCTTAACAACCACCACTGTATGATTGACACCGCCTCTTTGCAGTTTACTATCCATTTGTTTTTGATTTGACATCGGGACATCAGAGCAAGGAGAATTTGGGTGCACGACATGATCCATAGGAGACACAAATATGGTGGATATTATCGCCTAGGCCGGGAAAAAGAAAAAGAGCGACGATGACGTCACAAGCACCTTTCCGAAAAGTTGCTGCTGCAGACACTTGCTCTTCATTGGAAACAAAAAAATGTTATGTGGTCAAGGCCCTAAAGCTTCTTACACACACAATCATCTCATCTAATTTTTCACTATTAAAGGAATGAGCCCATTTCCCAAAATGTTGAGCTTTTGCTTTAAATGAGACAACTCATGTACAAAATGGAAATATGTTTAAAACTACGTCTTTAACTAAACATTAGGAAAATGTGATCACTGACACCCAGATTAAATTATAGTATCTGTTGTTAATTATCTGGTTCCCGTTAGAAATAAACATGCTGACCTTGTCCTCAGTCATTTAGTGTTAAGTAAAAAGATGGGTTTTCCCTTTAGCTTTCAGTTGGTGACCATCTGGTGACAAAAGGCCGGTAAAAAGACACATTGTTTATAATTTCAGTTTGGTGTTACTCTCCACTTAACCCCTGATGGTCCGGCTTTGCCTGATACGTTAGGAATCTTTTCAATTAAGTCATATTTGGCAATTAAGGAACAGTTAAGGAACAGTTCACCCAAAAATGATTCATTATCTACCTACCCCAGGTCATCTCTTTATATAATTTAATTTATGTTTTTGTGAATAAAGCAAGCTATTTAAAGGATAAGTTTATTTCCTCACCCCCATGCCAGTGGAAAGCCAGGTGAAGTTTTGTAGTCCACGAAACATTTCTGGAGCCTCACAGCAAAAGAAAATTGCAGCGTTCTCCTATACAACTGTAGTAGATGGGGACTTTTTAAAAACCTAAAATACAACCCATAACATACATGAAATGGCTCCAAATAGCTCATCTGGCGTAATCCAAGTCTCATGAAGCTCTGAAATCCCAAATTGATTTGAAAATACTTTATTTGCACCCTTTTTTAAAGCCAAAATCTTCATTGTAGCTGCCAAGCTAAAAATGTTAGCATGCACCCTTGTCTAAAGTGGGTACACGAGCTTGATGAGGGTGTGAATAACATCTTTTCAATATAATTTATCGAGCCAATTTATGTTTTTTGTTTTTGTTTTACGTTTTTTTTGCTTTTTAAACTTTTTTTTTAAAACAATTTAAAACAAGTCCCCATCTACTTCAGTTGTTTAGGAGGACCTTGCAACGCTGTTTTGCTGTGAAGCTCCAGAAATGTTTTGTGGACTTTAAATCTTCACCTTCTATCGGCATGGAGCCAATTAGATTATGACTGATTTCCCATTTTTTGGTGAAATGATCATTTAAACAGCAAAACGCTCAAATGAAACATACACTACATCAATCAGGTGATATATGAGGTTTTGGATGCAATCAATGTACAAAATAAAATACTATACAATGAATTTTGCTAGTAAAGAAATGTAGATTTTATGGCAGGTTTTACAGGATGGGACCTTAGAAAATTGATATTTGATATCAAATCAAATGTCCAATCAGTCAGTCTAGAGCTGGTAATGTAAATACTCTGGATAAAAACATAGACTGAGCCTGTGCCAGTCTGGTGTTCCTGCCAGGGCTCTGTGGGTTGCATAATGATATTTTAGCTGGAGTTCAGAACACCCCAAAATCAGGATGATGACCACAGTTCTTATCTAGTTCACAGCCGATTTAGGCTGGACTGCTGCCAGTAACTTACATCAGTTGGTCAGGAACCTGGTCAGGTCAATGTAGGAAGACATATCTCTGTCTAGGGACTGCAGGGTGGTGAATTCATAGTTTCAGAAACCCAAAATTAGAGGACTGACAATGAATGGCGCAATATGTGAGGCTGCTCTGAGGTAGAAAGATTAGTAATGAGAAGGAATTTTAGGTTCTAAAAGTCAAATATATAAAGTGATTTACTGCAACAGACAATAGGTCTTTAAATGTCTCGTCAAAGGAGACAAGAGTAGTCAAAATAAGACAACAGCGTTTTATATTACAAAGAACAATGTCTGATATACGCTGACAGAAAAAGGTTTAGTGTCTCTGTGCTTTACAGTACATCATTTCTTTGCATGGATGTTCACTTTTGCCCTGTGAGTGTTTCCAGTTACAGTATGGTCACTTGAATCTAGGGTCAAAAGACCACTTACAGTTTGAAGCTTGTGTCTTTCTTGTGAGACTGACAGACAAGCATGGTGTTCACTCTTAAGACTGCTGCTTGTGGTTTTTCTGGGGGCTCTGACTTGGTAACTCCATGACTTTTTCTCGAGTGCTACCATGGTCTTTTTGTCTTTTTGTCGCTCACATGCTGACGAAGTGATCCCATAACTTTTCCTCCAGCCATCATCAAAAAGGTAAAAATGTCAGTTTATCCAGCAACCAAATACCTCCAATACTAATAACATTCCCATCAGCCTCAGCTGTACTTTTTGTTTAGTGCTTATTAGCAAATGTGAGCATGCTAACACTCTCAAGCTCTAAAGCAAGAGTCCCACAGTCTCCAGCAGCCAGATATGGGGAAAAAAACCTTTACTGTGGCCACAAGGGTGGTTACAATACAAGTTTCTCACAGGGTTATTATTATAATTAGGCACAAATGAGATTTCTGGTCTATTTTTAAGTCAGTTCAATACAAGAAAAGAAGGTGCTTTTTTCCTCAACAATGTCCGTGCATTAATAAAATTAATGTAAGTTTCAGTTTATGTATAAATTTGGCCATTTTAATTCTGTTCACTTGTTAGGGTCAGAGGTGAAACAGTCAGTCAATCAATCAACCAACAGAAAATTACTGGAAACTGTTCTGACTATCGATTAATCCTTAGGTGATTTTTTTAACTAAAATTCCAGATATTCTGTTGTTCCAGCTTTAAAATGTGAACATTTGCTGCTGGTTGGATAAAACGACATCTTAATGTGTCTCATTAGGCTCTGGAAAGTTGTGATAGGCTAGGCGAAGTTGTGATATAATCATAAATGTACATACGGCCTCATGTCGCCCCCAATATTTCAGACAGCCACTGTTGACTGAGCTTAACCAGGTCTTACAGTGTTTTGCCTTTAGAGGCTCTCTGGTCTGACCTGCACGCAGACAGATTGGAGGTGAACAGCCGGCGGTGGGATTTTGTCAGTCTAAAAGCTCACAGCTCTGAACTGAACCTGAGGCCCCATTAGGCTTCTGCTATAGGTATTTACATGCACACGTTACTTTGGCATTGTTGACAACTTGAATTATCCAAGCCTTTATATTTTGTAGAAGTTTTACAGAGAAGAGGAGCATTGAAACCATCACAAAAAGGTTTTCTTTTTCTTGGGGTAGAAACATAGTCAACCCAAATGACAATGAGGGAATATTAATATAACATTGCAGCAATGTTGTAATGAGTATTTTTTGTCGTTGCCTTAATTCAAACATCTAAGTGCAACATAGCAGATGTTGAAAAGGACATTAATCAAATGGATAACATGGTGGTTTTTTTTATATCCAACTGAAACAGTGAGAGCATTTTATTCCTTCTTCTTTTTAGGTATTTAAATATTTAATTGGAGGTTTAAGTGATTTGCCCTTTTCTTTATTAAATTATAAATGATTTTGGGTTGCTTTTAACAGTGCTGCATAAATAAAGCTCATCGTATTTGTTGTTAATTTTAAACTTGAATTTCCACCAAGATAATGCTGATGTGACTACTGTAGGTCAAATAAATAGTTTATATAGACCTTTTGAGAAGTGCATGTGTTATATTTTCTGCTGGGAGATATATGAAAAGATAGATATCACTTCATGCTTATACGGTAGATATGAAGCTTGATCCAGCAACGGTTTAGCTTAGCTTAGCATAGACAAGGGGAAACAGGAGAACAGCTAGCCTGGCTTGGTGAAAAGATAACAAAAATACTAAAGCTCATGTTATATCTCATACAAAATATGAATTGTTAATGATAGCTGTTTTACAGAAAGGCTATTACCTCTTTCTTTCATGCAACAATCCAGCCAACTAGCGAAGACTCCAGGAAGTAACTGTGCTTGGCCAAAAAAAATGTGTTACTGTTTTGTTTTCCAGTCTTTTTAATAAAGCTAAGCTATGCTAAGCAGCTGCTGCCTGTAGCTTCATATTTACATATGAACATGAGAGTGGTATCAATCTTCTCATCTAACTCTCTGCAAGAAAGTAAAGAAGTCTATTTCCCAAAATGTCAAACGTTTCCATTAAACCAGTCAGAGAAACAAATCTCTACGTTAGACATTACAAAGATATCGTGGTTGTATTTGAGTTCCTTATGAAACCTCGAAGGGGGAGAGCATTTATTCATTTTGAATGTATTTTGGTGAGATAATGCAAACTAAAGTAACATATTATTGTGACATTCATTCTTACTTTAAACAGTCCATGCCTTTGCTTTCATAATCCCCATATTTGGCAATATAACTTGACCTTTGGTGACCTATATAGCTGCATGCTACTTGGAAATCATTCTTCAGAATTTTAGTCCATTTGAGTTCACCCTGCTCGTCCTCCCACATCAACCAACAGGACTAAAATGCAGGGACTTCATATAGGCTGTCATAGTAAACATCAGTATTGTGAAGGTGTACTGCAGGTGATTGCACGTGAACACAGGCCCTGCAAATAGACAAGCATTAGCCTCCCATAATCCACTTAAACTAATCTTTCACAGGTTTGGAAAACAGCCTCCACTATGCGTAAAATCAAATGTTTCTCTCATGCAGGAACTCTCAGTGAAAGCCATTCTTCAAATGATAAAGAAGGACAGACAATTAGCATTAAAGTGTAAAATCCATTAACATAAAACCTTGTGCTGCCTGTGTTCATAGCTGCTTCTTTACAGATTTACAGCACCACTGAAATACATGGAGAAAGACACAGTAAGGGAAATAAACTGCAGCTGTAATCATTCATTAATGGCCTCACGTAAAATGAATCATGGCAAGTTTCATATTAAAGTCATTTTCGAGTAAAAGCACCAAACATTTCGTTGTTGTTGTCTCCAGTTTATTTTTGAAATGTTAACAAGTTGGAAACAGCTGCAAAGATTTTCTTGCTTTTCTCTGTTTCCTTTCATTTTAAACTGAAGACCTGTACAGTCTGGAATAAACCATTTTAAAACTCCAATTTGACTTTGGTAACATATGAAATCATATGTTAACCCTAACCCTAACCCTCTAAAATAAACTATAATACAAAACTCAAAAGCATATAACTCACCCTATTTAGCGCTGGTCCCTCTCAGTTCTTTGGCTTTTATTTTATAATTTATTGTGTTGCATCCAAATGTCCTCCAGACAAATCCACCACGGCTGACTGATGAGAAGTCGTTGTGCACTACTCCCTCTCTCTCCCCCTCCCCCGTTCTGTGTTAATCTCCACAATATCCCTCGCTGCCAACTACTTACTGTCCACCTCCACTGCACGAAAGTCCATCTTTAACAGCCAATTCATCTGACACTGTGACTTTAAATCGAGAAATGTTTACTGTTACCCTGTGTAACTTGTCAGATACAAATGTTGAACGTGTGAATTAAATACAAATCAGGGAGAATTACATGACAGTAGGTTAGTAGAGTTTTCTTTTTTTACTTCATTATCAGATTTGCAAACTCTATCAGTCTAAATGATGTGAAGCTTAGCCTCAGCACCTCACTGTGATTTCTAATCAACAAATAATGAAACAATGAAGGGATGCTGATTTGTTGTCTCATTTAAATACAAATATGGATGATATTAAACTGTTTAGTGGTAAAGATTGTTGCATTTATATTCCAGAGAAAAAACATGAATCAAAAAGAACATGAGCTGAAATCTTCTGCAAGGGGCAGAACAGTCTCATCTCTGATTGGAGCTCTTAGAAGTTGGTTGTAGTTGGACGTAGTTCAAAAGTAGATCAGTGTCTTTAGTTGAGCTGCCCTGCAGGCTTTAGCACCCTGGACAGTGATGGTTCCATTCAGCACCCTGGAAAGCAAACCAACCTATCAGAGCTGTCAGTCACACAGGGAACCCTTTACCTGACAGGCTAGAGCTGCATTCGGATTTACAATTTCTTTTCTTTTTACTTTCAGTACATACTGCAGCAGCCTGTATGCAGTAAGCATACAATTAGCACATACTACTTCATCAAAACATCCCCCCTTTAACTTTGACCCTGTTTCTTTCCTGCTCTACATCCGTTACAGGCCGTTGTTAAAAACTTTAAATAAAGAAATAAAAAAACATGCGATTTGAAGCAACTGTTGTCTGCAGCTCAGTCAATGTGACGTATCATCCGCTACGCAAAGGATTGTGGGTCAAAATCACCAGTAACATGCTAGCTTGTACAATGCCAAATTCAACCCGATGCTGAAGGACATCCTGGCATTTTTGTCATACTGCATTTGACATACTACATATCCGGACGTATTAAATACTTTTCTGGTTAACTAAATAGTGTGGCAGTATGGGTAGTAGAAACGCAGCCTTGTTTGATTTGTGTAGAGGTCATGACCCCTGAGAAAAAGGCAGCTCTGTCTGAGGGGACACATTTTAGTATCTGTGGCTGACTGACACGGTACAAGTTATTCATCATGCACTCAGTTTATGAAAGAGTGTTTTGTAGGTCTTTCAAGTTAATGTCGTCAGTGCAGGAAATAACGCATTTCAATCTAATTGTGTGCATTTTATAATTTCTCAAGTTGTAATTAACTGTTAATAGTGATTCAAGAACTCTCTGGTGTAGTGTCAAGCAGAAACTCACATCGTCTTTCCCTCAGCATGTCTTTAACAACCAAATCTAGTGACATTTTAGTGACTGGAAGGCTGAAATGACTGAGTTATGATCTCACAATGCAGTACTGAGCATCTCCAGCAGATGGCCATGGTGCATTATAATACCGAATATCTAAAACAACCCAAGCAACTGAAAATATGCTTGAATGTTGCTTTGTAGGCGGCTGATAGTTTATCAGCACACATAAGACACAGACAGGTGACAGGAGTGCATACCTCTCTGTGACTTATTTGTGCTGATAAGCTATAGAATAGTACATGACCCTGTAGAGTATACTTTGCCCTGCTTTATTTGGCCGTATTGTATCATGCTGTGATGTTTCGTGGTGATAACCGCGTTTGATGCGGTCAATAACTGATTACTATATAACGGATGTGCTGACATAAAGCAAGTAGGCCTACATGGTGTCAGCTGTGAATGTTATTGTGCAACAGGAGTCACAGTCAGTCCTCTCTTACACCACCTTTCATCCACAACTACACAATATATGTTGTGACATTTGTGCCAGGACTCAACTAAACATCTGACTATTTTAAAAAAAATTTCTGGTCTGTGTAATAAATCCTCTTTATTGTCTACGTGCTCAAAGAAAATGTTAGTTGTAAAAAGATCACGTCTCTGTGACAGAGCTGTTATAGTAAGGAAAGCTGAAAGGACAGTGACTGACTGACAAGTGCTCTTCCACTCTGAACATGAACACTGAACTTTGTGTTGTTTCAGGAAGAAAACTGCCTCACTCCCATGTTAGTTTCACATGCTCTCCATCAGCTCTGTGGAACAAAGACGAGAAGAAAACACTTTTTCCATGTTAGTTTATTTATGATTTAAACCTTCAATTTGTTCACAGATCCCATCAGTCAAGTCTGTTGAATGACTCTTGATCAATGATGTCATGTACAGATTCACTCAATCCATGCAGTTTACGCAGAATCTCAACTATGTACAAGCAAATAATGAACAATCTCCTTATTGAATATCACAGAACAACAAAAACATGTCAAACAACAATTTATTTATTTTAAGAAATAAAACAGAATTTAACCCGCTGTCCCTTAAATGACTTCTGTCTATTTGAGTTTACAGAACCTGGCACTGTTTCCATAAGAGTAAAACCAAAGTCCAGCATAGAGAGGCTGAGTGAATGTGGCCTGGACTCTGTGGAGGAGAGTCATGGATCTAGAGACGCTGTAGAAGGACAGAACACCTGCCCTGTGATCCAGGTACACTCCAACTCTGGAGGACAGAGGACCTGAGACTAGAGTGTGGACACTGTTGCAATAAAAGTAATAACCATCTTTGTAACAATATAACATCCAAGATTTGTCATTGAATCCAAATCCACATTCACCTGAGCTCTCTGTTCTGCTGATATTCTTGTATGCGACTGCTATGCCAACTCCTCCACCTCTCCACTCCACCTCCCAGTAACAACGTCCAGTCAGACTCTCTCTGCTCAGGACCTGCTGCCAGTGAGTGAATCTGTCTGGGTGACTAGAATAAGACTGTTGTTCTCTCATGAATGTTACATTTCTGTTCCCTTCAGACAGCAATAGACGTGTGTTTGCCGTGTTTGAATCCAGTGTGATTTCACGTGAGTATTTCAAGAAGTCAGCTCTGGTCTTGGGGTCTGGTTGTGGCAGTAAAACATCCACTTCAGTCACTGTCAGTGAGATGTTTGTCCATTTCTCTCTCAGGACGTCCTGGAGTTTATTTCTGACCTCTGACACAGCCATTGTCACATCTTCAAAGTACTTCAGGGGACGGATATTGATGCTGGACGAGTGTGTAGACTCACTGAGTGCTGACAGTGAGGGGTAGTTGTGTAGAAACTGGTTGTGATCCTCTGTGTGTGCGAGCTGCTCCATGTCAGCGGCTTTCCTCTTTAGCTCCTTGATCTCTTGCTCCAGCTTCTCCTGAAGCTCTTTGACTCGACTCACTTCAGTTTCTTGCTTGGATCTGACCTGCTGCTTCACATCAGAGCATCTTTTCTCCATGAGACGGATCAGCTCGGTGAAGATCTTCTCACTGTCCTCCACTGTTTTATCAGCAGAGCGATTGATGGCCCCCACCTCCCATTGAAGCAGCTTCACATCTTCCTCTCTGTCCTGGATTCTCTGTTGGATGTTTTGTTGACTCACCTCGAGCTCTCTCTGCCTCTCAGTCCTCTCTGCTGCTGCTGACACTGTGTCATGGCCTTTATGTTCATCCAGGGGGCAAATATAACAGATACACTGCTGATCGGTACGGCAGAACATCTTCATCCCCTCACCATGACGAGAGCAGATGTTCTCCTGGAGCTTCTTGGAGGGCTCCACCAGCTTGTGTTTTTCAAATGTAGGTGATTCATAATGAGGCTGGAGGTGTTGCTCACAGTAAGAGGCCAGACAGACCAGACAAGACTTGAGGGCTTTCAGTTTCCTCCCAATGCAGATGTCACAGGCCACATCTTCAGGTCCAGCATAGTAGTGATCAGCGGGAGCAGCCTGGAGTCCAGTCTTCTTCAGCTCCTCCACTAGAACTGCTAACACGGTGTTTTTCAGTAGGACAGGGGTCGGAGTGAAGCTCTGCCTACACTGAGGGCAGCTGTGGATTTTCCTCCCATCGCCTTCATCCCAGGAGCTTTTAATACAGCTCATGCAGTAGCTGTGTCCACAGGGAATCGTTACCGGATCCGTCAATACATCCAGACAGATCGAACACGAAATAGTTTCCAGGTCCAGCTGAAGTCCTTTCTGCGCCATTTCACCTCTCTGTGGCAACGACTGTCTAAGTTTCACTACATTGTAAATGAAACTAGTTCGAGTTCTGATTCAAACAACATGTGCAGTGAATGTGCACTTCACCGCATATTGGTTACACCCATCTTCAAACTGTAGATCTGAAGGGGAGGGAACAAGGACAGAGAGGAGTTTGCTGTGTTTGTGGATGTCAACCTTTGATTCATTGCAGGACAAGGAGCAGCTCTGTGTACCTGATCTGTGTTTCCTCATTTAGAAAATGATCCTGAGCTGAACCAGCTTCAGATGTGTTGTAACAGATATCAAAAAAATTGTAAGGTAACTGTGTATACAGAAAGACAAGAATGAACCACACTGGCTGCTTCTGCTGTTGATTTGTGGATTAATATGAATCAATGAATCTGTAAAATTGATACACTGTTTGTTTTTGGCATCGCCTCTGCCGGTCATTAGAAAGGATGCAGGTTTAAGGCACTTCTCCAGTCATTTTTAAGACCATGAAGCTCTGCCCATATTTTATACAGTCAATGTTTTTGTCACAACTAATCAACAGAGATGTCACTTTATATTTTTATTATCACCTTAAAGCTATTATGCTTTACCTCAGAGGTTTCATGCCCATTCAAGCTGCTTGGGCACGTGCCCAGATTATTGATTACTAAATTATTTTAGATGTTTATTTCATATTTTATTACTCATGTTGTTTTTACAATATGTAGTCTTGATTTTTTTTCATAATGAGTCAAACTTTTTCTTCCAATTATGTCATGGACAGGGTTGGGAGAGTTACTTTAATATGTATTCTGATACAGTTACTAATTAACAGTTACGTAATGTAGTCAGTAACCTAATCCTAACCTAATAAGTATCACAATTTTAAAGTAATGTTATTTGATTTTTTTTTACGTTTTTGAATACTTGAATACCAAATATTCAAATAAAGGCAAGAGAAAAGACATAAGTTCCTGTGTATTGTGATATTTTGATGTTTTCTGCTTTAAAGACAAAATAATGTTGAAATTCCCACCTAGTGAGTGTTTTCTTCCCCAGAGGCCATGTTAATGAACTGGCAGCGGCATGATTAGCTTTGGTTTCACTTGAGACCAGAGTGATGTTGTGTTGTTTGTATTTGTTCTTTATGTTAAAAATGTATTCCTCAATTGGTTTAGAGTGAGATTTTCGTTAGGTACACTGTGGAATCAGGGTCATACAGGGTCAGGTTATCAATGGTCAGGGTCATAATAATCATGTCAAGTCAATAATTAGAAGACCAGATCTAATCTGATATCTGGGGAATTTATTCATTAACCATATTAACCTGCTGTCACTCCTGCTTGCATTGTGGTGCAGAGAAGATGGAGATACGCTGCTGTCTGCCTGCAGCTGTCAGTTTCCTCTTTTTGTGCTAATCAGTAATAAATGTGTTTTGGGCCTCCAAAAAATGGACTTGTAGCATGAGACCATGTGAAAAGTGTCTATTGGGTGAGTCCTGTGGTCAACACGTTTTCTGCACACGTTGTTGGCTGTCAGTTTCAACAACAGGTGCTAATAAAGTGCAAAGGGTTCTCATTTGTTTATTGAAATTTCCTTTTGCAAGCTATTTTTTGAGAATTTCTTTTAAAAATGATGCTTCTAATAAGTGATGGGGACAAGTCCCCAGCATCCCCAGTGTACGTGACATCATGAGTTACATAGGAAATTATTTAAAAAATAAAATAAAATAAGAAAAAGTGAAAATAAGGAATTGTTATGATCAAAAACAAGTTAATTGAGAACTACCTCGGATAATGAATGCTGACATTACAACTGTAAATCTATAGAAAATAAAAACTTGGCCGGTTCATTTTTGACCTGTGTTTTGTATCAGTGTGATAATAATATAAAATAACATATAATGTTTTATAATAGGTCAAGATAATATAAGTCTTTAGTAATCATAGAGGGGATGAACCACCTTTATCAACTGAACATTAAAGTGATGAACATAATGCATTAATATTATTCTGAAATTGGCCATTCTGCTTTTTTTTTCAAAACTTTCATACTTGATATTTTTTGATACTTAATCTGAATGCATGACCTTTACACATAAAATTATTTCTACACTGTGGGGTTGCTTTTACCCCAGATCTGTGGACATCTTCCAAAACTATCAGGCATCCAAAGCAGCCAAGTTTCAATTTTCATTTTGAAATAAACAGAAAAGAAACTGCTCACAGTTAAATTGAGGGGTGATCTTAGCTGATAACAGGCCGTCCAAGCTGAACATAACCAGCTGAGAAAAATTGTATGCTTGACGACAATGCAGGCTTCTCAAAACCTGTCATTTAAGCTCTTAATAATCAGCGTTATGTCTGGAACAATGACAGTCAGCAATGAACAGGTGATGTGTTGTTTTTGCAATCTTTTGTGTATTCAGTAAAGGGAAATTTAGCCTTGGGTCAAAAAAGTATCACCACATGTCCTGCTGATAGTGTTTGACCCTCCAGGACAAGTGGAAAACCAGTCAATGAGGGTCTGGTGACTTAAAAAAATGGTATAGCGTGGAGATATGAGGAGCTGTTATTAATGAGCAGTTTATGGCAAAAAGAAGGGTATTCTTTGATACATTAGCCTTTTAGCTGATGAGAATTTCATTTTAAATGTGCGCTCTAATATGACCAATTTTCAGTTTCAAATGTACACCATTCAAAGCCAAGATGACCCTTAAAGGCCAGCCTTCTGGTTGGATTTATGATTCCTTGTGCAAACATTACCCCACACCCTAAGTCAATATGACCAGGTCATGTGACAGATGCAGACAGACACCAGAGTCCAGCTCAAAATGTTTATTCAGATTAGGAACAGATCAGAAACATTGCCACAAGTGTTAGAAATGTCACAAGGGGGGGGACACTAGACAGCAGTCAGAGAAAGCAGCAAAGGATGCTGGGAAAAATGACAACCCCCAGTTCAGACTCGAGTCTTAACATCCATCCTTCTATGACATTTAAAAAACAGTGACACCACCATAACATACGAGAATTTATCAACTTCAAAGGTCAAGCGGATTACATCATAACATTGCACTCAGTGAATAGACAGCTGGAGCAGAAGGTGTTTTTCATTAAAAGCCTGTGTGTCATTAGGATATTCACACCAGGCTCGTTCCTGGGGCTTTGTGTTTAGCTCTTGTTCCCCAGGGTGTGCTTGTCAAACAGGTACTCTGCCATCTTGTTGTTGGCGGCATCCATGCGGGTGAGGTTGGTGACGTGGTCGCCCAGCTTCTTGATGGCCTCCACCTGCTCGTTCAGGTAGTGGCTCTCCAGGAAGTCACACAGCTGAGGACACGATCAAAGAAGAGATGTTAGATTTGGTAAAGGGTAAATAAAGTATCTCTAAAGCACCTTTATAGCATTAACAGAATCTTCAAAAACAACTTACATGAGGGTCTGTGTGGTCAGAGGCCAGCTTGTGCAGGTCCAGCAGAGCCTGGTTGACGTTCTTCTCCAGTTGCAGGGCGCACTGCATGGCCTCCAGCCCACTCCCCCACTCATCACGCTCCGGTTTCTACGGAAGAGAAACATTCAATTATAGCAGCCTGAACACTCATTAAGTCTTGTGTACACAGAGCACAATAGTATGAGTCACCAGTACTACTACTACCACCACCACCGCCATTTATCACCCTCTGTCTCATTACAAGCTCAGAGGATTAACTCTGGTATTTCATTAAAGATGAAAAAGGTTTAATTCAGGCCTGATTTAGGAAAGCATGATGTATTAGCAGCCAAGTAGACCGCACTCTAAAATTAAAGCCGAGATAAATATTAGTATAATACAGATGCTTAACGATAAAAAGTACAACTTCTATAGAATTAAAGAATTGGTAGAGTCAATTCCATCTGTACTATACACATGGAGTGTGGTAAGACATGTCCAAACAGGACCAATTCTCAAGTCAGTACCAACCTTGACATCCTGGAGGAAGATGCGTCCTCCCCTCTTGTTCTGGAAGGACAGCAGCTTCTCAGCATGCTCCCTCTCCTCATCACTGTTCTCCTTGAAGAAATGGGAGAAGCCTCCAAGGGCCACATCGTCACGGGAGAAGTAAAAGGCCTGTGGGGATGATAAAAGCAGTTATTAGGAGACAGCACCCATCATTATCAGGCCAAAAACAGAAAAGAGGTTGTGACAAACAGTAGTTATGCTGCCAGACAGTGACCAGCCACGTTGAGTCATAGTCACTCCTTGTAGCTTTGGACACTGGTGACCATTGAGTGAGGAGATGAGGGGGTGTAAACACATGCAGCATAAGCATGACACAGCACTTTTTAGTCAGGGCTGCCAGTCAGTGATAAACACCCTGGAAACAACTAGCTACTCTTGACATGCTGCACTAAATAACAGTAATACACCAGGAATGTATACACAATTAACTTCATATTATTCATTTTAACATGAATAATGTCAGATAGTGTGGGTAGAGGATAAACTATCACGACAACACACACTAGAAGCATAAAATCCGCATGCATACATATGTAAGCTATTAAAAACAAAATGTAAAATGTTGTTTCTCACCATGGAAGTGTAGGTGTAAGAGGCAAACAGCTCCATGTTGACCATCCGGTTGATTGCAGCCTCGCAGTCGCGGTGGTAGTTCTGGCGCACTTGGGACTCCATTTTGGCTGGCGTTTCTTGTGCTTTTTCTTAACAAAACGGTACAAAAATAGCTTTACGGCGACTTTTTTCTTCTTCAGTAGTGTTCAAGTATCGAAGGCTTTTCGTGTCCGGAATGCAGGCGAGAGGGACGAAGGAAGAAGTTCCGTTCAAACACTGTTGAAGCAAGAACTCCTCTGTGTTTCTTCCCTGGTGTGAAATGGTAGCAGAGACGCTCCGTGTATTTATACCCCGGACCGACCTCGTGACAGACGTAACGTCACTGTGCACATTTCCGCCAATCAGGAGGCACATGACGGTGGCTGAGCTGCCGTGTGAGGTAAAGGGTGAGGTTGCATTTTTTCCCCTAAATCTACGGTAATCCCATAGATTTAGGTTTAATGTTTCATTGATTTATTGTGGCAGCCGCGCACCTACAATGACTTGGCACTTTTGTTATTTGAAGAGACTAAATAACAATAAACTGCATCATATTTGAGTTCAAATTTGAAAAGTGAAAAGTTCAAAGTGTTATTTACAGTGTGTGCGTGAAAGTTGTGAAATTGTAATTTTCCATTTATTTAACAAAAACAGTACACACCTATGTAAATTAACTACGCTTGGGAATATTAACATAAAAATGAAAAAGAACATCTTTTAAAAACACAAACACAGAACTGCAAATTCCAAACATCATTAAAATAACTTATGAATTCTGGTCTTGTCTTTTTCTGTAAGCTGACCGAGCACTGGGTTATTAACGAACACAAAGGCAATCTATAGAACATGGTGATTAGTAAACTTTGGGCCTATAGAGCTGAACTTGTTTTACCTCATAAATACACCACGGTGACACCTAAAAACTGCTGATAACGTGTTTTCAACCAAGGTGGCTTTTATTGCATTACTCAATACCACAGCACTGTTGCGAGACACTACTGAGTCTGAACAATTCGTTCCATCGCTGAAAAAAAACATGGGGACCAAGAAACTGCTGTATTCACAATGTGTTTGTGAGCAAAGTTGCTTTTTTTAATAAACTACTACAAAGAGTCTCAGTCCTGTTGCAATGAGACTCTATTTAGAGACTCCCCCTTTATGAAACAGGAGAAGCTGTTTAGAAAATGGACAGATGGAACCATTTGCTACTGTACAAAAGTAAAGTGTGCTATAAATGCGTACTTAATATTTAATAATTAAGCTTTGGGGTAAAACTTTATCCTCTAATTTGGTCACCATAAGACCCAGATCACTGACATTTATTCTAGTTTTGTTTGTATCGAACTGGCTTGAAAATAGTAAACATGCTGTGTTAATGATTAGCCAGTCTGCTTTTAAAAATGGTTCACAAACACACAGATCGAGGTAGAGGCCTGTGTCCAAATAAAATAGATTTTTTTCCTCCCTTATCAGACTATAATAAACTGATACAGCGCTGTGAGCCAGTAGGTTTCCACTTGTCTAGCTGTACTGTGTTTAAAGAGCCCAGCCCAGGTGCACTTTAAGGGTCTGTCACGCTGAACTCGTGCTTAGTTCAGCACCTGCGCCTAACACACGGAGAGGGGTTTGATTTACATAACGCTATTCTCTGTATCCCACCGCTTCCTGATACCTCATTTTCCAACAATTAAATCTTACCTGGACTGTTAATTTAATTCTGTTTAAGGTAACTTGTATTGGAAAAATGTCACCACTAGTAAAGAAAAAGTCACAAACATTTTTAACCTTTAACATCGAGAGCTACAAGCTTTACATAACAGCTTCATTCCAGGCATCTCTGTGTTGTTGTTGTTGAGAAAACTGTCTGATTATGTAACACATTCCTGACTTCTGGGAGAGGTACTTTCTATAGAATTATAAAAACAGGTATTATCTTATGGAAAATACAGTGTGGGTGGTATGTCTACAGTCCAAAAAGCAACTTCTTTCATTTGAAAAGCAATCTGAGTTTTTGCAAAGAAATCCCTTAACTTAAAGGATAAGTTTACCCAAAAATACAAAATTATTTCAATATGTATTAACCCAATGCTGATGAAAAGTCGGGTGAAGTTTTGTAGTCCACAGAACATTCCTGGAAATTCACAGCAAAACTGTCTTGCTGCATTCTCCTAAACAGCTGAAGTAGATGGGGACTTGTTTTAAAATGTTAAAAAAACAACCGAAAAAAAACCTTCTCTCATTCGGAAGCCCTAAGATCCCAAATTTAATTAAAAAGACATTATTTACACCCTTGACGCACGGCTGAGCTCGCGCACCCACTTAAGACAGGGTGTGCGCTGACATTAAAGCTTGGTAGAAGTTTTCAGCTTTAAAAAGGTTGTACATAACGTCAGCTTTAGTTGTTCAGGAGAATGCTGTTTTGCTGTGAAGCTCCAGAAATGTTTTGTGGACTACAAAAACCTCACCCGACTTTGCATCTGCATAGGAGTAGATTACTAGTAGATTACAGAATTTTCACTTTTGGGTGAATTTATTCTTTAGGATGTTTTGGGTGTCTCTCCCTGTATTCGCCAAGGTCTGGTGAGGAAGTCAAGACACGTTGCTGTCATCTCATCTTATCCTATTCCTACCCATATTCTTTTTTTTAATTTCAGTAGGGTTTGTTCTAGAAACACTCGTGGTTGTCAGCTTTAGAAGCAGATCACTCTTTCCTGGTCCACAATTTTCAGTTATGTCACAATCTGTTAAAAGCTTTCAGCCTGCATGGAGAAAAATGTTATTGTTAGTTGAAGATGTTATCACCCATGCTCATAGCTATCTAATACACATCTCATACCTCTGCTCTGTGCAATAGAACAGCAGCACACTGAAAACATGCATGTCAGTTCACGTTTCTCCTCAGTGTAAGGTTAACCTGATGTGCATCTACTGGATTTTACATAATCCAGGGAACAATTAAACAGAATTTGGCACCTCAGCATGATAACCACTTAAATGATTTCAGCACACACCATTTCATCGTGTGTGTGTGTCTGTGCTCACTTTATATCTTATATTCTCATTCTTGCGAAGTGTAATTTAGACATTTATTTTGTGCCGTGTCATGCAACATGAGTCAGTCAGTGAGTTAGTCAGTCTTGTGTCAAAAGTGGTGCCGGGTTCAACTGAAGATTTTGCTGTGTCACTGTTGTGACTCAGCAATTTCTCCAGTTTCAAAGCCACCCTTCCTGTTTCTTTCTTCCTGTAATGGTTAGGGTGACAGTGGGTGGGAGGAGTCTTGTGACCAGGGAAATGTCTGGAAGTTTACCTCAGTGCTCCGCTGGCCTGAACCAGTTTGGGAGAATAAAAAAGGAACCAAATGAAAAAGGGAAATAATAACTAAGAGTTACTGACAATGTAGTTTTTAACCACAGTGTGAGCAGGTCCATCACTGCAATGTGCATGTTTGAATGTTTCAGTGTGTTAGTAATACCCAGTAATAGTTACAGAATGAGCTACATTGAAAAACCATTAAGCAGATACATTTTTAAACACTTCTCGTAAGTTACTGCTTTGAGGTGAAACATGCAGGTAAAGCTTTGCAAAAACCTGACAGAGATTATAGACATAAAAGACACAAGACTCTGATAAATTGACGTTAAACCTGATAATAAGTTAGGCTTCTTCATATTTTGGATATCAGTGATCTGGGTCACAAGTCTGTCTGACTTTTACTTTCCCTGTTGATGTTTTTTAATAAACTTTAATAATAATTATTAAGCATGTTTACTGGCTGGTAATTTGAACTGATAACATTAACCATGGCTCTTTTCTAGAAATTACTACAATGCACTGAGGCAGATGATATGCAAAACCTCTGAGTGAAAATGTCAATACTTACAACAGTCTAGGCCAATTACTTAACAACCAGTTACTGGATAAATCAATGTAAATCAAACTACTCTGCAAGTACAGACTTCAAGAGTTTACCGTAGCTCTCTGAGTGGTGCTTTGAGCTAATGCTAATGTGAGCATTCTAACATGCTCACATTGACAGTGCTAAAATGCTAATGTGAAGAAGGTATAATGTTCGGCATGTTCAACATCTGAGTGAAGCGTGTTAGCAAGCATTTGCTAATTAGCACTAAACACAATAAATCTGATGAGGATTCCATTGCTTTAGCAGGTATTTGGCCTTATATCACAGCAGATGAAACATTAAGGGATCACCAAAGTTAGAAACGAAAAAGACAATAGAGTGTATAAATTCATTACATGATTGTATTTTTTATTTAGGCTTTTCGACAGTGAAACTCAGTGTCATACTCTGGAAACACACAGATTTTATATTTTTTACAATGTGAACTTGAACATGGAAACAAACTGGATTTTACTAGGAATGTTTGCGCTAAGTGTACCTCCATGGATAAAAGCTAGTTTATTGTACAGTGACAGAGATATACAGTACACTAGATTGGCATATTTAGATTGAGTTTACACAGAATTCATTGGTATGTGTTCAGTTATCGATAGAACCGTAAGGCAGAACAGGTTTCAAGTTGTATAATGCAAAAAGAAATGCATTTGTAGAAAAAAAAAACACCTTTACTACAACTTATATACTTTATTCCAACAATTATAGATTAAACCATTTCTCTCTGTCACTTCAAAAATATCTGTAGCTTTCTGAATACCATTTCAGGGCTCTGCTACCTGCAAGTCTGCCTGGAAAAACAAATGTAACTAAATAGAACAATAATAGCAGAGGATAGAGGTAGAAAGTCACCAGGGACTGTTTTTACGGTTGCAGAATGGCTGTCCCCATCATAAAGAAGGAATATATGACAATTTCCCCCTTGTAGATTTTTAGTATCACTGACTTTTATACCACGTTAATACATCAATAGTACTGCTAACATTCGACCTTCAACATTGTCAGTTTAAGAATTTTAGTTAAATACTTTCGAAATCTCCTCTCTAGTTTAAGTGCTTCATGGTCTGTATGTTTGTTTTGTTATGTTTTTGCAAAATGTAACCCAGACTCGGTCTCTGTGGCTTCTCGTGCCATAACCTAAAAATTAGAGCTGTTAATATATTTTATCTCTAACTTTCTCATTATTCTCACTCACTCAAAAGCTGCTAAACAAATCCTGGCCTTCACTTCATTATGTATCAGAATACACACTTGGTTAATTCTAGCAACAAATGGCCAGAGTCATTATGGTAAAACCAGTGAAGACATTTGACAGGTGCAGCAGCAGTAACTATGGAGGGAGGGGCTTAACAAACAAACTTATTATCATTTTTATTATCAATTCATTTCTGTTCACTGTTAATTGCACCGACATCTCATGATTTTTTTGCTCCTTCAGTTTAACTCTACATCCTGCAGTTATTTACAGATGTTGAAACAGCAAATATCTGCAACTCTTCTCCCCTCCATCTTTCTTGTGACCATCTTTTATTCTCCCTCCCTCTGTCTTCTTACGCAGTAGGAATCCAGACACTCTTCCACTGGACAGCATTTCTCCACATCTCTTCCATGAATGAGGGGTTAGACTGAGTCCAGTCCTTCCCTCCATCTTTCCCCTCCTCATCCTTTTGGCAGAAGAGCCTCAGGGTTTTCAGAGGACTGGTGCAGGTGTGCTGGAGGTACTGACAGCCCTGTGGAAGGAATCAGACAGCAGTGGTGAAGATTACTGTATGTAGTAGGACTGCGGTCTGTTTTTAAGTGTCCTGGGTATTGTTAATAGATTCCTGCTTTCAGGGGGAGCTGTGCCCCGCATTTCCGACAAAATCTGAACCGTGCTGTACGTGTTGGTGTTGAGTCCTTACCTCAGCGCTGCCCCAGTACCAGATGGCCTTGATGACACTGTGATTAGCCAGAGCCACTGTCATCTGGTCTCTGCCTCCTGTAATGATATTTACCAAACCTGCTGGCAGGTCTGAAGATTGGAGCACCTAAGGAGGAAGAGGAGGAAATGGGCTTAAGAGACAAAATGAGTGTTTACAGATACATAGACAGGTATACTGTTCTCAGTGGGGGTTGGTGATGTGTCTGCTGCAGCTGTTTCGACTGTGGCGCACCTCAAGAGTCTGTTCTTGGCACAATTTTATGACCTCTGCAAAGGAGGTTAATGGTCTCGGCCCAGAATAAACTCTTCAATAAAATTTGGATGGGGATCCGGATAAAGGGGCTGATCCACAAATTCTCTCTCACTTTCTAAACACTGCAAGATAGGGCATTTTTCAACATTTTCCGTTATTTCTCAAGCAATAATGCATGGATCCTGATGAAAAAAATCAGGTGTATTTAGGTATTTGGTATCTACAAGTAAGTACAATTTGATCCAGATCCAAATGTGAAGCATTTTCTAACTATTGTGTTGACAAGTGCAGATGCCTTCCTTCCAACACTTACCTGAATGAATGCCAAGGCTGGTAGTGGATACTTCTGACTGGGAACCATGACAACGGCATTGCCTGTGGCAATGGCTGCCCCAAGAAGTGTCACCATAGAGAGGAGGGGATTTTTGTCAGGGAGGACAACCCCCACAACTCCCAAGGCTTCGGGGAGGGACAGAGCAGAGCCAGACTGTGGCATAGGCTGAAGGAGAAGGACACAACAAGATGTAAGTTTGGGGATCAGCCATCATTACTAATCTTCCTGACAATCATTTAATTTGTTCATTTTGTATGATATTAAAAAAAGCCTCACCAGAGCTCCACCATGGACTTTGTCGCAGTAAGCTGCCCAATCACTGAGCCTGGCTATGCTGAGCTCCACCTCCTTCTCAGCCTCGTCCATTGAAAGACCGGTCTGGATGTTGATTGACGCAGCTACATCCTGCCTCTTTGCCTCCAGGCCCTTAGCGAGGGAGTAGAGTGACTGAGCACGTGCACAGGGACTCTTCTTCATCCAGCTAGAGGAGGGGAAGGATGTTAAAAGAAACGTGTGACCATCTTTGTGTTTCTTTGTCATATTACATTCTATTATTTTGGTATAGATATTTAAACTGTATGAATGTTCTGCAGGAAAAATATAATGAACATTTACTATTCCTTTAATGGTTTGTATGTAGTAACAAAAAGATCTGTGTGTTTATTGGATTTAAGTTTTTACACTGTGTATGACTCAGCAGAAATGTTCAACTTTGACTGGCGATAAACACACACAGCCCACTGTGTTGTGAAATACCTTGCTACCTATCTGGATTGTAAACATGAGTGTCTCTGTGAGAGTCTGAAAGCCTGAATGTCCTTGATAACTGTTTAACTTCACCTCAGAAAGTTTTAAAGCTCTGTCAAGCTTTAACAGCGGGTGTTACATTTTAACTAGGAAAAGGAGAGGGTTTAAGCCTGGGCCAAACTGAACAAATGTCTTTGCTGACGAATTCACAGTGAGCACTCTATGAGTAAGAAGAACAAGGGTTGTTTTTGGGGGAGGCCCTTTGGCATTGTATGTGAGAACTACACATCTAATTTGCTCTCAAATGAAGGAGATAACGATAAACTGTGGTCAAAATGACTGATTATGGTCAAGGATGCACTGATCTGATCTATTGGAGGAGTACTGGCGCTGATACTGACTGACACCTCCTAAGTGGATTAGATATTCGCCAGATGTGAGCGATCCACATTATGTGAAGTTTTCTGTTATGCTCTTTTTTGTTAGTGTGGTGAGCAAATCATGCTTTAAACCACTGCTGATATTTTGCCACCTCCTTCATGTGCTGCACAATAGCTGCATTTTATCTGGGTCTGGGTTTGTGACTTTGAAAACACAACATTTACTTATTTGAGCTTTTTGGTTTGACTTTGATCGTCTGACTTGCAGTAGTTTGTGTATGTTCACGTGGCAATGCACTCACCCAGGCTGGACTTTGATAGCAGCCTCCACGGCATTACGGACATCTTTCCTGCCTCCGTCTGGACAATAGGCTAACACACCGCTGCCCCCTGGGGACCGCACAGCCAGACTGCAGCCAGACACTGATTTACATGCCTTCCCACCGACAAACTGCAGGTAGGGCTTAGGAGCACTGAGAAGAGAAGAGGTCGGAAGGGAGTGATACATGTGGACTGATAAATGGGTAGAATTTAAGAAAGCAGAGAAAATCACCTCCTTGACCCTGCATGTATTACTACATATAAGGCTGTTAAATACTTAAAATTAATTAATCGCATGTGTCTTGAACAGCTCTGATGCCTTGCAATACCTTGTCAACATGACTTAAAGTAAAGAAAGCATTACAAGCCCACCTGGCAGGGTCTGAATCATCAGGAATGATAGCCGGGCATGCTGCTGTTCCAAAGTTTGAGTAGTTCATAGAGACGGGGGAGGAGCGAGGGAGAGGAGAAGAAGAGGGCAGACGTAGAAACTGGTACAGACCCTGAAGAAAGCAGAAAGCAGGTCAACATACAGGACAAGAATCTAAATAGTGGTTAGTAACTGTTGTGTTATGCACGATCCCTGCAGTGGCTGGTGTGTATAGAGCCCCAAAATTGACTAGATGTAGCTAAAGGTTATCAGACAAGTCAAAAAAATATAATTGGAAACATCAATATCTAATTAATTCATTTTATTTCAACTTTTCTGCCATTCAACTGTTTTTAATTATTCTTTACCATCAAACAGTAGATAAAAATAAAATCTTGAAATTAAAAATGTGTGCTAAGATAAAAAGAAGGGTGAAATTAGTTATTTATTCATGCTCTGCACAAAACAAGATTTTTTTTCTAATGCTTGATGAGTGTCCGTGCATGTGCAGAGTAATGATTGGCCCATGGTTTAATGCTGCGTTCATGTCATATTGTTTCGACTGTAATTACGAGTACGTTTACGTCAGCCTTCTAGTTGTCTAGTCCTGAGCCTGAGGAATTTCTGACGGTGATGATATCTCCACTTGGTTAGATGGACTACTGAGTGTCAACAAACCATTGACAAAATGGAGGCAGATCAAACACAGCTGGCAGTTAAATCTAAATAAAATCCAATATTAACACCGATACATACCGGTTTATATTCGGTTTCACTTGTTAACAAACTGCTTCAAATGTGTAATATAAAAAAGAAGCTGATTTAGGATATTTAATGAAAATACTTCACTGAAATGAGTATAGTTTTTTTTAACTATCTAGCTAAAGCTCATTTCTGGAAGAAAACTACACCAGTCAGTGCATTTTATGTTAATCATCAATATACTGTACTGCATACTGCTGTAGCATCATTGCATAAACTCTTGTAATAGTTGCTAAGCACTTTAGCCGACAAGTCAACACTAAGTTAACTAGCTAATGTTACTTGGAAGTTTACAGACACTTCTTCCATCTTGGAGTGGATATTTCTGGGACAAAAGATTACTGAGATGGTAATAAACTGCTCACTACATTTCCTGCTTCATATTCCTACATCATTTTTGGGGCTCTGTTGGTGTCTCCTGTTAAAGTGCAACAGTGTGATGAACTACTAAAACCTACCTCCTGTCCTCCATCAGTGCAGGTGCCGCTGTCTTTATGACCAGAGACCGGCATACAGGGGTCAGACACAGAGTGGGAATTCACCCACACAGAGCCAACTGACAGACTGAGGAGAGAGGAAAACAAGTAAAGTAAAAAGACCCTTTTCACAGCAGACATTTTCACTTGTCATAACAGGAAACACACTGGTGTAAATAATAACGTTAGCAAGGGCCTGGCTCCATTCCATTAAGTGTTGCACCATATCAGAGCCCAGGAAGTGCCTCACATAAATTGAATGTAGCCATCATTGGAAAAGAAATACACAAGAAAAGTAAGTGGAAGGTGAAAACTAAAGAGAAGAAGGAAAAGTAGAGGAAGATGAAAAGAAGACATGTGTAAGTGTGCAAATGTTTGCACCTCTTGGCTGTCTCCAGTGCCAGTGTGAGGTCTTCAGTCCAGATAGAGGCTGCCTGGCCATGAGGGGTGTGGTTTCCTGTGTAGAAGAGAGACTGTTACTATGGTTCAAGTGGAAATTTGATATCAAAAGATATACAATCCCTTGAAATCTGTTTTATTGAACAGAGAAACATCTGTTAACCAGTTAAAAAAACACAACAATGTAAAGGCAATGTAGAGTCAACTACAACCTCATACATCGAATCCAAATTTATCCCAACTACTGTGATAATGAATTAATGATGATAAAGTGCTACATCATATCTTTAACAAATCTCCAACACAGTATCTAAAGCCCGAAAATGAACTTCCAGTTATTGTAAGAGAGCTGTTCATATTCATCAAAGGTAACTGTACTAAATCTTCAGTCAGATCCATAGACGCTCTCTTACCAAGGGTCACTCCTTCTGTGTGGGATCTAAAGGTCATGAGAGGCAGCAGTGGTCCAGGGGCGGGGCAGACCACAAACGGAGAGGAGGGGGCCGCCCCACAGAGCACTGTGGGAGGGTACTGGGCACCCGATGGGGGGGCAGCGCAGGGCTGAATCAACTGGAGACCAGAGAGAGAAAAATAACTGTTTTTCATTACGTATGTAAGAAACCCAAACACCTGTAGGTTACAGCTCAGTACTGTTTTTCAATTCCTTCATTTTTCTACTTTTTGACTTAATCGTTTACAACTATTTTCTATATTCCCCCCAAAAATGTTGGCCATTTTTCTCACTACATTTCCAGCTTTTCCAGCTAGCTACCTTAGCTGAAACTAACTTTTGTTATACAATAACAACAGCAGGTGCACACAATTATAATTATCAATAAAGTGCACACTGTTGACTTGTCACTGCATAAACTCTTGTTACAGTAGCTAAAGCATTTTAGCCACCAAACTAGTGCTAACAAAGTTAGCTAGCTAACACTACTTAAAGCAATATAGTCCATGTTATGTGACATTTTAAGAAAGGAGATATTAAATCATTACAAAAACAAAATATTACAAAATATTAAGGACAGCACTGGGTCAAAGCCAGTGCCGCTGTGGTCCTTATGAAGACAAGAGACATTAACTTAAAGATGAAGGTAATAATGTTAAGATAGAAACTTGGCATCTGTTAACTTCTAAGTAGCATTAGATAACTAACTTTTTAAGTCTTAGCTATAATGTTTTACCCACTGTTACAAGAGTTTATACAGTGATACTACAGCAGCAGCAGCATAGAGGTGATTAACCTTATGTGCACTGGCTGTAATAGTATTATGAGGAAAGTTAGCGTCTGCTAAATAGCTAGCCACACAGTTCTCTCAATTGCTCTACTGGTGTTGAAAAAACATACAAAATAGTGTGATACTTTAAAAAAGTAAATACGTTAATTGATGACAAATATTTCTCATGCACGGGCACAAGCACGGGTGCACAAGGTGGACATGAAGTAAAATGATGCGTATTACGCCGCCTTGCATAGTCAAGAAATCCAGGTCAAAATAAATGGTTCTGACTAACCGTGGCCCCCTGCTGCTGAGCTTCTTGGATTGCAGCGTCCACCAGGACCCTGTCTCCGTCACTGTGCAGCGCCACACACTTCATCCCTGCCATACGGAGCTTGAGACGGGCCACAACTTTGTCCACAATGTTCTCCTGCACGCACAACACCCAGTTGACCTGCGGGTAGGGAGAAAGAGAGGACAGTTAGAGACATGGTGGTCTGACGGGATGGCATGACACACTTATTTGCGTACATCACCTCTCTTTTCTTCTTGAAGGCAGTCTCTATCACTCCATCCACTGCGCTGTCAATGTCAGCTGACTCAAAGACAATGAAGGGAGATGAAGCGCCGATGCAGGGGGAGACTGAGAGTGGAACGCCCATCCCTGCTGTGTCCTTGCACAGCATCACCCCATCCTGACCGAGAAGATAACATTGTCGCAATGATTTAGCTAATATTGCTAATATTAAAAACAGTGTTGAAAGCCTTATAACAAATGTATAGACGGGTACTCAAACAACCTTCTCACACACGCACCTGCTTGTTGCCGCTGTAGGTGACATAGCTGATGTTGGGGTTCTGAGCTACTTTGGCACCCAGTGACACGTCACTTCCTGTTAAAACATTTAGAGCCCCGGTAGGAAGTCCTGCTCCTATGAAAAGCTGGGCCAATAGGAGCGCCGGAGGGGCGTTGTTCAGACCAGGGACGATGATGACAGAGTTGCCTGGGGGAAGGCAGATCCAATTTTAACTCACAACACCTCAGAACGATTTTGGATAAAAACGAACAAACAAAGAATTTGGATTTGATCAGAGCTGCAACAATTAGCCAGTGAATCAATCAGTCAAATGGCAAACATTTAAGCATCTCCACCTCTCAAATATGATCATTTTTTGCTTCCGTTTTTGTGAGTGGAATATCTTTGGTGTTGGGAGTGTTGGTTGTACAAAACATGCCTTTTGCTGACATCATCTTGGACAACAGGAAGCTGTGATGGAGGTGGCTTTCTAGTGTTTTATACACCAAATAATGAATTGATCAAATGATAAATTGATAAGGCCCTTTAATTGATAATGAAAGTAATCATTAGTTCCCATTAGAAAAGGGAACTTTTTCCAATGTGTATCTAATTAGTAGTGTGTGTCTGTGTGTGTGTTACCCATGGCCAGTGCTGGTAAGACTTTGAGCATCAGGGAATAAAGAGAGCAGTCATCAGAGACAACTACTGCCACCACACCTGGAAAACAGGACAAACAGATAAACAAAATCAAAATTAATCAAAAACATAATTGAAAATAAATAGTATATCCCAATTGTAAATGCTTTAACCTCACCCAGTGGTGTCCAGTTGGTGATGAGCGTGTCTCTGAGCTGAGCCCAACTGCTGTAGTACTGCAGCAGTCTGACGAGGGTGGAGGATGAGCAGGAGGCCCCACACAGCTCCGACAGCTCTGACACACACTGGCCGTGCTGCCCGAGAACGCTCACCAACCTGTTAGTGGAGGGCAGGCAACACATACATTCATCTCCACATTAGGACAGTGGTACAGTTGGTGCTGAGGCTCCTGAAATGTGTAAAGGTGAGTTTACCTGAGCAGCACTTTGGCCCTCTGGTAGCAGCTCAGTGTGCTCCAGGCCTTGAAGCCGTTCACCGCAGAGGAGGCGCACTGGGAAATGTCGTCCTTCACAGCGCACACCGTGCTGCACACGTTAACACCTGGAGACCAAAAGGAGTGAAAAAACTTACATGTGGTCAGTTTCTTTGAATAATTTGAATTAGGGCTGGGCAATATAAGCAACATTTATTGTTATCGTGATATGTGACTTTATATTGTCTTAGATTTTGGATATCGTTATATGGTGATATGGCATAACTGTTGTCTTTTCCAGCTGGGTTACAGTAAAGTGATGTCATTTTCTGAACTAACCAGACTGTTCTACTTCTTCTAATACTTGTCTTTACCCACTTAGTCATTATATCCACATTACTGATGATTATTTATCAGAAATCTCATTGTGTTAGTATTTTGTGAAAGTACCAATAGTCATCTCTGCAATATTGTTGCAGTATCAATATCGAAGTGGGGCCTGTTGGGTCAGAAATATTCTGATGTTTAATTTTGTCGCCCTGTCCTAGCATTTATGAAGAGCTTTTGAGAGATTTCAAAATGTGGAGGTAGATATTGTGTATCGAGATATGGCCCAAAAATATTGTGATATCATTTTAAGGTCATATCGTCCAGCCCTACTTTGAATAGAAGGGGGTGATGAAGCTGAAATAGAAGTGAGTCTAAGTTGTGTAGGTTTTCTATGTGCTCCTAACTCAGGCTGCACTTACCTTTAGAATCAGTGAGGGAGCGACTCTGTCTGTCTGCAGGACAAACAAACTTGCCATCGATGAACAGACCCAGAGAACGGGAATGGTGATCCAGCCAGGCCTGATAGGAGAGAGTAACAGTCTATATGGAGAATGCCCAAAACAGCTCTGTGTACTTTACTGATAATTTTATACTTCCATTCCAATACATTCTGGAGGCAAATATTACAATTTTAAGTAAGCGGTATGTTTTTAAATTTCTTTCTTTTCTTTAATCAGCAATGGGATTAAAAAAAGAAACATTGATTCCACTAATCAGGAAAAAAAAAGTGAGTATCTAATCCAAGAATCAGCCAAACTGATAATCAGTTGACTCACAGTATTCAGTCTACATGTAAATATATATTTGTTTGTTTGTTTGTATTGCCATAAATTACTTTTAATACTCTACATTAACTGTCCGATGCTTCAAGACTTTGACTCAAGTATTATTCCTATGGGGTGACTTTCACCTTTACCAACTTAATATTTTAACATGATACCCTTACTTTTACTCAAGTATGACGTTTGGGTACTTTTAAACACTATAAAACTTTTTGCTATGGATCTGACACTGTACATGAAACAGTGCCAAAACTCTGCTCACAGTTTATTGGTCAGGAAGACACCACCTCTGCTGGACAGGCAGTGTGTCAACTATTTACAGACAGAAGAGCAAAGTGCAGAGTTGACCTTCTCTCTGGATAACCAAGCTCATCTTCAGTTGGCAACATGTTAGGCCGGACTAAAGCTCCTCTGATATCGCATTGTAATATAGCTACATCTTTATTTGATGACCTTTTGTCAGTCTCTTGTTACAACAGAAAGAGAAACTGCAGGGATGAGGTCAACTATACACCAGTCTTGGTCTTGGAGCCGTTTCATCAAAATGAACAACTACTACTACTACTATGACATCTGAACAAATTATCTGATCCTTGGACAAACAAACATCTACATAACCAACAAATTATCTGATCAAACCCTGAATCTAACCCCAGCAATTCACCCCTAATACTCTTATCTGACTCTGATGGATGGATGAATGAGACAAAATTATCAAAGATCAGTGGGTGAGATTTCCCTGACATCCTAACATCTTGCTGCACCTTTGACATTTCATAATCAACAACTGTACAGTGTAAGTCACATGTTTGCCTTGTGAGTTACAGTCAGCTAACAGTTAATGAACTTCACATGGGTCAAACAGTCTCACAGGAACAGGCTAACTTAAGTGAGCAGTAAAAGAAGCTAATATTTGCCGACAGCAAAACATAGTTTTATGTCAACCACGGCTGTCACATCTCCTCCTCTGCTGTGAATTATGTGGATAACTTTACCTTTGCAGTGGCGTAGCTTGAAGTTGCTGCTGGTCCGGACTCCATGCTTTGAAAAATATCGTACACTGTCTTGATGGTGCTACCGGCCATAATAGTTACAAGTCAGAGAGGAAGTAAATCTCCCCTGCGCTGTTTATTCGTTTCTGGGTGGCGTTCACGGTGAAAAAACTTAACTTTGAAGGTTGTTTCCTGCAAGAAACTACAGAGAAAAGGCTAGCAGGAAGGAAAGTGAAGTCCCACTCACTCCACGTCAAAAACAACGTGCTAGCTTCCCTCCCACTAAGAAACCTTGAGACTTGCGCTGTAGCTGTGAATTTGCAGAGCGAGAGTGTTCACTCCTGCTTGCTTCCGGTGTTGTGTCCAGTTTCCAAACGACTCATTTAGAGCCCCAGGCTAATTTATCAGAAGCAACACAAACTTAATGTTGACTGGTTTTGTAAGCTACAGACAGCAATTTTAGATATATTTTATTTTTAGCTGGGGAGTCCGCTCCGTGTTGCGCAACGCCTGACGAGTTTTAATAAATGTTGCTAGTAGTTATACTGTGTGAATATTTTAGTAACTAACTTATAGTAACTATTCATTTAAAAAGTTTAGACAATTCGCGGCCCTTGTCAAATATTTTTTTAAATATCTCAAGCAAAGGTCCACCACTACTGTATGTTCCACACGGAGGTATTTTGTCAACGCACCCCAAAAACGAACGAGCGCTTGCGCTGTACTCACAAGGAAGTGCAGAGAAACTGATGCGCTTTTTCAGCTGAGTTGGCTCATATCGAAAGCTGGTGATTTGTTGTTCTTATTATTATTACAACCTGGGATAAATTGTTCCCAAGGTACGGACAAATAATCCGCCAGAGGCGACCAGTCCCACCGTTGAAAATGCCCCGGAGAAAGGTAAGGCAGGTGTTTGCTGCATACTTAGCCGTTAGAGCAGACTGCAGAGCGGACGCACACCATAACGTCATAGCTAATGTTAGCCAACGTAGATCAAAAAATCAAACTCTGTGGGAAAAACTTCAGCTGCCTGCGAGTTCAAATGCGCGTCTACAAGATGCCGTTAATAAGCTGTAAAACTGGGCTGAATATTAATGCTAGTAGAAACACACAACTGAGCTGTGTTTTGTGTTGTGCTTAAAGCTACGCTAGCTAATGTTGTTGCCGAGTTGCGAGAACGTGTTGTTGTTTATCAGGTGTCGCTTGTTCGGGGCATAACTAGTAATAGGAGTTTGTAAATTTGGGCTTTGGGGATTTTGTATCGGATTTCTACAAGCTGGTGGAGGCGCTGACCCCCGTTAATGTCGATAACGGCTGCTGTAACTGATGTAAAAGGAACAGGCTGTTCTTTGAGTGCGAGGATGGAACGAAGCGTCCGCACCAAAACAACGATTTGATTGGGCCGAATCGGGACAGGCGTTGCGTTGATTGGTCGGGCTCTCTCAACTCCGCCCCCTCCTCAATGTAATTGGTCGTATGTAAATGAGGTGCGCCGCGTCTTGTTGTGAAGTTGTCAAATACACACCTCTAATGTGCGCTTGTGGTCCCATGCGTGTACAGTGATATCTTTCCTGTTTTTTATTTTTTATATTTTATTTTTTATTTTTTTAATCACGGGCATATTGTTTGTTACTGCCTTATATTGCTATTAAAATGTAGTTTTTTTTTGTTTAAAAAAAAAAAAAAAAAAATAGTATTAAAAGCCAAGTAGCCTAATAGTGATTTTACCAACATTATTTTGCCACATAAATGCACATAAAGCACCAATCAGTATACGCTAGCATAGGGAAGCGTATTGTAAAACACTTTCTTATGTTGTTTTAATTTGTGTTTTCTATATCTATTGTATCTGTATATAATTTAAATGCAATTTTGATTTGTGTTGATCCTTTTTATGGTCTTTGCTGTGTTTGCATGCTTTTTTTCTTTCTGGGACGTCAGTCAAGTGTTATCTATTGTATTGTTACATGTTATTTCTTCGTTAGCCCTGTGTAAATTAAATGTGACATATGGAGAAAATGGAAAAATAAATACATATGACTGTGAACAACTGAAACGAAGGAAATTCGGAGAACTGTGCATATTATTAGTGAACGATATACATTAATATTATACGATTGTAGGTAGCCCTATGTTTGGGCTGCTATTTCAGGAGATGGAAGGGACCCCAATGTAGCTACTATCTGCTCAATGCAAATGTCATGTTGGCTAATACTGGAATCCCCTTACCCCACCCCCACCCAGCAGGGTTTACGTTTAGTGGTGTAGGGTGAGCCCATACGCCTCAGCGTCACCCCATTCATTCCATGCGGCGGGCAGCTAGACAGCCTGTAATTCCGATTAATTACACAGCAGTTTACGGGACATTTTAATTCATTTGTTTTACTGAGTTATTAGGTGCTTTTGGCGATAGTCTTCCTAAAAAACGTGTCGACTTTACTGACTGTTGACTGGAAATTTACACGGAAGGTGCGTTCAGGCGATGTCAGGGTTGACAATAGATGTAATCGGCTAAATTAATGGTGTGCCCGCGGTGATGCCGTTTAGGTTTATTTTGAGTATTTATTGACAAGTGAAGAGGGTGCAGAAGATGTGGAGCAGGTGATGCTCCTCCCCCAGTATGGGATCTTTGTTGGATTATCCGCTGGTAAAGAAAACAAACCCACACATTTTCACCTAAATGAATCTTACAGAATGTCTCTAACCGGTCTGAGACGGTTCGGTGACGGTCCAGACTGTTCTGAATCAACCATAACTGGTGTTGTCGTTTCCAGAGGACCGCTGGCAGCAGCTCGGACGGGACGGAGGACTCGGACTTTTCCGCCGACCTCGAACACACCGAAGCTTCCGAGAGCGCGCGCAGGCGGAGCAGCACGCGCCTGACTCGCGCGTCACTGCGCCTCAGCCAGAGCTCACAAGGTAAACACTGAACGATTTTCAGAAATAATCCCATTTGGGAAGAACAAAAAAGCACATAATAATCATATTGTGCATAGGCAAGAACAATAGATGGCTTGGGATGATAAATCCAACATTTAAGTTCTCTCAATATAGTTTTTACAGCTTCAGAAATCTGTGGTAGGAGCTAAATTCCTTCTTCTTCTAATAAGTCATTTCCCCACTAGATATTCAATTTGTGTTAGGTTTATTTTATTTTGTTAGAGATCCAACATGGAGTCTGTCCTGGGCCTACCCCCCTTTTTGTAATTTTCTCATAACACTCCCATATCAGAGGAGGTGGTCAGAGCGCAGGTGGCCCAGGTAAAGCTGTAACATACAGTTTTTGATCACACTCATTTGTCAGTTTATTATCTCATTTTCGAGATCCTACATCCTTTTTCATTTTTTTTTTATAAAATACATTGCCATTGAACTGCAATTGGGAGCCTTTCTAACTGCCTGCATCATACCTGGACCCTCAAGGCAAGGCAAGTTTGTTCCATAGGATTGCCTTGGCTGTAGTTGCCGGGCAGCTGTAGCTCAGGAGGTAGAGCGGGTCGGCTAGTAATTGGAAGGTCACTGGTTCGAATTCCCGGCTCCCCCCCCTGCTGCATGTCAAAGTTTCCTTCAGCAAGATACTGAACCCCAAATTGCTCCTGATGAGCAGTTGGCACCTTGCATGGCAGCCTCTGCCATCAGTGTATGAATGTGTGTGTGAATGTGTGAATGTGACAAGTGTTGTAAAGCGCTTTGAGTGGCCTGTAGACTGGAAAAGCGCTATTCCATTTACCCTTTACATTTACTTTAACGTAAGGTAAGGTTATACTGTTGAATTTCCTCAAAGCCATTCGAAAGAATGAGATCCTCCTGAAAGTAAAAAAAAAAGAATGAATGAGAACTGCCATGTCTTGTCTTCTTCTTAAGTTAGATACGCCAACACCATTCTGCAGAGGTGCATACAGTGTATATATACATAGTAATTATATATAACTTGAAGGTTTAATTGGCCTTTTACCCACTGAGGTTAATATATAAGGTGTATAGTTTGTTACTGCATATCAGTGGCACCCATGCAGTGTGGTTGTATCAGCCTTTAATTGGTTTAAGGGATCACACATATCATAGGAATAACCATTGTGTAATTACACCACTTTATTTTACCGTTATCATTACCACTGTATTTCAGAAGTTCAGGAAGGCCTCTCTGTGCCTTTTTGTCCTCTTATCTTGTCATGAAAGGTAAATTAAACCTATTTATCATACAGCTGTTTTGTTTTCTGCTCCTCACCCATAGTGACCTTGTTTGGTTCTGTTCCTCTTATTTATTATTTATTATACTTATATTTATTATAAAGCCAGACAGTTCAACATGGAGTACAATGTCATTTATAAGTGTCATTTGAAGAAGGAACAGTGCTTTCACTCAGGAACCACGGAGAGACTTCAAACCCCCCTCACTTCAACAGTTCAGCAGGAGCTATTATATATGGGCAGCCTCAAAGCATGAATGGGTTCAGACAGCCTGACCTCCCCCCACCATAGACACACATAAACTCTACTCCCACCCCCTGTGTGACCTCTTTCTGCTGTGGCTGCCAGAGGGGATTTACAGCAGAGAAAGAAAGGCCGACACTGTTTCCTCTGCTTTTTGTTACCGAGAGAAGTTGGCTGTGCTGCCGTAGCCCTCATGCAGGCTTAGTAACAACACAGACGCTAGTTTTTCTCCAAAAAGAAGTGGATTCAGGAGTTCACACTTCTTTTCTGTGGCAGGATTAATCTCTCCACAACCTTTGAGGCCATTCGCAACAAGTAACTATCTTCTTCTTGCCATTTTTGCTTGCAGTTGCTCAGTTACAGACTGCTCAGCTTTGAGAAGTCAATCTAGAATTGTAATGCACGCTCTTCAAAACATTTTTAAACTAAAGTTTTTGTGGGGAAAAAAATGAAATTGCTGCAAGTTGATGCAGCATTGTCTTGAAGGGGAAGAAAGGCATTTAAAAGTGTAGTAACTTAGCAGCTAAATGTATCCAAAGTCGGTCACTGTGTAAGAAAGTAAATGTCTCAGCTTATAAATCTTTACTCTGTATGTTCATGGATACTTAAAATTCTAATTCATTTTATTAATTTATAATTTTCTATGTAAAACTGCACTGAAAATTATGAAGTAAACCTCTCCTCTCCTCTCCTCTCCTCTCCTCTCCTCTCCTCTCCTCTCCTCTCCTCTCCTCTCCTCTCCTCTCCTCTCCTCTCCTCTCCTCCCTTCTCCTCTCCTAGATAACTGCAGCTCAGTAAGGAGCAGTTCTCCTACACCCGTGGGTCCTGACGAAGGCCTGGACTCCGCAGCAGAGGCGGCAGCAGCGGCAGTTGCAGCGTCCGTCTTCTCGTCCGGGCGCAGGGTCACACGCAGCCAGCAGGGGGCGACAAACACTACAGCAAAAAAATATCCACTGCGTCAGAGCAGGTCGTCTGGTTCAGATACCGAGGCTAATGGTGAGACCAGAAGTGTTTCCTGTATGTTTTAGAAATTAGATCATATTAAAATGAGGAGGCTGAAGGGAGAGGGAAAGAACAGACTGACACATAGATGAGGAGAGTTGAAAATGAAGTTGAAAGGGCAAAGAAAGGAAGGAATGACATGAAGATGAGGTGGACAACAGGGGCAGGAGGAGGAAGGACATCTATTTGCGTGTTTCATTCATTCATTCTTGTACCATTCAGCGAATGTAATGAGCCCTGTTTGTGATCACAGTGTGTTCTTGATTATAAAGAAGACAAATGTGTCTCAGTACATATCCTGGACTTGTATGTATCACTGGTGATAATGAATTGCCTTCCAGAGACGAGGATCATTTTTCTAACTTTAGCCACTGAGGAGGTGGTGTTCCATATCTATCAAAGCTGATATAGCTGTGCTTAGATAGATTTCTTTTCTTTTCTTTATTTTGTCATTTATTACCTTAACTGTGAAACAATATCAGGAGTCATGCAGTGATACACTCCCTGGTTCATTTGATTCAGGAACATGTTTGTTACTGTCATTTTAGTCATGTCTGCATCACACAAGACGAGTTTGTTTATATGCGCAATAGAAAATCAGAAGAGCACATGTAAAAAGTTACTTCCAAATTCTTCAAATTTAAACTTAAGGAAAGAATTGCGCAGGAACAACAGATGTAAAGCCAAAAAGTCAAGGAGCTCATCGTGTGGGTAGCAAAATAACTATAAAGAATCATATTTGTAAACTCAACTCTACAACACTGTTACAGATATTCAAAGTAAAAAAACTTCAGATGACATTATGAATTGGACATTTGAAGTTTACGTAAATGGAGACCACTGCTGATGACAGTTGTTAACTGATAATTCTATTGCAATTTGAAAAAGTGCCTACATGCCCAAGGAAAAAGACTTAATTTGTGAATGAGAAATGAATGCCACATTTACCATGTATCTCATCTAATCCCTATGTTTTATGCTGGCATTTTAATATGTGGTCTCCAGTTTAAGTGGCTTTCTCTAAAGCCACAATTAAGTTTTTGAGTTGGGTCCAAATAAGATAAATCTAGCATGTGGCTGGTTCATTGTCAGAGTTGTTATGTCACGTTGTTGCCAGATTCCTACATGGATAGTGGTAGCATCTATAAAAGATATGAAAAGCTCATCTGCAACTTCCAAAGGTTCAGTTAATAGTGATTTTACAACACTAAGGTTTAGAAGGAAACTTGAGTTGAAGTCGCTTCATGCTACACAAGAAAAGAAAAGCTATTCTTTATGATGGAGTGTGGGGGAATAATTGAGGAGTCTCACAGTCTGAAGGAAAGAAGCTGCTCTGTAGTCTATCGGTACGCCAAACAGTAGCAGGGTGTACAAACTGTGGCTGGGTGGTGTTGTTCTGTAGTGGTCCCAGTAGTATTTGTTCTTAAAGTGAAGTAGCATATCACATGACATGGTTAAGTTTTGTTTGAGTCAGAAAAGGTAATGAATCCAGCTGAAAAAACAATAGTTTAAGATGTTTAATTTGAAAGAGAACTTATTTTAATTATATTTTTAACTATTCTATTTATCACTTAGCAGGGGAGGTTATTTATTAACCCTGCTCTTTTCTTCGTTTCTGGGTTCATGTGCTATCTCTTGTTTTTCTATGACTCACTACGTATTGAGTGTTTTGTCAGATACTTTAGCTGTTCACTCTCCCTCACGCCTCTCTGCACATGGAGAGCTGTTTCCCCTTCTCACGGCAGAGTGTTTGATGTTGTTTTCCAGTTTCATTCTATCATTGTAAATATCAAGTACTGTACCGTGTGTACCATCTGTGCACATATCATGTACTGTGATGCGTCATTGCATGTTATGGACTGGTTATTGATTTCTTGAGAAGTGGGTGTGTTTTTTTGCTTGTGGGCACCGGATGGACCCAGTGGGACATGGACCATATCCTGTGTCGCCCTTAACCCGCTAGAGAGGTCTTTGAGCATACAGTCATGAATGTGCACAATTATATGCCTCTGACTCTGAGACTCTGAGAAACACTGGTCCTCTGCTGCAGTAACATCACTCTTTACTATTGGATTTCTCTGCTGGCAGCCACTGCTGAAGAGTGTTAACTGCATCTGTATGTGGTCGAATTTGCAGCGTACAAAGATTTCCCTGGAGATAAATTTGAGAAGAGAAGAAGTGGTAAAACATTTGCATGACCGTTTAGGCTTTGTCGAGACAGATTCAGACTTTAATCACTGAGAGGTGGCGTTACTGTTACTCTTGTCCAACCCACAGTATTGGTTTATAGTCTACCACCTGTTACACTGCGTAAAAACCAGAATATTGTCAAACATTCTGTGTTCTCTGTGCTGGGAGTACTTCCATAAAACTGCACAGAGACATTAAAAGCACCCAGCTCATCCCAATAGTGAAGCTACCCACAATTAAATCATGGCTTTACAGTAAATATAGACCATTAGGTTCCATTTTAATGTATTTATTATCTTTATGAGTAAAAGTCTAATTTGAGATCTGAATGAAAAAATTTTTATTTTCCATTTTGGGTTAAAAAAGTATGTATTTTAAGTTTTTACCCAGCATTCTTGCAATTATTCCCTCTCATTTCCTTTGTCCCTACTGGCTCAGCAGACCTGAAGCAGGGGGCAGACCGGGACGAGACCCCTCCCCGCACCCCGACAGGTAACGCCCCATCCTCGGAGTCCGACATCGAGGTTTCCAGCCCCGGCAACGACCTTGTGTCTTCCAGCAACGATATTGTGGTTTCCCAAGAAGAGGACGAGAGATTGGCCAAAGAGCTGTCACTCAAAGAGGCCGCCGCCCACGACCTTTCCCACCGGCCCAAACGTCGGCGCTTCCACGAGAGCTACAACTTCAACATGAAGTGTCCCACACCTGGGTGCAACTCATTGGGTGAGGGCACAAAAACTGCAACGTTTCCTATTGGATCAGATGAGCTGCTGCCATGCACCAACCCTAAGCTCTCTGTGTGCACCTCTTCCTCTTTCCCCCTGTGTCTCCCTCCCCCTTTCTCCTTCTCTTCTACCAGGTCATCTAACAGGGAGGCATGAGAGACATTTCTCTATATCAGGGTGTCCTCTCTATCACAATCTCTCTGCTGATGAATGCAAGGTACTAACACACACACACGCACACTCAAAGATACATCAACAAGGATTACAGGATAAGAATTGAAACCATGACATTGGCTACTGCACCATTAGAGTAAAAGCATGTTGCATTTATGCTTTAGTTATTACTTTGTATAGTTTTAATGATACTGCTTTAACCAAGTTTCCACTTTGGGATAATCTCAGCCGTCACACTGCGACCAAGTGTCCAGTAGATGAAACTTAAGGAAAGCAACAGACTCAAATTGAAGTTGTCAAGCTGCGAAGCCTCCAGGAACACGGAGGTGGTTGCTGTGATGTTTGTGCTTGCGGGGGTGGTTGTGAGTCGCTTGTGGTAGACAGTGTTGATGTTTTTGCTAGGGCAAGGCATCGACGCGCGACAAACAGGCTGAGGAAAGGACGCTGTCGCACCGTCAGGACGAGAACAGACACTCCACAAGAAACCAGGTAAACTACAAGCAAGAGCATCAGACAAGCTTAACACATGGTGACACACTCTCACACCTAAAACAGACACATACATGTACACATGCGTATATATATATATGTATATATATATATATATATATATATATATATATATATATATATATACTATATTTCTGTAAGGGTTCACAATATCAGGGAAGTGTGTTCTCTTAGTCAACTGAACAAGTGAATCCAGGAGAAGGCTGTGATCCTTCTCCATTTCACCTGTCCAATGCACTTCATCTGACACTGACGGTGTCTGTGTCTGTCTGTGTGTGTGTGTGTGTGTGTATGTACTCTCAAGTGATGCCTCAGGTTAGAGATCACACTGATTCCCCAGTGTAGCAAGGCCAGAGGCAAAGTGGCAAAGCTGCAGTCGGTTGAGTCACAGTGAGTGTGAAAGGACTCATTTATCTGACGGGGACGGTGCTCACTGATGAGCAGCGAAAAGGACGCAAATGAGTCAGAGTTCAACTGAAGGACTTTTTTTTCATCCTTTTGCCGAAGTCAGATGTTTAAAAGCCCCTAAAACAAAATAAAATGACACATCTTAAATAAATATTATATATACAAGATAATAAATGCACACAAATGGTCACATTCATTGAAAAGGATTTCCACAGTATAACACAAGATAGTTTGCTGCAAGCCATAGTTAATAAGTCAGTAGGAAAGAGAACATGGGCATGAATGATGGAGGACTATTTAGCATTATCTCTAAAATATTAACCGGTTTATATCACGTCGTCCAAGCTCATTGTGTTAGAATTTAGAATGTGAGATGTGAGATGATCATAGCATTATGAAATAGCTGTCACGGAGATCATTGAGATTCCTACAAATCTAAAATAATTGATTTTTTTTTTTACACGAGATCTAAAGGACAAATTAGAATAGATCCAGACACTAATATGGAAACTTACCTGTGTTTCAGGATGGTTACACGACTTTTTTGAGAAGAACGTACTCACAGATCTTGTTACAGTGATTTCAAATGTTTGGTAACAGGTTGCTTTCAGTGCGACAATGTTGATGGATCACTGTGGCATCAGTATATGTGGCTGGATATCTTCCGACAAAAGGCAAATCCCTAATATACAGACTACATAAGTGGGTAAACATCCCTGTGGGGTTCAGGCACAGATGTGAGTGGTTGAGTTACGATTATGAAACTTCACATATTGTGTTCACTTTTAAATTTCACCAAGCAGTGGTAAAATATGAATATCAGTATTAATAGAAATGAATGTAGCTCAGCCAGACATTTATTATCATCTAAAATCTACATTCAAGGTTGTGCTTTGTTTTTTCCTCCATTGTCACTCGTCAAAAGGTAAATGGTGAAAAAGCAAGTGCAAAATCTTCTTTGCTCAAACATTCGTCTCTGTGTGGTCTCAGGCCCCGACAGAACGTCAGCTGCGTTACAAGGAGAAGGTGACGGAGCTGAGGAGGAAACGAAACACAAGCCTCAACAAGGAGCAGAAGGAGAAGCACATGGTAAGTGGGTGAGAATTGTCCTTTATATACCTGTCTCTTAAAAAAAAAAACATCTCTCCTTTTGATGCATTGAAAGTCTTTCTGCTTTCCTTCTTTTCTTGTATTGCCAGGATCACCGCCAGAGCCACGGAGCAAGCAGGGAGCCGCTGCTGGAGAACATCACCAGCGACTACGACCTCGAGCTGTTCAGGAAAGCGCAGGCACGTGCCTCGGACGACCTTGTAAGAGAGAAAGCTCATCATCACCCCCCTCCCTTACTCTTTTCTGCGTCCCTTTCTTTTTTACCCCCCCCCCCCCCCTTTCTCCGTTATTCCTCTTCTTCTCTGTTTCAGTCAGAAAACCCTCCCCTGCAGCCACAGGAGGAGTCTGTGATATTTTTGGTAGTTTGGACAATCACTTCCGGTCATTCTTCTTTTGTTCTTTCTTCTGCTCTGTTACTTTCAGTTTAAACGATCACATAGATGGTTTTGTATGTTTTAAGTTGGTTAACTACAAATACTTTGCACTTCTTACAATCTTCCCAAAAAAATACTTGATTTAAATGAACTGCAGGCTTTTCAAGCTGCTATTATTTTTTGTTTCACTACTAAAAAAAAAGCCAATAAAAGATGTTTACACCATTTTAAGTCTTAAGTGCTTCTGAAAGTGCACTATTCTACACAAATCACTACCTTATCTTCATATAAAGCCCGTTCCTACTTATTCCTCATCCTAACTTTTCTTCCTGCATCTTTTTATGTATTTCTGTGTATGGTTGCCTCCACTGAGGTTCTGTGTTCAACTGATCCTCAACCCTGACTTACTGAGATCTTTCCATTCTCTCCTCTCTCCCCTCTGCCTGCTCATCTGCCCTGTCTTCCTGTCCTCTTTGTACCTTTTCGCCTGTCCCCATCTCCTTTTCCCTCCTGTCCTGGTCTGTACAGGATAAGCTTCGTCTGGCAGGCCAGGTGTCGGAAGGCAGCAACATGATAAAGACCATCGTGTTTGGCCGATACGAGTTGGACACCTGGTACCACTCTCCGTACCCAGAGGAATACGCCCGCCTAGGGAGGCTCTACATGTGCGAGTTCTGCCTGAAGTATATGAAGAGCCAGACCATTCTGCGCAGGCACATGGTAAGGCAGTGTTTTCTGTTTTTGGGGGGCATCTGGCAGGTCCTTAAAACAAATAGAGAAGGGCTGATCTTAAACCAACCCTGTGTACTTTCTGCAGACAATCCCACAATGCAATGTGCAAAAAGTACCGTGTGATACTACTATATGCCTGTAAGTGATAATGCAAAATGACAATAATCAACAAATGTCAACAAACGATCAAATCAACAAATGAGCACAGACTAAAATGCCATATGATGCAATTGGATAGACCTACAACCAATCAGGGCAGCTAAATGTATGATGAGTGACGACACAAGTTGGTGCGGGTCTTGGTCAGTTTTCAAGGATAAAAATGGCGGCCTGGTCACAAACTTTCTGAAATTACAGCACACTAAGGTGTGTTTCTGTAAACGTTGGAGGTGAGATAAAGGCAATGCAGTAACACAACCTTGATTCATATTTATCAGCACTGCCTAGTTTTACAGATTGATCTGAGTTCCTTGAGCCTGATGAATTCAGATGACAGATCCTTGTGACTTAGTATTTATAACATAAACAGGAATACATTATAAAACCCCAACCCCAACCCTGCACTATATAGTGTGTAAGGCTGTTCTTTGTAGTTTCAATGATCTTTCCCTGTGTAGATGATGAATTCTTGGAGACAAACAAGGCTCTGTTGATAATCAGTTTTCCTTATTTCTCATTCACATTGCAATCCTGAAAAATACAAAAGACACCACTACATCCTCCAAATTCTTTCTTCTTCTTTTATCTTCACTATGATGTCTCTGACTGATAACCAACAAGATTAAAGCTTCCAGTTGGTGATGTTGAAGTATGAAAGTGAAAATGGACTGTGACACAAAATGAGTCTGGGCTATTGCCTTAGTTCAAGCTAAAACCTCAATATCTCAAAGCCTAAGGCGATTCATAATCATATTCCTAGCCCATGCAGACTCTATTTAGATTTAGATTTAGACTATATAACTTTGCCCTTCTGATGCAGTTCACTCTGTTTCTACACTGGAGTGAGAGAAACTAGAGGAGAATAGTGCTCAGCTGAGTGATGTATATGGCCACAACACTGTTATCTCTTATGGTAGACTGTGGCAATATTTGCAATTTAAAAAAGAGAACATCTAATTCAGTAAGATTAAACATTTTGAAAACGTCCATGTTTTAAACAGGCAGTCCATGTATTTTACACGTTTATCAGGCAGGGAGAATCCAGTGGTTTTGGCTCATACTAGGGACTAATGGTTAGAATATCTCTGCTGCTTTGATTTGGACCATTCTTTGGTCTCTTCTCAGCGACCAAATAGCTCCTCATTTTGTTAGCGGGGAACCTTTAAAAGCCTGGATACACACTGGAGATGTGAGCTGAACCATAGACCAGCATAACCACTATATGCAACTAAAAGTGAAATTGTTCTTTTTTAACTTATTTATAAACTAACCTCTGCTGCTTTCTCTCGTCTCTGTTGCATATAGGCCAAGTGTGTATGGAAGCACCCTCCAGGTGATGAGATCTACAGGAAGGGGAATATCTCTGTCTTTGAGGTGGATGGAAAGAAGAACAAGGTAAACAAGCGCTATGCTCCTAACATTCTGCCAGAAGGTCCAGGAATCATTGGGCCTCAGTTGAACTGGGAAACTCAAAACAATATTATTACGGCTTATCATTAAGTTAGAAAGATACGAAAAAACATTTAAAAAACAGCAAACTGATCCATGACTTAGATGGGAGGCGGTCAAGAGGACATGACAGTAAACTGGCAAGCCATGATGATGTTAATATCATGAATATTTGGTTATATATTTTATTTAAAGTTGACTTTTGTATCATAACAAACCCCAAATTCATTCAGATTAAGGTTTTATAATTCTAAAGTCACAGAAGTGTTTTGTCCTTTGTGAAAAAAGCAGACTATGTGTACAAGACTTGTACAACAGGTCTGGATCATGTGTGAATTTCAGAGAGATAATGTAAAAGATCACATGACTGGTTCTCTTGAATCACTCGAAGGCCCTTTGACACCTACACTGACTCTATAGACAGGGTTTGAGCTTTAAGGAGAGGTGATGCTACCTTCAAACCCATTTGTCTGATTGTTTTTTGTTCTTTTTTCTGTGTGTAATATATTAGTAATAATATATATATAATAATATTAGTTTTTCTATCATCTGACCTTCTTTAACCACTTTTTGTGCCTGAATGTAAGACTCTATCCCTAACGAGATGGAGATCTGTCTGTGTGAGATTAGCCAGATGTGTTTCCTATAAGCCTTGATAAGTGAGCATGTCCACGATTGTTTTCCCCACAGATTTACTGTCAGAACTTGTGTCTGCTGGCGAAACTCTTCCTGGACCACAAGACTCTGTATTACGACGTTGAACCGTTCCTCTTCTATGTCATGACCGAAGCTGACAACACAGGGTGCCATCTAGTCGGGTACTTCTCCAAGGTAATCTGGGAGCCAATCACACGTAGATTAGTGCAAAGATGTTTAACTCCAGTGTTTTAGAGAATTTGAAAAAAATCTTTGTGGAAATTAGGGGATATTAAGTAACTTTGATTTCACAATATTTTTCTACTGAGCGATTCTACAGAAAGATATCGGATTGTTAAGTAACAGATGCTGGCTTGGACCGAGTCACCAGCCCGACGTGGAAATGAGACTCAACAATCAACTATCTTTCTCCAGATTACTCACCTTTAACTGGGTTGTCTAGCAGCACAATAAATTAGATTTATATAACCACAACAACAAAAAATCTATTTCAGCTCCAACACTGTTAATAGTGAATTACTTAACTCATTACCAAAAAGAAGATTGAACCCGATGGTGGTTTTCATTGAAGCTGTAGTAGAACTCCACCTGTTAAACACTTTTTCCTTCTTTAAAGCTGCAATTAAAAACAAATGTGATCATCATGTTTACAAATTCTAATAAAGGGCTATTTACATATGTAATATTTCTTCAAACTTCTTGATGACATGATATGTTATTGATGTTGTGCGCAAACACTCGTAGGTTGGTTCTAAACTGAGATTATAATTATTGCACATGCCCCCAGGACATGATTTGATATTTACTTCTGCAGGTGCATCGTCTGAGTTTATCCAGTTCAGTGTACCTTCACTGACTCTCAAGGTATGAGACGGAGATGAGCATAAGTGAATAGTGAATAGTCAATATATAATGATTCTGAATATTTGAAACAGTTTCAATACTAATTTTCTACAGTAGCCCAGCTGGTACAACTGTCTCGCTCTCCCTCTTTTTTCTCTGACAGCGAATTGACACATGCAGCGCTGTAGGGCCACCATAGTCCCGCCCTTCTCCCACTCTTCTGACTATGGTCAGAAATAAATTAACTTAGATGCTGTTGTTCTTAACACAGAGAACAAAAGCCTTCTTAAATTCATATTCTGATATGAAAAAAAAACCATGGTATCAAATATGGATGTTTTTTTCAAGTTTGTAATTCCATTATCGTGACAACCCTATAAAATACGAAGCCAAAAATAATGAGATCTGAAAAAGTAAAGATTAGACTGTAAAATATATCATCTGCCTGTGTAAGTATCAGCTCAAAATATCATTAACCTCCAGTTAAAAACTATTAGTATTGATGAAAACACACGTTAGTCAGACCACCTTCTTTATCGATTTATTGTCCTTCTGCAGGAGAAGAACTCTTTCCTGAACTACAACGTGTCCTGCATCCTCACCATGCCACAGTACATGAGGCAGGGCTACGGCAAGATGCTCATAGACTTCAGTGAGTACAGACCTAGCTTGTGTATATACTGTGTGTGTGTGTTTGTGTGTGTTTTAGTCTCATAAACTTAACATTGGCCAAGGGATCCCGCACGGCACAATAACACCAGATTGAAGAGGCTGTCTGAAGCACTTGCTCTTCTGAGGAAAACGCTGCACACTCTGATATTATTTTTTTTGGCTATATCAGTTTTTCATTTTTTGTTTATTATTTTGATATTCTTTTTCCAGTTCTCAGTGGGAGAGGTAAATGCTTTAGGAAGAGTTTAGCCAACAAAATGCTCTATCTGATCTGCCCTTTAAGGTTACCTGTTGTCCAAGGTGGAGGAGAAGGTGGGTTCTCCTGAGCGCCCCTTGTCTGACCTGGGCCTAATCAGCTACCGGAGTTACTGGAAGGAGGTGCTGTTACGCTACCTGAACAACTTTCAGGGCAAGGAGATCTCCATCAAAGGTCAGAACTGGGCCACATTTTACAAAAGGCGGGTAAAGGGATGTAAAAAGATGGAGGGGGAGAGACGAGGGGTTGGCCGGACCTCAGAATCATTGTTGGTAAGCCATTTGAGGGGAAACCTATAAAGTAAACTATGAGGAAGGAATCTAAAAGCCTCAAAATGGCCAACAATTCATGAAACTGTATGTGTGTGTGTTTGTTAATATGTGCATGCATGCATTCATGTGTGTCTGCCTTTGTGAATGGATCAGAGAGCACTGAGGCCACTCCAAGTCTGTGTTCAGTGACTTAAACTCGTGCAAAACTGGGTCATCTGAACACATTCAGAGGACTGAGGGAACATCCGGCTTAGTCTGTTTTGTTTCTGCTGGTTGTTTCCAATCCAAAGGAGAGCCCTGTGACTGTGATGAAAAGACAGACAAGACACTTGCAGCTCTGTCAGGCTATACGTAGGCACAGTGATGACTTGAGTGAAATGCTAATACGCTAATTAGGACTAAACACAGCTCAGGCTCATGAGAATGTCATTAGTTGTGCAGGTAATTGGTCAAAAACCAAAGTATTTGAAATGTTGACCTTACAATGGCACTAGATTTAAAGCCACTGTTATTGCATATCATAAACCTTTAGCATTCATCCTCTGAGGACCACGAATGTCTGTTCCAGACATTTCCGGTGCCAGTGCATAGCAGGATAACAGATATCTGGGCCATACGTTGGTCATTGTTTACGTTCCAGGAAGCAACTTAAAAAGGAAGAATGGACGCGAGGTGACATTTTGGCTCTATAAACAGCTGTCTGCATATGAATACAGACTAAAAAACAAGAAAGGAGAAAGATAATTAAAAGGCAGGTCCATTATTTTTTCTTGTTTTTGAGGTTGTATTATCATTCTTATATATCACCAAGTCACAAGCCACACACAGCGGACAGGATGAAGCGTACACTTATCTTACAAACTCTGCCAGCTTCCCACTGGATTGTTTTTGTGCTTTTGAAGATCACCGCTGTGACACAATCAGAAAACAATGTTTCTATTTTTCTGATCCGCTGCTTTATTCACGCTACCCGCCACTCCCTCTCTCCATTCACTCTACAGCTCTCTCAACCACTGCTGCTCTCTCGCCCATCACCCTTGTTGAGCTGAGGAGTAGCTTCAAACTTCTAATAGTTTTTACAAACAGCAACTGAAAAATCCTGAATAGAATGCCTCTAAATGAAGGTTTAATAGTAATAAAAAAGCATCTTCTTCCACCTCATATCCTCAAAGCTCAAAGTCACTCTTCATGCATTAACTGTCTGCAGACTTCTGTGTGTGTGGGGAGGGGAGGGCATAATCACTGGAACCTACGCAGCTGCAGAGTGGGGGTGTCCATTTTAAAAACCTGAAAGAAAATGCGGATGGGCCCGTACTAAAAGTAGTTAAAGATACAGTGTGTTTACACGCATGTCTACGTCTTCACTGCCTTTAATGTCACACTGCTGTTTATTTTGTGTTTCTGCCACTAACTGTCAAACAAAGGGATCATGTCAAACCAATTGCAGGAATATCTTGTGTCGCTCTCTACCTTCAGGTGTAAAGCTGATTCTGATGGAGTTATATCATGGCTCTCCGTTAGTCACTGAGTTAGATAATCACTGATTGATCATGATTTTAACAGCACTAATTATTCATACCACAGTTCATATTCCTCATCAGTCCATTTTAGAAACACACAATATTGCACCTGATATAGTTTAAGATGAGATCCTGTTCACACATAACTCTTATTCGCTGAATAAAAAATCTTTTTGTCAAACTAAATAAAGAGGTAGCAAAAGCCTCGAATAGCAGATAGGTCAGGCAGCATCCAAGACAGTGTGACAGCGAGTAGTTCAGTAATAACACTCTGTTCCCTCCCATCCAAGCCTCTCTTTGTCCTCCTTTTCATTCAAGCTTTTTGCATTTTTTTTTTTCTCAGAAGTTCTGCATATTATTTTGAATGTAGGAAGATATTTCAACTCACACAGACTATTACAAATAACTCTTCTCCGTCATCCCAGGCTGCATTTTAAAATGCGTTCTCACTGTACTGCCGTGACTCGACCGCTCTGCCTCTGCCACGCCTGCAGAGATTGGCAAAGTACAACGTTGCTTTTCTCATCACAAGCTGTTTGATTAGTTTGAACTATACAGCTGTTTGCACAATTCATTACACGCTGTGCCTTAGGTCATGCTTTATCTAAAGTTTTATAATGCTGAGTTGTTTTTCATTTTCTAAATAATTTTTGTAATAATTGTTTGTTTTCTATCTTGTTGGGAGAGGAGAAGTTACCGCTGGTTGCCTGGCAACTACACTGGGCCAAGAAATAATCCAGCAGTGTAAATCTCTGTAGAACCACAACTTGCCGTTCTTACACTTTTTCGTCTTTAGACAGAGTCTAGTTTCATCTCGTTTCCAGTCTTTATCCTACGCTAAGGTAACCAGTCGCTGACTATAGCCTTATACATTAGCCCCATTCACACTGCCCTTTCAATGTACTCCACATCTGTAACATTCGCACAGACGGCAAGGTGGAGAGGGGAGACAGTTTCGCTCCAGCTCTGATCCACCTCTGGAGGTAGTATGAGAGCCGCAGCAGAGGCGAGACGGCGTCTGTGTGAATGGAAAAGCCGGTCTGATGGTGTTCACAGTCTGACAGCTAAACAGATCCTTCACTCGTCAAATAAAAAAGAAATGTCCCACACTTCAACCCACAAAGCAACGTTACAGGACCAAACAACAGTAATGTGTTAGGAGGAAGTGTCTTCAGCATCTTATATGAGGAAAAAAATACCGCATCCATACATTTCTGCCCGAAAAACAGCGTCTGTACCTGGCAGCAGAGCCAGGCGGTTCCCACAGTTGAATGGCGGTGATTATGTAACGCGATTCAGTGAAAAAAACTTTAACTCGCATGTCTTTGTCACCTTCCACTATTGTGTTGTTGTAGTTAATGTCTCTTGTAGTAACTTGTAGTGAAAAAAAAATCATGCGACGGTCAGCCCTCCTGACCGAGACTTTCCCCCAGAAAACAGCCCTGCGAGTCAGGGTCTGCTGTTTACACAATTATGTTATTATGTCATTTAGAGCAAAAAACGTAACTTAGCTAGCATGGCTGCTTTTGGAAATATTTTTCATATTTTATTGTTACTTTTTCCTTTTTATGCTTATTGACGTTCAGTGCTGGCTTTTTATCCTTTTATGTTTATTTTCTCTTATGCTTATTGTTATGCATCACACTACTGAGACAAATTCCTTGTACTTAATGTGAAAACCTACTTGGCAATAAATCTGACTCTAATTCTCTTGTGTTGACAGAGATCAGTCAGGAGACGGCAGTGAACCCAGTGGACATTGTCAGCACACTGCAATCCCTCCAGATGCTCAAATACTGGAAGGGAAAGCACCTGGTTTTAAAGAGACAGGTAGGAAACAATACAATTAAAGTCCAAAGTCATCATTTCTTTCATGTTCTGTCCCCTTGGTAGAGAATCCTTTCTTAACCAAGCTGGTAGCTGGTTGGTTATTGCTTAAGCTTCTAACTCTTTTTACATGAGAAATGAGGACACGCACCTGTCAGCTTTATTATTTTGCACAACATTACTGTGGTTGACTGAGGTGCATTTTATTTTATTTCTTCTGAAGGACCTCATCGACGACTGGAAGGCCAAGGAGACCAAACGTGGTAACAGCAAGACCATTGACCCCACAGCCTTAAAATGGACACCACCTAAAGGGACGTAGAGGAGCTTCACGCTCCAGACCCAGAACACACACACAGACAGATCATACTCCGCACACTGGCATGCTCACAGACCCTGAGCCTAAACACACACACACACTCTTGTACAAAACGCTTTCAGCAGCTACAGCACAGTCAGTCACTTACAGAGTCAGCTGTCACTCTGGGTTCAGCAGTCACTGCCATGGCTTGGGAAATTGACTTCAGTCCAACATATGCAACATTAGCTCACTGATATGATGCCTGTCAGGAAGCGTATTTCATGTTTAAAACATGACTATGTGGAGTCAGTTTTAAGATCTGGCTGTGCAAAAATTGACCAAGCAGTAAGTCAGAGTGGTCATCAAGGGATCGGTGAGGGCTTCATTTGAAATAAACACTCAAAATTGCACATTAAAAAAACATTTACTGTACTGCACTGTATTGTAGCGCCATGAAATATAAAAAAGTTATAGTCATGGTAGCAAAAAATGAAGCAAAAGCGACAAGTACAATCCTTGAAGACTAATACATTACATGTCTTCTTCTCAAAAAGAATATGTTTATTAGAAATAACAGACACTAGATTCCTCTTGCCTTGTCAATACTGTTCTTCAAACACTTTGTTTAAAATACATGCACTACATGGAGTCCTAGTGTTCAATATCAAATGAATAAATATTAGATACAAAATAATTACATGGATAAATTGTGTAAAATATAGATCAAATAACAATGTGTAAAGTAATAACATGTTATTTCATCCTTATATTTTTCTTGTTTATTTCATAATAGATATTATGAAATCGATATATTTATTCCAAAAATAAAAAACAGCAGCAGCTAACATTAGTCAAGTCAATTTTATTAACATGGCCAAATATCACAAGTAACGCATTTGCCATAAAGGGCTTTACAATCCATAGAGTCTCTATCCTTAGACCCTCAAATTCTGACAAAGAAAAACTCTCCAAAAATGTATTAATGGGGTTAATCAGGAATTACTCCTGCCACTTTTGAAATCTAAAGATGTTCCTTAGAGAAAGACACACACCTCAGAAAGACAGAGTGTGTTTTCTCCACCGTCGCTCAAGCCAACATGAGCTAGCTAACACTGTTATAACTTTCTCGAAAGTTAGTTTGTTAGCTTGTTTGGGTAAGAGGCAGACTGGCTGAAATGTGAGAGGGCGGTGATAAGACCACTGTCATGCAAAGTGACTTTATGAAATAAAATTTGTCATTGTCAAAAAAAGTGTCATTATGACCATATGAATATATTATTGAAATTATAACGCCCATGATGAAAAAAAAATGATATTCATTAAAATTCTCTAATACATAATGATGAATTGTAAAATATCTACAATTATATCCCAAATTGTAGGTTCATTTGTATATTTTACACACTTCAATCATGTGATTATTGAATTTTTTTTAATGTATTTGATGTTGAACACTTCCGTAGAAAACAAGCAGGAATTTCAGGCTCCAAGATTCTGACTGAAATGCAGAATAATGAGCTATGTAGCAGCCAGTGATGTCAGTATATACTGTATTTGATCACTGCTGATATCTCCTCAACCTCATTTTGTTATCTGAAAATTAAAAGTAATTGTGCATCATTAGTGCGCCGTCTCCCAGACACTTAATTAGCACAGAGCACCAGGCACACCCGCTAATCCAATCTGCAACAGTCAGTATTGAGCCTGCGCTGCATTTCATTCTGATCTCCAGACGGTCGAGACTACGCAGGTCGGCAGCACATTGACTCATGCAACGTGTTTTGACAGACACTGACCAGCTGGCTGTGATTAAACAGGACATGGTCTGGACGCAGAATGCATAAGAAACAGGAGTCCTGACCTCGATTCACCACCTCAGGTCACATGAGACTTCTAAGACAGACAAGGAAGTACTTTAACTGTTTCTTTGAGGGATGCAAAAACTTGGAAATGGATAAAAAACGTTAATGTTCAGTAGTCCCCTTGAGCAAAACATCACCTAGTATTAATTATATAGTCGTTAACTTAATGTGATACTTACTGATTTGAAGAATTGGCACCAGCTGCAGGGTGATGTTGCTTTCATGCATCCCATCGGCTGAAGTTTCAACAAATGTGTCTAGAAAAAGTGCGGACATTAGAAAAGGTATGAGGAGCTTCAGTAAGATGGTCTCAGGTCAGATCTTCAACCGTTCCTACAGATTCTCTTTCTGTGTAAGAAAGAGGTGGAACAAACGTGAGACAGACTGGAGTGTACATTTCTGAGACTGACAGTGCCTGTTTGAACCCAAAGCAAATACAGTACATAACTCAATGTGTCGTTCACGCAGCAAACACACACTGTGTCCAGTATATGACCCATCACACCTCTCAGTCATTTTGTCTGAAGCTATAGCTGCCATTGGCCACGTTTGGACCGTGTTATGTCACCAGGATGGGACCTACCTGGATGTGTTTTGTAACCACCTGTCTTCCCTTCTTTTTTTTTTTTACCTTTTGTCTTAGTGATGGCTGTGTTGTTTTATGAATTGCCACACTTGTATTCTGAACAGTAAAACGTTCTTTGGGAATCCCAGTTGTTAGGACTGTTGGGGCTCACATACATGTTGCTGTTTTGTCTGTGTCCGTTTTTGCTGGTTTTGCTAAAGTTCTCAATGATATTTTATACTTTTTCTACCTCTAAGGTTTACCACTGTATAAAAAAAAAAGCTAGACCGGCCCATTTTAAGCTCCTTTAGTTTTCATTTTTAATTCTCTGTGTTAACGTGAACATTTTTAGCTCTGCTCAGCCAGTGAACATTTTCGTTTTTTTTCTTATTTTTTTTTACTAGATTGCTAAATGCTATTTATATTCTTAAAAAAATATGTTAACCGCGTAGAACGTAAAAAGAAAGAGTCTGGTCGAGGAATGTCTACTCTGTAGGACCGGCTTCCCAGTGAATATAAAGTATTTATGTCAAAATTTAATGTAGATTTGAATGTTTCTAAACGCTCTTGAAAGGTACAGGTGGGAGAATCCAGAGCGTCTCCCCACCAACAAAGACAATAAGAGAAGTCATTTACATTTCAGAGATTAACTCCTGTAATCCAAAGTGACGTATGATTGAATCAAAACATGTCACTTTTGGGCATTGTCACTACTTGTTACCACTGTAATTGCTGCTACAAGCAGTTAGGCAAATACAAGCACAACCTTCTTTTTGTTGACAATCTCCATATTTATTTATTTGGATTAACATGTGTTGTAACCAGCATTTAAGTTTTTTTTTGTTTTTAAGGGAATAGTTCATCATTTTGGGAAATACTCATCTTCGCCTTGTTGCCGACAGTTAGATGAAAAGATTGATACCACTGTCATGTTTGTACGTTAAATATGAAGCTACAGCCGGTTAGCTTAGCTTAGCACAAAGACTGACAACAGGGGGAAACTACTTGTCTGGCTCCAACACCCAACACCACCAGCACCCTGTAAAACAACAAGCTGTTGTCTTAACATTTTGGTTTTTATACAGAATACGCAAACAGGATACAGCATGTCAGTTTGTGAGATTTAGAGGTGCTGGTAGGTGGATATTTTTACCTTTGGACAGAACTAGGCTACCTGTTCCAGCAGTTTCCAGTCTTAATGCTACGCTAAGCTAATGCACTACTGGCGGTTGCTACATATGACAGCAGGATCGATCTTCTCATCTGACTCTCAGGAAGAAAGCAAGTGGATTTCCCAAAAATAAACATTGTGCATAAGCTTCGACAGCAGTTGGCTGTGAAATTGGAGGTGTGTGGCCAACAGTGTCATGTTGAATCAACTTCTTTTTTCTTTTTTCTTCAGATTTCTATTTGTTCAGTAGCTTTTGTGTCTCAGTTCCACATATGGAGGAATCTTTTTCCTTTCCAGACTCCAGCCTAGAGTTACATTTCTTTTCATCTTTCAGTTTATGAATTGTTGCCTTTAAACTCTGTACGGTTGAATATGTATTTCCATGTGTCTTGTTTTCATAGCGATGTTTTCTTTCTGCCATCTGTGGATTTATCTACCTGTGTTTCACATGTTTATATTCTCTATAATCCTGTGGTTGTGGTTTCCCTGTCTTTATTTGGGTCTTACATGGAGGAGTTCAGGAGTTATGTGACTGACTGGCAGACTTCCAATCAATACAAACAGGCCTTGCATTTCAAAGGACTACATGTATCCTTTTAGCACCTGTTTTCAATAAAACCTCTCTGAGATGTGCTACTGACCGAAAAATTACTCAAGACTGTTGTGAGTGTAGACAGTGTATTTTTTCTTCTTCGCCAATCCTTAAGTGCATTTACAGGAAAGTGCACTTAGTTTTTGTAAAACTTTGAAAGTAAAAATCCATCCTTAAAGAAAACCCTCAATGATATTGTTACGTGATTGGGCCAATTTAGTATTTGACTGTACTTTTGTTTTTGTTATGATGTTTGGTTGGAGGATTGGTGTCCTTGTATAGGGCTGCCATTTTGAGCTGATTTTTACCATACAAGGAAAAAAGAGAGGATATTTTCTATTCTCAGAATAGCAGAAAACGGACGTGCCTTGATTTGAAAAGGCTCATTTTATCATAAATTACACAAATAATTGCCCTGGAGTGTGTTAAACATCCCAAATCGATCATTTTTTATCATGTGGAAATATTCAAAAGAGATTTTATCCTTTAAGACCTTTCTTTATAAAGCCTGTCTGTCTCGACTTCATAGTCCACTTTTATTTCTCTCATATATTTTTCATCCTGGTGTTTTTCTCTGTGCCAGTGGCAGCTATAGATAGGCAGCTTCAGAGCACCTTGCTGGTTATTTACACGTGTGAATAGTGTCAGTTATTTAGAGAAACGAGTGGCATTGCACCGCCTTCCATAGGCCACCAGTGAGCTGTTGTAGTACTGCAGCACTTCAATGCACCCTGCTTCCTATTAACACTACGCACTGAATGCAGAGACAGACAAAAGTAGCGTGGCATCAATATGTAGCTCAGTTGGGCTTTTGTACTTGCTTCTCCCCCTTTCTTCCTCTTCAATAAATGCAAATGGTGAAACACATGGTGTCTCATGTTGTTTGTGTGTCGGCTGTTTCCCCCAGCATCAGCGTTAGAGTCTGGAGTGGGTAAAGGATTGTTTGGGCCTCATCAGCTCATAGTTAACGTGGTGGTGTCATTCTGCCTCCCTCCTCAAGATCTGTCCACCATGACAGTATGAGCCTGTTTGTAGTCATGTATGTGTCCTCTGTATCTCAAGAGGAGTTTTTCTCAAGTCTGGGAAAATAACCCACGTCAATGTGACATCATAACCTGCCGTATGTACATGTGGAGTTTGAGTGGGTGTTTACAAGGCAGGGATGGACTATAAAAGAGAAGATGGGAATCAAGTGTAAACCTACCGTGACGTCACCCACAGACATATTTTTGGAGGCAGACCCTGAAGTTAGGATCGTCCTGGTTCCCTCAACAAAAGTCTGGGATTTTTTTGACAGGATTTCGGATTATTGTAGAAAATAAGCTTTGTGGCAAACACACGTTTACGATACGTACACAATTTGTTCAGCAAGATAATCAGATTTTTGAAGCGTAAATTAAATCGTCGTCGGTAAAAAGCTTATGGTGGGCTATAAACGAACTACATTCAAGTCTTCAAAAGTCAGAGTGGAGCTTCCCAGCATACACATTGGTTGACGGTTGCCATGGTAGTGACTTGTCAATCACACAGTAGCCACGGCGAACTCGTACCCTGCTTTATTTTCTGCAGTATTTTACTCCAAACGGAACCATCACTTACAGAATGACCTTCATGCTGTGTTGAAGAAGGCTTGTAATTAGTGATTGAGACCATTAACTCATTAGGAAACCATTTACTGAGGAAATAAATCAAATGAGAAGTGGGGACATTTTCTCATAAGCTTACATACAATCGGACTTGGTTTGAAACCAGTGGATTCACTTCCTGATGGCCATTGGAAATAATGCAGCTCTAAGACACTTCTGCATCGGCTTCACTTTTCAGACAGAAAGTCTGTCTATACTTTATACAGTCAATGTGGGAACCATTGACTTTACCCATACCAATGAATCAGGTTATGCCAGCCTCTGCTGCCTTAGTTATGACACTGGAGTGCCCCTTTACGAGATATGTTCGCATCCTTTTCCCAGTGTGTAAAACAGTAGGAGGAAGTAAATAAATACCTCACTTTTTCTCTTCAAATATAACATATATAAATATGTATCCATTCAGAGCAAAAGCAAGTGCAGACACCTATGTGAACAAAATATTTTATTCATTCATCTGCAAGATTATGCCAACATTATGTTACCATGGAGTTAAAAGAGCATGATTTTCCCCCCAGCTATAAAGTGAACTATTAGTCATGCTGATCCATCCCAATGATGACGAACAGTACACTCACTGACATCCCAGTTCCACAGCAGTAGTGGCACCACAGAATAAAGACACGTGTAGCTAATATTATCAGCTGTTTAATGGATGTATTTGAATAAAGCAAACTCTCTTAAAAGACATCAGGGTTACATGTACATAGTTTTAAATATGACTACATATTATCTATAACAATATAGGTTATAGTTCAAAGTGATGGACAGGCGATGACGTCAGTGACTTGCAGCAGTTAAAATTAATTTTCAGTTAATTGCAACAGGTGTGCGGGCATCTGTCCTGATCCGACTGTGTGATACTCCATGTCCTGTTGATCAACAACAGAGGACTGAATAGGGCGTTATAGTTCAGTCCGAGCTTTGATTATGGTTGTTCAGGTGTCTTTAGTAAGAGTCAGATTGCCATTCCTCTTCCGTATCTGGAAAATAGAGAGAAAAAGAGCAGAATATTAGACTCAGGATTTCTGCAGCATAATCATTATCTGACCGGAATAACCGGCGAAGATCAGTACTGGTTTAAAAAGAGGCAAAAGTGACAGGAGCTAAAACAGAGCGTGTCAGACAGAGGAGGAATGCAGTGCTGCAGCATAATATGTCTCCTTTAAAATTCCCTTCCCTTAGTTTGCATTACCTCCACCTAAACTCCTTTTGCCCATGAGTCCAACAAACATCTCCCCTTTATTTCCTGGTGAAGAGACACAGCGATACAGAGAAAAAAGATCGTCATGAGGGTTAAAAGAAGCCAAGTTATCTTAAGACTTGTCGTAAAAAAACAGGAAAGCAGGACAACACTCATATATTTATTATGGTGTTATTACACTTACTTTTCCTGCCCAGTCTCACAGGTTGAGATGCGCCTGAAATTAAAGAGAGATAAAATGTTGTAATGGTAATAAAACAGTGCAACAGGGAGACCACGAGTTTCAGTCAGAATATTATACAGAAATGCCACAAAGTACATTATGGCGATTTGTTTTGTTTACCTGAGCTTCTTCCCATCAGCCCATGGAACTGCTGTGCTTTGGACCGCTTGATGAGGTCTGCCAGCCGGATTGTTATTCCTCTGTCTAGTGGGTAGCCCTTCACACACACACACACACACACACACACACACACACACACACACACACACACACACACACACAATAAAGTGGATTTTTAGTCATTGCATGTTCTGCACAGGAAGTTATTCCACCTGTAAATCATCAAGTCTCTGCTGTCTGATGAGTGGGTGAGCTGATGTTGCTCATGGTGCTGAAACTGAGTCGCACTCATTAAGTTTGGGATGTAATTAGCTCATTTAAATGTATTTAAGTCAATGAAAAATTAAGTATTATACACAGGGGCATCATTCTCTCTGGAGGTGGGGAGGACATGCACTTCTCACTTTTCAAAATCCTGTTTCTGTCCCATTTTTCACACTTTTCACACAGTTTCAGTTTGCACTCTAAATTTCCTCTAAACTTTCTCTTCAGCTGTCAAAATCCAGGTGAGAGAAGAGGTGATAAAATGTCCAAACACTCATCTGTCTTCCGTTATCACTGTGCGCTCACAGCAATAAGCAGCAGCAGCTCGTGGGCTGAACACTTTCTTTCCCCTGGGTTTTGCCTTACAGGCAGTCGGTCACACAATCACAACTCTGATAAATGGAGGCTGAGAAGAACACTGTAGGTTACTGTCACTGTCACTCTAATACTGATTCAACTCTTGCATGTTTTCCAGGTAAAACAACAAACCTGATATTATTTTCAGCTAAGATCGTCCGATAAAAGATGCCCTAGAACTGAAAATCAACCAACTGATAAAACATTGATAATGTGGTAAAGAACAGATTCAATATTGATGTATTGATCAAAGTAGGCTATGAGGTCTATAGCAACAAAAGGGGTCAACATGTGGAACTCTTTACCTGCAGAACTCAAACTGGATCCTGACTGGGACCATGTTAAACTCACACTGAACCAGTTCTTTAGGAAGGATCAGTCATGTGGTCCTGAATGATCTGGTGCTTCTTGTTTTATGGTGTTTTGTTGTATTGTATTACAGTTTGTGTTTTATAATGCTCTCTGTACTTCCTTCTACACATTTATTGTTGAGTTATTGCTTGTATTGTTTCTTGTGAATTTGTCGTTGAGTTTATTTTAAAGACCCATCTAGGGACGGAAATGGCAGATTAGCTTAGGCTATAAAATATTATAACAACCATTTACACAGCTTGTGTTTTTTTTTTTTTTTTTTTTAAATATATATTACCATTAATTTGGAAAGCATGATGATAATCTAACATTAGTGTGTTGTTTTCTAAGTTGATATAAATATGTTCATCTTCATTTGCTTGTTTGTAACACAATGTTAAAAGGGTGCATACTGTTCTTTAACAGATTAAAGCTCTTGTTCCTTCAACATGTTTCACTGCTGCCTCCTGGCTGATGTTCGGCTCAGATCGTTTGGTGTCTCTGAGGTGACGAACTGATCACCAGCAGGTGCGTTTAATGAGCGTCGCTCTCCGCGGTGCTGAAATGCGAGCGCCAGCGGTAGATGCGTAAAACCGGAGAAAAGGAAAGACGGGAGGTCCCTTTGTCTTTCTCAAGATTTTAACTAAATCTAACATAGTTATTTAGCTGATTACGGATTTATCTGATGGCGGATTACGGTGGGAAAGCGTTTAATATAGTTCAGAGGACAAAATTCTCTTTTTCTCCACATTTCCTCAAATACATCTTCCACACTCGCATCCTGAGAGTCATTCTCTCCACAAGTTGTTCTTCTTGAGTCACACTTTTACTTTCTTATCAGCCATGAGTCTTTATTTCTGAATAGTTCATTTTCATCTTGACTGCGAGCAGTTTGGAGGATCCTCGCGCCTACTTGAGAAGGTTTTTGTTTGGCATTTTTCATAACAAGGCACCTGCGCACATCTATTTCTCAGTGCAATATGAATATACCCCGCTGTTTATCCCCTATAGAGCTAAATATCTAACAAAAATCCATAAATCCATCACAAAACACGACTCTGATGATGATGTGTCCTTTACCTGCCAGTTCTCCACCGTCCACACCTCTCCGTCTTCTTCCTCGCCGGAGAGCGGACTGCCCAGCGCGCCGAAAACCTGCACGAACACGACCACCAACAGCACAACTAGGAACTTCAGAGCCTCCATCGTCACCTTAGGGTGCCGAAATATATATATATATATATAAAAGTGGCTGCAGTTGGTCAAGAAAAACTTCCCCGATCTGGACGCATGCAGCAGCCAAATCACTTCAAACTGAAGAAGTGTGTTTCCTTCTGCACTTTTTTTCGCGTTGGTCCTGAGTGGAGGTCTCCGTCTGCTCTTATAGGGTCCCTCTGCTCGCCCCTCCCCGCCTCCTCCAGTCTGATATTAAAGTGAATATATCCTGCAGGCCAGTTTTTTCTCTGTCTGACTCAGAGGTAATGTGCGTAGACAGTGAATAAGCCTCACCTTATCCAACTGCCAACTGACCACTTCCCAAAGGATGGATGTGTTTGTTTCTGTTACTCACCTGCGATTTTTCCTTTTGTCCACATGATTGATAGGCGAGCTCATCAGGCAGCTAAATGGGGTATAAATGAACAGAGTGGGGCGAGGAAGCTGACACTCCAGTGTGTTTGAGTTATCAGGTCAATGAACAACAGGGAAGAGGAAAAAAAAGGGGGCCACAGGCAAAGACAGGAGGCCGAAGACCGCAATCTGCCAAACCACATCACAAATAACCCTGACATGGTTATATTTTCAATTTCAGGCCTGCCTGCAAAGCTGAACCAGATCACATCATGTTTCGTCCCATCTTTATGGCTCGTGTCATCTTCTCCAGGTGCAATTTGATTTTCAGCTGTGATGTATTCATGCTTTGTTTGTGTGACTCTGCAGGTGGGTGGCCCGGCAGCGTGATGTTGAATTTATAGTTTAAATAATCACTGCAGTGACAGTCTTTGACAAGAACACATCCCTCCCCTCGCTCTGTGACCAGCAACAACAGCTTGAAGAAAAGAAAATCCCATTTAGCATTTAGGGCATCTGTGTGATTCTTCAGACTCTTGTACGATTATTTAAACAGTACACTTTCTGGATCGTCAACACTGTACGCACTGTGACTTCCTCCTTCTCTGCACTCTTGTGTCCTCCATGACTCACTGATGTCCAACTGGGAGGTAGGGGCCCCTGAATTGGCCCCTGGGTAGCTAAATCATTTTTTTTTTAAATCTGTTACACAAATGTCTTTTTGATTATTTTCTCTTCCTCAGGTTGTGCTCACTGCAGAGCCAAATGGGTGGTTCAGCTCCACCACTCTTGCATCTAAAGCTTAGGTTTTGGTTAGGGTTAGGGGTGGTGCAGGACTAGGTCAGAGCCCTTCTAGTCACTGTAGTGAGTAGCTTCTCAAAATACTCTTCTTCTAAGCCTTCCTTAAACTGACAATAGACAACTTTTTTTGCTTATCGTTCTGAAGTAAATACTCACACTCACAGTGTAATGGCTGTAGGAAAATGACACCATCAATGATAGATTGGTTCCCTGTAAGTCTCGCTTTCACAATGCTATTTAATCTGCCACCGGGCTGGATATTTCCCGGAAAAATGAAGGTGGTATTAAAGCGTGTTGTCATTGTGCAACCAAAACAGGAAATGTCATCGTTTTCCCAGGTCGCTATGAGGGTGGAACACCTGGAATAACTGTGGAAACGCTACACTGCAAAATAAAGAGAACCCTGCATCCCTTGTTGATATATGATTCCTCTCACCACCGAGACTTGAGACAGTTTAAAACCAACATTCTTTCTACTAGATCAGGAAGTAACAAAAGCTGGCAAGTGTTAATACAATCAGGTGTTTTACTCTGCCTCTTCATAGCACTGAGATCAGGGTTTCTAGGTCAAATTGGGATTCTTATGGGTTTTTCTTGCTTTGGACAGGAGTCAGGCTGCTTGCTTGCTGTCTTTTCAACAGTGGCGCTAACAGCAATACAACAAGGAAAGTTTTGAAAGTTGAAAAAGTTGTCTATTTATGCTTTAGATTCCTCAAATAAAACAATCTGAAAACCAAAACTGCTCTTCTGCTGACATTTAATGTTCACACTGAAGCCATAACCTTCTATGAGGGGGCACAAGTAGACTTTGCTTCATTTTTTTTTATTTCGCACCATCATCAGGTCAAAATTGTAATTTTTGGGTAATGATCAAATACCTGCACTCTCAGGTTTCAGGTCTCTTTAATCTGTGTACAAAATTAAAAAATGTACACTTTCAAATTGCGTGCAGCGCAAACGCCAAAGTCCAATTTTGCAAGCACATGATAAACGAGCCCTTCCCATTGACTTCTATGGAGAGCAGATCCATAGACAGCTGACCCTGTTGTCATCCATTGTCAGATGACTTTCATCTTCAAGCCAACACAAATAAAAACATTGTGTAACGGTTGCATTTTGGTTAGGTTTAGGAAAAAATGACATTATGTAGGTGATGTAAGTTAAAACATGTCCGCTATGACTTTTGGTTTCACGAGGGACCAGTCTCCCAGGTAAAAGTCAGATGTTTGTTTGACCCAGCCATTAACCACAACCTCCACCCCCAGCATCTTTACTCATCTGACACTGGTTGCCTTCCACAGAACTTAATGGTTCTTATGTACTGCACAGAAAGTCTGAAGACACTCCTACTTCACTTCATTTTTCAAGATGGCCGCCACCTTAGTAGAGCAGTTAAGTGATGTAATCATTCAGTTGGTGATACACACATGAAAATTTGCATGCGCAGTGTACATGGGTCACTTGACCAGAAAATGCTCACAGCCAATTGAGATTTCGAGATGGCGGACATTTTTCAAGATGGCTGCCACCTTATTGGAGCATTTAGGCTAATACAAGCACGGAAACTGGCGTGAGCCGCCTAATGGATCTTCAAAAGGTCCATTTTCTCATATAAATATTGTTTTTTTAGTAAAGAGGATTTAGAGTCATTTTATGACCTCTAGCACTGATGCATAAAAATACACTTGTGTTGATTTGGTGATTACAGGTAATTTAGACTAGAGTGAATATCTGCACTACCAGGGCACACTGGTGATATATCACTGCTGTTAAACTCAGAGTGGGGTTCAATGTCAGCTAATTGAAAGTTAGTATCCCAAATGTTATCTACTTTACCCCAAATCAGTTAGATAGCCGCACCTGAATTGACAGGTTGTGCCAGCGCGGGAGAGCCGAGCTAAGGTTAACAGGGTTTTAGTTAACCGGATGGTGTACAGATCGCACGGGATTTAAACGGCATTGGATGAACGATTGGACTAGGTGTAGGGCGAAAGCATGAACCTAGTTGTATCCCATACAAGAATGTGCTTGGTAAAAGGTGGTAAAAGGATGAACCCTCGGCCTTTGCCTATACATTTGCTGCAGACATGGCAGAGGTTATCATAACAGTTCAGAAAACCAACTGGGACAGATGTTGTATTTGCCAGCAGGACACAAAGGAAAAACTTGTTCAGCCGACTTTATTCAACAGAGAACTTGATCGGATTGGTTATGTTAACATTGCAGGAAATGTTCCATTGTTTGCTGAGATCAATGCTCTGCCCATCGGACTCAATCCAGCCCGACTAGATGAGGGTGATGGCATGTGATGATGATGGTGGTGATGGTGGTGATGATGGCACATGTCTGTGTAGTTGCCCCTGCTAGACCCTATGTGCGTATTCTTTTTGCCAGGGTTACTCCCCCTTGGCCACCTGTGTTTTCTGGTGTAGACCTATGGCTCGGCTCCCCATCGCCACATCAGTGTGTCTTCAGTTCTAACAGTGAATCACATTTTTAGTTTAGTTCTTTAGTATTGTTTTCCACATGGCTAATTACCAGTGAGAGATATTTTTAGTTGAGGAGTTACTTTGTAATGTCAGCACCTCTACCTTTTATTTGTGAGAGATATTTTCAGTTTGTTATGGTTCTATGGCTGTGTCAGTCAGAGCTGCTGTTGCCTCTGGATCTGCCTATATTGCCATTCAGTTCTAATTGCTCAATTATTTTTTGGAGCGCTGTCCATTCAGCACCACAGCTGTGCTATTAATCTTCCTTTTTGTTTTCCCATCTTTTAGTATGTATTTGACAACGTAACTCTCTGTTTGTTTAAAAAAAAAAAAAAAAAAAAAAACCTCCCTTGTGACTGTTACCTTGTCGTGGTAAGGGAGCTTGTGTACTTCACTGAACCCTGAGAGCTATGCCGTTAGGAGGCAACTCCTGGCAGGTTTTACCACATCGGACAGGTCAAGGGTGAGGAGTTAGACAAAACACAGTCAAAAAAACACTCTCTGCCATTTTAGGAACTCAAATTAACATGAGAAAATATATTATTTAAAGATCCTGGTGGCAAGCTGAAAGAATAGCTGCCATCTTGAAATCTCAATTGGCTGTGAGTAGTTTCTGGTCAAGTGACCAATGTACACTGCGCATGCCAATTTTCATGTGTGTATCACCAACTGAATGATTACATCACTTAACTGCTCTACTAAGGTGGCAGCCATCTTGAAAAATGGCCGCCAACTTGAAATTTCAAGTGGCTGGGACAATTTTCTTGTCAAGTGACCCATGGAGACTGCTCATGCCAATTTTCATGCCTATATCACCAACCAAACAATAACATCACTTAATTGTTCCACCAAGGTGGTGGCCATCTTGAAAAATGGCCGCCAACTTATAATTTCAAGTGGCTGGGACAATTTTCTTGTCAAGTGACCCATGGAGACTGCTCATGCCAATTTTCATGCTTGTATCACCAAATGCACGATTCTGCCTAAAATCAGCTCTTAGCCGCTCCACTGCTTATCTGTCTACCCAAACAACTGTCCGAGGATCAGCCTCGTTAACAGGGCTACTCATCTTATCCAAATGTTCTTTGGAATGTATTGTTTGATGAAGGCAAAAATCTGACAGATAACAGTCTCTTAATACATGTGTTTTTTTTTGTACTACACCGATTGCTGAAGATTTGACCAGATGAAACAGTCTCATAACAAACTGTAAGGAAATGCTTCATACTTATGTTAAAGCATCAATACATAACTCTTTGGAAAAGTATAGTCGATTGTTGAGTCTCATCCCAAAGTTGTCAAAAACTGACGCCTTGAGTTGGTGGTGCCAAAGGGTTTTCAGGGATTCAGACACCAACCAAAAGGGTCGGTTTTGTAATGAAGGCGATTTGGTGCCTGGGTTTTGAGTGCGCATATATTTTCACCAAGAACCTGTAATATGTTCCTTATCGTCATAGTGGATTATCTCTAAATATATTTTAATGAAAAATTACACCCTGTCAAACTGTCTGATCAATGTGTTTTAGTTAGTACCTGTTATTTTCCAGTTGAGCGTCATGGAGCTGACCCCCAATCTTTCTTCTTTAACTGTGCCATCCGTGAACTCTGGTCGACCTCTGATTAGTCATTTATGTGTCCACTTCTATACTCCAATGACAGTAGTAAAATAACTTGCTGCAATCACATTCTTTTGTCAATCAGCAACTATTGTGAGTGTAAATCCGGTTTTATCAGGATTTATTGTCACATACAATCATAGAAACAGAACAATTTATTGAAATTTAATCTCAGCATTTATCCCCGAGCAGTGTGGAACAAGGAGGGCTCACTGGGACCAACTCCAGCTTTAAGCCAGGACCTTGGTCAAGGGCACTGACATGAAAAATAATCTATTATACATGTTTTTTGACAGTGGGGAAAAACTGGAGGCAAGCACAGGCAGAACATGTGACTCCACACAGAAAGGCTCAGAAACCAGCTCCTTCTAGCTTCGAGGCAACAGCTAACTACCGAGAAGTGAGAATTAAAGAGGTAACATCATTATAGTAGATTACTTCACAAATCTTATGCAACATGTTGGAAACTAAATACAACAATAAAAGTTTTTTTGGCTTTAAGAGTCTACAGTCATGCTAGCATCTCTATCAGGCTATACTTAGGCACAGCAGTGTTTTGAACCAAATGCTAATGTTACCATGTTTTTTCACAATTACAATGCTAAAGTGCAGATAATTGGCAGGTATGTTTCTAGTGTTCACTATCTTAGTTTAGTGTGCTAGCATGCTAACATTAACAGCTGAGGCTGACTGGAATATGATTAGATTTACAGGTGTTTGACCGAAAAAAATAAAGTATTGGACAAAAGGGAATTTTTGACCTGATGATGAAAAGTCAGTGTCACCAAAGTGATCACATTACATCCCCCAAGTTTCTGCACCACAGAGCACGGCTAAGAACAAACTAGGTGCACTTTGTACAGATCTGCCGATACAAATTTAAAGGTCCATTGTGTAGGATTTAGAGGCATTGAGACTGACCACCCCTTGTTGGGCCCTCACCCATATGATGGCCCCCAAAAGGCCAAAAAACAAAATTCTAATTCTAAGATAACAAAAACACAATGATATGAAAACATATTTATGAATGGCTGCCCCTAAATCCTACACACAGGACCCTTAAATTAGCTGTCTGTCTGCTCAATTCAACAGGAAACATCAGGTTGTGATGTCAGTCCATGAGAATAAAACACTGACGGTTGGTTTGATTTGCCAACATGTGAGAAAAATATCATGTGGCTACCTTTTCAACAGTCTCACCAGTCACACATTTGCATCATCCTTCTGCTGCTTCATGCTGAGCAGGTCTGTCAGGTTGCATGTGCTCCTGCGCTGGAAGCAGCTGCACACTGCTACTGTTTTGGCCTGTTGGACTGGCAGGCTAACACAATGAGCTGACAACTTCTGAGAGCTGATTTCTTTTTGTATGATAAATATTGTTACTGCAGCTTCAGCTCAAAGGGATAGTCTGACATTTTAGCAAATACACTTAATCACTTTTGCGCTGCGAGATGACTACCACTTACATGTCTGTACGGGGAATATGAAGCTACCTGACAGCTGGTTAGCTTAGCTTAGCAGAAAGACTGTAAATGGGGACACAGCTAGACCGGCTATGTCAAATTTCCAACCTATTCCTTTTAGGTGATCAATGCTGACCAATGCTAAGCAAGGTTGCTCATAATTAAAGTGACATAGCGCATCAGTGATGCGGTCTGTGTCAAACACCTGCACTGTCCTGAACACTGGAGACCGCCTGCCTTGGCATGACGCTGGACTGCTTTATGGTTCACTGAACAAAATCACCAAGTCATTACCTCAGTTATGTTTACCCATTCTACCATGATGACCGAGTGGCTCACATAATTGTTGAAATGCATGGATATATTGAAAATTAGGGAACAATTATAGAGCGTGGTCTGAGGATCTATGCTTGGCTTGTTTGATACTGACAATAATATAAAAATGTGTGCGTGTGTCATTGTCCCAACCCCTCGAGTCCTTATGTGTGGCCGTGTGTTCTGTTTATTTTAAGTCTTCTTTAAGTATGAAAGATGTGTGCCTGGTGTTCTCTCTCTCTATTTGACTGCTTTCCATGGAAAGAGTCCGTGGACAGTAGTTTATGTAAGTTGAGGGCCATAACCATGTGTCTCCAAGTCTGCGTAAGCCTCCTTCCACCTACCTTGTGTCAGAATATTTCTCTGACTGGGAGATATTAAGATGAAGTCACTGCAAGTTCATTAGTGGCTGAATGGAAATGCTTAGTTCCTGCCTGTTTTTTCAGTGATAGGTCAGTTTGTGAAAAGTAAGCCCTGATCACAAGACATTTCATGCTTACTTACTAAAATAGCTTTTGACAGATTTTGTTTGTTATTACATTTTACACATATTACAAGTGAGGGAAGCCACCTTATCCAGAATTGATTACAGTTGGTTAAACTAAAATAACTTGCTTTCACAACTAAATAAATCAAAATAGAATTAAATGCCACATTAGAAAGAGGTGAGTGACTGCATACGTCTGTCAAAGGCAGCACAATCATCAGAATGTATAATATTTAAGGCCACTATGTGTCAGAGTAGAAAATTGTTTTCTGTTACAGTATTGGGGTCGTTCATGAGAAAATATGAAAATGTGTTGCAGCACAGAGAAAGCAATGTTAGTTTATATGTGTGAGGATGATTTCAGCTGAAAGGTCAACATGTAATGTCAGTTCATGATATGTTTATTCTTGCAATGACGTGAACATAGCAACTATATGTTTTCTATTCTGACCATCCTGGTTTCCTCAGCAGAGGAGGTTATGTTTTTGCCCATGTCCGTTTGTTGGTTGGTTGGTTTGATTCAGATAATGGGACGGATGCAGGAATCTTTCCTCACTTTCTTTAACATTGTGAGATAGGGCGATTTTCCAAATTTTCATTCCTTTTTCATATAATAATGCGTGGCTCTTGATGAAAAAATCAGGCATATTTAAATGGTTAGGATCTAAGAGAACAATTTGTTGCAGATCAAAATACAAATTTGGATCTTTAAATATGTAAATATATCTTATACTGGATTAGGCTTGTTGAATGAAAGGCGACTGTTGGGCCACATTTGCATAGTCTGTAAGGGAAAATACATTCAATCATTTCCATTTGAGGTTGAGACACCACAGGTCTCAGTTTGGATCTTTAAATGAGCATCACTGACATGTTCAAAAGCAAGGAACTCTTTAATAAATGGCAAGTATGGGCCCTGGAGCTCTAACTAGCGCTCCCCATCTCTCTCAGGCAATAATAATGCCTTGTTGTTGGATGGTATCTACTGTGGAAACTGCCTTCTGCTATTTAGAATCACAGTCACTTTCAGCAGCTAATTGCCGATGAAGGTCCCAGAGGAGAAGTTTAAGTTCATTTATTAGCAGTGCCTGCGTGGAAAAGACAATAATGCAGTTATGTGGATATTTTAACATCCTAAAACTCAGGGTTTTTGTCACTGGAGAGTTATCACTTTTTTCCTGATTACTCCAGATTCAATGCTGGCTGTTTACTTTGAGCGCTCTGGGGGAGATTTAAGTCTGCAGGACGAAAATGAGCAACTGGTGGATTTCTAAAAGGCATGATCTGAGCTCTTGGCTTTTCCCAGATAGCAAAGAATTTGTGAAATCATCTCAGCAATATCAGCCCATAATACAGCAATGATCATCGAGGTTTACACCAATGCCAATGTTTCTGAGTGAAACTGAACTGTCAGTACAAATCCCGACCATACACTTGAAAACCTCCTCATCCCAGTGGTCCAAAGTTTCTGTAATAACAGTGTAAACACCAACACTCCCCAGCAGTGCTCAAGCAGAGTCAACTAGCAGTGCTAACGTTTGCTACACTATGCAGTAGTTACAGGTTGCTTTCAGGTAACTCTGTAAATCACAGAGAGTTGAGGCATCTCATCTCTCCCTCCCTCCATTTGCATTTCTATAGCTTTTCCAGTCTCCTGACCACTCAAAGTGCTTTTCAACACTAGTCACATTTACTAATGCCACCCTGCTGATCTGGAGCAATTTGGGGTTCAGTATTTTTTGCAGGGGGAGGACCTGGGGAATCGAACCAGCGACCTTCCGATTACTGGACGACCCACTCTACCTCTTAAGCCACAGCCACCCTTGCCCATATACTTTGAAGAACCGTTAAATGATTGGATATTTATTTTCTCTTTTCTTAGCTCCCAGTCCTTCCTTTTGTTTCTCATTGCTTTTGCATTTTACAGTGACTCAACAACAACAACAACAATCTGAGGACAAAGATGGAGCTAAGCTTAGATCCACTTCACCACCAGGGGAGCAGTTTTAGCCAAACAAAATAGAAGACATCACTCCAGCTGTCGCCACTTTCTCCAGGGATAAGCAAAGATAACACACCTGGCAGGACGTGCCAACACACTACAAAATTTCTCTAATCAATTCAAGGCTAATTGTTGTTACTTTTCCTCCCATGTCCTTACGACTCTTGGAAGGAGCAGAAGGGGCAATAAACTCAAGAATGTTAATCACCATAAAAATGATAATCTTAAATTACAATAATGATACCCAGAAGAAGAATAACACGAAGAAAAAGAATGCAATCAAGTAAACAACAAAAACTTGCCCAGTTTTGTTGGCTGAAACTAGACTGTCACAAAAGGACTTCATAGCTGTAGCTAACGTAGCTTCATGCTAAAACTCCATGGAGGTGGTTAAAACTTCCACTTTTAATGATTTGTTTCAAAATCAGAGCCCATTATATCGTATCACATTGCATCGTATAACATTGTATCATATCAAATCGTATCGTATCAAATCGTATCGTATAGTCAGACAAAAATAAAGTAGACAGCTAATGACACAATTTACTGTAGGTGGTAAGTTAGCCAGGCATGCTAATGTTTGTAGTTAATTACATTAGAGCAGATAAACAAAGTTTCACTCGTATAACAAAGGAACAAAAGGACATATCTGTGCGGCCACCCTGCCTAAATGAGCTGTGGCTGGTGAAAATTGAAAAGAACACGCTGGCCCAGTATTGGGGTGACTAGAGGCAGCTTCTTGTAACACTGCCAGCCATTTTACAGCAGATCCAATCAGGTTTTATTTGTCGGATCAGACTCATCTCATCTCATCTCTCCCTCCCTCCATCTTATCTGACCTCATTCATCTGTCTCTCACTGTCAGTGTCTCTGTGCGTCAAAAGAGCAAATATTGCAAATGCAAACCCAAAAAAAGCAAGGTGCAGACTGCTTTGCATGACGTCAGCACAGAAAGTAACAAAGGCAAGTATTTGCATACCTGAAGGGCATGAATTTAGCACTGCTTCATACCATGAAGCTACTTTTTGAACACAGATCAATAACCAAATAACAAATATAGCAAAAACATGGGAGCAGTTGGTTTGTTTCTGCCTCAAGCTCTCTTTTCCACTGTCTATCTGTCTCTTTGTCCTTCATCGGTCCACCTGTCTGCTTGTCTTCTTTTATTCTTAGATACTACAACAGGTAAAGCTGCACATTTTACTGTAAGATTGACAGGCCTAATCAGGCTTGAGCACAAAGTGGAGCCACAGAAGAGAAAAACTTTTCCCTTTTTCCCCCCAACCGCAACTCTTTGTCAAATGTGGGGCAGCTCTGCTTAGAGTGGGTCATCAATCATTATATGATCAGTGGTCTGATTCATTGAGGAAGACGCTGAACCCTAAATTACTCCCCTGTGTGTTTATGTATGCACACCAAATGAAAGCGATGACAAGATTGGTCTTTACCAGTCAAATACGTTTCTGGTGTCAGGCATGGTGGTTGGGAGGAAGTCTTCTCCATGAACAGGAAGTAAAACATTCAATGAGTAACAATTATTATTCACCCCCCAAAGATGGATGTTATGTCTTGGCATCAATGAGGGTAATAAAATGAAAACTGTTTGGAAGAGTCAAGCCATGGTTTGTTGCCTGCTAGTGTAATATTTTACCGATCAGGTTGAGGCACCATGCTGACTTTTCAATATCCAAACAGTGTATAATGGCTTTCTATGACCTGAATCATAGTCAGCCAATCACAGGAGTCTGCCAGGAGATCACACGTCGTCAGGAAACGCATGCTTGAATTCATCCATTACTCATTATCTTGTTGACGCTTAGTGCTTCTGGTGTGTTTGCTTCATTTGTATTTGTGTGTGCCCAGTTAGCTAGCTAGTGTTTTACCTACTGTATATTCCTTCAGCTTAGACCCCTACACATGAAGCTTGCAGGTTATGGGTTTTTGAATGGGTTTTTGGTTAAATGCTTTAAATGCCTCTCTCGTCAATACAAGCTTAGGATATTTTCTACTACATGACATAAAATATGTCAGTTAATACCCCACATTTGAATTATAAAGTAGTTACATGTGTCAAAATGTGTCGGGGACACCAAACACCATTACGTCGAACACAAAGACTCATGTACTCACTAGTCTGTCTTTAAGGCAGACTTTAGTTGCAAACTATTCTCACTTTAACTTTACAACTTGTAGACTGATCAATTTATATTGATAAAGAATAGTTTGTTTAAAGCGTTAGTTTAACACTAGCTTTTTACTCTGTAATTTGTCATTTACACTTCAAAAATCATGTTAATTTGAGAATGTACTCTTGCTGAACAACAGCAAGGGAAGAAATATTTGTTCCATCTGTTTGTTTAAAGCAACATTATGTGACTTGTTTTTACCTAAAAATAACAGCTTTAAAATCGTGTTGATGGTACAGTGTCTTCTAATAGGGTGAATAGTGTCTCTTTTGGTGCAGGGACTGGGGCATTGCTAACATGTGGCTTAGTCTACGAAAATATGATACATTTATTTTCTATACGGAATAAATGAGCTAATTTTATAGACCAAAGAGTGCATGATAAAATCTGACCATTGTGAATAATAAAAGGCATGATGATTACTGTTTTCTCCATCCTGTTTCCTCTCTGGACAGAACTGTACACTTACATTTACAGTTACATTAATAATGTACATTGAAAAGCCATAGAAGCTCACTCTCAGGCTATGAATTGGCTGCAAAAATGGCTATTGCCCCCTTAAGAGACTATGCAAATGTATGTATTAATCATACATTGTGAATGTGCATACATACTGTATGCTTGATCATACATGTGACAATGTGCACATTTATCTTTCTCAAAGTTGTCATCCCAGTTTATTTTAGCCCAGAAGCACTGAATCCATATTGCATTACTTTGCTCCATATGTTACAGGTCTCCACTGAAATCCCTCCAGTTGAGCAGCACCAGCATACGTAATGAATACTGGTAGTAAATACCACTGGATGCTTTCCCCCACTTTATAATTAAATCGTTCAATCATTTCCTGCAGAAAGAAGAAGACATGCTTGTATGCAGTGTGTTGTGTGAGGGCATTTTAATGTCTGTGTGCATACCAAAGATGGCATCAAGGTAGCGTGTCTGTATTTTGTGGATGCCTCAGTGTGTTTGGGTGGCTGCATGTGCAAGCCTGCGTAGAATTCATTAATGCATGTGATCATGTAGAGAATTTACACCTATGTGTTTGGATTGAAACATACATGCAGTATCAATCACATTGAGACACTGGCTTGTTAACATAGGCCAAATAGATTAAGATGTTTATTGAATTTGTGTCGGAAAGAGAGAAATGGCACTAATTTCCCCGTCGTATCATGGCTTGGGATCACTTTCATGGAACAAATGTTGCTTTGTTTTTGCTAATTGCACTCAATACTGTTCAGAGTATTGCTTACACACAGGGCAAAGAGAGAAGCTGAGAGTAAATGAACAAGTAATTGCATGCATTTTTCATTTCAGTATCAGTTGTACCTACTGTATGATCTGCCCAATAACAGACTTCACCCCTGTTAAACATTAAAACCATAGCCAGACATTTTAACAAATACTTATTCACTCTAAACAGGGTAGTTTGATGAAAAGGCTGATACCTCTCTCGTGTCTGTACGGTAAATAGGAAGCAAGTGGAAACAGGAGAAACCAGAAAAGCCTGAATTTGTAAAAGGAAAACAAAATCTACCTACAAGCTCACTCATTAAACAAAAAGATTAACGTGTCTCTAATCAGTGAAAAATAACTGGTCCTGGCCGACAAGTAGTCCGCACAACCCCCCTTAAATCTGCAAATTTATGTTTTTAGACTTTGTTTTTATGTAGACTTTAAACCAACAAAGTATCCACCTTATTCATAACCCCCATGATACCTTGTAGGAATTATGGACGCAATTACCGACACTAATCCTTTATTAGAGTAATTCAGTGTATCATTCATTCTTCATTAAGATGTAACTTAGCAACCTTATCGAGAGAATACTACTAACATTGTTATTTTTTGTTAAAGCATTAGCTGGGTGGGCTAAGTGAAGTTATTAAAATACTTTTTACCTCTCTAGAAAAGGATAACATACTTTTTAAGTGAGCTTCAGAGGTGCAGCTAAGCAAATTTTTGTTATCTTTGGACAGAGCCAGGCTAGCTGTTTCACCCTGTTTTTTATGCTAAGCTAACTCTCAGCAAGAAAGCAAATAAAGTCGCATGAAAAAGTTTGGGCACCCCTGACAATTTCCATTATTTTCATTTATAAATCATTGGGTGTTTGGATCAGCAATTTCATTTTGATCTATCAAATACCTGATGGACACAGTAATATTTCAGTAGTGAAATGAGGTCCATTGGATTAACAGAATTCTTGTTGTCTTGTTGAAATATCCAGCCCCGGCGTAACTTCAACTTTGTGACTGATTGTTGTGCCAGTACCGGCACTGACCACACAGCCCCACAGCATGATGGAAGCTCCACCAAATTTTACTGTGGGTAGCAAGTGTTTTTCTTGGAATGCTGTGTTCTTTCGCTGCCATGCATAACGCCCCTTGTTATGACCAAATAACTCAATCTTTGTTTCATCAGTCCACAGCACCTTATTCCAAAATGAAGCTGGTTTGTCCAAATGTGCTTTTGCATACCTCAAGCGATCACTCTCCCGTACAGCTTCTCCTTGTGCAAAGTGCACTGAATTGTTGAACGATGCACAGTGACACCATCTGCAGCAAGATGATGTTGTAGGTCTTTGGAGGTGGTCTGTCTTTGGCCGTTCTCACCATCCTTTGCCTTGTCTCTTCGATAGTTTTCTTGGCCTGCCACTTCTGGCCTTAACAAGAACTGTGCCTGTGGTCTTCCATTTCCTCACTATGTTCCTCACAGTGGAAACTGACAGCTGAAATCTCTGAGATAGCTTTTTGTAGCCTTCCCCTAAACCATAATGTTGAACAATCTTTGTTTTCAGGTCATTTGAGAGTTGTTTTGAGGCCCCCATGCTGCCACTCTTCAGAGGAGAGTCAAAGAGAAGAGCAACGTGCAATTGGCCACCTTAAATACCTTTTCTCATGATTGGACGCACCTGTCTATGAAGTTCAAGGCTTAATGAGCTCACCAAACCAATTTTGTGTTCCAATTAATCAGTTTTTGCACAGCCTATTTTTCACATCTGATTTAATTTCATACAACTTAATATTGCTACACTAAAAATCTTTGTCTGGAATACCCCAGTACTCAGCTTTTATTAGAAGATGAATGGCATGCCACTGTGATCATTTTCTGTGAAGACAGAGTAAATTATTATGCAGCTCAGAGGGGTGCCTAAACTTGTTCATACCACTGTAAACTCATTTCTCAAAATTTGAACTATTCCTTAAAAAAAGAAATATGTAAGAGATTGAGCTGTGCCTGCCTCAACACACCACACACAGTCAAGATCCCTGAGTTCATGCCCTACAGTGTATCCCATTTATCACGTGCTAAGTGATAGCCTTTATATTAGCCTGATGCAATACATACAGCCAATCTAATTATTATCAATGCATAAGAACGTCCAGACTGGCATCATTTGATTGATTGTATTTACCGGGTCACGTTCACAAAGGCTCTGGAGGAGGAAGGAAGTGTCCTTTATTTGGGAATTATATTTGGGCAGCAGATTGATTGGATTTATCAGCTGAATTTAAAAATGCACACAGCTGTATCAACAATGTAGAGACGAAGGATAGAGTGCAGAGTGAGTGATGAGGAGGTGATGGTGGAGATATGAAGTAAACATGTTCTCCAGATAACATGTTTTACACACACACACACACACACACACACACACACACACACACACACACACACACACACACACACACACACACACACACTGACCAATCATGCCTTTCCATCAGTGTTTGGAACAACATTAAGGGGCCCTTAAATGGCTTACATGTACAAGTGGGGGGATCTAATGCACTGTAGAGAACACGAGGACATCTTTACTTGCTATTTAAAAATCCATTGTATAGTAGCAGTGGTATCTATGCTGCTGAAGCACCAGGGGTTAGTAAGAGCACTGGATAAAATGTCTTCTGCGTTGAATGAAAATGCAATCTGTTATGAATTTAACACAGTACATTGTGATGATACTGATAACATCATAAGGGGTATTTGGGGAAAAAAAGGAAAGTCTGGTAGTGTGTATGTGTTGTTTAGTAGTTGAGTTGTTTCTTCTATTTGTTCAATGCTTAGTACAAAGCACAACACTGTTTCAACCCAAACTTTGTTCCCTTGCCTCTATTTAGAAAGCACACGAGTTTGACAGTTCACCTGCACCTTTTACACTGCACAACCTTGGACCACAGCGCCATTTGGTGGTGGAGAGAATCTATTACATCCTTTGACTGTACCACTGTCACATTAAAGAGTCAAATACTGGAAACTTGACATATAAATACTGCACTGAGCACCAGGGATTTATACAGGATACAACCTAAAACGTGTTTCAAACCTTTTTTATAACCCTTTACCCATGACAGCTTAGAGGTTAAATAATCACCCAAACACTGAATCAGTCACATAAAGTGGTAAGCAGATTTGATTGCCCGGTACCTTTATTATCATCATTATCAAAAAGGTAATTAAAATTATTTACAGCACAGACATAGAGGTTATAAAGTACTTCACATTAGCCTTAAGAATAAAATGAAAAGGACATAAAAACAAAGAAATAAAAAGATGAAGATAATCTAAATACCAAATACCAAATTTTCTGTTTCCCTTCAATTTATCACACCCTGCTTGTCTGAGGAAACCATGTGTATACACGTAAACATGTGCACGTGTGAGGTGCACACCTCCTCACTGCATGGAAATTGTGCTGATATTGATTTTCATCTGTTTACATGTGATGAGGTTTAAACATCAGGATCATTGAACTACAGCTGGCCGGTTAGCAGATAATGAATACTGGAAAACTCCCAGACAAGATATAGAACAGCTCATAACCCACCCGCACACCACAATTTGTAATTTTTATACTTAAATGTCTGTACAGATTAAACAAACAAGATCAGTAATATTTGGTGAGTTTTTAGAGGTGCTTGGTGGGGGATTTTGCCACCTTTGGACATAAAAGGACGAGCTGTTTCCTGTCTTAGAAAACGCTCTGAGCTTCTATTAATCATCATCTGTAAGTCAACATTACACACTTAAGTGCATGTTAACACACTGACTGATGAGCCAGGCCACCCCAACCTGAATGCAGGGTAAAGGGGTTCCCTGAATGTGGAGTGGAAGGTGTGGAGGTGGGTCAATGTGTCAGAGGAGACTCCGTAGAAGGACAGAGTGCCAGCAGGCCAGTCCAGATACACCGCTACTCTTTTAGAGTAGTGAGGGGTCTTTACATCTGTTTCCCTGTCATTGTGAAACGCACAGTAACCATCGTCAGAGCAGAACAGACTCCAGGACTTTTCATTCCATCCGAGCCTGCAGTCATCTCCCTTCCCGCTCCTTCCGATCCCTTTGTAAGTTACCCCAATATAAACACCTCCTACTCTGTCCACCTCCCAGTAACAGCGACCAGTCAAGCCATTTGTACACAGCAGCTGTTTCCAGTAGTCAAATCTCTCTATGTGAAAAGGGCGTTGCTGAGTCTCCACCACCAATATTACTTGTTTCTTGTTCTTAGACAGTATAAGTTTTCTGTGTCCTGTGTTTGGGTCCATTGTGAGTTCACAGGCATCTGATGGAAAGAATAAGCTACATTTCAGAAGCAGTTTTGATTCAACAAACTTGTGTTCATTATCATAGGTTATCAATATGAAGCGAGGTACTTTAGATCTAAATGTAAGTAATAAAGGCGTTCATTAAGTCATTAAGTCCCTTTTCAGTGGGAGCGAATATGTTAAAGAAACAAACACTACATGGCTTTTCCAAATAGAAATTTAGTGTGTGATTCATTGTTAACACTTACACTTCAACAGACCAGATTTCAACCTCTGCTCTCCGCCATGGTCCATCCTGAAACAAAATACGACATTCATGAAGCATGAGCCTTTAATAATCTCAGTCAGAGCTCCAGCTGGACAGCATAACAGGAGAATGTGTGTTAGCTCATACCATACCTGAGAGTTTCCAGTCGCCACCTTGAATCATCCTGTCCAGCAGAGCGAAGAGTCTCTCCTGAGTCTTCTGGATGATTGTAGCTCAGGTCCAGCTCTCGCAGATGGGAGGTGTTGGAGCTCAGAGCTGAGGCCAAAGAAATACAGCCACCCTTTGTGACCTGGCAGCCCGACAAGCTACACGCACACACACACACACACACACACACACACACACACACACACACACACACACACACACACACACGCACACACACGCACACACACGCACATGGCTGATAATGTTTCAACTTGAGCCAAACACTTCTCAGCCTCAGCATATCTCCTTATAGTGTAATTTCCCAACACATATGATGCAAGTCATTAGTCAATTTAGGTACAGCTGAACAAGGTAGTAACAACTGAGAATTTTAGAGGAATGAAGAGGCAAATTCTATTGTAAGTATTTTGTATGTACTGGGTACCTATAGGAAACAGTATGGAACAGAGCTGAACGGTTGACAATAAATACTGACATCAACTTATATGCTACTAATAAATAAATGGATGAAGTGCAGTAAAACCAATCATTTGTCCCATTTCTCATCGAACGCAATAGAGTCCAGAAATGGATATAGACCTATAAAAAACCTGTACAAAAGGAAAATGCTGCAGTATTGTGTGTTTTTCTGCAGGGCATTAACCTGCATGAAAAACAGCATTTCAATGCAGATCCCTTGAACACAATGAGGAATTCTGACCTGAGAGCTTCTAGGCCGCATTGAGGGCTGCTTAGTCCAGTACAGAGCAGCTTCACTCCAGAATCCTGCAGGTCGTTGTTACTCAGATCTAGTTTTCTTAGATCAGAAGACTGGGAGCTGAGAGTTGAGGACAGAGCTTTACAGCTTCTCCATGACAGCTCACAGCCATTCAGCCTGAATGGACATAAAGGTATCTTGAAACAGTAACCCTCCCTCGTTATTTGCTTGTTGTGGCATCACAGTGAAAATTTGCAGCTCTCAGCTCTCAGAAGAAGTGGTTTCAAAACATTATGACACAGAAAAATGAAAAACTTTACCACAAACAAAATAAGAAAGAATAAGTAAGAAAAAAGGAGAAAAAAAAACGTTAATCAACAACTTTGATCTTACCAAAGACTTTCCAGTCTACAGTGAGGATTCTTCAGTCCAGCAGAAAGCAGATTTACTCCTGAATCCTGCAAGTCATTGTTACTCAGGTCCAGCTCTCTCAGACTAGAGGAGTAGCAGCTCAGCGCTGAGGACAGAACTTCACAGCTTGTCCATGTCAGCTTGCATACGCTCAGTCTTGATGGGCATAAAAAAATATAGACATATTAATTCTAGGTGACCAATATTTTAAGCCTTTTCTCTTAATTCTCTTAATTTGTGTTCTTTGTGTGCTGTTTTTCTTTCTGAAATAGAATCACTTCTGATCAACTCTTTATGGTCAGTAAAGCATAACAATAAAATAACAGACCCACAAGAAGCATACGTATAAGTCACTATAAACGTACACATGAATATACACCCCAAGTCATACATGTAGACATACATGCTAATGTACGTATATACACCTACAATACACACAGATATAGACCCTTGAAAGGGTAACACATATACTCGTACATGCTTACATACAAAAACAGTGCACATATATATTCGCAAGAAGGAACATAAAGCGATAACCAAAAATATAGGCTAAGCATCGACCATATCGCTGATGTGATTGAGCAGAGCCTATGATGAGACACATGCCCGATGCTACCGTTAGCAGAATCTTTTGTAATTTCATGAGAGATCATGTTGGTGCTGTTTTGGAGGTTTCAGAGAGTTAAATAAAACGTCTGTATGATAACTTTTTGTCTAGGCTGGGGAGGTAACGATCGGAGAGAGACGCAGGAAACGCTGCTGCACACTCCAACGCCACTCCTGGAAGTCCCCATCCTTTTGAATTGTTTAACTCAGTCAATCACTAAAACTACTGTATGCAAATTATATTTTACTCATCAATAAACAAAACTGTCTTTTTGGATTCTTAATTGAAAGTAAAGTGATCTACTGCCATAATGGGTGTAAACTGTATCAGATTGTATAACACAACAAGTATTTAAGTATTAGAGTAAGGTCACAAAATGTATCTCTTCATAAATCATTCTTTATTATTATCTTTTCCTGGATAGTACACAAAGTCTGCCCTTCAAACTGACTCAAAATGGATCAAGGAGTATAAACCTTTATAAAGTTTTTCCCATTTTCACTTTGGCAAATTAGCGCATTGACATAAGTGCAGCATTCATTCTTCTTTCCAGTACATGTTTTTTCTTACCTAAGAGCTTCCATTGTACAGTGTGGACTTCCCAGTCCGGCAGAAAGCTGCTTTACTCCTGAATCCTGCAAGTCGTTGTAGCTCAGGTCCAGCCCTCTTAGACGAGAAAACTGGGAGCTGAGAACTGATGCAAACTCCTTACAGCACCTCTCTGTGAGGCTCGTCTGTTTTAACCTAGCAAAGTAAAGAGACATTACTCTTTCAGGCCTTCTCCTTCTAAGTGAGCAGGAATGGTGTAATGGTGGAGGTAACTTCCTCAGCTTTAACTGTATACCATTCTACAAAACGGTAAATACAGCTACTACTCACAATGTGTTTTTTAATCACACAGTGATTCTGCTAATGAAAGTTATTTTGTTTGAAGAAAGCACGTAGAATACAGTTTAACTATAAATCATACGTATTGTACAAAAGCATCGTTAACATCTCACCTGAGAGTTTCCAGTGTACAGTGTGGAAGCTCCAGTCCAACAGAGAGCGACGTCACTCCAGAATCCTGCAAGTTATTGTTACTCAGGTCCAGATGCTTCAAATTTAAAGACTGTGAGCTGAAAACTGAGGACAGAGCTTCACAGCCTCTCCATGACAAGTCACAGCCACTGAGTCTGAAGAAGAAAGACATTCAGTAAGGACAATCCTACATACGTAACATGGGTAGTTGGATTGAAGACTGTTACTGATGAAGATACCTTTTATGGATGATTATCTTAATGTTATGAAGATTAACATGAAGGACATCAGTTACAATAACAGCCAGAACAGATAATGGAAAAATAAGAAAAAACATGACAAAATTATTGTTATTGATTTTGTTCCTTATTTATTTTATTTTATTTTCCTTTTTTCAGCCAGAGGTCACACTTAAATTGCAGTTCTATAATTATTACTATTTAAAATAAACATATTGTAGGAAGATGCCACCACAGTAACATTAGCTGCGTTTACATGGACTCTAATCCTACTGATGGATCCGAACCAATCCAGCCTGATTTGAATACAAGTTTGAAGGCATCCTACTAATGTTACAACACTAAAAGTTAAAATGGCAAAAGTGGTGTGGTACTCCCCCAGAACTGAGTAAACATACAGTGTAACACCTGCCATTTCAGCTATGGATGAAGGTTTAAATTCTTGCTGGATCCTGACCTGAGAGTTTCCAGCATACAGTGTGGACTCTTCAGTCCAGCAGAGAGGAGCTCCAATCCTGAATCCTGCACGTTGTTGTTACTCAGGTCCAGTTCTCTCAGACAGGAAGACATTGAGCTGAGAGCTGAGGCCAGAGCTTCACAGCTTCTCTCTGACAGCTCACATGCACTGAGCCTTGATACAAACACAAAAGCTGTTCAGACCTGATATTAACCTGCGGGCATTCACACCTGTACTTAGAGCTGTCCACTTGTGATCGCATCACTCAGATAAGATAATAATACCAGGTCTGAACATCCTCAAATAATCATTATTCCTAATAATGATAGTAACCATTCATGAAATCATAAATCCTTACCTGAAAGTTTTCAGTGTACACTGTGGACTTTCCAGTGGAGGACAAAGCAGTCTCACACCTGAATCCTGCAGGTGGTTGTTACTCAGGTCCAGCTCTTTCAGGCTTGGGAACTTGAGAAGTGATGAGAGCTCCTGACACGATTCCACTGTGAGACTTGTTTGAATCAGCCTGAGACAACAAAGAGCATGCAGTATTTTATTTTCCACAGGTTCAATCCTTTTAAAGGGAGTTTTGGCTTTACCCCAATATCAATGCCAAAGAGTTTCTACAGGCCAACTCCGTTCAGAGGAACATAGACCTGACCTTATCTGTCTTTTATCTTACCTGAGAGCTTCCAGTCTGCAGTTTGGACTTATGAGTGCAGGAGAGAGCAGCTTCACTCCTGAATCCTGCAGGTCGTTGTTACTCAGGTCCAGCTCTCTCAGGTTAGTGGACTGGGAGCTGAGAACTGAGGCCAGAGCTTCACAGCCAATCAGAGACAGCTTACAGTCACTGAGCCTGCAGAACAATTACAATAAAACATATTTATTTTTCTCACTTGCAGAAAATGCGACATTTATATATGTATAGTATGTCCACTTTGTACACTTACAAAGATTTATTAGAGGCTTTGATCACTGGCATCAGCCAAAGAAGGCCTTCCTCTGATGCAGAGTATTTCTTTAAGTCAAATACATCCAACTCATTCTCTGATGACAGTAAGATGAAGACCAGAGCTGACCACTGAGAAGGAGACAGTTTGTCTGAGGACAAACTTCCTGAACTGAGGTACTGTTGGATCTCCTCTTCCAGAGACTGATCATTCAGCTCATTCAGACAGTGGAACAGGTTGATGCATCGCTCTGGAGAGGGATTCTTCCTGATCTTCTTCTTGATGTACTGAACTATCTCCTGACTTTTCTCCAAGCTACTTCCTTTGTGGTTGAGTAGACCTTCAAAGACACTCTGATTAGCCTCCAGTGAAAGGCCCAGGAGAAAGCGGAGAAATAAATCCAGGTGTCCGTTTGGGCTCTGTAAAGCCTTATCTACTGCACTCTGGTAGACATGTGTTAGTCCAGATTTGCTTTTTAACAGCGTTAACCATGTGGAAATTGCTTGTGGTTCTGACAGGAGATTAACACCAGTGTTGATGATAGTCAGGAAGACATAAAAGGCAGCCAGAAATTCCTGAATGCTTTGATGGACAAAACAGAAAACCTTCTCTTTGTACAGCCCTGGCTCTTCTTTAAAGATCTGTGTGAACACACCCGAGTACACAGAGGCAGCTCTAATGTCAATGCCACACTCCACAAGATCTGCTTCGTAGAAGATCAGGTTTCCTTTCTGCAGCTGCTCAAAAGCCAGTTTCCCCAGGGACAGAATCATCTTGCTGGTCTCTGTGTTCCAGATTGGATCTGTCTCAGCTCTTCCATGATATTTGACATTTGCCAGTTTGGACTGAACTACCAGGAAGTGTGTGTACATCTCAGTCAGAGTCTTGGGCAGCTTTCCGCTCTTGGTAATTTTCAACACATCCTCCAGAACTGTCGCAGTGATCCAACAGAAGACTGGGATGTGGCACATGATGTGGAGGCTTCGTGATGTCTTGATGTGGGAGATGATCCTGCTGGCCTGCTCCTCCTCTCCGAATCTCCTCCTGAAGTACTCCTCCTTCTGCGGGTCTGTAAACCCTCTCACCTCTGTCACCATGTCAACACATTCAAGAGGGATCTGACCGGCTGCAGCGGGCCGTGTGGTTATCCAGAGGTGAGCGGAGGGAAGCAGTTTCCCCTTGATGAGATTTGTCAGCAGCACATTCACTGTGGTCGACACGGTAACATCAGTCACAATCGTGTCACTCTGGAAGTCCAAAGGAAGCTGACACTCATCCAGGCCGTCAAAGATGAACACAGTTTTGAACTTGTCAAAGCTGCAGATTCCTGCTTCTCTGATCTCAGTAAAGAAGAGATGAAGAAGTTCCACTAAGCTGTAGGTTTTTCCACTCAGCAAATTCATCTCTCTGAAAGTGAATGGAAACGTGAACTGCACGTCATTATTGGCTGTTCCCTCAGCCCAGTCCAGAGTGAATTTATGGGTTAGGACCGTTTTCCCAATGCCAGCCACTCCCTTTGTCACAACAGTTCTGCTTGGTTTATTGCTCCCAGGTAAAGGCTTGAAGATGTCTTCACATCTGATCGCTGTGTCCAGTGTTGTTGGTTTCCTGGATGCTGCTTCAATCTGTCTGATCTCATGCTGATTACTGAGCTCTCCACTCCCTCCCTCTGTGATGTAGAGCTCTGTGTAGATGTCTTTGAGAAGTGTAGGCTTTCCTTCTTTAGGAATCCCCTCAAACAAATACTGAAACTTCTCCTTCAGATGAGATTTGAGGTTGCGTTGGCACATTGCTGCAAGACTTTCTACAGACAAAAAGAAAGAATCAATTAGTTGATGCTATAGAAAACCTGAAGCATGTAAAAATGTAAGAGTGAATTTATACCATATATAATGTATACCTCCTACACCGTAGGAGGTAGTGTGGAGGAGAGACTTTGACATCCATATAGCCTCTAACTTTTGTCAGTTATATTGTGGGTGGAAACATGTTTTGTACAACCAATTACTAGATATGGCTTAACTGTACTGATATCATCAACCTCACATCCCTACACACATAATTTTGAAAGACTTCACTGATCTAACATCGTACTCCTGTAACACTGGTAGCCTCACAATGAAATGTAGGAGGTGGAATAAAAGATCAGTGATATTGCAGAGCTGTGAGTCGGTGTGTTTGTGTCATCATGGTGAAATGTGGGCCAGGAGAAACCTTTTATAGCAGATTTTACTACAGAAGCAGGGTTTTTGCCAAGTGCTTATGTGTGTGTGTCTGTGGACAGATTTTGTCAACGCGATAGTGTCACAACTGTGCACGATACAGTCACAAAACTTTACAGCTGTGTAGTTGCAATCAAAATGAAGGCCAGGTTACCCTTATGTTACCCTTTAGGAAACTAAATGTTACCGTTTAGGTGCAATAAGGGACAGTCATCACTTACTTATTCACTTGTTTTAATCTTTAAAGGGTATGAGAGAATCTAAATGTCACTGCCATAATTGAAACACCCCCTATATCAAACCAGCTGATCCTGCTGCTGTCAATATGGTCTTAGTCTTGCTCAGGCCTCTATTCCTGCTTGTCTCTTGGTGTGCCCGGTCACTTGTGGTCAGCAGAATTGCAGAAAATGTGTTGGTCGTACCCACATGAGCTGGCCTCTTAAGTTTACAGTAGTCCTTGGGCTTTTGCCCAAATTTCTGAGCAACATTAGCGCTACGTTAGAGGAGTTTTCCTAGCAACCTGAGTCTAAGTCCAATATTCCCTCTACTTTTTGCTCTGTTTGGGTTTTCTCCAACTCCTGAAAAAAATAGTAGTTTCTTTAGCTGGTAAATGCTCCACTAGTGTACATATTATTTATCTAGAAAACAACTATGTTGAGAGAAGTGAGAGTGAACCTTAACAGTAGGAGGACAAAAACCACATCTTGGACTGGGCTTTCGTTGTTGGTGAGAACTTCGTGACATAAGAGGCTGCATGACGGACCCTGAGTTGGCCTTTCTTACTGTTAGGCTAGTCAGTGCTATTAGTTGGCTAGCTACTTGCTTGCAACTTGCTTACACTTGCTTGATGCTGGCTGTGTTATCAAAGTTGTGGACTCACTTCTGATCATTTTTGATGAAAATGATATCATCATTTATCATCATTTTTGATAATGAATGCAAGTTTACAGCTGTCCATTTTTCCACCACTAGTGCAGCCTTTAAGTGAATTGCACTGAGAAACTGCACAGGCATAATGTTTCTTGAAGTGTGTGACAAATTATCGATGACAGCAGTATCTGTTCAGTGTTATTCTAATAGCTGAATTGCTGTGCCTAATGATAGTGCGCTACATTTATCATGGTTTTCACAGCTTAATGGAAGCCTTGTAGTGTCCTGGCGGGATGTATTGTGTCATCCTTTGCTTCCTTTTATGAACTGTCTACTGTACATAACCATTTAATAAAGATTTCCCTTTTGTATTTTTGTACTGTATACTGTGACTCAAGAGGCAAAGCTCTCCTGCTAGATAATATTTATCACATTTATCCACAATTGCTACAATATGTTAAACCTGTTAAGTCTCTTACTGTTGTTCAGAGTGTCAGCCAGCTCCTCCTGCTTCATGCTCCTTAGAAAGTACACAGTGATCTTCAGAAATGCCTCCCTGCTGCCCCTATTTTGCTCCTCTTCTTCACTCTGCACCATCTCCTCATCATCACACTGCCACTCTGAGCATTCAGGGTGATCCGCACTCAGAAACCTCTGGAACCTCTTCAGTTCACTCTTCACAAAAGAGACCATGTTCTGCTCAAGCAGCTTCAACAGAATGACATAAAAATTACATTTTTTAATCCAGATCCTAAGGGGAGAACATAACATCAGAGCATCTTTAACATTTGGTTCTACTTTAAAGCAAATTAATAAATTCTGCCTGCATTTTATTAGTTTTAACAAATAAGTCCAAATGCATTTATTAAACCTTCATTCACACTGTAGAGATCCCAGCAGGGTGCAAAGGGTAACGTGTCATTACTGCAAGAGACATGTGAATATCGAGAGTGAAATAATAACAACTTCTTCATAGATAGTGACTAGATATACAATAGTATATAATGATAATAACAGATGAGGAAATGAAATTGAAGGTGGTTATACGTTGTAGATGCTTGTTGGGGCCAAGACCACAATAAACCTACTAGACTAGAAGGGTACTTAGTAGAGAACATACCTCCCCCAACAGTTCCCTTTATTCCAATCAAGCCTCATTCAATAACAAATAAAACATTTAAATCTGCTAGATCTGGATTTTTATTTGGATCTGCATCAAACTGGAGTCATTCATAGATACCAGCCACACATTTTTCTTCAAGATCCATGCATTATTCCCTGAGAAAATAATAAAAATGTCAGAAATCTTGCAATGTTAAAGAGAGTAAGAACAAATTCCTGGATCTGTCCCTTTATACAGATCCACACCAAAAGTTAATGGGGTCTATTCTGGGCCGGGACCCATCCTCCATCCAAGTTTCCTGGAAGTCAGTTCAGCAGTTGTTGTGTAATCCTGATGACAAACCAACCAACCAACCAACCAACCAACCAACCAACCAACAAACCAACAAACCAACAAACCGACATGGGCGAAAACTTGACCTCCTTGGTGGAGGTAATTATAATTGTACCCACTGCATGGTCCCATTCTATAGATGGGTCACTGTCTTTGCACATATGCAAGGCATAGAAAACAAGCTATCTCAGTTGAGTGTTATTAGCTGTTTGCATGTAATAATCTGGTCAGAGCTCCGGCTTTTAATAAGGTGGCACATACTTCTGTATAGAAACTGTCTACACTGTTACTGTGTGCCTATGGCTGTTTAAAGGATAATGGAAAGGTTTATCAGGCTCTGTGATTAATTCTTTGGTGATTAGTTTGAGTTTCAGAGTGTGAATATACAAATCACTGTTGAAAAATAAATGTAATTTATGATGTGACAATGCTATGGTTAAGGTTTGGTTAGATTTAGGCACAAAAAAATACTTGGTTAGGTTTAGAGAAAGACTAGGCCTACTATTTTGTTAAATCTGCAATAACACTTTTTGGCCACTTGGGGGCAGCGGAAACAAATTATGAACGCTGACATTTCAACACACATTGTTAATATGTCAAACTATTTAAAAAACACTTTTTTCCAACAATTCTCCTACATTATTGTTAATTTGGGACATGTTTTTGACGAATGTCCGATATTTAATATAATATATTTATATGTTTGATAGATACAGGGCCATATCCATGTGTCATACATTGAAAGTGTTGTTGTAGAGTGCATTTAATTTGTATATCAAGTACAGGTGATGCACATTTACACACCATAAATATGGAGTCAAGGTCCTCTTGACGCTTCTGGACAGGCTCATCACAAGCAATCTCTGAACCCTCAAGATGAACTCTGTCAAGACATTATTAAAATCAACATACTGTAAGACAAACCGACACAGAGGTTGCAGTGTTCTCTCTCATGGTAAATCTATTTAGAAATCTCAGGTGAACATCTCAGTTAATGCTCATTAAAGGGTGTGATGCTCTAATTATGTGAAGGAAAACAACTTAGTATGACATGACTGACATGACACAGGATGGAAACATGGCCAAACTCTTGAGGAGGGCAAAGAATTACCAGAATTTCACAGTGGATGACGAATGATGAATCCAGGTTAGAGATTTATGTCAGGAACAGAAGGTTATATGTAAGGAGATGAATGATATTATAGTGTTTCAAACCCACAGTGAAACATGGCGGTGGGAATATTCAAGTCTGGGGCTGTTTTGCCTCCTTTGGAGTTGGACACCTGCACAGAACTGACTCCACCCTGAGCAAGGAGACATACTTCTCCATTCTTCAGAGACATGCTCCGCCCTCTGGTTTGAATCTTTGTGGAGAAGGATTCATACTGCAACAGGATAATGAACCTAAACACACCTCAAAGATTTTGCAAGAACTACTTGAAGACCAAAACGGACCAAGGAGTCCTGACTGTCATGGACTTTTCCCCTCACAGTCACCTGACCTCAACCCCACTGAACATTTACAGAGGTACTTGGACACAAGAAAAGCCAAGCGTGCTGTTGTCCATGCCATCTCGAGTGCATACCAAGCCATAACTAAGATAAGAGAACTTTTCACGCAAATTGTTAAGCTGATATTATCAAAAAAAAAACAAACAGAATGACATTGCAACATCTGCATCATATGTGGACTTACTTTGCCTTAGAGAAAGGCATTGGAAAAGCAAGCGGAGGTTCCATAGACTGGTCACTCCTCATGGACAGACAGCTGGTCATGGAGGAGTCAGCCTTCTCTTGCTGTGCTGGGCTTTACCAGAAAACAGACAGAAGTTTGTCAGTGTATAATGGTGACAGAGTTATTTCAGTGCTGATGCGATAGACAACTCTGACAATCACACTTTCTGGGGGACCCCCCCTCTCTAGTGCTCCCTAGACCATCTCATGGTACGTGTCAGGGGCATCATTTCCAGCAAGAGCGTGCAACGCTTCCTTGCTTTGTACACCTTCAGTTTAGCCCCCTGGCTAACTTGAATAGGGACAAAATAATTGAATCATGCGGCCCTTTCTATACTTTCCTAATGTTATTGGACCTAATGGATCGTATTATGACAGTGATTCAAGTCATTTCGCAGGGGTTGTGACACTCAAAAAAATGTATCCACCATTTAACAGCCACTTCCTTTATAATGTAAGCTAATGGGAAAGAATACTTTTAGGACCCCAGTACATCACATGATGTAATCCCATGGTTTGGCTGATATAAGATTGGTACTCGTCCTGGGGCTAGCTGGAGACATGGTTAGCGTTGTTGGCTCAGGCCTGTGGGACCTGACTAATCAAAACAGACTGGGCTTTTCAGGAGGGGGGCTTAAAGAGAAAGGAGCTATAACAGAGCATAGGTGGAGCAGCACTGGACATTATCAGAAAGCTAATGCATTTTTTTTACATAAGAGCATGTCAACCTATTCTAGTTGTAACCTAAATAAAAGTAGGAACGTGAAAATGAGCATTATATGTACCATTTAAGTTTAGTTTAAAGCTAATACTAATAGGTTGACTTACTCTGCCTTTGAAAAATGCTTAGGAAAAGCCAGCGGAGGTGCCATAGACTGGTCACTCTTCATGGACAGACAGCTGGATGTGGGAGAGTCAGCTCTGTCTTGCTGCGCTGGGCTTAAACACAAAACAGACAGAAGTTTGTCATTGTATAATGGTGATGGCGTGACGTCAGTGTTGAACTCTGACAGTATGACCTAGACACACAGATATCTTCAGCTCACCCTTGGGTTTGATGATGTCAGAAATTAGTTCAGAAAAGTTTGCAATTGTGAAATAATATATGTGTATTGAGTTAAAGAAACTAAGATTAGAATTTTGTTCAGTCGCAGGGAACAAGATGAAATCGTCTAGTTTCCAAAAAGAACAAGCCATTTCGAGCTGTAACTTGCAAATTTCCTGAACCCAATGAAAAGCTCAAAAGGTAACACACCAAGGTAGAACACCTAGAAATAAACCACTGAATTTATTTTTACAGCCAGTAGAACGTGTGGAAATAAGCTATTTTCAAAAAATGATTAAATGATGAAGGTGAATGAATGAAAAAATATTATTAATTGCTACTAATTTCATAACTGTCAATATTCTGCAACAACTATTTCAATTAGCATTATATGTCTCCTGTAAGTTTATAGTTAATATTAATAATTCCTAAGTTTGACTTACTTTGCCTCAGAAGAATGCTTATTAAAAGCCAGTGGAGGTTCCATAGACTGGTCACTCTTCATAGACAGACAGCTGGATGTGGGGGAGTCAGCTCTGTCGTGCTGCGCTGGGCTTTACCACAAAACAGAATACAGACAGTTTGTCAGTGTATATTGATGGTGGCGTAATTTTAGCACTAAACTCTGACAGTATGTCTGTGTTTGTATCTTCAACTCACCTCTTGGTCTGACTGTCATATCTTCTGCTTAAGGTGAAGTTGGAGGGAGGAACTCCCCCCTCTCTCTCTTCCCCAGACCAGCTCATGGTAAATCACAGACCTTTTAAAATGTTAACTTGTGAGTGTTACAAACTAACAGCATGATTTAAATTGGATCAAAATGACTGTAAATACTCCCTAGTTTTAAACCATGTTCGGATAACAATGATCTCTTTCGTGGCACTTTCTTTTAAATTAAGTCACAAAAAACCAAGACAATGCAGTACTAGACTACATCTTCATCTAAACTTATACATGTGTCCAAATCAAGTTAAAGAAACATTTTACCATGTGGCTAAGCAGCATGTTGCGTAGAAGTTATTGTCTTCCGATGTGTCAGTCTCCACTGTTGCCTAATGGGGTTAAGGTTATTCATTTTAATCCCTGAGCCATGACGGTTTTGTTTCTAGTTTACAAGTTCGACTCGTCTAACTTGTTTTACTAGCTGCAGAAACCAAACCATCTATCAGTTTGTCCCACATTTTGCACTGTCCTTGTGTAAGCAGCAGGTTGTGTAGAAGTTATTGTCTTCCAATTTGTCAGTCTCCACTGCTGCCACCTGGGATTAAGGTTATTAATTTTAATCCCTGAGCCACGATGGTTTTGTTTCTAGTTTACAAGTTCGACTCGTCTAACTTGTTTCTAACTGCAGAAGCCAAACCGTCTATCAGTTTGTCCCACATTTTGCACTGTTCATGTAAGCAGCAGGTTGGGTCTGTATTATTTTTCCTTTAATACACTGTAAAAAACATTTGCCTGATTCTGACAGCAACATATTGTTTCCCCCCTTTAAAATGGTACTGTACTGTAGAAAACACTGCATTGTGGGCAATATTTAGGGAAAGCATGCTGTTGTAGTAACAACTATGTAAAAAAGAATTGTTAGATGAATCAATAAAAAGGGTTAGGGATATCCCTCTCTCACAACAGCACTCGCTAACAAGGTGTCAGCTAATTTGAGGTGTAATGTTAAAGTAATCCTACGTAGTGTCGAGTGTGAGGTGCTACCATTATCAAATGTGGAATCTCCTCAACCTGATTTTATATTTATTTACATCACAAATACTCTGTTTGCTTTATTTATTATCAGATTATATGTCATTTTCTAGCCGCGTACTGTGTGTGACTGTCAGTGCAAAAGGGAAGAGAGAAGGATGGTGAAAGTGTACTGACAGTGAAGATTACAGTGTTACAGTGGCAGAAATTGTTTGGTTGAGGTCATTCACAATAGAATTTTACATGTATGGGGGCTGAGCACCCTTAAAGGTCCTTTAAACCTCTTAGCCTCTTAGCTTTACCGACAGCTGACTCATTTTGAAATAAGAGAGGGGTTTTAAATATACTCTTACAATACATAGGCTGCATACTGTAACATGTTGTTAAAACACTGAAGATAAAGCTGCATGTGTCAGGCAGAAGGGACGCCTCGCTGATGATTGATGTAGAAGACACAAAACAAATCAACAGCAGCTCTTTAAAAGCAAACTGGCTGCTTCACTTACAAACTTGGACAAGCAAGAAAAGTTGTATTTGTGCACCTGTGTTTGCATTGTAATGTACAAGAATAGAGGTTTTTAGGATGTGGACTAACCAAGGTGTTTATGGAACGTAACACTGTCTCAGAATACTGCTGGGGCTGTATAAGTTCAATAAATCATGACAGAGTAACTAACGTTAGCCTCAATCTCTTACAGTAGCATCTGAAACCATGTCATGCTCAGTTAGTCAATGTGCAGCTTATAAGAGCAGATAAACACAGAGAGGGTAGCCTACAAACACAAACCACCGTAAACTAAACTCTTTTATAAAGAATACCACCTGGCAGCCTGTGCACACTGCTTCATTGTGTAAAGAAATCCAAAGCATGACAGGCCTGCCCTGCCTAGATATGGCTGCTAAGCTTTGATAGGACAACTGCTGTTTCAGCAGAAGGGTTTCATTTCTATCTTTGTTTATTTCTGATGATTACAATAGCTTTTATGTGTCCATTCTAATTAAATCAAAGGCACACACTGGGGGGTTGCTGCCACATTATATACATTATTTTCTGTGACTATTTTTAGCTGGTTAGGGAGTCTTACCCTGTTAAATCAGCTACAGGGAACTTTTGCCAAAAGGGGTGTGAGCTCCACCATCTCGGTGGCAAGGCCAACATATTTACGAGTAACCAGTTATGATATTACAACATTAATCTTAAGTTTTGGGGCCGGATCATCAATAATAGCCAGTCAGTCTTAACTGTACTCAAACCAGCTCAAAGTGTCCTTGCTGTGCTATCAGAGCATCGTGGTGCTTGTGGGAGCTCAGGAAGAAGTCTTTTCCCCTCTGCAGGTCCTGGTCTGACAAGAAGCGCTCCACCAGAGTCCGCTGGATGTCTCTACGCTCGCAGACCTTATAGTGAACCCCATGGCTCATGTTTCTCAGAGGCTCCACTATCAGCAGGGCTGGAAACACTTTAACCTGTTGGCAGAGGGAGGAATTATGGGCTGATGCTCATGTTTTACTTCCATGGTCACAAGTATGAAATTAACTGCAAGTATTCTGCAGATCTTCAAACAAACCTTAAAGGTAAAACACCCAAGAATTTTGGTTTAATACATTTAAAAAAAACAACTGAAATTGTCAAAAGAATGTGAAGAAATAACCGTTTCAATATACTGAAGACGTCTATGTATTGTGTTGTAGAGATACAGTTTCTATTGAAGAAAGCATGCTAGCCAGCCTCAAGTCCAATAGTAAACACCACCAACACTCCCCCGGTGGTGGTTGACTGAGCTTATTAGCTAACGTCAGCTACAGGTGGCTGCTAGCATACAGTCAGCAGTTACCTTAGAGAATGAATTTGACAGGTGGCCGGTTCTTACGAATTCCACTTAAAGTGAAATATTAATGTAAATTTTGATGTTGTTGTCAGAAAACTACTGCAGTCTAATACAACAGTCCTGCGATAAATCAACCATTATGAAAATGATAATGTTCACTTATTGTTCAAACTGATTCTTTTCATGCTCATTTTGGAGGATGTAGTTTGTGGTGCTGCTGAATTATATTTCATTGTACTGAAATATTTTTCCACATTGTCCATTCATACATCAATGGATATGATACCTGAGGATGGACTATTGTAAAAGCCAGGTTAATGCTTATAATATAGGCAGTAGGCTGCTGACCTCTGGTGGTCTTTTTGGGGAAATGAATGTTTCGTGTGAGAAATTATCTAATGGTGTTTGCAACTGTGCTCTTGTCTAGTGGGAAGTAGATCTCTGCACAGCAAACTGCAATAGAATCATTTTCACCTAGTTGCAAGAGGAAAGCAGTACCATTTTGTGCAGATACTCTCTGTAGATCATGAGAAGAGGGTCAACACGTTGCAGGTAATATAGACTTAAGACTTTTTTTTTTGTTTGGAAATGTAGGTGAATTTGAGCCATACAGCAGGATAAAAAAGAATTTAGGGAGATATATTGGCAGAAATGGAATATGATATTAAAAATCATTAGTTTTCATTTGTGTATGATCATCTGAAACTAAGAATTGTTGTGTTTTTGTTATCTTAGAATGAGCCTTTTATATCTACGGTGGGGGCAGGTCCTCTTCAGCAGAGTCTGCCATGTTGCACCACCATGTTTCTATAGTAGCCCAGAATGGACAAACCAAACACTGGCTCAGGAGAAGGCCTTTCATGTTGTTTGTGATTTTAGCAGCCACAGTAAGGGAGGGTAAGATGAGGGGTGTTCAGTTGGTTGCAATCTGCAACCACACCACTAGATATCACAAAGTCCTACACACTTGACCTTTAAAACAAGGATTATCACATTTTTTCACTCTTGATTAACTGATCAATTATTCCAGTGCTGAATGTGCTACTTATGATTTAATGGATGGTAACAGTGACATCCATTCTGTTAGTAGTGACACCATTACCAGCACCAACCTCTCCTTGTCTCATCATTGGCTTTGAGTCCCAAAAGGTAATAATTGTCAAGTGTGTTGATGTATAGACTCCAGATGTGGGTGTAAGTTGGGTTGTGTGCATGCATATAAGAAAACCCACAAGAGGATGTTTTTGCGCCTTTAGCCAGAAGCGTTACATGTTGATGGTTGAAGCGCCCACTTGCAAGTGCTGAATAAAGGAATGACAACTCTCTCCCATGTTTGGTCCTCCGTTCACAAGAAATTGCCACGACACAAGGCCTGATTTAATACACACACTCCTAGAACATTACAAAATCCATGACATGATGGATTCAATGTGAATACAATTAAATGTTTACTGTACAATAAGTTCACATTAAATACGTGTGTATACATTATAACATATGCAATACTGATTATACTAGCTGAACTGTGAAAATAATTCTGGTGAGTTTGAAAGACGATTAATAAAACTACAGCACTCCAAGGAGCTTTTAACTAGTTATGAAACAGTCTCAGCCTATATACTTATTCCTCTACACGTATGTCCTCCATAAGCAAATGGTGGTCTTAATAATCTTAAGACGCAAGCTTGTGACCGGAGGCCCAAATCCCCGGACCAGCAGGATACATCTGGGTGGGGAATGTGAAAGGCAACTGCTTGGAAGCTGCTCAGTCTTGCCCACAGATCACAGTCTGATCTGTGTGGCCGCACATACGCTGTGACAGGAGATTAGAAACACCTGTCCACTCTGGGAGGAGGGCGGTGATTGGTTGGTGCTGGCAGCACGGACCAGCTCCGTGGCGTGGACTGCCCCTACGAAGCCACCTACGTGGACACATATCGCTACATCGATGTCCCAGCCCCGGTCAGATTCAGGAACTCCATCTGTATCTTTGAGCACAACATGGGTCAGCCCCTGCGGAGGCACTTCTCGGACTTTTTCCACAGCAGTTACGGGGGGATGGTGAACAGCGCCCTGGTGTTCAGGACGATCAAAGCTATCGGTAACTACGACTACATGTGGGACTTCATCTTCTACCAGAGCGGATCAGTGGAGGCCAAGGTGCACGCCACCGGCTACATCTCCTCCTCTTACCTGGTGGATGGCAGTATGAAGCACGGACACCAGGTGGCGGAGAAGGTGCTGGGGAACATCCACACCCACTTCATCAACTTCAAAGTGGACCTGGATGTGTTGGGTGAGTATAATACTACCCCCTTTATAGCTCTGAACCAAAACAGGAAGACTTTATAATAAGGGTACACATCATATACTTCAGTAATGATTAATGCATGGCTCATTATAATGTAATACATGAATTAATGCAGGGTATGTAATGACGTCATGTTGCTCACTATGAATAATGATCAAGTCACTATGACTTCAGATCTCTTAATAGATCATCAGTTAAGGACATTAAAGGAGCACTCTGTAGTTTTGGGGCAGACATGTTAAGAAGAAGAGAAAGATGTTCATTGGCTGATTTTTTTCTGCATAAACAAACTAAAAAAACAAACTGTCTTTGTTTTCATGACTGAATAAACAAACTGACTAAACAAACTGACCTTAAAAGGACAACACAGTTTATACTGTTTTACTTTGTCTATATGTGGCGGACCCTGCCACCTTTTAAGCTTCAAACGGTGTTCTGGGACCTTATGGAAAATTTCTGAGTTTAGATTTCTTCTCCAAAACTACACAGAGCTCCTTCAGTTTACAGTCACAGTCACTACACTAAACTGTGACACCACCAATCACATTAGTGCATTACAAGTATCTTCTAATTTACAAAAGTAATGTTTTCACACAGCAGCTTTAAGACAGAGGACTTCCTGAATGATGCAACCATCAAAAACATGACTGCCGCACCCATTTCTCTCATAATTAGACATCAAAGTTAACAGCACTTCCTCAATACATGTCTGATTACCTGGGCTCGCTGTATTCTTCGTTTGCAGAACTTAGCTCAGGGTGAAACGTGGTTTGTAATTGTTGTGGCAGATTTTACACACAGTGTGTGTCTCGTCCACTTTGTGCTTCCCAGCAAGTTCATGAAATCAAAAACTTGCCTGCATTCACAATACTCTGTGTGTTATTTATCACTCTGTGCTGATATCTGCCTCCCTCCACCATATCTCCTAACATGGTGTCTCATTCACCTGGTTTCAAGCAGTGGCAGGCAACTATTCTCAGTGAAAAAGCTCTAAAAACTCTCTGTACACTACCTGCTCAGTACCAGATAGCAGGCAGACACAAGCCCCTTTCACAATGAGACTCGGCATTAATGCCGCAATGAAGGCTCGCCTTTACGCCACCATTGTTTGTTCACACTGAACCAAAACCAAAAGAGGTGTGATGGTACACATCATGGCGTAGAGATCAGTGTGGTTTTTTTATGCATTTCCTCCGGTTTCCACCTGTAAATCTAAACATGTCTCAGCAGACTGTTTCTGATCATATGGATGCAGTTATGATGTGTTGTGATTGAGATCCTGACCCACCAAACATCCTGGGAAAGTTACGTATTTCGCTCTAAATTACATAATTACATAATCACCATCAGTAAACAGTGGACCCTGTCTGGCTCTCACTCGCGAAGAGGGATGCTGTTTCCTGGGGGAAAGTTCACTGAAGTCTTGGTCGGGAGGGCTGATCGTCACGGTGATTTTTCAATACAAGTTTCCAGAGACAGTAACTACAACAACACAATAGTGGAAGGAGACAAAGACATGTGAATTTAAGTTTTTTGCTCTGAATCGAATCACATAATTGGACGCTGTTTTTCAGGCAGAAATATGATGAGAGTTACTAGTGAACAAGATTTACCTTAACATTACAGAGAAAAATGTTGTTAGTATGGACATAAACCTTTATATAATGAGCTACATATTTGTTTACAGAGTTTGAATGTAAAAATACACATAAATCTAAAACTAATATGATTTACCTTAAAATTACAGAGAAAAGTGTTAAGATTGTTAGTATGGACATAAACTTTGATATACCAGGCTACATATTTAATTACATATAATTACTGTCATTTTACGTGAATGTGTATGTAATTTAAGAAAACAGAAAAGATAACGTAATATTAATATAGTATTTTTCTGTAAAAAAAATGAGAAATAAATGTAGTTTGTCATTACTGTCACAATACTTAAAATAACAGGCGGATTGTTGATTTACAGATGATGTCTGTAATTTCACAGTTTTGTACACTATTTTTAAAGAACAGAAAAACTACTATAAAAAAATAGTCATATACTGTAAAATTATGATTTTTTTTACAGTGCAGGACAGACAGGATGACAGACACTTTTTCACATATGGATGCGGTGTTTGCTACCACATTTTGTCTGGCCTTGTAATGTTACTTTGTGGGTTAACGTGTGGGACATTTCTCTTTTATCTGACGCGAAAACGACCAAGTATATTAATCATTCACAATTTCTCACCACTGCTTCAGTCAACAAAGTAACTCTTGAATCTTGTGGGACTAATATTACTGACGCTTCTGCAGGAAGCTGCTCTGCGTTACGACACTAAGAGCCCTCGCTACCTCCACATCGCCAGCAAACAGGTCAATAAATGGGGTCACCAGCGCTCCTACAGGCTGCAGGTGTTCAGCTTCACTGGGGATCACCTACCAGAGAGCCAGGCTGAGGAGAAGGCCATGTCGTGGGCCAGGTGAGAATTCATCTCACAACGCTATGTGTTTGAGCACTGGGGAGAGGTCTGGCTGCACCAGTTCTCATTCTAATAAAGGAGGAAAAACACTCTGGCTTGATTGTTATTCTTAAACCAATCTCAATTGTCCTGGGTGGCACAAAGCTCTGGATGCAGCAAATCCCTGCAAAAGAAACCTAGCTAGCTCACTTTTCTTAATGATTAAAAGCTGTGTTTGAAAAAATGTGCTGTGCTCTATAGAGCATCTATGGATATGACCTTCTGGATGCTCAATTTAAACTTAGGCTAATTTTTTAATAAATAATTCTAGTCAGTCAGTACTTGTTAAGCTGCATGAACTGAAGGTAACAATGAAAGGACGAGACCTCCTGTGGACATGGAAGTCCTGGAGCCAGACTGTGTTTGTGTTTCGATGTGGACATTTTGTCTCAAAGTCCTTTGGAGGCAGGAAGACACATACTGTACGCTGCCTGATGGCAGAATGTGTGTCCTAAATTTGATCATGATTAAGTATTGGACCACTGTCATTTTCTACTTATATGCTGTCATGGACCACATATTATAAAAACATGACATGAGATTTCACCTACCATTACAAAAAGATGTCACATTGCTATATGTCATCCTAAGAACTGGTTACAACAGTATGTTGAAATTAGGGTGTGACATGTGACTCTAACTTCTCATTTGAAACAGAAAGAAACATAAAGTTGCAACAAATCCTTGGTTTGCAGAAACACACATTGTTAACATGTATTCTGATGATTGGGTTGGGTTCTTGTCTGATGCTCGGGTTACAATCCCCAAAGAGCCACACGCTTCAACCATGGCCCGGCTGCTGATCCAATGCTATCTCTATCTGAGCTTCTTCTCTCTGTCTCCAGGTATAAGGTTGCCATCACCAAGCATAAGGACTTAGAGCAGATGAGCAGCAGTCTGTACAGTCAGAACAACATCTGGAATCCAGCTGTCGACTTCAGCAAGTACATTGAAGACAACGAGAGCATTGAAGACGAGGTGAGTTGAGATGCCATCTGCATGTAAAACGACCGATGATACAATCGCTCATGTCAGTTTGAAATGACATAACTTAGCTGAGGTACTGTGCATGATGTGTATGATAACATGCTTGCAGGACCTGGTTGCCTGGGTGACCACCGGCTTCCTCCATATCCCCCATGCCGAGGACATCCCAAACACAGTAACCGTGGGCAACGGGGATGGAGTCCTGCTGCGGCCACACAACTACTTTAATGAAGACCCGTCCATCCACTCTGCTGACGGGGTGTACATTAAACCAGGCGCAGAGGACAGCTGTGACAGCAACAGGATGGCCTGCCTTGCTCAGGATGATACCAACCAACGTTGGTATCGATATTGATCGATACCAGTGTAATGAGATCGATACTTTAGCTTCAGTGTCTCTCCTGTATGCACTGCTGTGGTTTCATCAAAGAGGCGACCTGGCTGTCTGTGTAAGTGCCACTGCTTTCAAGCGCTGCTCCTGTCACAGCGCGATGCAGGCACACTTTACTCCTCCTCCCCCCTATTGTGATTTGATGTTGTACCGTCACATGACTCAGAGTGCCGTGTGGCTATATTTTCAGGCTGAAAATGAAACGACGGCAAGCTGTATAATTTGTAAAAAGGCTAAAAAGATAGTGGTAACAACAAATTTATACAAGCATATGAAAAATCATGCGAATGAAAACACCGAGCTACAGAAACGGAGAGAGGAGGAGAGAAATCCCCCATTTCAGTCTGGCAGAGAATATTCAGGTAGATAATAGTGGTGAAAGTTATATTTTAGTCATCTTCGGTATTAGTTAATAATTTTTCAAAGTGCAGCTGGTCATTTGTTACTTTAGCCAACTCAAAAAGTATAAATTATGCTAAGACCTTGATATCATACATTTATCCCATTGAAACGTGTTCTTAAAATTAATACATTTACTGGAATTGAAACAAATATACTGAATATAATATGGCTCAGATTTGATTGAATATAATTACCCTTTTGTGTTAACTGAAAGGGATACTGTATGATTACTATATTTAAACTACAAGATGTGCTACAGACTTAATTATTTTATTATTTCACTTAGCCGATTACCCAAGAGCGGCGGAGATTACGAGGAGCCTGGCAGAAATGATTGTGAAGGACCTTGTTTTGTTACTGTTCTATTGTTTCTGAACAAAAACTTTTAATTTGATAATAAAGTATTTTCTATTAACCTATAAACTTTTCCCAAATTCTGTCCTGGGTTTTAACTAATTAATAATCCAAAGGAAAAATCACAAAAACACTTAAAAAGGTCATGAAATTTCATTCAGATTTAGCAATTTGATGATGCATCCACCTTAATTATTAAAAAGTATCGGTATCGGTAATACTGGCCCTGTATTTATTTGGTATCGGATCGATACCAAATCTTGCAGTATCGCACGCCAGATGCCAGAGCACGGCGCGTCAATTTAGCCGAATTCAGCACAGAGCAGACAGGAAGTCAGACACCACCACAACAACAACAACCGGTTAATTTTCATAATAAAACACCCCGTGTTGACGCCAGCACAAAAATCTAAAAAAAAAAAGAGACAAATAACATGCATTTCTTCTAATCCTTTGTTTGGGAACACTTCTTCTTGCGTTTGTAACACACATACGTATAACTGCGGTCGCGCGTCATTCTGTAAGTATCGCGGGAACTCCTCGGTCTCGCAACTCCAGCTGTCCGGAGAGAGACGCCCACTGCCTGTAGAGTGCTGTGTTCATGTACCGCTAATGCAAACCGAACATTTCCTTCAGCTTCGGCTTCACATCAAAAGCATTTCAACGGCGAAACGCAAGTAGACTTTTATTTTGAAGCACGGTGGTCGCAGGAACATGCAATGTGGTAAGTGAATGTAGCACATAACGGCTATCGTTCACTAGAAAGTCTCTACGCAGCAAAACATTTAGCATTTGGTGACAGCGGATCAGTTTAAATACGTCAGGGAGTAGTTTTGTTCCGTCTGTGGAGTAATGGAACAAGAAGGAGCTGTTGGATGAAGTGACGCCGAGATCGAGAAGTGTCCAACGGTGTGTCACTCGTGACTCAGCGGCAAACACCGATCCCTCAAGGAAGAAACTCTCAAGGCCGGGGACACAAGGCAGGTGAGTTTTCCGGGGAATCAAACGAGGTAAACAGGGTCGGCCACAGGTAGTCAGTGCTGGAGATGAGTCTTGCATGAGGTGAAGAACAATCTGGCAATGAGTGTCAGTGAGGCTGGAGTATATATACCAGGGTGATGGGTGATGAGGAGCAGCTGAGGGAACAGGTGAGTGGAGCTGGCTGATTAGGTGAGAATGGCTGGTGACAGGGCAGGCAGAAATGAGCAGGTGACCAGCTGTGACACTACTGAAGTTATGTCCTTGTTCTGATGTGTAAGAATCCTCACTCAGACACTCATCAGTTAAAAATTTGTAACATACTCAACCCCCTCATGAACATGTCACATCTCATGATACATCCATGTGACTGATGTTCACAACATTATAACAAAGTCTAAAATGATTGCTTCCTCATGTGTGGTTTTGCAGGTATGTTAGGCATTTGTACACCTGCAAGCTCTCAACAGAAAACTTCACCACACTCACAGTGTTATTATAGTATTCTATTTATATTAACACCACAGCTTCTCCATATGCAGTTGCATAGTTCCTGTTTAGTGAGCACACATATGTTCACATTTCTTCAATATAAAGCGATGGCCAGCTGCTCATGTGGAGCTTGAGATGGGTTTTTATTGCTACTGTTGTTGAGAAGGACTGTGTGTTTTGACCCCCCTTCACTTATATTAGACAATCATAAAGGAAGGAATACCTAAGAGCCAGTATGAATAGGAGGAATGATGACAACCACCCAAAACTGTTTTAATGTACATAGGAGCATGTGAGTATTGTTTTAAGACAGACTTTAAAATGTGTGAACCTCCCCTTTAATCTGCTGACAGAGTGTAATACACTGCCTGTGCTGGTGACTGACAATATTATGAGAATAGATTTTAAATAATTTGATTTTAAAAAATCATTGTATTATTATAAAAATTGTAATATTGCAAGATCAAGTAGTTTTATTATGGGAAAAGTCTTATTATTATATTAAAGGTGCAATATGTAAGAATTTTCATTTCAATTTTCATTTCAACATTCAAAAATTGAAATTGTCAAACAGATGTGAATAACACAGTTTTGTGGAAGGAACCCCTCGAAAATGAGATGATTCATCTCAAGGGGCTGTCCTGAATAAATAAATAAATTTAAATAAATTCAAATGTACCGCTATAAACCGTTACACACTGTGATGCTACCCTCTCACTGAAGTTGCTTTTGTCAGCCCATCTAAGTTTTGCAGTTGACTAGTAATTAGCACAGTAAATGTTCTTTGTGTTTTTTCAGGTATGGGGGCTTCTTCAAGCCAATGTGATGGATCCCAGCAGAGTGGGATCGGGCAAGACGACAAGCAGCCTATAATCGAGAAGGATGACATTAAAAGGAGGAGCTCCAGCAGGAGACACAGCTCAGGAGAAACAGTGGACTGTCCCACCTGCCAGGGTACAGGACGTATACCCAGAGGTAACACACACACACACACACACACACACACACACACACACACACACACACACACACACACACACGAACACACTGAAGACATCTGTGTCCCCTGCTTTAGTTCCCTGCATTCTTTCCTTGATGTTCAGCTCAATATGACTCACTTTTTGAAGTCTTAAAAGTTCTATAAAGGACATTCACTGCCACTAGATGTCGCAATATAGCATTTTTTGGATTTTGCATTTCCATCACCAGCTGCAGGGCAGCAGATTGAGCCTTCTCAGGAGTAGGGTGACATGGTGACTTCGTGCTGGTCTGATCTGCAGAGTCAAACAGAGTAACTGTTACATGACTGATACATTTTCTGGGCTACATTTCAGCACAGAAGTGCAAAAGATACATTAGGGAATCAGGAAACGGTCACCATCACATGCTGTAAGTTGTCCACCAGACAGCACTGACAGGTTTGTTTTGACACTGTGAAAATGTTCACTACATGTACAGTACACATCTTCTTTTGGCAGTTGAACACAAACACGAGAGGATCACATTTCTTACAATATCATATCTGCTCCTACTTTGTCATCCTTGACATGAAACCATGTTCCATCTGTGTAACAGGTCAGGAGAGCAAGCTGGTAGCTGTCATCCCCTGTACTGACCAGAGGCTGAGACCCAGACACACGTAAGAAGACAAATACCCAACGCTTGAATTTTACTTTGTAAATCTGTGGAGTGGTTATTACCTTGAACCCACGAATTACACTACTGTGCAGATGTAACATCCACAGCATGAATACTGTATATACAGCTGTATACATAGCTGACAAGGTGCTCCTATATTTGATGTGCAAATGTCAATCTGTTTTCTGTTCAAAACATTTTACAGACAAAAGTAAAAATGCACACAGTGACCACCTGCCGTCCTCTGATCTGTCTCCTCTCTCAGGAAGTTGTACGTAGCCGTGTCTGTCGGCATTTGCCTCCTGGTCAGCTCCCTGGTGCTGTTCTTCCTGTTTCCTCGCTCCGTCCTTCTTTCTCCAGTAGCCGTCAAGTCATCCTTCGTTTACTTCCACGAACAGGATGTCCAAATTAACATTACGGTAGGAAGAGAGAGAGAGTGAAGGAGAGGTAGGAAGGGTTTATGGATGCAGAAAGAAATGGGAAAGGTGTTGATAGGTTGTCCTGTCATAATTATTTTGATTGTTACATCTCTTAGTAACAATTCTCATTGTATTACTGTATGTTATAAAATCACAACTTTGTTTCTTTGTAGAATGTTCTGAACATCACAAACCACAACTTTGCACCAGTGCAGGCCTACAATCTGACCGTGCAGGCCCTGAACTTTGACACGGTGGTGGGAACAGTTGCCATCAAGAACGTCACCAGTATCCAGCCTCTGTCCGTCCAAACGGTGAGGCATCGCACAGCATAGAAACCTGTTATCATTGAGGCATGCATGACTGCTGCTAACTGTAGCTGCTATTAGCTATAGGTTGGACCACAGTAGGCCATGTAGCTAGCTTCCTATTAGCTGACTCTGCCTGAGCTTTAAGGCCTTTACACATTGGAGCCAGTTTTTTTTTATGTCAGTACTTGCACAGTGAATTTAACACAGTTAAAAAGAAACATCACTTTTTATTCAGCTTTTGCACCACGAATGAAGGACTCAACCAATCGTATTGTGCGAAACAGATGTCAAGTCACAACTCATGAAAGTGGCGGACCAGTTAATTGTTTATGTTTGACAATATGCTGTATTGTCTGACAAAGGACACAAAATTATCAGGACAATATGACAAATGACATCACTGGGATTTTTTTTGTTTTTTATCTCTTTGCACAAGTCTACTTACTCGCGCAAAGAGATAACTCTGTGTTGTTGTGGTTCTGAGGACACAGTGTGAGTTTGAGGACATTCATTCCTGGCTCCAAAGTCCCAAATAAATGCACCTTTTCCTCCTGTTTGAGTAGTGTTTGTTAAAAACTACAGTGACCAGCTGTAAACATTAAATTGACAGTCAATAAATGGCTTCTGCATCTTTTCTTCCTTCCAGTACTCCTTTGTGATCCCCATCAAGCTGACAGACCCCGGCCTGTGGTGAGTTGCCACTGTTACTTTCTGCATTGTCCTGGTAGAAAATTCCCTTACTGTAGGTGCTGAAGATTTCATTCAGGAAAGTCATAGTTTGTTGTAAAGATAGTAAAGTATCATTTAGTTTTGTATAAAACTGCTCAGTGAACTACATCGTCTCACTCAATATATGTCAGCAACACCAACATGGCCGTCGCCTCGGAACAGAAAAGTATTAAAAAAGGCGAAGTCTGGCCATATTTACGCCTGCAGTTATGTGAAAGAAGAGTCAGCTAACATACAGCACTGACTCTACACAGAGCGTTAAACAAGGTGACATCACTCAGGCAGCTGTTGGGTGTGTAGTCTTTCTAAATAGGTACTTTCACGTTCTTGTATTTATAATTAGAAAGGAATATATTTTTTTGCTTTCGGTTCATATTGATACCACTCTCCTGTCTGTACAGTTAATATAAAGCTACAGCCAACAGTAAGCACTTAGCTCAGATAAGTATAAAGACTGGAAACAGGGAAACAACGAGCCTGGCTCTGTCCAAAGGTGACAAAATCCACCTGCCTCCTAGCGGCGCCTCTAAAGCTTTATATCATTCAAATAACTCCCACACTGGCGAGCTAACTTTTTGTTGGGGTCCAATAGAGTGTTTGCTCTCATCTGTCAACACAGCACTAGTCGCAAAACAAACATTGTGATTGGTTCTATTAATCATTAATCTTTAGAGCTGCTGGTAGATCTATATTTTTTATCTGGCTTTCCCTGTTTACAGTCTTTGTGCTCAGCTAAGTCAGCCTTTATTTCAAAGGGGAAAAAAACAAATGTGTTGTGCTGTGAAGATCACCACTTACATTCAAATGATTTCCAAATCCTTCATCAATTTAGTTGTGGGTGTAGAATTTGTGTGCAGCTCACTGGTACAACCTGTTAACCAGCTAACCTGGTGGTAGAGATAGCTTCTTCCTCCTGGGATAAGATGTGTTTCAGTTTAAACTTAGCGTCTGTCTCTTCTTAGTCAGTTCAAAACATGTATTGTCCTTGTGTTGTAATGTCGTCATTATTATTGTATTAATACAGGTACTTTTATTATTTATTTTATTTCAATTTAATTAACTATTTATTATTATTATTATTATTCATTTAAAACTGTTTTGACCCCTCTCTCTCTCTCTGCAGTAACTACTGTAAGAGAGTTTCCATGCATGTCCACATCCTGTATCTGCACTTACAGTAAGTATCATCATACGTACAGTAATGTGTTTCCATAGGTCTTTAGGATGCTTTCATATTTGTGGATAGTCTCAAGGCTAAATTACTGACTGGGGAAAGAGGTTGCTGTTCTCGGTTCAGCGTTTTTAAAAAATTCTGTGTAATTCAATTAAGGTTTATTGGCAGCAGGCTAATGTCCTGAAAATACCAAACACATGCAGTGCTGTTCGTTGCACCACCACAAAAAAGGCCCTGAGTTAGTTGAGTTTAGCCCTTGTATTCAAGTAACTGCGTTTGACTTTCTTTTAAAAAGAATGATACCAATGTAATGGTCTTTTTTCATATTTTGGCTGAAGAGATTCAGAGAATGTTATGAATGGCACAAGGTTATACATGACTGACGCATGTATGTACACAGAATGATTAATGCCTAACATAGCCTAATGTTTCTGTTGAACATCAGTCAAGTTTTTAAAGGGAACAAATCACCTTCATTTAGTCAGTCAGCCTTTGTCAGACTTTGAGTGCGAGGTCCACATGAACACAAAATGTGTGCCAAAGTTAAAGAATGACACAAGGTACACCTACAAAACTATGTTGTTTTGAAAAATTAAAACTCAGAATTGTAATATTTTACAATATTAATGAGGTAATAATACAAACTTAGAAAGATTTACTTTTTCCATTAGTGAATAAAGAAGCTGCTCTCAGAGGAAAATAAGGTCCCAGAACACTGTTTGAAGCTACAAAAGTGGCAGGGTCCGCCACTTATAAACAAAGTAAAACTGTGTAAATTGTGTTGTCCTTTAAGCTGTTTGTTTATTTAGTCATGAAAACAAATACAGTTTGTTTATTTAGTTTGTTTAGGCAGGAAAAAAATCAGCCAATGAAGATCTTTCTCTGCTCATTAACATTTCTTACCAAAACCACAGAGTGCTCCTTTAAAGCAGGTGTGGTTATTTGAAAGGCCTGATTTGTGTTCAGAATTTACATTCACCAATCAGTTTAACAATAACTGAAACAATATCTGGTATTTTTACTTGAACCTTGCTTGTTGCCAAAGATTGAAACTGATTGAATATTTTGTGCAGTCACAACTCTTGAAAACAAAACATGACTATCGCCCACTTCTGTTGACTTCACTAACTGAATCTTTAAACAGAAGCCATTCAGTCATATTGTTAGGATGGTTTGACTGATGTCAGTGCCAGAGAATTTACACTATCTGTGTTGAGCCTGTGCTCACATGACACTCGGTCCACAGATTAACAGTCCCTCACAGTGATTCACTTCAGACTGGATAGGAAGAAAAGCATCAGTGTGTTTGCCTCAATGTAATTATAGCTCAAAGCTCATGTGATAAGCCATGCAGTTTGAAAACTGTTGTAGATATCACTACTTTGAACTGCTCTGTAAGAAAGAAAGCAGTTTGACACTGTGCATGTTTTGCATGTGCAACCACACCATTTTTATATTTAACTTTTTTTGTCTTGTACTCACTGTGCATACAGACACATGTTTCTCTCTGTATCGTACAAAGTTAAACTTAGCCTTATTGACCAGCCTTGAAAAAATGATATTGTTGGTCCATGTTAGACCATCCTTAAATACACTGGGCCTTCCCTACCCTGTCAGTGGCACTCAACCCAATGAGTCTCAAACTGATTATTTTGGTAGTTTGTCATTTTTGTACCGACAACTGATGCCTTATCGGTCTGAGAGCATTTTCGAGTAAAGTTCCTGTGTTTTTAGGCGTCTATTGGAGCTGAATAGGTTATCAAAAATAACACGTGCATGTTGGTGCATGTGAGCCCCGCCCTTCTGACCGTTTGACTGCCCCATGTATAGACACAGTTCGTGTGTGTTCTGACTTATGCCACTTTTGGGGACAAACCCCCTCCTGCATTTGCATGGAAACAGTTCTACTAAACCTTCAACACTTCAAGAGTATTCCAAGTCTGGTATGGTACCCAATATGGCAACCTTACTACGACAACACGACTCTGGGAATCTGTGGATAAAATGACAAGAAATGTTACATTTCTTTTTGTATACAATGTAAATACACAAGATACGAGTTATGGATGTCGGGCTGGCTGTTTCCCCCTGCTTCCAGTCTTCATGCTAAGCTACATTAACCACATCATGACTCCAGCTCTGTGCTGAACACCTGCTCACATCTGATCACATAGCAAATGGTAAAAAGTGTATTTCCCCAAATGCTGAACTGTTCCTTGAAATCGCAAAAATCACTAATCCATGTTTCTGTAACACTCGTGTTTTTTAACCTGACATCAGTGCCAGTACAATTCTTCCACGTTTTGTCTTCCCTCTACTGCAGGATGTCTATGACAGTGTACTACCTGGCCCACTATGAGCAGCTGTCCATGGAGACGTATGAGTACATCGACTGCGGAGCCAACAGCACCGTACCACACAGTGTGCAACCCCCACCCACCTGATGGACGGGTGTTGGATGAACGGACGAAAACTGTGGAGTTGGGCCTACAGTGTTTTTTTTTTTATTACATTTTTTTCTGTGGACTGTGTCACTAAAATGTCTGATAAGATGTAACGTGATACCAGGATGTGATTAAGTCACCCTGGATGGATCCATGAAGGGGCCTGGAGGTGGAAGATAAATCCGAGTGTGTAAATAACTGGATGGTGTCAAATGCACCACTCTCACTGTCTCTACGGACAGTTTTTACAGTGCTGTGGAGAAAACCGATAAAAACCTTGAGGCCAAGGACACAGTGACAGTATGAAGGTCGGAGCAGAAATGCCATGCCACCTGAGGATCTGAATTGGTTCTGATTCTACTGGAGAGATGTTGTTACTGAATGTGAAAATGTTGGATTTCTTTTCTTTCACTGTCACCACTCAATAACTGTCAGTTTATGTCATTTTACTATATTTTGTCATTTTGTTCATAATCTGAAAAGGTAAGGTGCAGTAGAAGTGTTGAAATATAAGGATTGTCTAAGTGAAAATTGCACAATAGTTACGTCAGTATGGTGTGTGTATAAATGACAAGCAGAAGACGTCGGATAAAGACCTTTTTATTGTTTTTCATTTTAATTTCACATTCAGTGTTAAGTGCCATTCTGGTGGCTTCTAATCTTGTCGTATGCCTTATAACCTCAGGTTCACATGGTTGTGCCCACTGTCCAATAAAACTCTAAAACACAATTTTAATGTTGCACTCATCAATATTTTTATAGAAACAAATCAAACAGCTGCTCGCAATCTGAAAGGTTTGCGCTGTTGGTACTGACTCATACACAGGGAATTATCATCTCTACAGAGCCTTTAAGCCTCTTTTAGTTCACTGTTTTGGTTTTCCTGCCTCATTTCACAACAGCTTTTCTAAAAAAACAAAAAAGAGAGATGCGTTTTAGGCGACATTCTTCTGATGAACTTAAAGCCTTGACGACCTCATGCTGATGTTGTTTTCACAGAAAGGAGCAGAGCTGCTGTTCAGAGCTGTCAAACGGTCTGGTGATCCAGTGAGGTCGTCAGAGAACAGTGCCGTCACTCATCTTCCTCACCACTGCTGGGTGTACTGTAAGGACTGTAACATAAACTGGCATTACTCCTCTGAAAAGACTCAAAACGGCTCTGCTTTAACAACCGAGTTCTCTCCTGAGATGGGGAGCCTTTTCTCAGGTCACACACTGACACGTGACAGTCTAAACTCTTAATAAGGAAGGCTCTGATACTTACTGAGTATCTGTTGGGGACCTTGGCACTGTGATGGCCAGGTGTCTTCAGGTCACTCTTACAGTGAGGACACTGGCCTCCAGCTGGAACCAACACATGAAAAACATGACGCAGGTTAAAGCTGCACAAGTTCTTACAAGGTTTTAGACTCTAAAGCCTTGTTCAGACTGCCAGCTCTAAAGTTTAGAGACTAGCTGGTGAACATAGTGGAACATTTTTCAGGTAATTTAACAGTTTTTTGTAGTTATACTATTCCTGCTATGACAAACAATATAGACACATTACTTTGATAAACAAGGACCTTCCCATATCTGGAGTTCAACCCAGGCCGCCTGGGTGAAAACCAGGAACCCTAACCACTAGACCACATTGGAGCTCAGTGCCCAGACACAGAATGAAGCACCGATCGATGGCTGAATATATTCATTCACTTTGTTTCCATCAATCATTTCCAGGTAAACAGTAAATCTGTGCAGGTGATATCTGAGACCCAGTGTGGAGCAGCCTGTGTGGCCCTTCATGAATCCTTCAACAGGCCTCCCTGTAATGAGAACACTGGACGGTGACGGCTGTTTGTGTGTGCGTGTGTTTGGCAAAATGATTTAGATATTTCAGCCTGATTCACCTCCAGATTACACATGAAAATGATGTGGGTAACTTGAGACAGGTTCAAAAGATCTTATGTGGATCAGGAAAACATTTAAAGGCATGCAGAACACACAGACAAGACCGAAGCCCTCTTCAGACCTGATATTGACATCCGTCCTGAGTTATCCGATCCAAGTCCATCAGTTCACGTGTTCGCAACATGTTTGTGGTATAAAAGCAAACCCAAGATAACAACTTGACCTGACGTCATGTTTTGTTTAGTACCTGCAGTGGAAAAAGCCTTGTTTTTGGCCTTGAAAAAGCCACCCTTGTTCAGGATATTTATCCACGGTACCTGTTTGCTCCTGTGTTGCGTTTGATTGGGTTGCATCGCGGCTGGTCTCAGAATCCCTCTGCAATAGCTGTAAAAGAGAGGTAAACAATGGGACAGAGTCACAAAACATCACTGAAGTCATTGTTTCTTGTGTTCCATGCTAACATGTTAGCATTATTGGTTTACACAATACACGATACAGGACTGAAAGGAATTTCTTATGTTTTATTCATTAGGCCACATTAGTGTATTATTACATACCTGCCAAAGTTAAAAGAAAAACTGAACATTTAGATTTTTATATGGTGATGTATAAATGTATATCTTTGGAAGTATCACAGTGATTTATAGCCGTACATTTCTAAACTGCCCACCAAGTTCAGATCTTGTAAGAACAATTGATTTTTCTCCACAGAGAAAGTAGCTTTGATCAGTATTTGCTCTGAACACGGTCTATGTGCCCCACAATGTGGAAGATCCAATTAACTATATCCAGAAAATCACACTTTTTTAGCTTCATTAGCCACCGAGCAGCTTTTAAAGGACCTATTTGTAAGGAAAATTGATTTTTGACTCTTATTCCCAACCTTTCCAATATTGATGCTTTGGTATTGAGGGACAGGTCGGCCATCATGAATGAATGCTGCTCTGTGAACGCTGAAAATCTTTAAACAGCTTTTCCCTCTTTTCCCAGTCTTTGTTTAAAGCTAAGTTAACCAGCTGCTGCGGGTTGCTTTGTATTTACTGTCAGCCCACACATGACAATGGTACGGAGCCTGGGAGCCTAAAACTGCAAGAATGAAACAGGAACTGAACTCAAACCACAAAACCAGACAGCAAAGCAGATGCAGATCCAGCTGTTAGAGCATCTCCAGAGATCAGCCTTTGAAAAAATAAAGTGATCATCCAGCAGAACTGTTTAAAGATGTTTAAACAGGTATAAAGGACAGGATTGGTTATAATGTAGGGCAGACAGACAGCAGCTGAAATAATGCAAAGTACTAAATGCAAAAGAAATCTGATCTTTATTTGAACTCATCCGTAATTAAAGTTCATCACAGCCTATTTCCAAGTGTAGCTCTAAACTATATTCACAATTTTTCTCCTCATCTCATATTTATTTCCTTCTTGTCGTTTCTAAAGAAGGTCCTTAAGATATCTTCCATCCTAAAGATCGATAGATAACCTTTTAAATCAATTCAGAATCAAACAGATTTTTCAGAGGATAACTTTGAAAATTGGTAAAATCCTTCATTTTGGATGCATTTGTATCTTAATATTTCCTTCAGGTGCCTATAAGTGACATATTTGGTGTCTCAACTTAGTTAAAGTATATGCCACTAAACTCAGGTCTTCGTAATCGTCAGGTAATCGTAACCATTAAACTGAAAGGAAACAAACATATTTTTGTGTCCATACACATCCTGGAAATCAGCAACAGGATACAAGCGTCCAGATTCACTCAGGAAACGAGTATGACCTCATGCTGGGGTGTCACATGTCCCTGCTCAGTTTCCAATCAGCCCTGCTGTTGTTCAATAATAAAGTAGAGCGACCTTGCTGCCCAGTTGTTACAGCAGTGATCCCCCCCACAGACTGAGGCACAGGCTGCTTTAGATTTTACATTTAGATTGCTTAAATCAGTAACTACGTACATCACCCCTGCAAATGTTTTTGCCGTTTAACACATCATCTTAGATACAAACATTGCTTTTTTGGATTATTGTACAGTCTTACAGGAGAACATGGTGTGAGGATTTATGCCCCATGTTCCAGTCGCACTATGTTATATTTATTTAACCTCATGTTTACTTTTCAGATGATGTCACAATCAGAAAATAATGATGTGATCAGCACAGCAGCACAGCAGCCTGCAAATCACCGGCTGGTTAACATCATTAGTTCTCATTTAGATGTTTGACAACGGGAACCAAAAAATGTGGAGAGGAGAAAAACAAAATTGTGATTTCAATAGATGTAGTCTAAAGAAAAATTTCCTGAGTAAGTGTACTTTATCACTTACTCATTTCCTTCTTAACCTTCTTACTAATTGCTCAGTACAACATGTCGTTCACCTGCTGGTGGTCTCTGGCTGTCCTGCGGTCCAGAGCACTCTGACGCCGCCTGGCCTCCCAGTGCATCGCTGACATCCTGATGTACAGCAGCTAGAGGAGGCATTGACAGATCAATATTCACTGTGAAAATCTGACCTGAGCTTCTAATTGTATGGTGTTAAGTAACAAAGACAACTCTGTGGCTTGCTCACACATTAGGTCACATAAAGAATAATAACGAATAAAGGAGGAGTAATAAAAAGTAGTTGATGAGTACATTTTCTGCTGGCTTTGGCCTTGCATTGAATGGACAGATGTAATTGTGGTATTAATCTTCTCAGTATGAGAGTTAGGGGGAAGAGCATTATGTTGCCCGAAACTGTTACTTTTAAGTGTTGGCAGTGCAGACGCCTGTGTAAAATATGTTTAATTGCCAGTATTTTAGCACACATGATATTTAGTTAATTTGCCTCACAAGCCGGTGATTCAAGTCAGCATATAAGGCATGCACTGTTATGTGTGTTGTACTGGAACTGAGTGGAAACCACTCACATCTGGCTCAACCCCGAAACTGTAATGGTTTGGTTAAGGGGCACGTAGAGCACACCTGTGACCACACCTCGCTGAAACTTGGAGTTAGCAGGAATCTTTAATGAAGAGCAGCATGTGGTATTAAAATTATTATTAGATGTTTTGTTCTGAGAATGTTTAGACATACACCTGCTTCCTCTCTGTGAAACTGTATTACCTGTATGTGATCTGACAGCAGAGTTACCTGATACACTTTAACTCCAAACCACTGCCCTCGGCTCCTCTGATTACTGATCTCTTATCTGTGTTACATGCTCTCCGTGCACTGCTCTGAGCTGGCACAAACTGGATACCTATCACGGACAATCACAACTTGGAGCCGTTTTATTATAATATTATAATTATTAAATGTTAGTATTGTGTCATGCATGTAAATATGCCCAGCCTGCATGGGATTACAATGAATATAGGACAGATACACAATGATATACATCATATACATGTTCTGCTGATACTACACAAAGTAAAAAAATACTGGAAATGTGAAACCGATGGATATTTTTAAGGAGACAATTTTTTAGCCATGTTTGTTGCAACAACTTCTCCTAACCCTAACCAAGTGGTTTTTGTGCCTGAAGCTAACCAGAGCACAAGCGCAGCATTTGTCATAACGTAAAACAGAAAATTGAACCTAAAGAAACTTAAATTTGCAATATAAAGAAATGTAAAGTTTCAACATATCAGAAACGTACATTGCCAACATTTAGTATGGTGAGTGAGTTTGAAATTACATGATGTATCCTGACTTAGTGCCATGTTTTTACATATTATGCACATACAGCATATCCTTAATATGTAATGTGTTTAGGTAAGACGCATTACCACAGGACAACACATCTATTGTTTTGCCCTTAGAGCAGCGGTTCTCAAAGTGGGGTCCAAGGACTCCCAGGGTTCCCACAGAAACTAATAATAATAATAATTCATTTTCACTGTAATTCCATCCATATGTAACACAATGTCAAAAATGCATGACTGTTTTGGTAATGGGATTCATACACTTCATACACTTGTCATAAAACATCTGAAAGCAAACTTCTTAAAGATGGTGGTCAGTGGTCTAATTTGTTTCAGTTCAGGGGTCCTTGATGTGAAAAAGTTTGAGAAACCACTGCTGTAGAATATTTATGAACAAATGTGTCTGTATGTTACAGCAGACAATTCAGCTGAGTGACGTCTAAGACATAATGAGCACACAAATAAGAGTGTTTCCTCACCTGACCTGGTCCCCGTAGAGAAAGCAGCTCTGGCAGCTTCAGTGGACGACTGGTAGAGGCTGAGGTGTCAGTCTCTCTTTACCTCTCTCCTACCTCTGACCTTGTTAAGTGGAGTTTCCAGGCAACATAATGCTCTCCTGGACAGCTTTTGTAAAGGTACAGGTGGATAAATCATTGTTCTGCACCTCCTGTGGCTCACTAACAATGCTCCCACCTCACTGTGTGGATGCTTCTCTGCACAATTCTGTCTTTGTGGTCTTATATCAGTAACTTCTTTTAAATCACTTCTTAAAACCCACTTTTTTAGACTTGTTTTGATGTGAAGTCATCCTTTTTTCACTGAATTTTCATCTTTCCATCTTTCATTCCTTGTACTGCTTCTTAAAATATTTATCTGTTTTTAATTCCTCGCTCGTGTTGTCTTTTTTCTTTCTGTCCTTTACTGGTTTTATTTGTTGTCCTTTGTTACTTTTACTGCTCATAATGTTATCTGTTCTTAATTCCTCTGATGTGATGTCATCTTCTAATCTTCCTTAATTGTTTTTATCCTTTTAATTATTTCTATTTTTGCATACATTTTTTTTTAACTTACATTAGACTAGACTTCCTTGTGTTTGGCCTGACTGTTTACGCTTTATTCTGTAATATTGTTATATTTTCCTGCTTTTGCTTGATTTTCATAGCACTTTGTAAACTCTGTTTTTAAAGGTGCTGTAAAAGTTTATTATTATTATTATCATTATCATTATTATTATTATTATTATTATTATTATTTGTTGATGAAGATTCTCAGTCATCTAGGTCATGGTAATTCTAAGTGCTGTATCGTAGGCAACTGGACTTGTTTCAGAGACGTGTCACCTCTCATCCAACTAACTGGAGAGGAGTAGGCAGGCTGTTAAACTCTGTGTGGGAGTGTCCTTACAGAGTCGTTAAGGACACCTGTGAGCTCAGAGTTTCAGAGTCGTTAGGGCCACTTGTGGGTCGTTGACCTGACCGGCCTTCATGTGGGTTGCTAAGGCTAGGTGAGCCCAGGTGTGGATGGTCGTTAAGCTGTCTGGGGAGAGAACTCAGTACAGCATTGTAGGTGGGTGATAAGTAATGTCGTAGGCCACCTCAAAGACGGTCATCCCAGTTTGACATAGATGGTCACAGGGTCTGAGCATGAAAATGGGGTAAACTGCTGCTATGTGCGTGTCAGACAGAACTTAGTATTAGCACCATTATCTATCCAGTTATCTGATACACTTTGCTCCCAGCTACTCTTTACTAAAGTGAGAGAAATGTTGTCACAGCTAGGTTGGTTGGGTTTGATCATCCATCAGGTCGGCCATTCCTCCTGCGGACAGCAGAGTGCGCTGCTACCCTGTGTGCTCCCTGTGTGATGAAGATTGGTGGTCTGTATGGCTGACTGCTCTGTGATCAGCTTTGCAAATTCAGGACAGGACAGACCTCTTGTCCTGCATTTGGTGTAGCTGTTCAAGGACTAATAATAATAGTTAGCAGTGAGAGAATAGTATAACTAGAACACAGGAAGATCGATGTCTTCAGTCTGGATGAGCACACTGCTGTTCCCAAAGGTCAACAGCGAATACTCACTCATGCAGCAAATTGTTTTTGAGGGATTTTCTTTTCTTTCTTTTTTTTTTATTGTTTTTAGTTTGGATTGTTTCCTGCTCCAAGGGCTTGATATAGTTTGAATCTATTATAAAACACATCAAAATCAACTTTGATTACCTGCTCATATGTAACTGAGCTCTGCGTCAGCGGTGGAAAGTAGCTGAGTATATTTACTGTTACCGTTTACCGTTTACCATTTAGTACTTTACCTAAATACAATTTGATATACTTTGCACTTTGTACAATACTTGAGTACTTAAGTCTACAAGCTATACCCAGAAGTATATCAAATAATTTTAGCTCCGATGTATCAACTTACAGTGATGGAATGTAACTAAGTGCATTTTTTTCTCAATTTTGAGGTACTTTCTTCAAGTATTTCCTTTCTCTGCTACTTCATAATTAATTTAGTCAGAAATCAGATTTCAAAACATTAAGTCTGATAATGACAAAAATGCTGAATAACAGAGTATATAGTAAAGTAAAGTGTTTTACTTGTACCTAATATACTTAAGTACATTTATTGCCAGAAAATAACTTCTTAAACTTAAGTATTATACACTTTAAGACTTTTACTTTGACTTCCATTTTTACCAAAGTCATATTTTAGGTAACAGGATATCTTATCTAAAGTATGACTTTTGGGTACTTTTTACAGTACTGAGAAGTTATAATCCTTCCTTCCTTCCTTTCTTCCTTCCTTCCTCATTTTCCATAATTAAAATATGGTCTACAAATAAATTATGATTTAATGACTGAACAAAGGGTAAGTGTGGGCTCTGGCCAAGCATTTGATACCAACTGTAAATACTTGATACTGATACTTGCCAACAACTTACCAACCCCACCCTGTGGCATGAATGTGATGGGTGAGAGACAGAGACAGAGAATTAGCCCGGTAATGCTCGCCGTCATGACAAGACAATCTGCAAAACACCATGAGTTTTCATTTTAGCTCCTGCATGTGTGTGTGTGTGTGTGTGTGTGTGTGTGTGTGTGTGTGTGTGTGTGTGTGTGTGTGTGTGTGCTTGCTACGTCTGTGTGCTCATATCTTTCCTCACACACTGGACACTGCTGATAACAGCCTTTTGGATTTGACTCTGTTGTGCAGCCTGTCACAAATGCGCGTGCACACACACACACACACACACACACACACACACACAACTGAAGCTTCCATGATGCTGACATAATCAGTTTTACATCAGATCTACAGATCGTCTGACAGCACTGCAGCATCATTTTATTCACAGCAGGATTAAAATAATGATAAATTATAATTGTGTCGTGGATAGGTTTTTTGCGTCCTCTATCAATGTTACATGTCCTCCTTCCTCCTGTACAAGCAGTCAGTCAGCTTGGCTCCAGTCAGTCAATAGGTCATCAGTGCTTTGGCACACACACACATTTGCACACACCCACGTGTTATCATAATGAGTGTCGGGTAACAAGGAAAGCACTGCGTGGGCCATTATCATTCAAATCAATACAGCAGACCCATTATGTCATAGATGGCTCACACCGACCCATGATGACCTGCTGGCACTCTGAGCTGCTGTGGAAAAGATATCACCTCTACAATCGGCCATTGTAGCTCCTTTTTAGCAGATGACGCAGCGTTGCTTTTGCTTAACATTCATTTTGTTTGTATGCAGCTGTTGTTCATGCAGTTTCTTCTCAGGAACTGGAAGAGAATTATAGATGGCCAAAGTCATGACATCATGTCCAGACAAGCCTCTGTTCTACTAGTCAGTAGTGCACACAGTAGTTACACATAAAGCATTTATTATATCGACCTTTCTGAATAATTGAAGCGTGTTCCTCTGGTTTACTTTACATATTTTAAAGGTGCAAAATGTAAGAATTAGCCTCGTGTTTAATTCATACTCCAAACAAATGAGGGGCAGCACATCACCAGAGTAACCGCTAACTGATGCTATCTGTAGCTGCCATTAGCTCTTTAGCTCAGTTAGCCATGCAGCTGGTGCTCCTTTTAGCTTACTCTGCCTGTACTGGGAGCTCAGAGCACCAGGGGAGTGTTGGTGTTGTTTACTACTGGACTATCACCTCTGGAGTACAAAGTGGCCAGGGGCGATGTACTTCTTACAAATTGCACCTTTAATGGCTGATGATTCCAAAAGTGCTAAATCCACTGTGACTCAAGTTTTGTCATTTATCTGTAATCAATTTGGTGACACTTAAAAATCAATCATCTCTCTTGTGTCACAGTGCTCATCATGAATTTAAACAAGTAAATGACCTAGGTCTGGAAATGCATTCTTGTGTGCACACCTATACAGTCTGCTGATCTGTGATGTTTGTCAGTACAAATAGATCTGGTCTTGTGCTGTAGTGGACTGCTCTAGGACTTATTGATTGGAGAAGCTACTTTAAAAGCAGCTATTTGCAGGATACCACTGGATAAAGCTACCCGAGGGAGAAATCTAACTAACTAATCTAACTAAAGCTACTAAGAAAAACTGGTTCAAACTACTCAGGTAAAAACCAATGCCATTCAGTTCAGTTTATTTCAAATAGAGCTCGCTTCTTCACAGGTCAGACATAAGCCAAAAATATAAAATACCCCACTGTTAATGGGAAACAGTGTCAGCTTTGGTTTTGGACACAATGTCCATTCCTGTAACTGAAGTACAGGGGGCGCTATTGCACCAAGCAGGATTACTCCTAAAACAGCATGCAACAACGTTTCTTAACATTTGTTAGCAAAACAGCAATAATTAATGCTTATGACTAACTGACACCTAATGTATTCAGGCTGTACAAATTCAGATTCAAAACATTAAAAAACAATGGCCAAGTATTTTTCACAGGTGAGCAGACAGTCCAGCTTCCTGGAAGCAGGCAAGTGTCAGGTTTAAGTATGGCCGTGGTGATTCTTCCTTGATTTGGGAGGTTTATCCGTGATGACACAGTTTCTGTGTGCGCACTGAGCACATGCACTACACAAAGGTCAATGTGGTGGCGGTGCCTGGGCATGCCTGCACAAAGGTCAGGATGAAAGGAAAAGTGGACAGAGCAGGAAAAAGTCATTCAATTAAAGTAGGGAAGAATTGGTCAAAAAAAATAAAAAAAATAAAAAAGATTATTTTCCTTTAATGGCCCAAATTTGTTTGTAGTTTCAGTTGTTAAAGTGGAAACAGACAACTTGTTATTGCTGTCACAAGGACAACCTGAGCACTCACTGTTTTCCTCAGAGTAGCATCTACCAACAACACAGGACAAAATGTGATTTTATTCATTCATTTAGTTTATCATGGACATAAGGAAGTGGATATAAATGGCGCCGGGTTGCCAGCCTGACTGGATCATCAGTCAGCCTTCATTTTCCCAGATTTGTGCCCCTTGGCAGACAGAATGGCACAGTGAAAGCAGCCTTAAAGGGAACCAATCTAAATGCAGATGGTGTCATTATTCCATAGCTATCGAAAATATTTACTTCATAATGAGAACTTTAAGAAAAAAACTTGCCTATTGCCGGTTTAAATACACAAAAAGGCAACATTGTAATTTAATTACTTAAATCATTATGCGAATATGAATATAGTTACTATAAGTTACAGATAAGTTGGTCTCCTGCAAAATGCAGTTAAACTACACGTTTAATTACATGTAGTTCACTTCTCTGCAAAACTGTTCATATTTTTTGCAAGTCACCTGCACTAGAAGGTAAGTACATTTAACTCAGGTTCTGCAGTCTACTTGAACTGAGCATTTTCCATTTTATTCTACTATATGTTTCTCTACAACACAGAGGTTAAGTAATGCAGCCTATTTTAATACTTAATACCACATTTCTACATGCAGCCAGTTTTGAGTAATTTTGCAGGTTATATTTACATCCGACAGTCATGATCCTTTTAAAGCATGATGCATCTTTAAACTACCCAACAGCATGTACAGCTATTAAAATTGGCTCCATATTGACCAGCTGCAAGAAAAAAAAATGCTGCCTTTAAAGGAGCACTGTGTAGTTCTGGTGAGGAAATGTTAATGAGAAGAGAAAGATCTCCGTTGGCTGTTTTTTTTTCTGCCTAAACAAACTAAATAATCAAACTCTGAATAAACAAACTGACCTTTCAGGACAACACAATTTATACTGTTTTACTTTGTTTATATGTGGCGGACCCTGCCACCTTTCTAGCTTCAAACAGTGTTCTGGGGACCTTATTTTCCTCTGAGAACAGCTTCTTTTATTCACTTATGGAAAAGATACATATTTCAGAGTTTGTTTTATTACCTCATTAATATTGTAAATATTAAAATTAAAGTTTGAATTTCTCCTCTAAAACTACATAGTGACCCTTTAATACTTCATAATAATAATCAAAAATATATCGTGCACAACACTGAGTTAAATGCCATAGCCTATTTTTACTTCCATATGTAGGCTGATAAAGTATTTTTATGTTATTTCTAGTTTTGCTCAAGTAGCTTATAGCTAACCAAATTCTATAAAATGTTCAAAAAAAAGTGTCCTTCACAAGAAAGCACAATGACACGATTACCCAACGTGTAAATAAAGATAGAGTGAACGTGGGGCCCACAGGGAGAGGACACACACCAGAGCAGATCAATGACTTGTTTCTCCTCCGGTCTCACTCCGTGTCCCCACCCCCCACTGCTGTGACGTCAGCAGCGGGGGGTTGGCATTGTGTTACAGGAGCTGCCTCTCTCTCCTGCTGCCACTGTTCGTCGGACACTCGGGACGTCCGCACCGCGCCGCGCGCTGCTGTAAAAAAAAACAATCTGTTGGGATTATTTGGCTGTTAAAAGTTGACTATTGTTCGCGCTGGGACCATGTTGACCAGTTTGAGGAGCTTGGAGGCGCTGCCAGGTGAGACTATCAACTATTTTAAGACACAATGTGAATACGCCGTCCGCCGCCGAGCTCTGCATGAAGACTCCGGACTACTCACTCAGGGACTGAAGTGCTGTTTTACTACAGAGTCCCCTCTTCTTTACCTTTTATCTTGTGTTTGTTGGCTGTTTTAACCGAGTTCAACACGGGTGTGCCAGTCTGGGGAAACTAGCATTACTGGTTAGCAAAAAAAAAGGCTCAGAGGGAGCCGCGGCTGGCTTCAGCAGAGGCTCTGGTCTGCTCTCTTTGACTCCCTGTCTTTATTCCAGTCGTGTGTCAGGACACAGCTAGAAACAGAAACACTGCAGCTGCTGACAATGATCTGTGCCCTGCAAGTGCCACGGCTCACATTCACTGCAGGACAAAGGCTTACTGGCAGTTTACATCAAGCGCTTTTTAACAACACAACAGTGTAGTTACATCAAGTTTCAATCATTTTTTTAAAGATGGGTTAAACCTGCAGCCTGTATTGTATGTAAATATCTATTTTGGTGAAAAGTCACTAAATGCAGCACAGCTTTAGTCCTTTCTGATGGTGAGACTGTGTTGGAGCAGAACTAATAAGTCTCAGCTAGTCTCATTAGGACAGCCCAGTGCCCTTGTACAAACAGCTGACTCATGCTTTTCCTCCCCCTCTCCTTTCCTCCCTCAGGTCCTCAGTGACTGTAGCCACTGGTCTGCCCCCCATCTTCCTGCTTCAAACTTTGAAGTGAGGCCAGGAGTGTGAACCGCTCTCCAGCCAAACCCACCCCTCCTGGCACCTTCAGAGCCCTCTCCAGACACACACTTTGTCGCTGCCAAGGACACAGAAGGCAATTGAGACAAGGACCCAGGAAGTTTAAAGGAAGATCAGCCTAAGGAAATCATTTAAGAGGGATTATTCCACTTCACAGGACCTAAACATGGGGAACCAGCTAACAGAAATTGCCCCAAACACCCCATTCCTCCCCAGCTTCCAGTCTTTGCATGTAGTGGTGATCGGTTTGGACTCTGCAGGGAAAACCGCCCTCCTCTACAGACTCAAGCTGCGGGAGTTTGTTGAGACAATCCCCACCAAGGGCTTCAACATGGAGCGGATTAAAGTGGCCATGGGGAACTCCAAAACCAACACCACCGCGTTCCAGGTGTGGGACGTTGGCGGTCAAGAGAAGCTGAGGCCCCTCTGGAAGTCGTACACCAGGAGGACGGATGGCCTGGTGTTCGTGGTGGATGCTGCTGAGACGGAGCGCATGGAGGAGGCCAAGGTGGAACTCAATCGGATCACCCGGTCAGCAGAAAACCAAGGGGTGCCCGTGCTGGTTCTGGCAAACAAACAGGACCTGGATGGAGCCATGTCAGCTTCAGAGGTAATTATTGTTACATGAGTAATGGCTTGGTGCTGTGATATACAGCTGAAATGATTTCTCAGGTAAACGGTGAATCAGCGGACAGAAAATGTTGCAACAGTTTGTTTATCGATTAATTGATTTAATTATAAAGTAAAGCTGCCAAACATCCTCTGGGTCTGGCTCCTTTCAGCTGTCGGTTAATGTTTGCGGGGAAAGATGCTTGGGGTAGATTATAATGATGAAATACTCCGAGAAATTTCATGTTTCATCATTTTTTTTTGCTGTTAAACTGAAAAATATCTGGCCTCCTCGTCACAAGTGATTGATAACTACATCTGAAGGATCATTGCAAACAAATTTGTGTTAATGTTTTAATTTTCTGTGTTTAAAAAATATTGGCCAATATATTCATATCACACTTTTTTTATTTCCTTAATAAAAGTAGCTGCAATGTCCCCAAATATCCAGTATTGGCCGGGCTCTAATTAGTTTACTGCACAGCTCTAGTTTAGACTAAAGTTTCAATGATTAATGGATTAGTTAATCTATTCATTGGCGTGAGATGATTCCAGCTTCTTAAATGTGAATGCGTTCCACTTTATTTCCTCCTATAACGGCAAACTCAATATCTTAAGGTTGCTGACGAAAAGACAAAACGTTTGAGGATGTCATCTTGGACCGTAGGAAACACAACAATTTTTTTTCAGGATTTTCTGACATTTTATAGAATAAACAACTAATCAATGAATCCAGATAATAAAGGAAAGATTAATTTAATATGAAAATAATCGTTAGTTGCAGCCCTGGCTCAAATATAGACCTGCATAGATGGACTGTTAAATAATCTCCAGGAGTGAGTGTTAACGAACAGCTGAACTTTAAAATGGCAGCTATGAACATATGTGTGTGTTCTGAAGTCTTGCAGAATCATCCACAGCACAATATTGATTTCTGTCAATTTGAATATTTCATACCCTAGATAGATTGTCTAAATACCCTCGAAGAAATGCCTTCACCCGATGTTTTCCTCAAAAGTAGAAAGTGTAAATATATTATATTTTGGTAGCCTTCAGCAGCTTTGATTCATAATATCATCCGTCCTCAAAACAAATAGTTTTTCAAACCATGAGGAGCTTAAAATCTTACTGGTAAAAAAAATCAAACCTGCTGTCTACTTAGACAATCTTTTCACCTGAGAGCATTTCAGTCAGGATTATTGAAAGATTGATTGTGCAGTGATTTGTGGCTCAGTTATGCCGGAGTGAGAGTCAGGTGGTGACTGTTTTGTGCTTTGTGTTTCAGGTTGAGAAGGTGCTGTCTCTCCATGAGATGAGCTCCTCCACGCTGCACTACACACAGGGCTGCTCGGCGCTGGATGGTCAGGGCCTGCAGCCCGGCCTGGAGAAGCTCTATGAGATGATCCTGAAGAGGAAGAAGATGCTCCGACACAGCAAAAAGAAGAGATGAAGCGGAGGATTGCAGCGCTGCTGAAGATAGAGGAGACTTTTTGAACCACTACTTGTAGAGGGCCCTCTCAGCAGACATGTCTGTGACACTTTGGGAACTTCAGTGGGTGAAACCAGAGGAAAGCCTGACAGACAAGTTGGGATGTCTTCAACCAAGTTCAAACTGAGGCTGTGAAGTCTGTGCCAAATGTTACCGCCTTCCTTCACCCTGTAGACATGAGGACACACCTGCTTCCTTTGGGACAGTTTCTGCCCTCGAGCACTCTCTCCTCTCCTCATCTCCCGCCCTTAAAGGAGCAGAGACACATACATCTCCAGAGGGAACGACGGAGGAAAACCTGTGCAATACAAGATGAACACTCACAGATGCAATCACTCCAATATTGAAGGATATTTTGTACCACTACTTGTACAAACTGTAGTGCCAACAGAAACCTGTAGGCCTGGCCCAAGCATCGTTCCTGTTCCGTTCACTAAGTTTCAATGTCACACTTTACTCTAAATTGTTACGTTGCATGATGTTAACCCAAATATCTGCTTGGGAATATGAAGACAACACTTTTGTTGATCAAAAGAAGACTATTATGAATATTCTAGTTTAGTAACTGCCCAGTGTGAAGATGTGCCACTGACACGATATTTACAGACTGACACACTGAGGCTGCTGAATCCAGTCATGCAAGTTTAGATTGTTTTTTCACTCTCACCAAAGTTGTTTGCTTGTCTCAGTTCGGTGTATTTCAGGGTTGGCTAAATGGTTGGTTGGTTGTTAAGTTCAAACAAGAAGTTGTTTTTACACTGTGTATATTTTTTTTGTAAAATGTCAACATGAATAAATTATTGAGAAACTTTGGCATTATTTCTTGGATACTCGTCTCTTAATTTAATCGTCGACAATTCCTGTGAGAAGACCAAAACCAAACATCTCCCAATACTCGTCTCACTCCCCTACCCTGTCTGAGGCTCTCGTCTGCAAACCCATTGGTTACTACTTGGCCCCATCTGTGAAGAATAAGTTACAAAAGTATATTAAGCAATACAATATATGTCTAAAAAATGTAAATGTAGTGTATTTATTGTAAGTAGTATAAAACATTGACCCGTGGCTTCAAAATCCCTCTCAGAAAATAGTCTGAACTACACACTACCATTAAGAAGTTTAGTATCACCTACCAGGCTATGTGGTGGTTCAACCAGACCGACGACTGACAGACAAAAGAGCAGAAAGACGAAAATGCCTCTGACCAACAGTTAAATAAGAACATAAGAAATCACCAGTCTTTGGTAAAATAAATGATTAGCAAAGCATCAAAATCAGTGCAGATTTAAACAGGAACAGGTTCCTGTTTCAGTGTCAATTGTACAGTAATGTCCCTAACAAGTTGGAATTAAGAGACAAATTGCTATAAGCTAAATATAGTATATCAGCTAAACATACTATAGACTGACAAATCACAGTTTAAACCTTTCCAGCCTAACAGACTGCAGAGGGCACAAAATATAACTGGTTTCCAAATATTCGGAGCCCAATGACCCCACTGTGGCTCAATGGTGGTCTAATGGTCTTATACTTATGCTTTTCTTGTCTTTTAAAGCTATTTTTATAGAGACAAGTAAACACTTACTTGGGGCAAGTAGATTCCTGGAAGGTGTACTTTATGTATAGAAATATATAAAGTATTTTATCATTTTGTGGGTATTTTATGAGATTTCTTTTAAAAGCCCCAGCAGAGAAATGCAACAAATGTCCCTTGCCAGACCCAACCTGGGAGATTGTGGTCAATGGTCAACATCTAAGTGACCCCTAAGCCATGGGGGGGTACCCTGACATGAATCACTACTCCTTGATTTTTTACATTCAGGCTGTGTCTGTGTGTAGATACTTGTAAAGTATCTATAGCCACCCAGAAAGGCTCATGTTCCGCAGCACATGGGCATCAAACAGGTTTCATGTCAGTGTCCTCAGGCTAGAGTTTCATTAGTAGGTCATTCTATTATTTCTTCCATGCACCTCTCTATTGTCTCACTCAACCCTCCCTCTGCCATATAATGGTATCAGGTGCTCATACAGAATCACTGACCTGTTTGAGGTATGCTCATATTATGAGTATACACAAGGCTACTGCTGGGTTGTTCATTTCATTAATTACTATACTCACTTTATTTACACAGCATACTGTATTTTATACACAGAGACACGTCATAAGATACCAGCAATAACAATCTCTGTATGCCTCAAATGAACTAGTGTGTACTATCTGCTGTAGTACATCAAAGGCAAACAGGTTTATAGCCTTGCCCCTCTCTAGCCTGCCGCCATAGAGAGGGGCAAGATACAATTAATGTGAAAATAAGGATTACAACACACACTTTCAAATAATCTCTCATCTATGGTACTGTACTCCACTGTTCACTCAAAAGGTCCAAAAGTTACTCAAACTCTGTTTACTGTGACACCTCCACACGCTATCTAAAGTGTACGTTCAATTGCATCTTTACGTTTCTTTAGGTTTAATTCTCTTTTATGTTATGAAAATATTGTGCTTACCCTCTTTTAAGGTTTTGGCATAGAAACCTAACTAGAGTTCGGAAAAGATATACTTTGTTTTGGTTGCCACAAACGTGACTGGAAATGTCATCAGTTTTTTGTTGACAAAAACACAACTGCAAATTGTCCCATGGTCTCCTTAAAAAGGTGGTGCGACACTTACAAATGTTGAAACACAGTCTTGATTTGCTGTCACTGGCTTGCCAACCTTGTCACCTGTAACTCCACCACCTCCTGATGTGACAGTCAGGCCATAAACACATAGCGTTAACGTGATATGAAATGTTCGTAGAAATGGCACACGTTGGGATACGGTCAGTAAAGTGTTTGAGCCCTCGTGTGTCCATTGATAATGAATGTTGTGCGTGAGAAAATGAAAACACTGCACGGCTGTTTGCATGTGCTGCACTTCTCTTTGTTGTAATCATCAAGTCCCACTGTTCTACTGAGCGGATTTATGGTTAATATTTGTTATTTGTGCACAGAATACCAAGAATCAAAGATGAGAGGTTTGGCCTTTCATGAATATTTGAAGGAGAAATCAAAGCAAGGCTGTGGGCGGGGTAGACTTCAAACAAACATACTGTATGCACACAGACAGGTGCAAACACACTCAAACACACTCAAACACACACACACACACACACACACACACACACACACACACACACACAATCAATAAAAGTGGGCTACAGTACAGAGCCACAGTTAGCCGGTATTCTTCTCCATTGGCTCAACTGCAACACTCTGGACTACTCTGTGCTAGTGTGTTGACATATAAAGTTGAGTTTGAGGTCTTCAGTAATCTACACTTTTGCTGTTTGGAACCCAAAAAAGCCATTAAATGAAGTGAATGAATTACCTCATTAATTTGTTTTATAAAGGTATCCAACAAATATCAAAATATCCATCTTAGAAAACTCCTACGATCCTTCAGACAATCGGTCAACCCCATGTTAGGTCAAGGCACCGAGGCTCCTGCCTAAAATGAAAATGTAGGATTAGAGATGAGGCTGAACATTTTGGTAGTTCTGCAATTACTGACCAGTATTTTCTATGTTGAACATCACCCATAATATGAATTTTAGCTCAAGGTGGCAGGCTAAATCTCTGTCCCCCTCCCCCAGCCAATGGAGCTCCTGTGTGGTAACTATCAGTTGCTCATCCCTGCTATCAGTGCTGTAATGTTATAATAGTGACCCTGAGGAATTCAGCCAGTGAGGATCAGTCACACAAGAATGTTAAAGCCCACCTCCAGCAGCCCAGCCCCCACCCGCATGACCAGTCTGCGCTGTTCTCTGATACTCTGCTCACTGGTGCCCAACCCCCCCTTTGTTTAACCTCCATCACTTGACTGTGATACTCAGACCAACAGTAGTCTACTCATTCATGTGACCTTGCCTGACTGTGGGCAGCGCACACTGCTGTTACAACTTTTATGACATCAGTCGGGCATGAATGCTTCAAGCAGGCACGTGGAGCTTCAGCAGTGGTTAGAACAGAGAGTAGTTGTTGAATTTGGTTGAGTTAAGGACTACATTGCTAAAATGTCTCCGAGTGTAAGACATGAGACATCTTGTCTCTCCAAAGTTGTACAAGTCATGTCATTTTACAAATCATCCTAGATAAGCATGACAATGTAAACCGACCACTTACTTTCTACCTCTCCTTCTGGCTTTTGTCTTCAGTGTGAACAGGCACAATCAGCAGTCACTCCTGCATCAAATCACTCTGCAGTTAAGGTCGTTTATAGGCTCCAGCTCCGACGTGATGGAAACAACACCCAGGTGGACATGTTCATTTTCACCCCTTGTCAGGCGCGATGGTACGATATGTGTGGAAGTTAAGGACAATTGCTTGTTAATACCGTTCCATCTTTTCAAGTAGCACTCCAACATCGTTCAATTAGTGTTTGTATGAAAGAGAGACTGAAGTGAAAGACAGGAAAAAGAAACCACTGTTACAGAGTTAGTGGCTTCCTTGTCAGAAGTGAGTGTATCCATAATATTGCTGATAATTCATTTCTGCCCAGAAATACTGAGCGCACAAATAGCTAGGGGAGAACGGGTAAGTCGATCCAGTAGGTAAAATGAGCCACCCCCTGTATCTAGGTAACCATAAACAAAAGTAGTCATGTGACCACAAATTAATGATGTACACTCCACATGACTCAGTTCACGTTGGACCAAAGCACATGGGTGCAGAAAAAATGATTCATGTCATGCCAAGTAAATTCATTATGTCTGTAAAGTTATCAATCCTGTAACATAAATAAAATAGATATGTTATTACGTGTTAATTTAAGTCAGTGTAAGCTACAAAACAAGGTCATAAACTCAGCATAACTGTGGATCTGAATCTGAGCCACTGTGGGAACAAGTTTTGTCAAAATGGACGTTGTGATGTGATGTTGGGGCACGTTGAACCAATGGCTCATCACACGCACACACACGCACACACATTCTGTGTGTCACTGTTACAAGTCTCACATTGTTGATGTTGATGTAATAAATACCTAATTGTTGACTAATGTTTAAGCCACACACACACACATATTTGTTGTACACAATGCTCTGTAGCTAACACACAAAGACTACAGTCTAACCTTTACTGAAAATGTTATCATAGTTAACAAGCACAAACAAACATATGGTTTTATTTAAGCTTTGGCCTTTGATTTTGTGTCTATCTGTACAATAAGTATTACTTCAAACACTTAGTAGTTAAATTGGTTAGTTGATCATTTAAGTTTTTCCCCTTTGTTTTCTCCCCAAAATATGTTTACAATATATCTGACTGCTAACCTGTAAGGTAACTGACTTAACGAAAATTGTGTAATAAATCATATTTCTCCTGTAAATACCTTTTCCTTTGCCACTACAATACTATATAAGTCTTTTCAGGTTTGATCACCATAAAAGTATTGAATTTTGAATATGGTTGTGTTGAATTTATATTTACGATGTTGGGTCACAGAGGCCTGCTAAGACGATGTTTCGCTGCATAGAGCTGTCTGTGACATCTGTCCCATCTCCCTATAGTCTTTAAATCATTGCTCTAACCCTCCCATGCCCGCTTACTGCTCAGTCAATCCAATTACCCTGATTGGAGGCTCCCTCCTGCTGCGACTCAGCTGTTGGAGCATTAAGTAAGTAGCAGGATTAGTGAGTCAGCAGAAAGAACAGGAAAACCCCCCGTACGAAAAGTCCTTCGCTAGCAAGAGCCCACTTTAATCTACTCAGGCTTGATTGCTTGAGTTACTATCTTGTCACTAAATCGTTCACTTCTCATGAGTCTGTTGGTCATTTTTCTTTCTTCTTGCTTTGGTTTCCTTCATTTGGCACCTTTTCTTGTCTCTTTCCTCCACACTGCTGCTGACTTTTTCTCTCACACTGATGTGTTCGGTCCTGTCGGCCTCTTCGGTCATCTGTCACATCTGTCACTTTCTCCCCCGAGACAAGGAAGAAAAAGATTTAGCTTATGATATTGGCTGAATTGCATGAGCGTCAAATTTTAAACTTCAAGAAGACCTGAAAACATGACATCACATTTTCTGCACTAGTCCATCTTAGTGTGGAATGATACAACTCAAATTCTGATTTCCTGTGTGGTTCACTGTAATGTAAATTACATGTTTGGACTCTCTTAACTTGCCAATGTTAGCAGCAGACACTTGTGAAAACACTTTCTGTTTCAACCAATCCAAACATTTAACTAGTAACTGAAAAATCCCCAGACTCCCTTAACAATTGAGAGTTTGAGAGTTTTTGCGTGAGCAGAAACTTAATGTACTTGCAACACGTCTATGGCAAATTTGAAGTCATTTGTGCCGTCTTGTAAGTCGGCATTAAATACAAAATCACAAGTTGTTTCTTTCTTGTAAAAAGTGTCAATTTATGAAAGAAGACAACATTTTATGACAGTAAACATGTCAAATTTTATAAATACAGTAAACAGTAACCAATACAGGCTATTTTTTTTATTGCCTTGGAGAAAGTCCCCAGCCTCCCTTAACAGATTGCTTCATTTTGTGAGTTGTTGAGTTCAGATAAACTTTATAAACTTTGTGAAATGCTGTCTTCTGACAAATTCTTAACTATTTGGGCCTCCTTGTAAAAGGTTCTAGCTCCACTAGCTATTCAATTTTGCTTTCCCAACATTGGTGAACAGCATTTTTTAAAAGAGCTGGACATAGTTTCAGTCCAACACACAAGTCAGGGCTCATTCAGCAGCGGCAAGCTGTCTCCCATTATCTGTGGTTGAGGCAAAATCTCCCTCTTGAGTTACCCCGGTAAAGATGTCAGCAGGCCTCACCGCAGGAATCAGGATCAGGACCAAACCCCAACCAGATGTCCAGCTCTGTCTCCACTTAACTTTTGATCATTCACTCTCCATCTGCCTCTGTGATTTACTTTTCCTTTCTGCCTCTGCCAGAGTTCCTCGTGCAAGTTTACATGCAAAGAATCATACATTTCGATACAGTCTTATGTATGTTACAGTTGAACTGCCTCCTGACTATCTTTAAAGCTGCTGCAATGTATGCAGTCTTTCACTGTCCCTGCAGTAAAGGGGCGATTTGTAAGATGCAACCAAACTTTAAATCTAAAGCATTCAAACAATGGATTAACATCATAAACAGAGAGTTAAGAAACAAGTACTGCTGCTATGTCAGCAATTTCTGTTGTTTGTGTTGCAGAGATGTTAGCATGCTAACTAGCTAGCCCCAGGCCGTCCTGTCTCCTAATACCATTTCGTACCTCAATGGCCCCCGTGGTTTCAGCTGGGAGATTTATGCGAAATATTTTCTTATTCATACTTAACAGAAAAATACAACTGTACACCTTCTGGAATTAAATTTCTCTTTTACTGAACGAAGACAAGCTTCATCGCCTTGTTAACTCGTTGTAAAACACACTTCATTCAAACTCACCATCACTCGGTGCAGGCAGACAGCTACAGCAAAAAGTATAGTGAGCAACAGTTAGCGCTTATGCTGTGCCCTGTAGCTGTCACGAACGTACCTCAGTCCGAAAAAGGCTACCCAATGCGACAGTTACTCTGGGCGTTTGCTTTATGCTAACACAACCGCTAACTGCTGCTTCATACAAATTACACCTCTGGGACAAGGATCTTGAGTCAGGGACACAGCGGTCTCTCTCGTACACATACAGAGATGAGTTGACTTGCTGCTTCCTGTTTCTGTCCTCAGAGCTGCACAGTAATTGTAGAAAGCGCTGTGGCTGTGTTTATGATGGGTATCTACATGTCTGTCAGTCCACCCGAGCCCGGACGGTTAAAAGGAGGCTCCCGCTTCATGCACCATTTCAAATGAGACATGCCTCCCGAAATAGAACTGAGTGCATCCAAAACATAATGTTACCACCATCTGTGGAGTTAAACCATCAGACGAAAGTCTTCAAGGATAACCTTCTCACCAGCTTTATAAATGCATGCTACATTGGTTGTAGTTTGTAGAAGACTTGCTTACAGCAATGGTTTTAAATGTAAAATGTCACCTCTCGTTTCATCATCAGAAGTATCCACTGCAGTACCGTCAGACTACAGAGCAGCTTCTTTCCTCTGGCTGAACTCATCCCCACCACAGAATAGTTTATTTTTCTGACTTGATCTTTATTCATGAATGAGTCTGTATTGTTAAGTTTTGTGTGTTTACAGCTTAGGGAATTAAAAACACAAGAAGTTACAAGAAATTCATCATACAATCTTCTATTGCATAATAACAGTTAAGTTGATCTTGAATCTCAACTGAAGCATTACAATGGAATGAGTAACAGTATCACTGATGAAATCATATTATCTCCTGCTCTGATAATACATCCACATTCAGCCGGCCCCTTCGCTTTAATGAACACAGGGCTGGGCTGAATCTTTTACTGTTCATTGCAAGGGGCATTTTTCGCACCAAATCATAGCTGCAGAACGTGTGTGTGTGTGTTTCAAATGCTAAACAGGGCGTCTCCACTCCGACTGAAGTCTCCTTGCTCGTCCCCTGTCAGTGGAGCTACTGGCTGGGAGAGTTTCCAGCTTTCGTGTTCTGACAGGCGGGCCACGTAAATGAAGCAAGTAAACACAATGCAGGAGAGCTGTGTTTGTCCAGAACTAAGTTGTAAAAGCTTTAAAACTGCTCACTCGAATTCATAACCTCATCACAGTACACTGTACACTGTAAGAAGAGAGTCCCTGGACATTACAATAAAACATCTCAGAAAGCTGAGCAATGTAACAGACGCCACCTCGTTCTTGGTAAAGATAAGAATGATGATACTGAAGTGCTGAAGTTGCCGCTGGCCTCACTTCTCAGCCTGCAGACCACCTGACTCAGCCACCTCCCCCAGCCCAGTCACCAGGAGTGTTCACGTTTGTTTTGGTCATAGGTTATGTACCATATTGACATTTTTCAAAATTGTCATATCACAATCACGACATGTTTATAACCTGACTGTCATATCGGGTGGTGATGGAGCCAGTGACAACAGTTAAACACCAAACTAGATACTTTAAGGCAAAACATGATTCTTTCCTAACCATCTTAACTTTTTGTCAACGTAAATCATACCTACTAATTTAAGTTGCTTTAGCTGACAGTTCTCAATCATCTAGATCAATGATTTCTATAATGACCACAGACTGAATCATCCTCTGTGTCTTCTGGTTCAACTTGCTGTCTTAGTTCACAAGTTAAAAAAAGAAAAGGTTCTTCGAGGGAGTCACCTCAGAGTCACAGCCTGTTCTTCAGTATGTGAAACATGTCAAGCATTTCAGCTATGTGCTACCCTGACACACTTCAGGCTACTGACCATATCACACACCCACAGGGAGGCACCTAGCTGCTTATCTTACAAGGCCATTCACACATTATTTGGTATCAGTGTTATTTTCTCGATTAGAAAGGCTCCACATGATTTGAAGACATCACTGCTGCTCTTTCTGGCTATATGTGATTTGGCTGTTACAGAAACATCTCAGTGGCATACAGGTTATTTCTAAAGGGTTATATTCCAAAAATCAATCCTCTCATATAACCCTCTGTAAGAGAGTGAAAGAGTACATTTCCCAAAATGTCCAACAATTAAATTAAAATAACCATCATGTCTGTATATGAAGGTAGATGTGCCACACAGCACTAGTGGGGCCATCGCCATTCACTTCTTTTCTTCTTTTCTTGTAGTTATTCATGTATTCAGGTCATTTATACTTAATTTATCAAAACTTTGGAATCAGCTGATTAAAAAACGCCACCAAATAAATTATATTTAAATCTGCTATATCCTTATTTTTTATTAGGATCTGCATCAAATTGTTTTCACTTATAGAAAAGTGTCATCTCAATACACCAGATTTTTTCAACCGAGATCCATGTGTTATTCCCTGAGAAATTAAAGAAAGTGTCAAAAACACCATATCTCACAATGTTAAAGAAAGTGAGAGAAGACCTCCATCTAAGATTTGTGGAAATCTGCTTCGTAGCCGTGACCCTGAGCATCAGGATCAGTTCTTATAGGTGCTTATAGGCTTTTGAGACAGACTGAGGCCAGCTTGATGACGGGGCATACAGTACTGAGGTCATTTACAGTGGCTCCGATTGGGACTCTAAAAACATTTTTATGATTGTGAATGAATAATTTTACAATGTTTGAAGAGTCAAAAAATAGTGTAAGAATTCTGACAGTTGGTTCCAGCTTTGTCAGCCACTAGTATAACAACAGTGAAATCATGTGGTATCTGTGTTTCGTCAGCGTCAAGACTCGTTGTAGTCGTCAATTTGTGGGAAAAACACAGAAAAATGGCTGATTTCTACAGTTTGCGGCTAGCAATGTTAGCTTACTTACAAATTGCACCTTTAAAGGAATAGTTACATGTTCAGATTGGTGGTTACAGCCAGCAGTTGGTTAGCAAAGATAACAATCTGGACCGTGTTACCTTTGGACAAAGCCACACTAGCTGTTTCCCCCAGTTTCCAGCTTTTGTGCTAAGCTAAGCTAACTGGCTTGCTGGCTATAGCCTAAAATTATTCGATATTGGTATAACTCTTTGCTTGTTACTGTCCCTAGAAGACTGAAGTATTCAATTTGTGTAACGATTTGACATTACTTTGTGATTACTCCTCATGGCACTGTGATGTCTCTTTTTGTTTGTGGCAGACTGCCAAAAAGAGCAATCAACATTTGGAAAATATGTTACCTACTTTCCCAACCCTTTTCTAAGTAAACATGAGGAAACACTGTCTCCATACATTTCAACAAACCCATATCACAACACGTGTACCTGAGGCAGGAAATCAAGCTCACTCATGTGACTCAGGTAACACTGTGCTGGTATGACAGCTCCCCCCTCCTCTGTGTCTTGTCTTGTCTCTTTTGTTCACTCCTCATTCACAAGAAGAAGAAGAGAGGAGCCAGCAGCAGGACTGACGTCAAGCGGTTTGCTCCACGCCTGCAGCTCCACACCCACCTGAGCCGAATACAGGTGTGTACAACAGGCCTGTCTGGATATACAGCACCATCCCTACAGCACCACAGATACTGCAGGTGAGTGCCTGGCTGGCTGGTGTGCATGTCGGGCAGGGTGAAGGAGCTCACACTAGGTTAGCCCAAATTTAAATCAGTTTAATCACTAACAACCAAGAGCCCTCTTTAAAATATCCCATACATCACAGCATAAGATCATTAACAAATTGCATAACTCTTGTTGTACACAAGCACAATGCTTCATGTTCTGCAGTGTGCCAGATGGGCCAGAATAAACCCATTCATCATAACAAACTCATCTTCTTTCCAAACTATTAATACTAATTAATGAATCAAAAAGAAACCACATTGTGAACGTCCTGCATATTTCATATCCTATGTCATCATGTGGTATTATATAATATCTAAGGGCTCAAACGCACTGAAAGTGTCTGACGCAAACGTTTTGATTACACCTATTGTTTTAAATGGCCGACCCTGCACCAAATGGGATAATAGGCGCGTTAAACTGCCTACACCCCTCCAACCTCACTGTAGAAGAATGAGTGGTATGTATAAATAGCAACATTTCCCCAGAATACTGGTTCCGTGGCATTTCAGATCTGATACCTGCACAACGCCATAGGAGCATGAAATGATGCAAAACAAAGTCAACTTATTTTTAGTGCCATACCACCAGACTACAGAGCAGCTTCTTTCCTCAGGCTGTGAGCACTCCAGCAAAAAGAATAGTTTTCCACTTATCCAACCAGGACAGATTGGAATCTGACCGTGTGGCAGGCACTAAGATAACGATAATATTTAGACAGAGATAGAGAATCTTGTATGTATGTAGATCAAATAGAGCTATCAGTATTAAACTGAGATGGTTTCATTACCTGTTAAAGTTCCTTATAGTACGTTGAACCAGGAAGCTTTCTGAGATATATTTAACTCAAATTCAACAAAGCTTTATTGGAATGAATGTTTAAGTTACATTATTGACGATGCAAAATGACATGTCATTGAATGACTACATTTTACTGAAGAGAACTAAATAGATGATCTCTGCATCATTATGTCTTCACAAGACAGACCTGGATAAAATGGCAGCAGAAGGACACACATCATTAATTTACATCACAGAGAGTGCTGCAACACAGGAGCTGAGAAACACAAGAGAATACAAACATGACTATTTAAAACATCCTGTTTGAATGTCTGATATAAAGGTAACGTTGTCAGATGAACTTTATCTTGTAGATAACTCCCAGCCCAGGCTATAGGAAGGACAACGAGAGAAGAACTGGTGTGACCCATCTGATAGTATTTATCATCAATACTCCCTGAGCTGGGTTCATCCTTCTCATGCTGCCAGCCTCATGTGTGAGTGTGTAACCTGGCAGACCTGCAGGTGATTTACTGCGCAGTTTTCTACACGTGCGAAACACACAGCAGATGGTGGAATTAGAATGAAACACAGTGGATTACTGCCTGTCCTTTCACTCTGTGACACGGAGCAGTCAAATCATTTCAGACACTTCCCTGACCCTGCACTACCTTCACAGTCATATACGCAGTTCTTCTACAAGGACACCAAAGTGATTAAAGTGCAAAGTGCCTGAATGACGTAGCGCTGTGGGATTTCAAGTTCAGTGTTGTAACCAGCGAGCCATGACTGCTCCTGAAATCAACTTGGATCAGCCAAGATCTCTTCCAGGGAATCATTTAAGTTCACTCAGACACGTCACTGCTGATAAACTGACTCATTTTTATAATGCAAGACAGTCAGCAGTGATGCTGCTATACCACAGACCAACAACCAGCATTCTTTTCCCTCTGTACCAGCATGCTCATTTCACTGCAGCTGAATGGGCCTTTTAGAGATATGTCTCGAAACTATTTGTAAATGCACAAACATAGGCCCACGAACAACGACACTCTCCGCCATTACTGTCAGCTCACATACAGGTAATGTGTATGTGATGGGATGCATATTGTTGAAATTTCAATATGGTACATACGACGTGTCGGATTTGAATGTATCCGTGGTTTGCAGAGACGTTATCTGCCAACTTTTTATTCTGGTGACTGGGCTGGCAGTAACATGCATTCGCCAAGACAAACTGAATTAGTTTAAACACATGTAGTTCAAATTGTTTTGTTAGGAAGTTTTTTCATTTTAAAAAAGAGAAAACTTTGAGTTAGCTCTGCAAAGTAGCACTGAGAGACTGAAAAAGGCGATGCCTTCAGGAACATTAGCACACTCAAAGTCAATGCAAAGTCTAGTCTTGAAAAAGGTTTTCAACATTTTATTTAAAGACAAATTCAGTTTGTATGTCTCTGGTGAGCCGTCTGATGGTAAAAATGAAAATATCTGATCTTCAAAACGATTTGTGTTATATTACTCTCACAAATACAAATGTGATAATATAGAAAGAAATCTAAACTACACATTTGAAATAATATTTTTCTACATGTTGGCCAGTTAATTTGAATGAGGTCAGTTGAATTGCGCCATTATGTGATGACGTCATCAAGCAATGACATCCCAATGTTTTAAAAAAAACAACACATGAAAATCCCATGGCAACACTGCTGGGAATAGTTGTCCTCTCTCTGACATTGTTGCAACAGGATGTTCATGTCCACGCCTGCTTATCATGGCTACTTTTCAACTTCTTTTACATCGACTTCCAGTAAGCATTTTCAGAGATAACATCACGTGTCATGCTATTACAGCTGCCTCTTTATCTTGATTTCCTCTTCAGTGGCTTTCTTCAGGTTCTTCTGGTATGACAGGACTTTTCTGTGATGGCTGCATAGTTTTAGCTCATTGTTTCTGAGTCTTCCTGTTTCTGTTTTTCAAGAATAACGAATACAGCCCATCGCCACCTGGTGGTATGGAGATGATACTTCCTCTCATGTAGGCGCAGAACGTACGAGCTAGTCGGCCATTGGCTGTGGTCTTCGTGTGTTTGAGTGCAGATTTTTGGCCGATGGGAGGCAACGCAACAGTCGGCCTTCGTCGCCACTAGTTCTTCGGTGTCAGTTTGGTGTGTCTGGGGCCAAACCCATATCACACAAACACAGAGAAAAAGTTGAAGTTCAACATCCCTGTGCTGGGACCAAGACATATTCCCACACAATCCCAAATTGTATACGTTACATGTTCATTGTAGTAAACATCTCTCTCTGATCATGCATCACCATGACAATAGCTCATTAAATTAATGGAGGTGGTTGGTTTGGTGTGTGGTGACAGAGCAGTATGTGTGTGTGTGTGGCGGGCGGGTGGGTGGGGAATGAGAGCTCATTTCTGCGAGTCTCCGAAAATAATGAGTCAGCCCACCAACTCTCAGAAGAGACAAAAACAACTTGTGTGTCAGGAGATCACAAAGTGTTGATCCTTATTGCACAACACAAGAGAAGAGTGTGTGCCAGTGTGACGAGATAACTGAGAAACAACTCCAGCAAGTTTTCTTTTAAATTACAGTGTGCAGCAGATAAAACTTTTTTTCATGTCGGCCTTATTTATCAAGGCGTGCTGTTGTACATACAAGTTCATTTCCAAACAGGCACGCCTCCGGAATGCCAAGGTCAACACATGAGTTCACATTTCAGGTTTTTGTTCAAAACAAGCAAAGAGGTGATAACATATTAATCAGTGAGCTTAGGAAGTGCTGGTAAGCAGACTGTGATCACTTTCGACAGAGCCGGGCACGCTAGCTTCACATGTCACATCACATCAGTTAGAATGAATGGTACTGACATGTAGCAGTTTACTAATTAATTCCAATTGATTACATTTGATCCGGAACAAGCGATCAGCGATGTAGAGAAACAAGATTGTAAAAAGGCATCAATAAATGATTACCGTGTTTTACAAATGAAAACAGGAATTAAAACTTCGTAAATGACAGTTCAGTCTATCAGTAAAACTGACAGTTGGTTTGTGTGTGTGTAATCTAGAATGAGTTCACCTGTGATTATATGCCAGTACCACTGGGGTTTGCTGGTCCTCATGGTCAGCAGAGATTCAGAGATCGATGTACACACATTGTGAAGCACAAGATGAAGATGAGTCAGTGTGTAGAAATGAGGAAGTCAAATTCAAACTGTGTGTATTTGCTAAATGAGGCCACAGGATTTATCACAATTACGTTGGACATTTGTACTCTGCAGCAGTAAAAGAACGATGTAGTGTGGATGGACACTTTATTAACTCGTTTGAAAAGATCAAGCGGGCTCTCCATCACTCTGTCCCCCTCCCGTCTCTTTGCCCTCTGGGGGAGAACACAGGCATGCGATGATTACCTAACGACCGGGTGGAGTGCCAGGATGGAAGCGGGGTCGGGAGGGGGTGAGGTCCATCCAGTCAGTTCAGTTCAGTCAGAGCTGGGACGGAAGGCAACTGAGGAGACCCTGCTTCTGTCCTGTTCTCACACTGCTCCATCTCCTGTCTTTATGGTGGAGGCAGCAGTGCACAGAGAATCCCCAATGATTTCAAGACAGAGAAATATTAACAAAGTTGAGAGAAATTCATGGCATTGGTGACTTTTTGCTATTCCTCCTCCTAAATAAGATATTGCATGTTAATTATTGAGCATTAGAGGTGTTGGGATGTGGATTTTGTTACCTTTGACAACAGAGACCAGCTGTTTCCACCTTTTTCTAGCTGCTTCTTTTTCTAGGAACTAGTTAGCTTTGTTAACTAAGCTAAGCTAACTGGCTTCTGGGTGTAGCTTTATGTTTAACATACAAACATAAAGGTGATATCAATATTCTTATTTAATTCATAGAAAAATGGTAAATGAACCCCATAATGTTGAACTATTCCTTTATGTTCTAATAATGCAAGCAATCACTACTTGTAAACTATATATAGCCTACATACTGTATATCTATATATATATATATATAAATATATATACACACACACACCAACTACGCAATGGATATACGAGCAGCTGGTGCGTGCAACCCAATTATGCTCTTCTCTGTGTATGATTGTATTTTTATTGTTGTCTGAGTTTCATATTCATACACAAGAGACTTCCAGCAGAGAGAAGGAGGGAGCAGGCGGGATGGAAAAAGAGAAGTGTAGGTCTTCCCTGGTGCTGCGTACTGTAATTGGTAAAGTGCCTGGCAGGTTGGAGGCGAGAGAGTGAGAGAGGGAGACCTAATTGGTGTGTGGAGGGGAGGCTGGTGTCAGCAGCAATGTGTGGAGCTGCCAGCATGCAGGAAAACAGCTCCCCTCTCCCCAACTCATCTGAGTCTTCAGGGAGCTCTAAGGAGCTAATGGCAGCCGGCTCATTGCTGCTGTTGGCTAAAGTGGTGGAATTACAGATTGTCGGTGAATGTAAAGGAATAAGACAGTTTTGTCTTTGGACAGTTTTTTTTAAAAGGACCAGTCATCTAACCAGCCAGAAAGACTCCATTAGCCTGCAGTATGAACTCACCCCTCTCAAAAAAGACCCATAGCTTTCTACTGTAACTTAACAAAAAAACAGAAATGACAACCTAATGGAGGTGCGAGAGGAAAAGTCAGGGGATCACCAGAGTAAGCAGGATTCATAATCCATAGTGGTAGACTTCATAGTTCTTGTAACAATTTGTGGCAGTTTACATGTATTGATCACTGTTATTGTCCATATATGAGTGGATTGTAACATGACATGAAAAATGAGACCTTCCGTGTCTCTCTCGGTTGCCTGTGGACGATTTGTTGAAGTTGTTTCATGCTGCTGGACTGTGAATTCCTTTGAGAAGGACGTGACTGTGTGCACGTTCTCAAGTGGCTCGTCTCAGTGCCTCTCTCTGCTCACACCGCTCCTCCACCAAAATTAGCAGGTCTACAAAGTTTTTTTAAACACGGATCAACCTATTCACCCCATTCCCGCAGCCCGTCTGTGATTTTTATCTGAAGCGTTATATTGTATGTCACTGACATCACTGATGTCATGTTTCATGTCACGAATGCGCCAGAAACAGTTGAAACAGAAGAGAAACAAAACAGTAGACCCACTGTGAAAGGAGCGTTGTGAAAACAGTGGATAAAAACAACCCCGGCGAAAATGACACCACTGAGCAGCTTTCATAGGACTGAACGGGGTTCCACCTCCAACGCTGTGCCCAGTAATAAAACATCCTTGAATAGACCGCATCCCAAATTCCTTCCTTATTTACACGCCACCGCCAGATGTTGATAACGCATCATCACTTCGCGTGGTAGATTTTAGTGTGTTCACCCGGGTCTTACGTTTAGATCAAAGCCGAGCCGAGGTGATAAAATCCTGTGTCTACTGTCGTAGGCCACCAGTTTGACATGGGAGACAGAGGAGGTGGCCTAGGACACTACCTATCACCCACCTACAATGCAGCACAGAGTTCCCTCCCCAGACAACTTAACAGCCATTCACACAGAGTTTAAAAGCCTGCAACTCCCCTCCAGTTAGTTAGAACTGAAGAAGCCTCTTGGATGAGAAGTGACACGTCTTCAAGAAACTGAAAACAAGTCCAGCTGCCTACAATACAGCACTTAGAATTACCATGACCTGGATAACTAAAAACCTTCATCAACAAAGACTCATACATTTCCCCACCAGCTCCAGTCAGCCGCTGCAGTCAGGTTCATAAACAGGACTGAAGATAAATCCACTTTTTAGTCCAAAAGTTAAAAAATCTGCTGTCGCTAAAGTCTGCCCGGCCCTCTCCACACAACACTCGACAGATGTCTTTTGTTTTGGTAGAGAGACCTCTACTTGTAGAAGGCACATATATTATGCATTTCAGGTCTAAGTTGTTCAAAGTTCATAATGGGATTATGGGAAGCCCCATGTTATGGGTTGTTTAGTGGAAATAGGCTAAATAGGTGCTTTCATACAGGAAACGGCTGCTGCTACATGATGGTTACATTTTCTCAACTTGCCATTACAGCTGGTCATGTGACTGTGGCAACCACAGAAACTACAGAGATGTAAATTATATAGGAACTGATTTTACTATCCGATCTATGTTCACTAAATTATGAAGTCACCCGATGCAGGATTTTCATAACGATGACTTCTTTTTTGACCTTTTGATTTACGATCACTGGAATTTCCACGTTATTAGAGCCCGCCTCTGCACAGTGAGCAGAAATGCCTTTATTCCTGTGAGCAAAGGCACTCCTATGAACACTGCACTTACGCAAAATGAAACCTCCTCATCTCTGTTTACCAGCTGTCTGGAAAAAGATGGTCAGAACTACACACACACACACACACACACAGACTGTTTCTCATGTGGGAAACAGCTGTTGAGGCCTCGAGGTGATGTAATGATTGATTCAAACTAAAGCTGAACTTTCTATATGATGTGTTTGGCAGTATGTGTGTGTGTGTGGTTGATTGTTCTGCCAAGTAGACTGATGATTTGTTTCACTGCCGTTAGCCCTGTGGCAGTGTGTGCAATCCGTGTGTGTATGTGTGCATGCTTTTGGAGAGGTTTCCGAAAAATACCAGCTGACAAATCACCACATACTGAGATATCGTTATGCATGTGTGTTTACTCATAGTGTACGTGGCATACGAAAGCAAGACCTTGTGTGTGTGTGTGTGTGTGTGCGTGTGGACTGGGGTGGTAAGACGGGAGGTCTGTTGTTCAGGGAAAAGATGAGTCAGACGGACTGAGCTGAACAAAACAAAGGGCTCCAGCCTTGGAGAGATGAGAAAACACACAGATATAAAACCACAGTGTGTACATGTGTGCATGAGTGTGTGTCTAATTCAGCTGAATGAGCTCGATGAAAAAAACAAGTGTCAGCTGAAGCGTTTTGGATGAGCAGGTATAAATTACAAATAAAGAGCTGTGTGTGAGTCAGCTGCTTGTGTAGCAGAGGATGATCCACAGACTTCAATTTAGTCTCATGTGCTAGATTTTGAGATATCGGTCTCTGATGCTACATCCACACTAACATGGTTTCATTTACGTGGAACTGCTTACCGCCGTGCTGCCATGGCATTGTGGAATATTTGAATGTACATTAACAGAATAGATGTTATATTGTCTATATTTAGAAAGACACAAAAGGAAGTTGTCAGTGTTTTAATAAAACCTTTGTTTTATGATCATTTGCCCTAGTGCAAGCTGGTACATGTGATATTAGAAAGTAAAAACAAGAATAAGTAAGTAAAGAGAAGTAAAAGTAAAAACAGTTCTATCTATCTATCTATCTATCTATCTATCTATCTATCTATCTATCTATCTATCTATCTATCTATCTATCTATCTATCTTTATTTGGTTTATTTCTAAAGGTGACATGAGAAGATTTCATATCTGTGTGTCAAGTACGGAGCTTGAGTCCAGATGTGGTTAGCCTAGCCTTTTGGGAGATTCAAGATGGTGCGTGACATCATAATCTATTTTGCGTCTCTGATTGGTCTCTCTTGAACTGCCAGATTGAGTCAATTCTCTTTGGATATTTACCAGGAACATAAAAAGAGCCAGTATGTCTGGAGACCAGACTGATGGAGCAGACAACCCTGCAGGCTCGAGCAGCTTCAGTGTTGTTGTTGCTGAGCAGCAGCAGGTGTACAGCACGAGGTGGATGGGTTGTGTCTGGTATTCAGGGAATGTGGCACGACTGGTGTTTATGTCTGCATATCTCACAGCCGTTCAACCCTCCCTCACACACTCTGAGTCCCTCTCACTGTGTCTCTGATCTATACTGAGCCAGCAGTACAAGCATACAAAGTAAACACACTGAGAAAAAATGTCTGTGAAGTGGTTCTGTATTTCAATCCCAGTTGGAATTATTGGACAATTTAGCAGTGCACAGTTTATGTCCAATGCTAACATTCATAGCCATGTATTAGTGTTGCCTGAGGTGTAGTGAGGTGGAAGGCTAAGGTGTGAGGCGAGTGGAGGTGAATGGGCAAGTAAAACATCAGACATGTGGGAGACATGTTGTACAAGTTGCTTTAGTAGAGACCTCTGTCAACAGTGAAACCTCTGGACAGCATGAAAACTGCTGAATCTCTTTGTGTTCTCCTGTTTACAGTTTGCACATCAAGACTGCATTACAGCCAACGTCATTTATCATTCTACATCACAGGGTAGTGCCACGTAATGGAAGATCACAAGTTAGAGTTCTGAGCATGAGTTCAGGAGTCTCACAGCCTGAGGAATGAGCGGATACTTCTACATCTTTTGTCAGACGGCAGCAGGGTGAAGCTAAAGTCTTCTTCACTTTACTGCCACACATGCCCCAACCATCGCTGCTTACATCATCATTTTGCGAAAGCTACATTTACACTGCACACACTGAAACACTGTTTCAGTCTGAAAAAAGTGTCTGGGGGAACTTGTTTAGCATGTGGGGAGGTGAGCCCTGACACTGAAGTGGATAAATCCCTGAGCTGCTAGCTTGTTTACATTTGTATTGTTAGAGACCAGCTTAGTTTAAGGGTAACTCATCATTTTGAGTGTAATACTAACTTGCTGTGAAGGGATTTTTGAACAGTAGCACACAGATAGTTGGAGGAAGTTGCCCAATGACAGTGCTCTGCCTGAACTTACGCTACGCTCTTTTCATTGAATATAATTCTGTCTTTTGCAGAATTGTCTTCTGTTCTGTCTGGTGTCAGGGTTGGTGCAGTATTTTGGTAGCTGTTATTCACTTCAGTGCCATTGTATTTTAATCATATGTTTGAGGTGAAACTGGTGTTCCCATGAGCCTCTGCTTTATATCCGTGTTGCTCAGTGTGACATGTTTTCTGCTGCTGTTTGAATGCCCTGCTTACTCATTAATAAGGCGTTCCCTGCGAGCTTTGGTCACTACATGAATACCCACTCAACGTGATATCCAACCATAACGAATGATAAATGTGTCACACACAAACACGTGTCTCAGTCTTTACCCATATACTTCTCTGTTTAGCAAACAGTAGAAGCACAAGACTGTCTGTGTGTGTGTGTGTGTACTGTGACACACATTGTGTGTTTATGTTAAAATGTATGTAAATAAATGAGCTCATCACAGAACACGGGAACAGAGGTAAGAGAGGTTGATTGTCATGGGTGATGAAAGGCACGGTGTCAGGCTGCAGCTCACAGTAAACACAAGCTGACGTCTGCCTTTGTTTCATATTCTTCTGGAGCATCAACAGTCTCTTTTGATTTTACACCTTGTTCTACTCTTTGACCTCCTTTCTCTTTCATATCTCACTCTTTGATCATTTTACTTCTCACCAATGCACATGCTTTCCCTCTCCTCTCTGTCTTCATTATCATTTTAAAGTACCGTAAATAAAATATTCACTTTCAATGCTCCAAATTTCTCGTTCCTCTGCTCTAATAATGGCTTTGTGGCATAGCAGAGCAGCAGCAGCACAAATATCTCAGAGTTTCTCCTTTCAAATGGTGGTAAATCTAAATCTCACTCTGCTGTGTACTTGCATTATAGTTTTAAAATGCACATTGGTATAACTGGTCCATGTTGAGAAGCTTTTAGACAGGCTCATTACTGTGTTGCATTGTGGGCTATCCATGTGCAGGTCTTCCTCAGCCTCAGGTCATCTCTGTTTGCATAAAATGCATAAATGATAAGGTTGTCAGTATGCTGTTATTATGTTTTTAACAAAAAAAATGTGTGTCTCTCATTACTTTCTGACTTCCTTACCCTGTCTGTGACTAATTATAGTTTCATTTTTAAAATGGTTCAGTCATTTGACCAACTACAGCGGTTAACAAACGTTACTTAACAATTAAGAAATATTAAATTTGTTGGGGACTATTTTAAGCTGCGGATTAATCAGCATTTGGCGCTCTAGTGAGTACTTGGGGTAGCAGGAAGGTGTATGGGATTCACTGTTGGTTTTCATGGGGTTCAATGACATTGAGAAAAATGTCACCAGACTTTTCCTCAACCTAAACGCCACAATAAATGTTTCTGCAAACCAAGGATTTGTTGCAACTTTACATTTCTTTAGGTTGTTGTTTAGGCACAAAAACCACTTGTTAGGGTTAGGAAAAGATCATGTCTTTTTTTCCAGTTTGTTTTTGCCACAAAGCACAGCAGGAAATGTTCCAGGGTCTCCTTAAAAATATCCGTTGATGTCATGCTTACAAATGTTGAAACGCCATGTTCCCTCATTAATAATACAGCCCGTCTTCATCAGAAAGACAGCCATGCAGGTCGACTGTGAAAGTAACTTGTTCTGACCCATATAAACCTGAACCAACACTGGAAGATGGTTCCACAGGAGAGGAGCTTGATGGCTGAATGCTCTGCCTCACATTCTACTTTTGGAGACTCTAGGAACCACAAGTAACCCTGCATCCTGAGAGTGCAGCGTTCGAGTGGGGTAATAGGGTACTATAAAGTCTTTAAGGTATGCTGGTGCCTAGCCATTCAGGGCTTTGTATGTGAGGGGGAGGATTTTAAATTCTATTCTGGATTTTGCAGGAAGTCAGTGCAGAGAGGCTAATATGGGAGAAATATGTCCTCTAATCAGCTGGAGAGTCTCTAGAGACTCATTGTGGCAGCCCAACTCACTGATATGTTGTTATTTACAAAGCCATTCTTGGCAAACTCCCTATTTACTCATCATCTCTTTTAAACCTGAAATATGTAAATCACAGTCTCTGTTCTCTTGACGTTTTGCAACTTGTTGTTCCCAAAGTCCAAACTGAACTAGGAGAGAATGCTTTGAGGTTTTCGGCACCTGCTGCATGGAACAATGTACAGACTGAACTTAAACTTCAGAATATTGTCCCAATGAACAGCTTTAAGACTATGGTGAAATCAGTTGAGTCCAGGTTGTCTATGTGCGAATGTTTTATCTGATTATTGAGTGTGATTTTTGCTGTTGTAACTTCATGTTGCTGCCATTCATGGTCAGGTCTCCCTTGTTAAAGAGCTCTTGACCGAGGCTCTGGTGGTGGACTGGCAACTGGACTTGTCTCAGTTTCTTGTAGACGTTTCACTTCTCATCCAAGAGCTTCTTCAGTTCTAACTAACTGGAGGGGAGTTGCAGGCTTTTAACCTCTGTGTGGGAGTGTCCTTACAGAGTCGTTAAGGACATGTGTGAGCTCTGAGTTTCAGAGTCGTTAGGGCCACTTGTGGGTCGTTGGCCCAACCGGCCTTCATGTGGGTTGCTAAGGCTAGGGGAGCCCAGCTGTGAATGGTTGTTCAGCTGTTATCCATTTTCATAAGCATACAACAGCATGTGAGACGTGAGCTGTTTCTATCAGTTGAACACACACTTGTAGCATCAATAGGTTGATTTCACAGTTGTTCTGATGTTCAGAACATCATGAACATCATCATCAAGCTTCTAGTGCCACAGTTCACCGAGAGATCTATTTTTATACTAAGCTCCAAACCAGCACTTAAATGCACTTGGAGCTGAGCGGGGAACTTCCAACTGGAGATCAAGACCAACGCCTAACCCTTCACAGTGTACCACACAATAAAGTGTGTGAGCAAGTATCTTTACATCACCCAAAAACACAATCAACCATTTCATCCATTCTATCCCGACAGCATGACTTGATACATAAAAAGGACAAAGTTGTTGTTCTTCACCCTGCTTCAGAACTAAAATCAGTCAAACTGACTCCATCTCTACAAAACACATGTAATGCTGGATTGTGTTAATAAGCTGAGCAAGCATTTTATGTAGCAGTGGGAGGGGGAGGAGAGCATTTGGGGTTCTGATGGAGACAGTGGGGGTGGAGAAAACCTCAGCATGGGAGGTCTAAGCTAATTATATTGTCTCTGTACCAGCCAGACAATTATCAGCCAGGGGGGTACCAGGGTTTTCAGGGGTTTTCATAGACGTCACATTTTTTAGTCAAAGTATAATCCCATTACAACCTTATGCCATTACAGTATAGCTCATAACCAATAATGATGCCTTTCGACCAGCACAAACACAGAAACATATATATATATTTCATACACATCGCCCCAATTTACATGTTAATTTCAGCAGTACCACCTGACTTCATGAGCTTCTCTTTGTTCATGACCTGTTAGATCGGAGCTGTGTGTCATGTGGCACTTCCCTGATGTCACCACCTGACCTTGTCGCCTGGGGTCATGTAAGGCTCGACCCCTTGAGTCTAACGTTAGCTGGCACACTACTGTTGACAGAAACTTAAAATCTCACCTCCAATTGGAGTTGAAGATCAAAAAACATGTGCTGGCAATGTCTCCCCTCTCATCCAGACTTGTTTAACCTGCATGCATTTCAACAGCAAGTTGTTGCACGACACTGATCTCCATTTTGTTTATGTCTGCTTCTCCATGAAATCACTTCACCGGGATCACGTGTTCGCTGTTTATTCTTGTGTATTAATACTGAACGTGTCACATATCCTAATTGCACCGAATTTGAGTTTTAGGTGCAAATAACAGACAGACAAACAGCTAGAGATTCCTTGCTATATAGTTAACGATAACTCCAAAACTTGTCTGATTAATCATCCAGTTGTCTCCGTTGAAAACAGTTGTTGTTTAGTTAGAGGCTAGAAGCAGAGCAATTTGGAGAAACCGAAACTGGCCCAAGTCTGGTCCAGGTTCAGCCCACCATATTAGAATGAGCTGTAGCCCGAATTTGGGCCAGTTCGGGCCATAGCATGGCCAGTTGCAGACCGCCCAAATGCAGTATGTGGGCCGGATGAGGGTGTCTGGTAAATTTTGCTCTCTGGGCTGGCACTCTATTCTGAATAAATGGAATACTCCATTTAAGATGCAACTGCTGAGCTGCTGGCATGTGTGCTAGCCTAGGAAGCTGCTGCAGTGGAGTCAAGTTGGTGCTAATGTTAGCAGGGCTATTTTATCAAGAGAAACATCATTGATCGCTCTCAGAGAAGTCTCTTGAGATTGGAAACTGATGGTGGTTCTGAGTTTGAAGAAGTAGATCTTGTAGTCGATTCTTTAGGTGCTGATGGGGTTTTAAGCAGAAAAGCCCTCCTGTGGCTTAGAGCCTTTGGTTTTTGAAAGGTAATTAACTTTTACCACTAATGAATCTGTGTACATGTGCACGTTACATGGACATGTTGAAATTGTGAAACATCAGTGGAGCAACGCTCTGAATTTACACCAGTTTCACTGCACGGACAGACAGACAGACCGACTTGGACCAATGGGGAATTCCTGCATAGATTTAAACCTTGCTTGTTTATGCTCACAAACACACAGTTGTTGCTGTTAAGTGAGACATCCTGTCTCCTGTGGAAGTAATTAGTGTGGTTTCCTCACAGACAACTAGGCCCACTAACAGCACAGCAGAGAAAAGGGTTGCCTGCTGGCTTCATCCTCTTTGAGACGTCCCCGTGGCCTCTGATAAACCCTAAATCACACACATTGGCCTCGTCAGCTTGAAATGGCAAAAAACATCACATTAATCCTTCTGTTGTGACAGATGTGCACACTGGCCTGTCCCCTCTGAACTCTGTAAGTCCCACAGGTCATAAATTGAAGGACCCTGATGCCACGGTTTTATTGCCCCTCACTGTGAGCTAACACCTCCTATTCTTCTCTGCTGCCCTCTGCTCTTTGTCTCAGTCTTCTGTTGTTGCAATTAGAGCCCATACATCTAATGAGCCTACTCATAAACACTCGACCTGCATTGTGTAGAAGAGAGCTGACATTTTATCGGGTATGTTTAGCCGTCATTTAGTCTGAGATGTCGGGAGGGAAGAGAGGGGAAGGAAGGGAAACAGAGAGAAACTAATGGAGGGAGGGGGACTGAAGACTTCAGGATGTCTGGAATGAATTCCTATTTTTATGAAGAGAACATTTTTATTCACAGCCTGAAGCCTGATGCCTTTTTTGTTTGTGAATGCTCTATGCACTTCAGTACACCCCCACACACATCTTAATTTAATCTCCTGCAGTAATTGCAGTCTCAGCAGGAGGTGCCCACCATGTGTGGGACAAGTGGAGGGGGGCTCTTTGTGAGAGGAGGATGAGGAGGAGGCCCAAATGAGAGAAGATGACAAGAGGTGTATAAGGTGAATAAAGCAGAAGAAAAACCACATCATGCTGTCATTCTGTGCATCATTCATACCTTTTATAACCTATTTATTGAGGTTCCGGCCGGGAGAGGCTAGAAGGCTGTTGGATAGCCAATTCAGGACAGGGAGGCTGCAGGCTCACCAACCCAAGCATCGAACGAGGCTGAGAGCTGAGGCTTCAGTTGGTAGCTGGAAACCTCAGACTCACAGCAAGCTGCCATCAGCCTTGTGGCCACAGCTTGATCATTAGGATGGATAATAGGCTGGAACAAAGGTAGGAATGTCTCTGCTGGGTCCATGGCTGGTTGAGTCATACTGTCACGCTGGAGCAGAGAAGGTGGACTGAAATGCATGAGACGGCAGTCAGGACGTGCAATGCAAAGTTTTATTCTCGATCATGACACACAAGGAACAAGCAAACATGAAGATATATTAGGGAAACACAACAGCAGGCTCAAGGAAATACAACAAATGACTTGACAAAGACTGGACTTAAATACAAACTAAACTAACGAGGGGATGCGGTGCAGATGGAGTGAGGCAGAGAAACACAGGTGAGGGTAACGAGTGGAAAAACACTGGGAACAGGGAAGAGCTAATGAGACAGATGCTGTGCAGGTGTGGAGGGAACGTGGACTGGGGAGGAGCACCATTAAAAACACTGAAAACACCAAGTGACAGGACCATGACAGGATGCAAGTCTGTCCACCACTCAGCTGTACTTTGTGTTTATGCTATGCTTAGTTATGTATCCTAACACGCATCACTAAGTTGATGAAACAAGTCCAGTTGCCTATGATACAGCGCCTACATTTACCATGACCTGGATGACTGAGAACTAGCAAGCTATCAGTGAGCTCAAGTTAGCTCAGCCCTTCTGCAATAATACAGCCTCACAGAGCTGCTAGCATGGCTTTAGACTCTTAGGCTTGCCTTTGATTTGTCATTAACTATGACATGATTTTCCTTTACCACCGGGGAAAGAGCGAAAAAGTGGAAGGGAGAGAAAGAAAAAGAGAGTGCACAGGAAAAAAGACTGCCCTTCATGTTGTATGTATTCTCTTCATGTCTGTGACATATTGTACACAAACAGACATTGAAACTGTAGTGAAACGCGGGTATGATGTGGATATGACTGTCTACAGGTCGTTTTCAGGTCTATTTTTGCAGAGAACTGCACGCATGTCGAAAAATGGCGAGGTTCTGAGTCTTTAGATGTCACGCCGCTGCAGCCGCTCTTGACACATGTATTAGCCGTGCTACTCTAGCTGGCAGAGTGTCTGCTCTAACCTGTTAACATGGTAATCGCCCATTGCTCAGCCCATTGTGTTTCCAGTCAACGCTGCAGGTCAGAATTTCCTTGTCAAAAGGTCACAAAATCACGAGCCTGATACAAATACTGTGGTCTAGAAATACAACCTACCCCTTCACCATTTATCTTGCTAGGCAGCTGTATTGTGAGATCATGTGATCATATCATCTTGCAAATATCCATCCTGCCAGGCTTCAATCTCTGAGTCTGTGGCCCAACACACAGTGGTTGAACCAATCAACATCCTTTAGGACCTAGTTGCAGCCACAAGAGTGGTTTAGACGGGATGGTCAGGGAAAGAAGTAACTTTTCTTTTTTCGTTGTTTGTCCAATCACCTGCCAAGTATTTTTTGAAAGTGCTGGCCCATTTCCAAATAGTTTCGTGTGGCTCCTTTCCAGATGGATTTGTGAAACAAACCATCTGACACGTTAGGTTACCTCCCCATGGATGCTGCCATTGTTGTGTGATGTCAGACAACTGCTCCCTCGTGAAGTCAGGGTAGATGGGAATTCTGACTTTCAGTACTTTTTCTAGTAGGAGGTGGGACATTTTCGGGTTTCGAGTTCTCTGGAATGCAGCTTTAGACTTGTTCACATTTGCTGCCTACAGAAATGCATAACACAAATCAAACCATTTAGCTGGATCAATAATCGGTTCGAGGTTGAAAAATGAAACTAATAATCTTGTTTTTGACTTATTTTTGGTTTGAACAGAAAGTAAATTGGGACTGCAGTCTGCATGGGGTAGAAGGAGGAACAAAGAGATTTATACCACATCTATCACTTTACTAACGACTTTCAAAATGAACAAGCAGTTGATCCACAAAGTCATGGCGTTGCTGACCTCTGGAACACCACCCCCCCTTACTTTTTTCTCCTCCGGAGTTTAAATTAGCAGCATGTTGAGGCCACAAAAAACCTGCCTATCCTTTACAAAGAGACCATTGTGCTTTGAGATTTCAAATGTCATCATATTTCAGCATGTAACTACTGGTTGTCTCTGTACAGAGAGTCTAGAAAATGATAGAGTGGAGCAGAGTGACACATTGGCAGTCACTCTTTGGTCTGAGTCCAGCACAAACCCTGCAGCTGTTCCATTTGAGTGTATCTGCTTTATGTTTTCCTTCAAACATTGTATCCAGAGCAGGTTCACATGTTCACAGCTAACCTGTCCGAAAGATAGAGAAACAAGATTAGGCTGAATAACGTCCAACAATATGCATGAACCTTTGCACGTTCATTCGCCCAGACACTCACTGTAACCTGCTACATGACAGCAGTCCACATGAAAGTGACTTTGCAGCACAATGTGTAGTATTGTCTGAGGGCAGAGTCACTGAGAGGCTCCTGTTACACCTGTCAGGACGCCAGCATATCCACAGCAACACAGGAGAGGGGCTGGTTAACCCTTTGTGACCTGGAGCTCAGCTTTTAAGACACAACAAAGATGCAAAAATATTTAATATCATAAATCAATATTACATTTTGGAAAATATGCCAGTTTCTTCACTTGTTTGGAATAGAGCCTGTCCTCAGAAAAATGGCCATAGGCCGAAAATTAAAGCGGCTTTTTACGACCTATATTTAAGCTTCTTGTTATCCAGGGACCTCTCACGTTTTTAGTGATTATTTCAGCTGAAAGGAGGGAGTGAGAAGAGGTAGTGTAAAGTATGTAGGGCCGAGGTCGGGGATGGATGGACAGGTTATAAAAGCACAGGACTTTGATTCATGAGACCACTGTTCATGTGTAATGTGAAACAGTGTGTTCAAACAGCTGCTACATGTCTGCAGGTAAGACGCACTTCAGACACAGAAGCAGACCGGCTGGTGCAGTGATGCTGCCACAAACTGACACCTTTTACAAGGAGAGAAAATGTAATGTATTGCAATTAATTTTGATCAAGTTATATTCTCAAGCTGGTGTGAAGTCTTCCCTAAAGGTTGGTTTGCAGGAACTACAGAAATGGAGGACTTACACTGGATTAGGATCTCTGATGAACTCTACAATTACCACAAATCACGAGATTTTCCCAGGAAAGACTAAAAGCCAGTAAATACAGCATCGACATTAAAGCTGAGGCGACTTCTGCAGCTGCTATCTCTGTGAAACTTGGACATCGACGTCTCTCAGATGCTACACTATAATCCCAATGTTGCACGTGTGTCGAGCTCGGCCGCCTCCTTTGTTTTCGCTCTCTCTTCTTTCACCCTGCCCCCCCTCAGCAGGAACACATGTACACATTTTATGAGGTGTTGAACAACCTCGCACAATGCATATAATTATCTGTAACAGCTCACAGATGGCCAGTCGCTCTGCCACATCAACATGCTGTATAATGCAGATTCAGTGCACGCGCGCATGCACACACACACACACACAGACACGCACACACCATACGTATGGAGAGTGGTTGTGTAAATGGTTGCATCTTGCTGAAAGGATGCCACGGGCGAGAGCAGTCACGGGGAACCCAGCTCCCACGTGCTACAGCTCCACTCAGCACTGGAGAGAATAGTGGGTGCAGAGGTCTCATAAATCACATGCACACACATGAACAAACGTAATAGCAGGTTTATATGCATGCACTCAAACACTATGGGGAGACAGTGTTGCATGTGCACACAGGAACACACAGGTTTCTCAACAGTTACTAGCGAATAGGAAAGTACATCAGACCACAAAAGCATCACAAAAAAAGGCACATTCATAGCATTCAAAGTCACTGAAGGATGAATTATATTAACTTCATCTGGTCATCTGGCTTTTCACTCAGCGCCATCATCCGTTTAACATGGAACCCAACTGCCAGAATAAATGTTGGCAATGTACATTTCTGCAAACCACATGAAATGTTGAAACTCTACATTTCTTTATGTTACAACATAATGTTTTTTTAGGTTCAATTTTCAGTTCTATGATGTGGCAACATTGTGCTTATGCTCTGGTTAGGTTTAGGCACCAAAACTGCTTGGGCAGAGTTAGAAAAACCTAATGTTTTGGGCTTAACCTGCCTTTGTTGCCACAAACATGGCTGGAGATGTCCCGAGGTCTCTTTGAAAATATCCAATTGTGTAACACTTACAAATGTTAAAATGCTGTCACTGGACACCATCCCCTCGACCTTCGGATATGAAAACTTCTTCCACCGTCAGCATGTTTTTTGTAATAATAATAACTCTTGACTCTGAGCTGACCTCTAGCAGATGTTCTGCTTAAAATCCATGCCAATGTAATGCATGCATGGAGGAACGTTGGCAGTTACAGTTACATCATTTGAGATTGACATACAGTATATCTATGCTCATACGTATTAGTGGCATAAATGAGCCTTTGGGGTTTGACCCTTTCCCTTTTTCATTCATTACACAACCATTTCTGTCACTTTTCATGTACCCAACCCATAGTCTGTTTCACCACAGGGTGTTTACTTTTACCAAAAACCTTTGGGTGCATACACAAGGGCTGCACACAAACCTCTGAAACAGCCTGTTTGTGGTTCTTTGACTCAGCACTGGCCTGAGCGACCAATGTGACTGAACCGTTCCTTGACACACCATCTAGCAGTATACAGCATGAACCTGCTTCAGTCCTTTAGAAATACTAAAGGACTAAAATCATTATGTCTTCTAGCTGAAAATAGCCACTTGCTATAAAACATCAGGAGTTGGGAGGATTTTTAGCTGATTGAAGCAGCATGATTCTCTGTCCACCATAATGCAGTGAGACATGATGGCTCTGCCCATCAATCATTCATTATTTGTAGGAGAGCACCAGAATAGTACGCAGCTGAATCTGCTCAGCAACAGCCAAATGAGGAAGTTCTACTCACGTGCATCTTTGAAGCACAAAGTATTTGTTCGCTTTTTTAATTCATGTTGCTTACAATCTCTTTTAACACAATAACATATGAAAGAAAATACACGTTTGTTTCTATATGTAAGCTTAGTCTGAAGAGTTACTCGCCATATATTTCACTTGACACAAGATTCTTTACAATAGGCAATCCCCTCTTTGGCTGTTTTTAAGATATGAAGACTAGACCTTTATCATTTTGTGGAATCCACAAGTTTACTCAAGATAACGATGCACTTAATTTGGTCACTGGTTACACAACACCTGTCACGTCAACTTTTGCATCATTAAATATTAAAAGCACAATTTTTAACTTATGCCTCGAGGGTTATCTCAATCGAATGAAAAGACGTTTGCTGAGATTTGTGTGGAAAGTGCCACGTTGGACACGAGGCTAAAAGCTGCTGCTCATAGCTGGCCAGCTCTGGGGGAGAGAGTCAGGTGCAGAGCCAGACCTGCTGGAGGAACAAACAGCCAGAGCCACATTAGATTCTGCTCTGATTCGGACGGGAGGAGAGCTCAGATGTTACTTACTAACTTTTGGGATTTAAAATGTGGATTTATCTTCATTCCCATGTATCAACCTGACTGCTGCAGGGATACCTGGAGGTGACCCCCATTTCCAGGTGCTTATGCACAGTAATGTTGACTGCCAACTGGAGCTGGAGGGGAAATGTACACACTCACACACCCTTCAGCTCCAAACTCTTACAGACTGGACACACCGGATGCATGGCTGCTGCGTACCGTCATCTAGGGATTCGGAGTCTCGCCTATTTCAGTGTGTCCAGACTGTAGCATGTAACAGGAGCTAAATTCGTTAGCTGGTGGAGAACACACCATTAAACGACGTTGCAGTTGAAAATCTGACGTGAGTCAGGCACAAATGTTCATGGATGAGGTTGTGTTTTAAAGTTTTATTCATGTTACGTTTTGTCTTGTCGCCGACTTCCTTCCTCACTTTCTGACTCTCTCCTGGAAGTTGTAACGACAGGCGACCAAATGAAACGCACCTCATTGTATACAACTCAACAAAATACAGTATATAACAAAAGCCTAGTTGTTTTAGGCATCAAAATCTTGGGTCTTACATCTTTAACTCCTTTCAGTCCTTGGCCGTTAACTATATCTTCATCACTACCACTGGTACATGCTTGAATTCACACTTGAACTTCATGCGTTGCTTTCTCTTAACATCATTTCTTCTTCTTTCAGTAACAGTATAACACCACCACTTCAACTTCCAATACACATGCATTTCTTTTGAATACAACCCCTCTTCTTGTATTATATTATAATGTTATAATATTGCAGATTAGTGATGCTGGCAGCAGAAATAAAGCAATTTCCCTTCCTTTGGTCTGGATGCTGAGTGAGCTTTTGAGTCGCGTCACATCTGAATTCACTTTCATTAAATCACTGCTAGACATAATTTGGATACGTGGTATGCTAATGCAATAGGTGAAGTAGAGCGACTGATGCTAAAATGATCAGTGTAGGATTGAGATGAATGGCTTTTTCCTTTTGGCTCAGTAGCTGTCTGGTTTGTACATCAGTGGAGTGGAAAATGAGCCCTCGGTCGTCCAGACTGTCTAGACTGTTGCTGACATATTCACCCTTGATGTAACAAGCAGATGAGTACACAGTGGAAGACACACACACACACACACACACACACATAGACAGAGACGCACACATACACAACATTTCTGTTACGTAAGGGGATATGTTTACATACTGATCATTTGGTTAACCGGATATATTTTGGAGGTAGTGTTAAAAAGAGAGTTAATGCATCCCATCTTGGGTTTAAAGCCAGGATTGATAGTTTCATATTTAACTGAGACCAAGATCTTTCCTGTACCTTGACCAAATATTGACCAGATATTTTTCAATGTAAACCTTTGCATTATGTTGTTGCCCCTTACACCAGGTACACCAGTGGCTCAGTGAGACTGTAATGGTCATTGTAAAAAGGTCCACTGACTAGAGGGACACTCCAAAAAGTGACGCTCAAGTGGTAAGACCTACCAAAAAAGTAGCTGTTATTTCATTTTTGTAGCCTAATGCTGCTTGTTGCAGCCACTGTGTCGCCCATATCTCTTTTGAATTTTTCTACATCACTTGTGTTGAATAGTGTTGTCCAATTTTCTTGTTAATTGTGGTGAGGCAATGAATATTAGGTCAGAAAATACAACATTTTCCGATTTAAAATAACGACCAGTAAAAACCGTGCCCAGTCCCGGTTTTCTACCCGAATATAGATACAGATCATTTTACTGTTTGAACAGCTACAGATAGATAATGATGTCTCTGTGCAACTGATACCCACACATACTTACACTATTGTCCATAATGTATATATCTGACCTGTGTGTATATACTGTGTCCATATTTGATCTTCACATGTAGTGACTTACTATCAGTATTAATTACCTACTCCATCTAATGTTACTGCTTGCACATATTAGTGTATTCATATCTTGAATCCAATCTAACAATTTTAGTCAAGTATCAGTTTATCGGAGTGTGAGATTTGCACATTCTGGGATTCATTTTATTTTCATGTCTGAATGCCAAGCTCTCTGTCTATAGCCTTAAGGGGAAAAGGCCCAAAGGCAGCCGAGTGTGTACATCCTGATGTTCCGCTGAGATGTACTGCTCAGATCTTTGCCCATGAAAACAACTTTGAAATCAAAACAAATGAAAATATTTTCAGTAATCTCTGGCAGAGTGAGCTGCCTCCTTCTTTCACAATTTTATAGATCCCTTCAAGATCTCCTGCATTCTCAAACAACACACAAACTAATCTGGCACCTCGCTCACCAGGACCATGTCATTTTCATAATGCAAATGAAGACAGAATAAATCATGTAGTGTTTTTTGACCTCCTGTCTCAATAGTTGAGGTATGGTGAAGTTTGGTATCTAAAACTACTTGGTTAAGCCTCAGGGAAAATGGTGGTCATGGTTACAGAAAACTAAAGTTTGACTCATTGCTATAGGTTAACAGGTTATGGCATAGATACCGAGCCTATAAATGTAGCTGCCTGCTACATTGTTTACTCTGTAGCTGACATAGGCCTCAGACACGTTGGGGCATCGGTGCTTGCATTTTCTGGCACAAAATCTTGTAGACACATTCATGGGCCCTAGCAATTTGCAAGATATATTTTAGTTTAAAACATTTTAAAAAATTAAATAACATTATCAACAGTGTGAAGACAAAAGAGGCGATAGTCTGATAGACCCCATAGTTTCAGCTAGGAGATGTAAAAGCTATAATTATGCTGACACGTAAACAAAATAAACTCACAAAATATCAAGAAAGGAAATATTTTTACACCTACTTAACTTACTAAACAGAAAAATACAATCGTAGACCGTTTGAATTCAAGTTTCTTTCTTTTACCAAACTAAAATTAGCTTAATCGCTTCATTAATTCATTGTTCTGATCAGAGCGGCTGTAAATCACCTCTGTACTGTACCTGTCTTCAAACTGACCTCCCTGGGTCTCAGACTCTGTATTTAGACCTAACTCACTCACTGGCAGCTGAGTCCGGTTGAGCTGAGCCCTGATGCCAATGGTGACTGTCTCTCGTCAGCTTACTGGGCCACTTAGCGCCACAGGCGACTCAGGTGCTTACTAATGGCAGCTAGTTGCTATACAGCCAAAGAGCGATTATGCTGCCCCCTATAGTTCTGTGACTACCTTTGAATTCTGTCCTTTCTTAATAATTAAAGGTTCTGGTCAACATTCTCTGCTACTGGATGTACAACTTGAGCACCAGCATCTCAGACAAAAACAATTGCGGGACTTCTGTTCACTCCTTGGTTTATGCTTCAAAGGCATAAATCAAGCTTAGTACCAACTATTGGTAGGAGATGGGATGTAAACTGCAGTGTTCAGTGTCAAAGACAGACTAACAAACCATTCCGTAAAGAAAAAATAAACAATTTTTTGTCCAAATAACTTATGCCATTGTTTTTCTGATGAGAACTGAAGCCACTTAGCTTACTTTGTTCGCTTGCACTACAATAGGTCCTCTGATGTGATGCTGAATGTTGTAATGAGTCAGACACAGTATATGCGTGTTTGTAGGCTATATAGAGCTATGATGTGCTTCAGACAGTACCGCACCACACAAGTTGACCACACCTCTCCTAGCAACCCCAGCTCTCAAATATCAGTCACCGCCGTGGGAAACAAACACTCAAAAGCCTGAAGCAGAGACACTGTTTCCACAGAGATGTCCGAGAACCATTATTTATTTATTATTATAAAAAAAACAAGGAGAATTCAAATTTCACCTTTACCAATGACATACTTTGTTGCTCATGATTTTCTCTAATTTGCTGCCCAGATGTGATTCTGTGCTCTCTCACAACAGACCCCTCTTTGTCCGACACACCTGGAGGAGGAGACGAAGCAGAGGAAACACACACACACACACACACACACACACACACACACACACACACGCTTAGTCTCGTACATATAAGCTCCATTGTCCTCCAGTGTAGCACATCAGAGTTTCAGCACCAATTATGTTCCAAAATTACCTTCCCTGTAATCATGTCATTAGTGTGTGTGTGGTTCCTTGGTGCCTCTACAACTTCTACCGTGACTTTACACATGTTGCAATGTCTCAGTGGTGAGGACAGAGACTGCACAGAGTCTGGCTGTCACACACCTGTCTGCCTGACATAAATGGCCTCTGTGTTTTTGGACATGAAAGGTGAAGGATGGCTTGCGTGTATGTGTTTGGATGATGATGACGTGCGTATATATATCTCGTAAAAATGTCGTGTTAAACGTCACGCCTCTTTTACCTCTAGAAAGCCGGCATACCATCCAAAATCACACACTGAGGGGGCATAGTGCTGCTGTTGTTTGGTTCGACGTAGAAACAAAGCCAGCATAATGAAAGCTCTTGCCTGTGTAAAAATGGCTCCAGCATCACAAACTAAATCACTATACTGTTGCTGACATAAACTGTTGATGTTCCCCCACACTAAATCTGGTAACCCGTGGGTCTTTTTCCTTACCCATGTGCAGGCTCGGCCTGACTTGGCACATCAGCCTAGCATGGCAGGAATTTGCATTTACATTATAACAGGCTACCTGCGTGAAGAGTTGCCTTTGAATAGTAAAAGAAAAAGCTGTAAAATCACTCTTCCCTGCAGTGCTATCAAAGAATAGCCACTAAGTATCATGGGTTGGCTACGAACCTGAGACGGCAGTGAGATGGCAGTCCACTGGCAGGGGGGCTGGAGTTAGGAGGATGGGCGTGCTTTGTCCTCACTCCAAGAAATAGTCCGGTAAAACTGATCGTGGAAAAGCAAATCAGCAGGGTGCGGTTTGATTTTGACTTTTCCATTGACACCCAAGAGCGCCAATGGTACAGTATGTATCCACTAACCCAGCCCAGCAACCTAAATTGAGAGCTTCGCATTTTCTTTTCTTTTTTTTTGCAACTGCCCAGTGCAACACTCGCATTTCTACTGACACTGAACCAGTCTGTGTTCAAACTCCAACCTACGTTCACTTGTAAAAAGTTCTTGAACTTCTCTTGCTGCGACAACCCACCCTCAATCTGATTGGAGCAGCGCACTGTCCAGCTCAGTACCATGACCTCAGACACGGGGCGCTGACTTATTCGAAGCTCCTCACACTGGCTCCTGCCAATGACCCTTTTGGTAAATGGTGTATACGCTGTGTCACTTTAATCCTGGAAACTTGGCTAACTATCAGTCATGTCAGTGGTTTACAAGATCAAGGCCAATTAGATGGCCAGGCTAGGTATAAAGCCACCACTGTATAATCACGAAACACTGGCCTGAGGCAACAGTGGGCTAAAGTTAGAGAAGCAAGCTTTTCCAACATCATTGCCACACTTAAAATGTGTCCTTCACTGAAAACCTTTTGAATTAGAAACCAAGAAATCCACCGACACTTGGAATATATTGAAATAATAAACTTCATTGTTGCAGTTTCAGACTATTGATTTCACCTCAGAAACCTCATCAGGAGCAGATCACCCAGAGGTCCAACATCATAGTGATTTGAGATGGGCTTTTCCTGATCCCTCTGCCTACAGGATCTCCCTAATCCTGGAGTTTGGCAGGTAAAGGGTAATTTGATCTGTGTCTAAATCAGATGAGTCAGTAATCACTGTACAGACACACAGACACACAAGGTAAAGCATCAACCGAAAGTCACTTAAGGTTCCACTGTTAGAGATTGTGTCAGACAGTATGAGCAGTTGCTTGCAGCTCGTCTATCCTGCACATAGCAGCTACTAACTTGTTTAGTGACAGGCGTGAAGCGGCTTTTATTTACGTTAGCACCACCATCTTGATCAGGGGTGGTATTAAAGTTGACATCATTATGTCACACAAACGGGCCAACTCCTGATTAAGTCTGAATGAAGCCTCCGCTTAAAAACATACAACCTTCAGTAGACTTATTGTGAAAAGAAGCAGGATAAATAACATTTCAGTGTACCGACAGGTCATACCTGACTAAAAGTAAAGATATCATGTTAAAATATTACTTTGGTAAAAGTGAAAGTCACCCATATGAATAGTCAGTAAAAGTATTTTGAAATGAAATGTACTTCAATATCAAAAGTAGCTATCATTATTATTATTATCATTATTACTATTATTATTATTATTATTTGTATCATCATTACTATTATTACTATTATTAACATTATTATTATTATTATTATTATTATTATTATTTGTATCACCATTACTATTATTACTATTATTAACATTATTATTATTATTATTATTATTATTATTGTTATTATTATCATTATTATACTTTTAGTATTATTAATACAATTAGTAAAGCTGTTATTACTGCTGTAATAACTGTATCCCCCCTCCTCCCGTTTCTCCCCCTGCTTGGCCCCCCTCCCTCCCTCACCACCCCTCACTCTCCCACATGTACTCGACCCACACACAGCTACATGACAAAACAAAAAAGAAAACAGACAGTAAACTCTGGTGACGTGAAAGACTTCAACAGCCTATTTTTAATCGCTGTCACACGTTCATTTTGCTTCAGACAAGTGGTAGCATTCTGAGCTAGCTGGTTGGTAAGCTAAAATTATCATTGGGTCACCATCAGTGTTGCACTACTGTGTGGATGAGCTGTGCTGCCCCACTCTGTAACGTGACTGGGCGTCTGGTGTGGATGTGGTGTCATTTTGCCCACCGACCCCGACTCTCTTCCCTCTGAAGGGCACACAAAGACAAACTCTCCCAAGGCCTTTTTATACCAAGACACAGGGACTCACAAAATCCATGCTGAACGAACAGTCATATATGTTGAGACAGCCAATCAAAGGTTCATTCTGCGATGTAAGACTGTCAAGATAACACTTGTAGCTTGTACACATCCACATTATTATACACACATAACACTATGCACTCATGGACGTAGATGTGCAATAAAAGGAGCTGTTCAGCTTCGGGCAGTTGGACTCAGATTTAATGCAAGCTCGTATTTTCATGGCAAGTTCTTTTCTTTCTGTGTGAGGAAATCAGAGAAAGGGGAGAGGAGTTGCAATTAGGAGGAGAGCAAGATGCCAAGAATAGCTAATACAGCAATTAGAAGGAGGAAACGACAAGAAAGGGAGGGGGCGAGAGGGAAGCAGGCAGAGAAAGAGAATAAAGGGAGGGAGAGAGGGAGGATGAGAGAAACATACAGCAGTATGAAGGAGAGAGGATGCCAGGGGGAGAGGGAGATCAGATACAGGGAGTTAGGGGAAGAAAACTGGGGAAACAGCGAAGGCACAGGGGAGTGAAAGAGACAGATGACATGAGATAAAGGGGAGTGAGAAGCACTGACGGAGAGTGTGATGGAGGGAAGTGAGAGACTGACTATTTTTGGAAGTGATAAAAGCAGAGGATCATGGGAAAGAGGGAGATTTCACTGACCTGAGAGAAAAGACCAGGGCTCTTACGGGACAAATATTCCTGATGTTCTTTAAGGAATGTTCTACTTTTACAGCAGTACATCACGGATACATTCAATGAAGTTACTTTTTTTTTTTTGGTGGAGCCAAATTTATAATGTAGAACATAGAAATAAACACCTTCAGGGACTATTGTACAGATAATGTTGAGGAAGAATTACTGTATATGAATATTACCTACAAGCAGGATAATGTGACAGAACTGACATTTTAGATGTTTCCTAAAGGGCATTTTTAAACAGGTAAACTGTATTTATATAGCACTTTATAAATTGCCTACCATGTAAGGTGCAAGTCTGACCATGGGGAGCAATTTTGTTCAGTTCTTCTTCGGTTTCTTGCCTAACGGCACCTCGACATGTAGATGGGAGGAGCTGGAAGTCAAACCACCAATCCTGTGATTAGTGGACAAGTACCTCTATACCTCCCAAGCTACAGCGACCCCTTTGTGTAGCTGTCATCAAACTCACAATCCATGATTTCTGGTGTAATCAGAAGAAATACAAAATCTAATAAAAATCTGAAACAAATACATGACACTGCAAAAATATTATGTCAGCCATTCATCATAAGAGTAGCACTCTAGCAAGAGATATGTGGTCCCTCTTCAGTCCATCGTCTGCATGTCACTTAGACTGCAAAGAAAATATAAAAATGTAATGAGGATTTGGATTAAGTTGAAGTTTTGTGTTGGAGCAGCACACCAACATGGTCGTTGGTGGTTGGCCCCCCAAGTTCATTAAAAATTCAAGGGTATGGTATAGAATGGTTTGGGGTACATGGGTGGCAAGGATTCGTTTTGCAATGAACGTAGAGTTCAACTGAAACATCATCGGCTGATATCATCGGCTGATATTGGCGTATCACAGACATAGTATCGGTGTATCTGTCATCCAATGTGCGTCAATATGAAAGCTTTTTTTTTAGATATTTTGTAATACAGAAAAAGATTGTAATTCTTATTACTATAAAGTTTAGTGCTAAATGAAATATCCTGCCTCCATTACGTCTTTGTCACAAGTGTTTTTATAAACATGTTTGAGAGATTGTTGCAACAAATGTGTGTATACCAGCTGATATATGATATCAGTAGTTTCTACTCCCTTATATCAACACTGACATCGGCCCAAATGAAGGAAAGTGGATGTAGTTCAGAAAAAAAATACCATTGTGACCTTTCAGGAGCTCCATACAACCACAACCTCCTCATCCATCACCTCTTGGCGCTCCTCACACTCTCTCGCAAAAGACGCTTCTTTAACACTTCCAGCCGTCAAAGAAGATCAACAGTGACAGAGGCGGGAGGAGGGAGAAAGGAAAGTCCTACATCATCGTTACACATGAACCTTTGCATCGAGCAAAAATAACTCAAAGTGCTGTGTTTGTGTGGCTGTATGACGAGATCGTCCTTACCTTCAACCCTGACACGGATGCCAGAAATATCTGTAATTTCCCTGCAGTGTTTAGACTGGAGCAGGGAAGTCACCCTCGCCTCCCTGTGATTAGACCCCACCGAGGCTCCACTGCAGCAAGATAATGGCTGGGTGTAATCGCAGTGTTTATTTGTAAGTGTGAGTGTGTGTGTGCCTCTGTACATATTTCAGTCCCCTGCTGTCAGACCTTGTGGCAGAGCAGATTACATTAGTGCTAGCCAGAGGGAAAGAGAAACCAAGGTGTTCAGATGGACGTGGCCTCCCTGGACCCTCAGCTGCAGAATGCAGGATATGAAAAGTGATGACACTACAGTAGAGACAGGCTTATTCAATTATGACATCATACTAATTTTAAAATATAATAATATTTATTATCTTAGGCTTGGTTGCATCAACAAGAATGAACTTTTAAACCTGTTCAGTCCTGGTTTAAGTTTAAATTATGTTGCCCCAAACTTTAAAACTAGTTTCTTAAAATTAAGAAAGATTCAATTTAAACCTCTCCTAAACCTAATTCTGTTGTAACAAAATGTAAAACTCCAGTCTAAACAGTGATCCAGTATTAACGTTAAACTTATACTTGAGGAGGTTTAACTTTTACCATGGCTGCTTTGTTTTTTTAAATGAACTGAGCAAAATGATCAACGACAGACTCAAACCGAATGAGTTTTAATGATGCTGCTGAACTTTTATCGAGATACCAGTTCAGGAGCTGAACAGAATGAACCGCTGTCAGACAGGGTAGTGACAGAGTTGCAGCTGTCAAGTCAAGCTAGCACACGTGGAAATGCCCTATTATTTGGGCATTTCCACATGTGCTAGCTTGACTTGACTCGGTTTGACTTGAAATGTCAGCTCAGCTGGGATTCATATCTCCATTACAATAGGACTACCTGCTTCAAGGTGTGTCTTTAACTGCAGAGCATTTGTCTTGAGTAGAAGACATTTAAAAGCAGCGGTGATGCCGGTCCATGGCTCTGATTACCGCTCCTCCCTGCTGTATTATCCAAAAATCTGCACTAACAAACAAATATTTAATTTCTTGTAAATTCTTCACAATAAAAGTTCTATATCATTTTGTCATTTAAAAGCTTTTATTATGAAGCAACAGAATCAGGAAATGATAGGTTTTCATCAGCAGTAACTTAACATGACTCCTGAAAAACCAGCATGATGTAACAAACAGTTAAGCTAATATTTTAGCTAACTAGCAAACAGCGTGACAGTGAGCATCTGAAAGTTAGCAGCATGCAAATGTATTTTATTAATATATTCATTTTGTGTCATCATGGCAGCTAACACAAGCAGTTTTGCGGACTTTGCCAGGTGTTTATATGACAGATTTTGGTCAGCACAATAGCATCACAACCATGCATGATGCAGTCATGAAACTTTGCAGGTGTGTAGTTTATATCAAAATGAAGGTCAAGTTCCAAGATGGGTGTGGTCAAAGCAATGGGGCTGGAAGTAGTGCCATGAAACTTTCCAGATGTGCAGTTGGGATCAAAATGAAGGCCGAGTTTGAAGATAAGTCTTATCCGACCCATTGATACTAAATACTCATTTAATCATGTAGTAATGACTACTGAGCAGTCATGAGTCAGAATGTGAACACGTTGATGGGTGTCGTAGCTGGTGTGATTGCAAGATGGTCTCTAGTTAATGATAACTTTAGATGACATGTTGACAGGAAGTGTCAGAAAGTGTCTAATTACAGCTCAGTTTTGTGCTCCATGAAATATGAATAATGACCCGTTCCCCATCCTCCTCTGCAACAGTTCCTTTTCATTCTGCTTTTTCCCCACAGTGCCTGTGTGTAGGGTTACCAGTGTTGCTTGGGTTCTAGAGTATATGTACTGAACGTCTAAATGTCTCTGATACTATTTACTGTTTGTAAAATATTGCCATATTAAAATTGCCATACACGTTTTTTTGGCTTAGTGTAACTAAAAATTGTGATTGTGTATGTGCTTATTCACATAAACTGCTCCCAGAGGAACCGTTAAACTTTCAAAAGGCCAATCAGGAATTTATGCTTTATCTAAACACACAGTCTCAGCATGTGTGTCTAAGTGCTGCAGTCTAAACACACTTTAGCAGAAAGGAGTCTGAGGAAAACATAAGCATCTTCCCCACAGTCACAGTGTATCATTTAGTGCGGTCTCCAGTGTGAATCCCTGTTCTGTACTTAGAGGAGGCAGACGCAGGAAGAAGACACTCAGAGAGCCTCATGGGAAACACACAAATTAGCTGTCTTCTAACCGGATCATGATGTCATAGGTATAAGTAATGTCTGTATGTCATTTTGTTTTCTCTCCAGTCCATTCTTCATGAACAGAAAGCAGGCAAGGAAACAAAGACCAATGTGATCAGTTTTGTTCTGTATTGTTTTGTAATCCCATGTCCTATTGATTGTTTCCTTTATAGGGAACAGCAGTTTGGAATTAAGACAGTCTCTTGTGCATTAAGACATTGCAATGAAGGTTGCAGAAAGACAATCCGACATTCACACCTTCTTCAGGCCATGATTGATCAGCTGTGTGGAGGTTAGAGAGGAGCCAGGGTTTGGACTTCTCTCTCTGGCTCTCTTTTTTTCATTTCGTACACAAATATTTTTGTTACCTTTCATGTGTGAAACCAAGTGCAAGCAGTACGGATGTGTTCCAGGGTAGACTGTCTGAAAGTATATGTTGTCCTTATATTTCATCGCTTCTCCTCCATCTTTATGACGGCCACTCGACCTTACAGTGTGGCTGTTTGGAACGACTGTAAACACATTTGATTTTACCACGTGGTCAGACAGCTCACTGTATTATCTGGTTGTGTTAGAGCACGACCGCAACCCTGGTTTACCGTGTTAGCATGCACACTTTTGTGGCACAGAATTAAAGCTTTCATAACTGCTTTCATTCGCAATCATTTTTTAAATTTAATCGCCCGTAGAAACCAGTTTTGTCACATTATTATGTGCATGAAACATCATCAAATCATCAGCTGTGTCCACATCATTCTGTGCAAACTACTCACAGAGCTCCGCCTCCTCCTCCAACACCACTGCACATACACACTGTCACAGGCAGCCACTGTGTCCGCTGTCCACAGGGACTAACAACAGCGTGACACTTGCCTCTTCTTTGCTTCTATACCAAGTCACTTCTTCTTCTGTCGGCGCTCCTTCCTTCAGACGGATGAGGTCTTTAAAGTCTTTGTGTTGAGTGGACAGCTGAGCCTAAATGCTAAGCAGTATTGAGTGAAAGAGACACAGGGTTAAAGGGTATGAACAAATATGCCACCTTCCTTTCTACACACACACACACACACACACACACACACACACACACACATTCACAGGCTCAAGGTCACAGTCTATCCTTTGTTGTTTGTAGGTGGCTCATTAATGCATGATGCCGTTTGACTTCTCTTACACACACACACACACACACACACACACACACACACACACACACACACACACACACACACAGACATTCTACCCCAGTCCTGTCTCACACACCCTGCCACCCTCACCTCAAACCTTCTGTTCCATCCTTCTGTTATGCACTGCTGGTGTGGCCTCTGACCTCTGCCACACACACACACACACACACACACACACACACTAACTGAGTGTCTGAGCCCCCCCATCACTCTGTCCTTTCCTCTCAGAAGTCCCCTTGGATTTCCAGTCCCATATGCCAGCCACTTCCTGTCCTGTCCTCCCTCCCAGTGTGCTGGATGCACTAACCCTTTTATTAAGTTCTCATTGAAAAACCTGCCTTTGTGTGATTATGCTGTTTGAAGCCAGCAGACTGGAAGAGGAAGTCCCTTTAAATCCAGTCAAGTCTGCAGATGATCTGCTTGATGTCACACTGCAGGTTTCTTTCTCACTGAACAGGGATATACAACACACACACACGCACCACAGCACTACTAACTGAAGGCAGTCGCTGTTTGTGTGCAGTGTACGCAGCTCCCTGAACAAACAAGACTCCTTTAAATGAAAATTACAACTTGGGTCTAATTTTCATAGTTTTGGTCTTCATCTGTGAATAAAATTGTTTCAAAGATAAGGATTGTTGAGATCTGGGTTCATGTCACAGCTATAACAAAATCTGAGTCAAGAACCAGAGGTCACAATTATTTGGAAAACAAAATGAAGGCCATATTTTGCAATGAGAGATGACAACATTTGCACTGGCTTTCTGTTTCACTTCCAGATAAAGTGCTCAGTGATTTTTCCAGGATGACTATGTCTGATCATGTTTAAAATGCATTCAAATGAACACATTTGGAACGTAATGTGTGGTGTCAATGGCGGGGTACTCAAGATCACATTGAGGACCCAGTGGTGTAGATAAGCTGAACTGTTATCGTGTTTACCTGATCTTGTGATTGCTCACGGTTGTTGACACATCAGGGTTTGTCATATTTCGACATGTTCTCAAGTTCCAGGAATAACTCTCATGTCACGTTTTGCTGTTATCACAACTGATGGAAACGATTGCCAAGAGATGATTCAAGTTAAAATTCCAGTGAATTTATCCATGAACTCTGCTCTGCTTTATGTGTAAATGAGGCTGAATGATTTAGCAGATACTGTGGCTAATTAAACTCTGTCATAAGAAAATGTCTCATTTTCATCCTAAAGTGCTTCAGCAGGCTGTGCTCAGTCTGTTAATGCGCGCCACTTCTTGGAAATTTGGAAATATATGTGCAGTTTGAGAAGTGCCAGCATGGGCCTATGTTTCTTTTCTCCATTTACATCATCACATATTGCAGATACATTGGTATTGGCCTACATTGGTATTGGTTAAGGCCTACTCAGGATCAGATGATATTGAGAATCTTCATTACCACCATAAAGTTTAGGGTGCTGAGAAAGCTCAGCTGCCAATCATATTGCTCTACTTCCTATTTAACTTTCCAAGAAACAGATGGAGTAAATCGACAGATGTCCTTAAATCCCTTAAATAAGTAATGGAATCTAATACAACTAGTCTGTATCTTTATTGTTTAACACTAACTGGCTATCTGAACTACAGTTATCCAGACAATTTGATGCTACAGTACTTGTCTGTTTTGGCCAGAAACATTGTAAGGGATGGTCTACAAGGACTTTATATTTGATGACCGTCAATGTTACCTAAACCCGGGAATTCCACTGGTTGCATGTACATTGTGGAACGGCTCTGCTACGGTTTTGCTCCATTGTCTGTCAACCCCCTCCGGCTGCGTTTTGAGTGCAGCACGGCGCAGCACTGCCTGACAGCTGGAGTTGCGAGACCGAGGAGTTCTCTTGATAATTACACAATCACCTGCGACCTCAGTTCTACATATGTGTTATACACACAACAACAAGTAGTGTTCCCAACAGAAGGTTTAGAAGTCCTTGGATTTGTCTCTTTTTTGAGATTTTTTTATTAGTGTTTTATTATGAAAATTAAACAGATGTTATCATGTTGTTTTGGTGTGTGACTCCCTGTCTGCTCTGTGCTGAACCCATGCGCCGGCATCCAGCAGAAATAGAAGCCTTGTGTATCTGCTACAGAAGGGACGGGACTGCTGGAGCTGCAACGGAGTAGATACACAACGCAGACAGTGGAAGTACTCACATAGACTAGAGTGAAACCTATCAGCTCCGCTGCCATGGCGGATCGGGGAAGTTAGCATTAGCTAGGTATGGAAGCAAGTTAACTAACTACTCACTAGCTAATGAACACAGACACTTTCTGTATGTAAGATAACATGTGTAACACCTTTGTGGTCATTACTGAAGGCTTCCATGCTGTACGTCCATGGTAATCCTGTGCATTAGTGAGATATCCTCTCCTCTCACTCATTCAAAGTCTGTCTGCTCCCACTTCTTCCTGCCACCAAATCAGTTGAAATGGTCATGAATCTGTGCGCTTGCATCAGTGTAACAACACATTGGCTGTTATAAAGCGTTATGGACTTTTCTGTTCGACTATACTTTAAGTGTTTTTTTCCTTCTCCTTTGTAACGCCTCTGATCTTACCGAAAACATTGATTAAGGTTTGACTATAGGCGAGAGTTGAGGAGCTGAGAGCTTCACCTTTAGGCTCAGGTCTCTCTTCATCATAAATGTCCAGTATAACACACTGCCGTTGATTTCACACAAAAGTCATGAACTGCAAGGCCTAAAAATACAATAGTTTACTTCAAATGTAAAAATATTAGTCCTGAAAAGAATATGCCTACAGAGTACAGGAAGAGAGACAACAGGAAACCGAAATCAATAGCCAGCAAAGCTGGATTTAGACTCTGTTGTCTTCATGTCTTCATGAACAGAGCAAACAGGACAAAACAAATCATTAGACACCAGTAAGCAGTGATAAACACTCCTCAGTTTAGCTCAGAGGGTCAGTGTTTGCAGGACTGCTCTCCATCCAAACCACACAAACAAGGTCATTCGGTCACCATGGCTATAAATAACACCCCCGCAAACAATGGGGACACAATATACACATGCATAGATTTACTGTACACGTGTGCAGATGCAGGCAGACGCACACCATAAACAGTAAGCCTAAACAATAAGAGTACCCTGTGCACACACGTCCGTCCTTGTTTAGGTCCTCGCTTTGTGTGTTTTGCATTGTTTGGTTTTTCGCCTTTTGCCTCAGGAGACGAGCTGGGAAGGAATTCTTTATGATTCATTGTGTGTTTTCCTGTGTGCACATCCACATGTGCGTGTGAGTAAATTCATGTGTGTGCTCCTTGTTTTTGTGCTTTCCTCTTCCCATCATCCACCTCCTGACCGCAGCTCCTCTCTGCACTGTCTACAACAACAGCACTAATAACTGCTATTTGTCACAGTATAAGTAGTACATACACATTTGACTTGTGGTGGAGACACAGTCGCATTCCTTTGGCTGACAATAACAACGCTCGCTCTGTAAGTATCCTTTGGTTGTATCAGGAACATTTGGGGACAGGAAACGTAGCATGCAGTGGAAATGGATTCGAAAATGGAGCATTTGATTAATCTGATCAAAATTAACTTACAGAAACCTAAAACTACAATTAAAACTAGCAAACAACCCATCGAAACACAGCCTACCTCTCGACCTACCCCTCTAGTGTCAGTTTTACATGCTATGGGGCTCCGTGGTCAAGTTAGCAATAATACATACGTAGACAACGTCCAGTTAGACTTTCAAAATAAAGCTTGCTGTCAAACATTTCACACATTATGACTTTTGAACGGTCGCAGTTGGGCTAGGTCACACTTTGGGTTCAAATCCCTTCAGTAAAGTAAAGTAATTCACAGCATCAAACTTGTAAGTGTAGGGTCATCAACCAGGCTGCTGTATTTAACAAGTTAGGTGTGAGAACGGGCTGACAAAGCAAAAAAAAAAAAAAGATGACATGGGCTTTTCCAAATTTTTTAATGCTTCTTATTAGAACCACTGCAGCTACCATAACAGCTATAACGCATCACATAAAACTGCTAATAAAATGTTATTGGTAGCCATGTCATACAATGTCTAGCAGGTGATTGGCTTGTTTCATGACGATGATGAGGCCAGCATTTGGCTCCAAAATACACATAGCAAAGCGTTTGTCAGAATGCATTTAGAGGCTGTCGCCTTTTTTGAAACTACTCCCATCTGGAAGTCATGGGCAAGATCCATTCAACCAATACAACTTGTCTTTGTCAAGCTGTCTTTGTCCATTATTATACTGTATCACCTGACACACTTTGCAGAAGAAAACATCTTGTATAACCACCGAACAACCGTCTTACAAGGCAGACTCACTTTCCATGTAAGTTTCCATCCACTCATAAAGAACATGTATATCATGTCAGTCTTCAGTTCCAGTGATTCATGTTTCTGTGATGGAATGAGTTGAACACAAACTACTATCTCACAGCAACATTCATGAAGTTTGGTTCAGTAATTAATTTATTATAGGTCTTCTGAAAATGTGACCAAATCTGCTGGATCAAAAATATACATACAGTAATTCTAATATTTAGTTAAATGTCTCTTGGCCATTTTCACTTCAGTTTGGTGCTCTGGCTGAATTTTTAACCACTCCTCTCGACAGTATCGGTGAAGTTCAACTAAATTTGTTGGCTTCTTGTTTCTTCGGCACAGTACACATGTTCTTTATGGGGTTCAAGTCAGGACTTTGAGAAGGCCTTTCCAAAACCTCAATTCTAGCCTTCCCAACGTTTGACCACAACTTTCGATGTGAGGTCAAATAAACAAGTGTTTGAATAACAACATGCACTTAGAGCATGGGCTGAGACTGTCCAGTACAGGACGTGTATTCATCCCAAGCGTTACGGTACATCATGGTCCAGTGCATGGAGTCATATGGTGAGAGTGAACTGTTTCAATCAACACTCCAGCCCAGTGAGTGGCAGTAATGATCCTAATAGCTGTTTTCCAACTGCCGTTTAACAACAAAAACAGATGAAGAAGACGCTGTGACTGACTATGTACTATGGCGAATTCAAGGAGATAATGGAGCCTCTGGATTAAGTTGCCACGACACACAACCCCCGAGAAACTGCGACCCATTTGATTTGAATTAATATGACAACAGGATAAAATTTGTGTGTTCTGAAACACTGTTGAGGAAGGTACTGAAGCACACTGAAACGTTAGTAGTGTTGTGATGCTGAGCAGTGTGCTTAATCTTCTTTTCTCAAGACTGAGGTGACATTTCCAACGTAACTGCATCTGTGTGAGTTACAGTAGATGTGTGACTATTTAGTTTCTGGACAAAGGTTGAGCTCTATGCCACAGAAGAATAAAATATATCAGGCTTTGATACACACACGATACATTAAATGTGTGTTTTGCTCTGCATCTGGGATTTGTTGACATTTTGTGTCCAACTTATCTTTTAACTGCCTTGAATTTCTGACAATAATTAACATCCAGCCTGTAAAAATAAATAAATAAATAATTTAAGCTTATTTACGACCAATAATGTCAGACAGGAAGATGAAGATGTTGTTGACAAATCAACAAACAAGCTGCAGCGCTGACCACACAGCTCACCTTTACGTTCCCACCTCATCATGTGTCTGCTAAATTCTTCACTGTGGTGCGAGAAGTTTGGATTGACTTTCTCAGTGTCTTTGGGTTTGTGTACACAAACACACAACCACAAACACACCTACAACAACTCTACTACACCCCTACAAGCTTCACCACCCACACCCTGTCATCCTGCCCCTTCTTGTCTTGTTTTGTTTGGTCACACGTTCCTGCTAAACTATTTAGCTTTTTCTCGGGTTACCCACGAGTACACACACATACAAAACACACACGGGGCCTCTAGCATGTCATGCATACTCCTTAATCATTATCTTCCACAACAACGAGTAGAGCAGCAGGTTCTGTCTTGTACCCAGAGCACAGCAGCTATACATAGACCTCACTGTGAAGATCGCCAGATAGATTGTATTGAAAGAAAAAGAAAGATCTGAGCAGGTCTTTGTGTTTATGTGGGTGACTGCACAGATAAAAGATGCTTTCTGCAGAATTTGAGCCCTCATTCGTCATCAAAACATGACAAAATAACACTGCAGTGTTATGTTAGCCGATGAAAACTCTTGAAAACAAAAACTATGATAAAGTGTATGTGACGGTATGTAGAGCTTAAATATTTATTATATAATAATAGTTCGCTGCTACATACAACTTCCAGCTGGGCCTTCAGACAGGTGATAGTCTGATAAGACTCTCACATCTTGCGGTACAAAGCAGTATTAAGCGACAGGACCAGCCGGGGCTAGCTGGTTAGCATGCTAACTTGAGTAGAAACCTCTGCTACACGGAACATAGACATCTTTGACATAACATCAGCACTGTTGTTTCTTCACATGGTTGATAATGTTAGTTGATTTTTTGAATGTTTTAAATTAAAACTGTGATGAATGATCAGTGGAATGCACATGTAGTCAAAATGTAATAGTTTGTGATTGACAAGTGTATTTACTGGACCGTCAGCATGTCACTACAGAGCAGACACATGGACACTGTCTGCGTGAAACATCAAAGGTAAAGATGTGAAGAGCGGCTCCACTGCCGTGAATATACACCCGAAGTCACATCTGATTCTGATCTGGTCTGGAGCCGCTGCCCGACGTAAGTAGAGCTCAGTGATTACTTTTTAACTTTTGGGATAAAAAGTCAGACTTTCACTGGTGATGAATACACCATTCAACAACTACCATGACGGCACAAATATTCTATTCAAATAGATTTCTTTAGTTTTTGTCGACTGAAAACAAACAAACAAATGACTAATACTATGAGAATATATTTTCATTATGAGCAAAAGCTAAATCCAAATTACAGTAGGTGCCACAATTAGCACAGCTGGAGCAAGTGTGTGTGTTTGAATGTGAGCCTCTGGAAAACACCTTGTGTATATGTTTTTCCTTTACACTCATTTCATTTGAAATGATCATACCATTGCCTGGAAATGGATTTTCCTGAGATAATATGGGGAAAGAATGCCCGCACAGGTAAAGTGTGACTCTCCTAAAGGGCAGATAAATCTGACAGTGGCCCCTCTGCCTCTGGAGTAGGAGGTTTCGGTGGTAAGCCTGAGCATGCCTAAGTAATGCAAGCGTTGTGGTGACTGTCAAATCAGCATTTCCATCCCCTGTTATTTTGGCTTCATTTAGATGAAGACTAGCTTGCCAAATTCTAACTTGTTTCACGCACATGAACAGATTAAATTAAGAAAATATGTGATTTATAGGCTGGAATGTCCCAGTTGCAAAGTTTTCTAAGTAGGAAGAACAAAAAGACATTTACAGGACAAGTTGACAGAACATAAATATCCCATTCGCTGAGGGTATGTGAACTACCCCATGGCTCGACCCCATGGCTGTGGTCAGTGCCTTCAGCATTGAAACGTTGACAACACCTACACTGTTTGTAGGCCACAACCCCAGGTTCAGGTGTAAGATTCTTATTGGTCGATTAAGGGCTTTTTGTATCTTTACTCCCTGACAAAGGCTTGATTTTAAGGTGTAACATGACCATGCCGTGACAAGAAAGGAATTTTAATAGTTTAAAAGAGAGTGCCTGGGAGTTTTCTTGAGATTTCACAGAGTCCAAGTTGTGTGTTGCACATGAGCAGGTAGTTGCATGTATGTCTTGAAATATGCTGGAATTTCTTTACAACTGAATTTAGTGACTCATTACCAAGCTGGCACTTTCCCACCAGTAGTGGTAGTACAAAACTGTTCAGGCTGTGTAATTAAAACACACAGTAACAAGAGGAACAAGAACAGATTGGTAAGAAGAAACAGGAAAGTCAGGTAGTGCATGTTTCAGCTAAAAATCATTAAGAACAGAACAAGCTGTTCAAACAAGCCTGCGGTGGGCTGGGCTGTTTCTAAACCCCAACAGTAGCTGTGTTTCTGCATCATTACACACACCTAAAAATGTGTCGCAATGTAAAATGTTGAATTGATTTCACTTTTCAACAAAATCAATGACATTAGTTAATTATAGCAAATTGAAAATAAAATTGAATTTTCTTTCCCTCCATCATTGCAGCTTTCATTTCAACATTTTGAGTAAGAGGACATGTGTGAAGGCAACAGAATGGTGTTTTAGTTCATATACAGCTGCTGCAATGTGCTTTGAGTTTTGTATTTATTTATGAAATATATGCACGGACAGACTACTGAACACGCTGACTGGGCCTCTTTTTGAAGTGACTTCACATTTCTTATTGGAAATTCCGTCAAACGACTACAATAGTCAATAAGTCATTTCCAATAACAATAACAGCACAACTAATTTACATGAATATCTTTAAATAAATATACAGTATTTATCCAAACATAAAGTAGGAGATTACTGAGCTACAAAAACAGATTCAGTGAAGGAGCCCCATGCTCTAATTGCTAACTTGTACTTAAATACAGTGCTTGAGTAAATGTAAAAAAAGCAAAAGACAACTGTTACATCATACAGCTGCACACACAGTGTAAAGATATGTAAATTGATCTGCGTCTCCATTAGCAACTGATTTGCATTTCACAGCTTCTTACAGTGTAATTTCAGAAATACAGATAGCCTGTGTGTGACAAGTGAGAGAACTTCATTTTCCTTCCAGGAAGGGAGTCCATAGATATAGACCTGACTAGAAAGGCAGAAATAGATGTGTGGCTCTGTTTATCTTTTTCTTCCATGGCTCATTTCCCAGTTCATGTGGTGTCATCCGTCACTATCACACTAAATGACACTATTACTTTGGAACACAATGATCTAATTTCCACCTGATATTAACATATCTGTATCTAGATATCGTGATTTGGAATAAATACATGCATTGTACTTCAAACAATGTTTAGTTTCCTTGATGAAGACATTATACTTTGCAATATGGTGTTGTATTTAAATCTTTACCACATAGAGCTCTGTGCTTTACTGCATTTTGTAAGATTGATATTCAATTCTACCACCTTTTTAAAAGAATATTAATGGTGAATAAACCTGAAATAAAGACAGTAATAGTATTTGCTTCAGCCCTGAGTGGTGCCTGCAGTTTCATGCTGCTTACAGACACAAAATATCACTGTTCTGCCAGCCGCTGCGCCTTCATATTATTGTTCTGAGCAGACAGTAATAACTGAGAGCAACTCCGGGTATTGAGCAGCGCTTCTACTCTCTCATATACATTATGGTGGCTGGACAGTGAGAGAATTCTGACCAGAGAGATTTAAGTAGGAAAATCAACCTGAAACTATAAAGATGAAGGGGACAACAAAGATGATTTTGAGAAGGGAGAGCCCCAGTGAAAACAACAGCTGGACCACATAGAGATGTTCTGGCTCGAAATGTCTCGAAAAATACATCAGTACAGTTTGACCACATTCTTATGAGAGAAACCCACAGCACATGTTAAGAGTCAACCAACTCCTTCCTGCTGGCTCAGTCCTTGATCCTCACGCAATTAATTTTATATTGCACAATCTGTGTCACTGGTAGATTACGACTAACCTTTACTAATCCTTTCCCTTTCTCTGCAGTTCACTTGAGGCAGAATTCTGACAGCATAGCACAATGTTTCACAACTGCTCCGAGTTCATACAGGCCTGTGTGTCTCAACAAGTGAGCTAGACCTTGAAAAATTGTTAAAGATGCATTCATATATTTTTGGCCATTTAAATGAAGAGAAATTGTGTTCATGACAGGCCAGAGACAGCCTACTACTTTGTATCTCTATGTGTGAACACAGCAGGAGTCTACTTCTTTTAGATTTGCAGTCACACTTGTGGTACACTCAGATCAGATGTTTCAGCAACATTAGTATATGGTTCTGAGTCTGTTATCCAAAACAAATGTAATAAAGTAACAGCAGTTTTAGCTCTGGTTAGCGGTGTGAGCATTGTTTGGATCTGCACGGGGAATACAGGTTTTCTATTCTTCAGCAAATCTGGAGGCGAGATTTTTAAGTTTCTGTCAACAGTAGTATGCTAGCTAACATTAGCCTCAAGGGCAAAAATGTTTACCGTTGTGGTCTGGCTCGGAAGGTACCCATGTAATCATCCAGACTCTAAATTGTAAATATCAAAAATGTTTGACATTATTGGGGTGGCCCGGATGAGTCTGTGAGCACTTCAGGAGGCTGTGAACCATCACATTACCAGATAATCCGTGCCAAACTGCATGTTATGAGCAGGGACTGCACAAGTTACTTAAAATAATAATGATCTGCCAACAGAACATTTCACTTGACAAAAAGTTTTAAAGCAAGTAAAAATATCCAGTGTCAAAGAATCCACAGTCATAAAATCTACTACCAAATCTTACTATCATAAAATTGGTGCAGCTAGTACAGTACATTACAGTATATTTGTACTGATGCTAAGAAAAGTTTTAAGAATTATTTTCTCAATATGTGGGAAAATTTGCTTAAATTTAGCAAATGCATTATCTGGAAGTAAAAAAAAAAAGTTATGGAATCATATTTTAAAACCAGCTACACTAAAAAGTGTCTTTAAACAAAGAAAACATGTAATTAAGTGTTTCCTTAATATGCAGGAAGATGTAATTAAATGTATAGATTTAATAACACTCCACACAGGCAGGTTCAAACCCACGACCTTCTGGCCGTGACGCAATAGTGCTCACCACTTTAACACTTTGCCTTATTAGAAGATAATTCCAATTTAGCATCCAATGCTGTGGCAATCATAAACTGAATGTAAAAGGCCTCTGATGGGGTTAAGATTAAACATCCAAATGGAACATATCAGGGATTCTTAGTCCACCCACTGATTTTCTACTGAGAGTGTTGCTGTTCAGTGCAGACGTGGGCAGGAGAGACAGTCAGGCTATCCTAACCGCTCCTCTTATGTATGCACACACACACAATACTTACACAAAGTAATGCCAGATTATTTCCCACACTGTGTATCATGATACTGAACTTTATGCTCTCCCCTAGGGCCTGACTCATGGCTTTGACTATCACGCTCACCATCTTTCTCTCTGTCTCTCTCTCTGTCTCTCGACTTTCTTTCACTGCTTTGTTCCAAATCTGTTTCTGTGAGTGTTAACAAAAGTATGCCTCCTAGTCGTTTTTTATACCTTCATTCTAGTGTTTCAGTAACATTAATAATATTAATAATAGTAAGTTGTAGTTGCAAGTTGTGACAATTCTTCTGAATGTGTTGTGCTGTGTTTTCAGTCACCTGAGCAACACTGCCACTGACGAAAAGAGATCCTCAAAAGAAGACCATTGAAAATGTATCAATTTGCTGATGAGTGGTTGGTCACATGTTAATGATGTATGGCCATGTTCAAGATATTTGCAGCAGCTACAGTGAAGTCTAATAAGGAAAAATATGTTATTGATGTGGTGTCATCTTCAAATACAAGGAAATACTGTGACTGGCAGAGCAGCTGAGCTTTGAGCTTGCGGAGGAATGTGAGGATACATTTTCTCGAGCCGTTGGAGGACTGCCCTTTTTCAAACCTGGTGAGAGGTTTAGTGTGAGGAAGACAATGAAATGGACATAACAGTTATAACATTACAAGAGAGTGTGTGTATCAGTGGTGGGATATATATTCAGATCCTTTACATGCTCACCAAGGAAGTGAGAATATTAACTTAGAAGTGTTTCTCATTAAACTTGATCAAATATGGATAAAAATAAATGACTCTGTTACAGTGGGGTTTTTTCTTAGGACCCAAATGCAGAGATCAGAGGCAGGAAGTCAGGGAGTTAAAGATTTTATTTTGCAATTGAGTTTTCTTGAGGGAAATGTAGATTAGATTACCAGGCTGGCAGGCAGGCAGGGTTAACTGGAGACAGCGTGGAGGAACTCAGGTGAGTGGTTGAGCAGGAAGCAGAGGGAAAGGAGCAGTTGAGGGAGAAGGGAGGGGAAAAGGCAGATAGGGGAAAAAAACAAAGAACAACAGACTGCCACAGTAGCACCATGACATACTCCTGAAGAACTAGACGGAGAGCAGGGTGAGGTAAAAGTTATGAGACTGGAGACATCACCATTTGGTATTTTATTGGGCAAAATCTTTTCAAAATAAAAGGCTGTGTCTGTACACGTTATGTAACTACAATACGTTGGTTACTGCCAAAAGATGGACAAACTTCTACTGAAACATGTTTATAAAGACGGTTGTAAATGCTGAAGAGGAGTGCTGAAGGAACATCCTGAGATGAAGATCTGCATCTGTACAGCTGAGGAGCCCAATGACCACGGCATGACTACAGGAGACATGGGAGAAACTACAGAACACAGAGACATTTAGACACGTAAGGCACCAGGTCCTTGTGACTCAGTAAGCATTTACCCATGCAGTGATTGTCCTACTCCCACAATCTGACTTTGTTTTAATTTCAACGTGCTTATGAAGCATCACTGCATAACAAGGCTAACATTAGTTTTAGTAATTAAATACTCAAGTGAGAGATGTGATGTCAAGATCTAATGCAGAAATTTGAGTGATACGTTTGAGAGCCCTTGTCATAGAATGTAGAAGTGCCACACACACAAACACACACACACACACACACACACACACACAGGATTTCATATGAACCTGCTGCTATCATTGATCAGGTAATGTGATGTCAAGTATGGTGTATGCTTATTAAAATTGTAATCCTTCATGTTCATGAAATAATCCCAATGTAGCTATGGTCTAAATGCGTCTGTGTTAATGTTTACTGAGTGTGAGGCCGCCACTGTAGCTTCTTACCAGCAGCACTTAATTTCTTCATCTTCAAGCCCACAGCTGAACCCAGAGCTCATTAAATGGTGCAGCTCGAGTTACAATGACTTATCTTTAGTCTTACACTTGAGGGTGTACTGTAATATATCTCCTTAAAAAGAAGTACTTACAAAAACAAAACTTTACTTGCGGCCCAGACTGAGTCACATGGGGACAATTTGGAATTAGGCCAAAAACCTCATAATGGCTCCCAAACCACACTTAAAAACACCCAGCCCCTGGAGGACACACTGTCTTTATTGTCATTCTCTCAAGAAAATTTCGTCTCATGTATTGTAAAGTAGGAAAATCAGTATGCAGGCAGTGTGAGCTCTGTATATATAATGAGATTTCAGCATCTTGTGATACTGTGTCTCATCAAGTCCACACTGAGAAGAACAAAGCTGACACATTAAAAAATAATTGACACTGAGAAAATGTGTGTGTGTTCATTTAATGAGCGCCTGCACTCAGCATCTCTGCCTGTAGGTGTTCATTTGTTTGTCTGTGTGCAGGGAAGAAGAGGCTGATTGAAAATATTTCATAAAAATCTGACCTACATGTGTCAGGTTAGTATAATAATGGAAACTTTGCAATGATAGAGTGCATCTCTACATACACGCACACACATAACATTAGGATTTCCTATATGAAACTGTTGCTATCAGGCACGGTGATGCCAAGTTTGGTGGATGATCATTAAAATTCTAATCAAACCACATTTTTCTCTTATTTACAGCGGACATTTTTCAATGATGATTCAATTTAAAGTATTCAGCTGGCAACATACAGTGTGGCTTTTATTGTGAAGCTCCATTGTTGTACAAAAACATGTTTCCTTTTTATCATGAACACACATGCTTCAGTTTATTTGTACTCAATCGCACATACACCATCATGCTGCATCCAAAATACTCACTAGAGCACCAGATGTGGATTAATCCACCACTAAAAATAGTCCCCAAAATATGCAGTATTTCTTCATGTTATAGTAACTATAGTGACAACCTGTTTTAGGGAACTACAGAGCCTTAAAGGGACATGGGGCAGGATCAAGAAATAAGACTCAATAGTGACTCGCCGGCCGTTGCGGCCGTTAGGGTAACTGCAGCCATCAGCCGAGCCGGCGTGGGAGCGGAAAATGCGCAGTCTGTAACTATTCAGTGTTACACAGCGGTGGACTAAGTTACATGTTGGAGCTAACGCTACTTTGCACGTTAGGTCACTCGAGTCCTCGGTGATCTCATATGATTTTCAAATCAAGCTCTAAACATGACCTGTGATGTTTTCTTACCTGGTTACTAGGAAATGAGCCATGTCAGCATCTGTTTTCAGTCCCAATTCAAGTTGAAGCTGCCTCCATGAGTCCAACACGTATCCGATGTGTATTCAGGTGCCAGCCCGCTTTGCTCGTAATTTTGTTTCGACTCACGACATGCCACTGATAAAACCTTTGTTTTCTTATTAGTATGACTTTTTAGTGGACTTTGTGTGGTGGTGGGTCGTTTGCTGGCTGTAGCAGAATCCATTACTACCCAAACACTAGTTTGGGTCCGCCGCGTTTGTTTACTTCCTGTATCCAAGTCGAAAGCCGTCGAGGATACGCATTCAGTGTCATCTGACGTCACGTCCGCAGGACTGCGCGGGAAATTCGAGCCCAAATTGCAGTACATTATGCAGCACACAGCCTGTTCAAGGCAATGGAGAGATCCATGGGTGGGCTCATTCTTTTTGGTTTTGAACGCTTCATCACCCATTAGCATTAAAAATCTTAAAATGCATGTTTATAATTTCACAGATCCTGCCCCAAGTTCCTTTAAAAAACAACAACTATGTAACTGTGAAGACTTCCATCTCCAGTCGGAACCAGTGGACTTAGACCTGAGAGCCACGGACAGAGCAGGGGACTGAGAGAGCATTTTTGGTTTTGGCTTTTTCGTGAGGTTTGCTGACAATAAGAAGAAAAACCTGGAATAACACCAGCTTTAACGTTTAAGTCTGCCGTTGTTGCAGTCACAGCAAATTGCTCTAACCTGTCCTGAGCATCAGCTGAATGTGAACAATTTGAATAGCAGAGAGAGTATGTGTGTCTGAGAACCTGAAAAGAAAGTGTGTCACGATGTTGATACAGTCAGGAACTCCTTCTTCAGCACATACTACATCATGTTATGGAGTCTGAAAGATGAAAGACCCTCTCCCTCGTCCTTTTTCTCTGGCTACATCCTGTCAGACAGCACAAAATTATTATTGTTGTAAGCAGACACACACACACACACACACATACGCCTCAACCATTTTATAGCAGAATTTGCTGAAGCAGATCAGGCAATTGCTTGTCAAGCTTCACTAAAAATTAATGAGAAAAGAGAGAGAGAGAGAGAGAGAGAGAGAGAGAGAGAGAGAGTGTTTGGGGGGGTTGGGGATGCATGTTCAGCACACTGAGTTTGCCTTTTCCTCCACACATTTTGTCTCTCAAAACTGATTAAAATCATCAATTTTATACTTTTTAGCTCCTCAGAAGCAGGAACAAACCCACAGCCACGCACTGTTGCAAATCATGCAAAGTCCCGCCCTACTCTCTACTACTCTACACTTAATTCAAACTGTTACCTACGGTGGTTTATGAGCTGTAGTTTCCCCGGTAAACACAGCGACCTCTTCAGACTCCTTCCTTGTCTTCTGCTGCTGCTCCCGGGGTCACTTATCCTCTGGAGCAGCTCTTCTTTTCCTCTCTGATTTTGTTGACATCATCGCTGTCCTTCACCCTCTTTCGTTTCTTTCTACTCTGTGTTGTTCTGTGCTGTCATTCACTCTCACAATCACCCACGTCACTCACTAACCCATTTAATTGCTAACATACTCCTTCAATTACTCTCCCTGTAACTTTCCATCTGTGTCTGTTTCCCTCCCTGT